>NW_026294534.1:3977500-4577500 GCF_007827085.1 Peromyscus californicus insignis
AGTTTCTCAGGAGCAGCTGCAACAAGTTGATTAAATAAAAGGCACAGAGTGACTTATTCACTTGAAGTAAAATTTGTCTACAGCTAGTTAGACAAACCCTAGAGAAGTAGCTCTGTGGTCCTTTACCATGCCAGGTATCACCTCAGATGCTGGTATTAGTCAAGTGAGCCATCACAGCTAGGAGGGACACAGGAAGCTACCGTCACAGAACAAAAGACCTCACAATGACTAGGGAATCTGTCCCGCAAACGCTCCACCGAGGATCCGATCATCTCTGTTGAATTCAGAGAATCCTGTAGGTTTCTCTGAACCCTTTAGTCATCTTTTTAGCTGATGTTTTTACAGAGGACATTAATATTGAAGCAGAATGGTTTTATTGCCTCTTCAAGGACACGTGGAATTAGAAGCAATTAGGAGAAAGTGCTGAAGCCACAGAAATATAGTAGATGATGGCTATGTCATTTAGAGACCTATTTGAGATGGAGCTATGATGAGTACTCTGTAGAAGGAAGATAGCCACCTTGATTGAGGGATTTGACCCCATCACAGGAGTGCTGAGAAGTAATTCCAGGACCCAAACAAAGGAAGACATCCTTCAGGCTGAGGACCCCATCCGTGGTGGTCATTTCTTACACCGTTTTTCCCATTTTAAATTCTGTTGCCCATTGCTTATGAGATCCACCACAAGTTACAGTTTTCCTATCACATAGATGCTTTTAGTGAGATGCCTCTGAACTGAGCACATGGTTACTATGCTGCTGGTATTCAGGAGGGGAGCTGAGGAACTTTCTTACAGAATAGCAAACAGATGAGGTCTCTTATTTAGATGAATAGATCGCGGTGGTTAGAATGTTCAGATAAAACACATGGGCATGCTTAATAAGAAGTAGACAGTGAGAGGTACTGCTCATTGCTGACCTTAACCAATAGTTAGTCACACAGTAGGCCTTGTAGTGACAGGCAGATGTGTACGGTGAGAGCTGGTATGAGAGAGAGCGTGAAGGCGGAGTTTCTTGCCATGAGTGTGAAAGAGACCTGCCTTAGCTGGTGTTGAAACTATTTCCAGAGTCAAGGAGAATGTGTCTGGAAAGGAAGGCATGGCATGGCTCTGGTGTTCCTCTGCCTCCTCTGGGTTGTCTGGGTTTCTGCTGTACTTAAGTTCCCAGGATCTGTTTCAGTGAAAACGTTCTTTCTAGCACCACTATTCCCAGCCAAGAGCAGGGCAAATGGTAGATGGAGTTTGGAAGTACAGAAAGAGGAACTGCCAAGCAGATCCCAAGGGAGGGAGCACTGTGCCTGTGAAGGGAGGACCCAGGTGGGAGACCTATGAATCCTCAGCTTGATCAGAGTCATCAGAGACCATCACGCAATAAGGTCTAGCCACCTGTACGTTTGACTGTTGCATGACAGAGTATCTTAGGTCCAAGTGTCCCAGTGTGTGGGATAGTCCTCAGTCATGTGAGTATTTGATTGACTCTAAAACAGTCATACTCTTGGACTCGTTTTTCCAAGGGTTGCATAAATTTACTAACCATGATGCCTACCAGACATGGCTTATTTCTCCTTATCCTTGTACCTTCTTTACTATTCATCAAATGCCATTTTGTCTTGAAGACTTAGTGGTATCTCAGCAGAATCATCTCCCCGTCTTCCCTGAATAAGCCCCTTCACTGCAACCCACAGTCAGAATGTTCAGCATCAAGGATTGTAAAGATGGCTTGGCGATTAAGAGCATTTGCAGCTCCAGAGGACTGCCCACATCCAACAGCTCACAACTACTTGTATCTCCAGCTCGGAGGGATCTCTTCTAGCTTCCATGAGCACCTGTACACATGTGGCATGTGTGCACAAAGACACACACGTACACACAAATAAAAGAGTAAAAATAAATCTCATAAAAATATGCTAAGCGTTGAAAGACTCATCTCTAAGATTATCAATCATTTTTAGATTAACTCTATAAAGTAGATTTCTGTCTCTCTTCCTGCCTTCTCCCTCCCCACCTCCCCTGCCCCACCATATTGTACTGTACATTGCTTTGCACACAGAGGCGGCCTGACCTGTCTTTTCATTTTGCACATTTTAAAGCATTTGTGAGGTCTGCTGTTTTTGCTGCCAAAAGAAGGAAGAATAAGGAGTCTTTTTACAGTAATTTGATGTTATTGCAAAGCCCAGGGATATATTTTTTTTACTGTTGAAATAGTTCTAAATTAATGTGTGGCACTTTGCTGGATATCACTTTGAACACAGTGATAACTTCTGAGGGAAATAAATCACTGAGTCAGACGGTGTTTATTAGCCTGTGTACTGTCATTTCCTACAGCACCACTGCCCTGGGTGATGGAATTGGCAGCAGAGGAGATGAAGAGCATGTGAAAACGGTACATGCACGGGCCCCAAAGAGTTCGACACTCCATGAGTGCTGCACGAAAATGTCTGTTCACTAGTTTCACCTAGGAGCCTTAGAAAACACGATTTCAAAAACATCCCTTATCTTCTCTCTACCTCTCTTTAATTAAAAACATGTTACAATGACGGTCTTAAGAGAACCAGCATTGACTCATTTACCCTGCTTCCCTTAACTCCTGGCAATTGCAAAGCACACTTTCGTTTCTTTATCTGGTTTCCACTCTGTGTTCTCCTATAATTGTTCATATGGAAACAGTGTTGTCTCCTCAGTCATGGTGGTGTATCTCAGGTCTACAATGCTTTTTGTTGCAGCTTGGGGCAAAAGAAGGACCCTTCAAATGCTAAGAGGCTGTGGGCTGATGAGTTGCAGACAGTCACACAGCAGGTGGGAAGGACGCTGTGATATTTGACGCTTCCCCTCCCCCAGCCCCAGGGGTTCAGTAGCGTCACCCTCCTCTTGCTCTATAAACTTCAGATTCTAGTAATGCTTGTTGTATTTGGAAGCTCAATGGGCATATAACTCAGCAAGCCATTATCAAAAGCTCAGGAGGGGCTAGCTTGGTGGCCCTGGGTGTTCTTGTCTGCTCACTCTTTTGCAACTGCCTCCCTCGTATCTCAGTTTGCCAGCATGCCTTGCCAACACCTCAGATCTGTCTCCATCTTCCAGTCAGCTGTTCTCCTTCCTGCCTTTTCCCTCTGTCTCCTAGAATTGCACAATCACCACAGCACAAGGAACACACACTACAAGGAAGGTGTTCGGATGATCGTGGATGCATGGGAGAGAGTATCAAGGAGTTCCTACATGCAGTGCTAAGAGGCCACTCCACATTCAAAGTTAGATGGCACATTGACCGTGAAAGAAATGTATTCCTCAGCATCAAAAGCACAGATCTCAGAGGTGTCTGGCTGTGCTAACGGGTGGTATGTCTCTGACACTTTTTCAGAACCTAGTGGTTCATGACACCGGGAAAAGTTGTGAGGTCATCAACCCTGTCATGAACCATCCAGGTAAGACTTATTCTCATCGTATCCTCTGTGCTTTGAAATACACAGACACTTTTCTGGATTTCAGTCCAATCCACAGCTCTTTCTTTTGTTTTAAACTATTTCCATAAATAGTGTTCAGTGCTTTCTTTTGTCAGAAGCAAACTAGCTAAGGTGATCTTGCTGTCCTGAGCCTTCCTGAGAGGCAAGCAAGATGCCACTGATTTCTTGGCTGAGTCTATCTGGGCTCGCGTTGGCTGCTGGCGGCACCCACAGCCGTGAACACATTTACAAACCTCACGGCTTGTGTAGGGGCTGGGATCTCTCCCATCGTATGCTTCTCACAGCTTGCCGCCGCCGCCGAGAGTGCTGCTACCATCTCTTAACCTTTTCCAAATGTAACCTCATATTCACAATTGGACCTCATCGGTAGGCGGCCTGCTGTGTCACAAGAAGGTGCTGTCTGGGGAAGCTTCTGTTGCTGGGTGGAGCTGGAGTGGACACGACCTAGAGGGGAGATGGGCAAACGGCAGCATTCCTAGCCTTTCCTTTGCATCGCAGCTGGGAGGAATCAGCTCATTCTCTCAGCACAGGCTGCTGCTGGCCAGCTGGCAAAGACGATTCCGAGCAAGAGTGCCAGATACTTAACAGCTGCATTATTGCTGATCCATCTGTAGAGCACACCATATGCCAAGTCCCAGAGTGTGTGTGTGTGTGTGTGTGTGTGTGTGTGTGTGTGTGTGTGTGTGTGTGTGTGTGTGGCGGGGGGCATCCCTTTAAAAAGATGTTTTCAAAGCCACGCAGAAAAAGTATTTTCTCTTGTTGTGCCCAGGCTTTGATCCCATACTCAGGCTAGTTTTCGCCTCAGTCCCCAGGCTGGTGATCCTAAGTGCCTTAGAGCTGATGCAATATGATGATGGTATGGGTTGCTGGGCTGCCTTCAGGACGTAATTTTTTTCCAGGTAACTTATAAGGAAACCTAATATTGTATCCATTTTTTTGAATTTTTTTAAGAATCATGTAATCTTTTAATTCAGAAATGCCTCTCATGAAGTTTAAAAATGACTGTGTCTTAAATGTCCTTACACTGTCACAGATTGAACTTTGAACAGAGCACTTCAAGTACCTTTGGGAAATTGTCTAGTTTTCTAAATCTTAGCAATTTTAGAAGTTAGTAATCCACAGTGAAGGAACACCATATCCCAACAAGATCTTCTAAGTAGCATTCTTTCCTTTCCAAGGTCACAGGAGATCATGAGAATTGAACTTGTGTGACAAGTTGACCAGATAGCCTGTTTTGTAAAGACATGCCCCTCTTAATAAATGTGAATTCTAGGATGAAGTCTTTTCAGTCAGTCACTCATGAGATTATTTCCTCCTGGAGAGGAGAAGAAAATACTTTCCCACTCTAAGAACATCCCAAAATACAGATGGCAAGTGGCCAACGTTCCTGAGAATGGGGACGGGCATGCAGGGATCATCTTGAGAGGGCAGAGTCGTTGTGGGACTCAGAACCCAGTCCTTGTGCAGTGCAGGTGGGGGTTTGGATAGAAGCACAGCTGTGGCCCATCATGGCCTTCGCCACTCTGGCTCTGGTGGAGGCGAGGGCCCACCAGAGTGTCTTCATTGCTCTTTGTTGTTGTTGTGCCACTCTAGTTCTGGTGGAGGTGATGGCCCACCAGATTGTCTTCATTGCTCTTTTGTTGTTGTTGTTTTTTGTCTGGTTTTTGTTTTTGTTTTGAGACAGGGTTTCTCTGTGTGACAGTCTTGACTGTCATGGAACTCCCTCTGTAGACCAGGCTGGCCTAGAACTCACAGAGATCTGCCTGCCTCTGCCTCCCAAGTGCTGGGATTAAAGGCGAGCGCCACCACTGCCCAACTCTTCACTGCAGTTTTTACCTTTACTTTTTACTTTGAATTCTGAGTTTCCCATTATTATTAATAGGAATATTTCATATTTGTACCCTATATACACATATATGTATAGATGCAAACATATGCATGTGCATCTTTCAGTTTAAGCATAAATTCACATATGAAAACTAATAAATAAAAATATAAATGTAATAACATGTTATTTATCTTAGGATGCTATAATTGTAAAAAGTTTGTTAATTTTTATTTTCATTGATACTTCAAAGCTCTCCAATGGATATGCTGAGAACATACTCCAAAGGACAGGTCTTCATTTAGTAGAAGCAAAACTCATTATCTTAGTCACAAATTGCTAGGGTTAAGGACAGCCATAGGACTATATCAATAGGCCAATAAAGCCAGTGAGGCCTCAGATGAAGAAGATATCACCAACCACATGTCTAGAGAAGTGTGTAGAAGGCCAGCAGTGTTGATTTCTTCCATGGGGGTATTTTGGTCTGCTGGGGCTGCCATAATTATGTACCATAGCAGTGGGAAAACTACTGAAGTTTGTTTTCAGGTAGTTCTGAGGACTGAAAATTTAAGACCAGGGTCAGTTTCTAGAAGATGGTCACCTTGTTGCTATGCCCTCAAATAATAGGAGTGGGCACAGTGGGAAAGGAGGGAAGGAGGGAGATACACACACACACACACACACACACACACACACACACACACACACACACAAACACACAAAGAGAGAGAGACAGGGAGACAAACAGACACAGAGACCTCCATGGGAGTCCACACTAATGTTTCTTCATCTATTTCTGTCAGATCCAAGCCCTGTATACTTGACTACATACAATTATTTCCTGAGATTCTTATCTACAAATACTATCTTGTTGTGGTTCAGATTTCAACACATGAGTTTGGGAAGAGGCGCAGTTGTTGTGACAGACATGTCCATAGATCTGTAGCAGCTTTTATAGGTCATTCAAGGTTCTGGTCCATTAACAAGTGTAGGCTTGTGGAGCATCTTTGCTGGAGGTGTCCAGTGACCAAAGAACAATATGACCAATATGGAAATAACATGAATGTCCTCATGGAGCCTCCTGGGGTGATAGGTGTGTTCTCCTAGAAATTGCAAGGGACCCTTCAACTCGGTACATTATTTTCAATTCAGTGCAGATGATAGGAAAAAGAGGCATATATACAAATTAAAAGAAAAACAAATTCAAAACAGATGTCAGGAAATACTTTGTTCCTTAGAGGAGAAGAATATAGATGAGAAAACTATTTACACAAAGCAATTTACTCAGTTAAGAAATTGGGGTCATCATGTGGAAATAGAGACTGCTGGCCTGGGAGAGAGGTAGGTAGGCACTGAATTTAGAGGGCGAAACACAGCCTTTCGTAGAGAGAAATGCTGCCAGTGTGAGTTGGTCGTATTTATTATACCACTTGCCTGTTGCTGAGGTCTCTCCTTGGCCGTTTGAAAGGTATACTTAGAGTGTGTTTATGAGACAGGAAATGCAGGCTTTAACAGGAAATAAATCTGTCCCTGCAGACACAGAGGGCTGTGTATTTCATTAGTCCAGAGCCATTGTGGCCCTTCACCTTTGTTTCCACTTCAACTTCTGCCACGTTGACCGAGTTTTCCAGACAAGAGTCTCACGGCTGGTTTTCTGAATGACTCCAGGTCAAGTTTACAGACCGAAATTTCCTGAGCGATTATCATGGGTAAAGTCCTCATGCAGCTCAGTATTTAACACTGTCTCTTGTTTCAAGTGTGAGTAGTGTGGGTTCAAGTGGAGGGGAAGTTTGGGGACCAAAGGAATGCTCATTTATTATAGAGAAGCTTGTTCAAGCAGACCAAACATTGTGAAGTGCCCGGACACAGCACTGTGGGTATCATGAAGTCAGACCTCAAAGTGACTCAAGAGACCAGGTTTCTTATTGATGATGTATGAAGAGTGTATGGTCTTAAAAATGGAAGGATTTTGTGAACTCTACATGAAACTGAAAACAATGTAATGTCAAAATACAACATGATTAAAAACCAATAAAACACTGCATTATATGATTGTAGGTCCTGTAAAACTTCACACAAAACACCACTTCACTCACAGGCTTCCTCTCAGTACCTAGTACAGCATGACATGTAATGGGGCTCTGTACCTTGCATTGAAGGAATAAAGATCCCATAGAGCTTAATCTGTGTTTAGATCACTTATGCTTATATTCTGTTTTCCATGCAAACTACTATTATTTGATTATTTCCAGTGTCTGCAAAGTACATTTCCTGGAAGTATGCAAGGAAGTAGTCCCCTGCTCCCATAGCTCCTAACTTGCAAAAGATTTACTGTTCTCTCCTTCTGAGCTCTCATTAGCCCACTGGGTATGACCTGTCATAGCCATTATACTATCTCATGTGATAATTTGTGTATCTGTCTTCCTCCCACAAAACAAATTTCAGATGGGAGGGTGTTCTAGAGTGCAGATTATCTGTGGATTCTAATATTCTACTTTAGATGGATTTTTCTTTGGGCTCCCAGCTCACAAAAAATGACATGGAGACTGATTATTAATTATGAAAGCTTGGCCTATAGCTTAAGCTTTTCTTATTAGCTCTTATAACTTAAATTAACCCATTTATATTAATATACTTTTTTTCCCTCATGGCTTTTTACCTCTCTTCCATCTTGCACCTCCTGTTTCCTCTCTGTGTCCTCTGGTGTCTCCTTCACACTTAGATTCATCTCCACTTCTCTCTCTCTCTCTCTCTCTCTCTCTCTCTCTCTCTCTCTCTCTATTTGGAAGTTCCACCTAACCTCTTCCTGACTAGCTATTGGCCAGTCAGCTCTTTATTAAACCAATCAGAAGGCACCTTGGCAAAGACACATCTTCACAGTGTATAAAAAGATTATTCCACACCATTCTACTGTAGAGTTAATGGCCAATAGAACTCTCTGAAATAGTGATTTGAGAAATTATCTTAGTTTGAGTATACCCAAAGAAGAGAGGTCAAGATAGGGCCTTGGATACAAGTGGTCTTATGACAAAGCTCATTCTAGGGGTAAGTCAATAAAGAAGGGGAAGGGCTAATAAAACAAGCTTTGCAAAGTCTGATATGGTCACCAACTGGGGTTTGAGTCCTGTGGGGACCCCCAGAAAAGCTACACAGCTCAGCTCAGAACTCTTTTCTGAGGAGAGGCTAGAGGAGTCTCACCCTTTCTTTCGCATTTTAGTAATGGTAGTTCACACTCCTTGGATGCTCGGGATGGCCTATTTCCAAGACTTTGGGGGAAAAAAAAAACCAAGTAGGCCAAGCTGAGAGTCACACCTGACCACTTAGGATGGGAAGCTATCAGCAATTCGGCTCAGCCCAGCCCCTCTGCTTTTGAGGGTTCAGGGAGGATGAGGGTAAAATAGTATCTAGCCAATCTTTAGCATGTAGTTTCTGAATGGGTTGGTGATTGGGGAATAAATGAAAGGTATGGATAACGTTGAGGTAGGATACATTAGTCATGTCCAACAAGTATCACATGATGACCACAGAATGATGGATCTCTTATAGATGTGGCTAGAAGCAGTCTTGTAAGAGGGCTGGAGCTTTAAACAATAACAACTGAACAGATTGCAGATGCGTACACAAACACACAGAAATGAAAAGAAGACCAAGACGTCACGCTTGCTGTCTCAGGCAACAGAGAGGGGCGTGCTGTGTGTCCTCACAAGTTCACAAACACCAATTCAGTTTCTCATTCATCACCCTCAGGCCTATGATACCTAATGTTATGTTGTAGAACATTAAAGTCTATGTCATACCTTGTCTGGTATTTTCTCAAACTTACTGACCCAATCATGTCTTGTCTCAGGCACTTCCATAGGACATCTGGGATGGGAAATACTTGATTCAGAAACGGAAGAAGCGTTTGAAAGAAGCGTTTTTTAACTCTGGTGCTTTCAACTGGGGTCAGCAAGGACATTGAAGCAACAAGCAAATCTCTGCAAATCAAAGGGAATGATCTTGCTGAAAGGAACTAGTGAAAATACTTCCCCAACAGTGGACCCATGTAAGTTTTTGGTTTTTCTTTGGGGTAGACTTTCACCAGCTATTTTATTTGTAGAGTATTCCCTCCCCAGAAATAATGCTTGACTTTGGAAGCTTGATATTTTACTTGGTAGAGCTTTAATCTAACTTAGAATTTAAAGGTTGGGATTATATGAAAAAGCGAGGGTGATATTTAAAAGAGAGGATCTCAAAGATTTGGAGAGCTGGCTAATTAGAGTTGTGGTGCTACCATTAAAAACAAATGAGCCATGTCTTTTCTATAAAAGACATTCAGAATAATAGCTTGTATTATCATGTTCAGATTGAATCAGAAACAAACAAAATATTACATTAATTAAGATATTATGAGTACCATGCAATAGAGACCCAGGAATGTTGTGACATCGAGTTCCCTGGGCATCTCAGATGCAACAAATCTAAAAGTCTAGAAAAAAAGTGAACAAGAAGACCCACTTTATAAATGGCCCACCTCAAGAAATAAGGAGCAAGAGTTGCCAAGAGTTAATCTTAGAAATTTTCTTAGAAAATTTTCTTTCAGGGGGTCTTGTCAAGGCAGCTGAATCAAGACAGCATTATTGATGGGAAATTTCAACCCTGCCTGATCACGTTTGAGTGGTGACCTTCTCATGGATAAAATTGAGCTGTACAAATAATTATGGACTAGGTAACAGAGATTAAAGCTATTTAGAAAAGATAAATTCTGGGCTAGTAGAACAGAATGGTCAATAATTTACTGGGTCTGAAATGTACTCTGCATATCTGTAGGAGCTAAGCAGGGGGAATGTTTGCCCTGTTCTTAAGAGAATGAGATAGTGAGAGCCCAGCTGGGCTTTGCAAAAGGGTTCTGAGTTGTTGATGCACATATTAAATCTCAGTACAAAGTGCATGCATAGGCCAGCCTCTATATGACCCAGAGAGCCCCTTCTCCAACACTCTTTTATTCCTGTTCTTAAATAGGCCATAGAGAGGAAAAAATGATTATCTGAAGGAATTTCATCTTCTCTGGATTGCAAAATGCATTGATTTTCAAGTTTAATTGCTCATATGAGCTTCAGGACTTCTCTATGACGTGTCTCAGTGGTCTTGCTGGAGGTTCTGTGTTATTTCAGAGTTCTTTATTATTCAGTAATGCATCTCATGCATCTTAAGATAGTTTATTTTTTATTGGGATGCATGAGTTCTCTGAGAGTTTAAATTTTCTTGAGCATTTCCCAGCATGTGGCCCTGCAGAAGTGAACTGGTTATTTAGAACATTAAAATCATCATATTATAAATTATGCAACTCCTAATGCAGTGGGTAACAAGTTTGCTGTGGTTTGGCAGTCATTCACATCACCCTGCTAATTTATGAAAAACTTAGTCTACTGATGGCCCCACAAGGCTCTCTTATGCCTGCTCCACTGAGCCATGAGTTTTCTACTGTCTCCTCACAGACATTATGAAAATCCAAGAATGTCTTGTAATTTTGAATTTGTATAATTTTACTACTTACATACCAAGTCGACTGTCCTATGCCACCCTCTCTTTGAGCATGGTGACCTGGTCCCAGAGGATGTGGCTGGCATTGGAAACAGGGCAGCACCCCTTCTTGATGTGTTCGCCGTTATGACAAACACTGGACCTGGATGTGTCTGAATCACTGATTTTGTCCCCAGGACACATTTGGCAATGTCTGAAGATGGTTTTGGGTATCATGTTCTAGAGGGTTGGGGTGCTGCTGGCATCTGGAGGAGCGAGTTGAGGAACACAACAGAACACACTGAAGTGGGCAAGTTAGCCCACCACAGAATTACATGGCCCAAGGTGAGAAGCCTTGCAAGGTTAGAGCCCCTGATGTCTGTCTATCATTGGTATTACGATCTACAACATTAGTCCGATGTGTTGACTCCTGCCTGTAATCTCTCAGCACCTGGGAAGCCTAAGAAGGATGCTTCCTATGAGTTTGAAACCAGCCTTGGCTTTACAGTGAGTCCCAGGCACTAGGACGTGAGATTGTGTCTTAAGAAACCAAAAGTACAAATGAAACAAAGTACGGGCCCAATGTTGGTCAGTGTCCCAACACTCTCCATCGAGGGCTGAAATTAGTACTGTCAAGACAGTTACACCCCGTAGCAGCCACACTCCTGAGCCATGGAGTGGAGGCGGATGCACCAAGAAGCATCACAAGAAGGCAGGAAGATGTGCTGAACACTGTATTCAACACTGACACATTAAAAAAAAAAAAAAAAAAAAAAAACTGACAATTTCTTCTGAGCGCGTAGGTGTCAGAAGTTCCTGATGTTAGACTCACAGTTCCAACCCACAGAATACAAGAATGTAAACCCACATGTGACTCTGGAGTGCTAGATGCAATGTGGAATTCAGGGATTCTAACTTAATTACTCAGCCTGATCCAAGCTATATTCATTTATATAGGTAACATCAATTGTAAACCTTGGAAGTAAGACTATATAGGACTTCCGGTTTAGGTCAGCCTTAGAGAAATGATGTTTCTCCTGCAAACATTCATTATTTTTTGCGGGGATAAGAGCACACTAGGGGATTTGCAGAGACCTTAGATAATGCCAGCCTTCTAAGTGATATCCATTTGCACTGTAATGTGCTTTTAAATGTGACCATGTGAAGTACTGTGTAAGTTTCTCTGCAGCAATTCTGGCTGATTGAAGTAGGAAGGGCGCATTAAGGACAGGGACCTTGGAAGAGGCTTCCTCTGGGTCTCATTTAAGCCGCCATCCACGCAGTGTTATTCCTTGGACGTCAACAGGAAGATGAGGAGTTCAGCTCTGGGCTATTCTCTACGGAAGCTTCTGTGACCTAGAATGAAAGGTTCCAACTATAGAGCTGGATCTAGAGCTTAGCAGAGAAATGTGGGAAACGTGGGTCATGGCATTGCCTGAGAAGTCAGGGGAATAGCATAGAACATCTGTTAGAAACATAGACACTGAGGAAGGAAAGCCACCAAGGGAGGCGGGCAGAGACGGGGGAAACTTGGGAGGAGTGGAAATTAGGGGCAGAAAGCAGAGTATTCTAAGTTCAAGTAATCTCCTGTGTGGCTTCACTTTCTTCTCCTGTGTGGGATCCCACTCAAGGCTCTAGAAGGACTCAGAAATGTGGTCCTCTTCATTTTGTACTTTGTCAAAAATGACACACTGAATCGCTGAGCTGTGGCCTCCACCATACTGAGATCAGCACCCTAGATCTTCTCTGTTCTATAGTCATATGAAAAGAGATGGGCATATTTTTATATGGAAGGAAAATGTTGATCACACTTCTGCTGTGCCAAATACAGTAAACATATAAACATAGTAAAAACAAAGTTCTAAGCATTCCTTTCTAATGTTTTTAGAAAATCAAAGTAAAACAGCTCCAGCATATCCTTTAAATACCAATGAACTAATTGTTGCTTTCACAGCGATGTTTATGTAGGTAATCATGTACCCAGTGTTGTGGTTTGAATGTAAGATGTTCTTTATGGGTTCACATGTTTGAACACTTGGACGCCTGCTGGAGGCACTGTTTTGGAAGGTTGTGAAATATTTAGGAGACAGAGCCTCACTGGAAGAGGTGGGTCACTGGGAGTGGGCCTTGCGGTTTTAGTCAGGCCGCACTTCCTGTTCATTCTCTCATTCCTCACTGTTTCTTGCTACCTCCTGCCACTATGCCTTCCTCACCGTGATGAAGCACATCTCCTCGAATCATAAGCCAGAATCAATATTTCTGCCTTTAAATCTCTTAGCGACAGTCATTTGATCACAGCAAAAAATAGCTAATACATTGAGCAACCTGCTCCCGGTCGTGTGTCCACAGGCTCTGAAGTCAGAGTGCTGGAGAGAGTTCATGCTTTCAAATGCACCAGGATCCACAACAGCTAAGATACGGAACCGACTAGGTCTCCAGCTACAGATGGATGGACGAGAGAATTTATATCTCAGGTTGTCCGGCATGTCAGATTCCTTCTGTGTTCTGTGTCAGCCTCTCCCCGAGCATGGTGGCTTGGTCCCAGAGGATGTGGCACCCTAGGGTTGGTGCTGGAAACAAGAAGGCGTCCACTCCATGCTGTGCACACAGTGGGATGCTTTCCAAGTATAAAAAAGAAGAGAATCTTGTCATTGGCAACAATTAGAGGGCATTGTGTTCAGTGTGATAAACCAGGTTCAGAACACAAGTACCATACAGCCTTACGTACTAATGGAAGCCAAAATGTTGGTTTTCAGTAGAGAACAGAATAGTGGCTACCACCAACAGTCTGGAAAAAAAGCTGGCTAGGGATGGAGGAGAGAAAGTGGTAAGTGGGCACAGGGCTGCAGCTGGGTGAGAGGGGTTTCATGATGACCTAGCATGGTGGGAGTGCCATGGCGGATGACAACTAATTGAATCTTCTAAAGTGACTTGTAGAGAGAATTTCTAAGACCCCAACACAGAGGAAGGATTGATGACAGAGGTCACAGATGTGTCAATGATCTTGATCATTGTACAGTGCATGTATGTATGGAAATACCACACTGCAGCCCTCAATTATGCATAGTTTCTGTGTTGATTAACTATACATATTTATCTCAGCAAGATCCCACAAGAAAGGTAATAATGGTCCTTTGGTGTTTCCCACCACATGGGGTGGTCCTGGTTGCTGTTGATCTGTCTTCAGCCCATCACACTCGAGACACTGGGATTCTGATTAGTTTATAGAGTGAACTATATGTTCAGGTCAGCAGCATCATTTTGGAGAACAGGGTTGTTCACTGCATTTTTAAAGGAATTCCCTTGGGAGTTAGTGTCCGTGGTAATCTGCTTACAGAGGACAATTCCCAGTGAATTAAACACCCAAATTATATAATTTGTTGGGCAGAAACAACATTTATTCTTAGTAGCATTCAGAACATGAGGAATGGCTGTTTTGTGGAGGTATTTTGGCCAACTGATGGTTAATTAACCCACTGTCTATCACTTGAGGGAAAGGAGTGGAAAAAAGCTTCTTTTGCTTCCTGCTTCGGAAATCTTACCTTTTTTTGCATCAACAATTTGCAATTAACAGACTAAACGATGTTTCTGTTTTTGTTTTGACTGAGGTCAAATCATTAATGGCAAATGGGCTTCAGGGAGTCCTCTAGCCAAACAATCTGCAATTTGTAACTTTCTGCAATTAATTTAGGAAAAAGCCCATATACAGAAAGTTGAAAAGGAGTTGACAATTTCCCAATGAAACAATGAAAATAATAGGGATTTAAAGAGTATGATTGAAATTTGAAATCCTGTCAAATTGGAAATGGGAACATGCCACGTTTCCAGGGGAGTGTTGTTTCCCAGTTTAATGGATGACCTGAAATGATTACTAGGTACAGGAGAATTAGGGGAAAAGCAGTCTGAAGTGTTATGTTTTACATTCTGCACATGGACCCCCTTTTGCTATGTCTGTTGATTCTTCATAGGTCAGTTCTCCAATTCTCTGTTGCTAGAACTTCCAGAAATATTCCAGCTCTTGCCCGGGCCTCTGCCTTTCCCTTGAGGTCATCGTGGACCATGACTCAGGTGACCTTTTTTATTTTATGGACACCTGAAGTTATCCTCTTGCTCATTCCCCTTTAACCTCCACTATAAACCTAAGGAGAAGGTGAGGTCTCTGAGGAGGTATGGTCATTTGGTTCTGCTTTTTCTTACCTGACCCTGCATCTACCAGCTACATTGGCCTCTCTCTGTCCTTACTTTCTGGACATATTCTCAACCTCAGGGCTTTGGCTCTTGCTGTTCTTTCTATTTTGAATGCTCACCCATACATTGTTATGGCTGTATGCTATGCTTCTTTGTGGAGGGGACAGGGTGCGTCCCTCTTGAGGGATACCCTAATGGTGGGAGCTTTCTGTTTCTTCTATTTAGAGTTTCAACCACACATATGTATGTATACACATATACAGTCCATTGTACACGTCGCACGTACTAGGTCTTTATTTCATCTTGTATCCTCTGAATGTACTTTCCACTAAGTCAGAGAAATTAAAAGTGTTTGAATCTCTTGCACTAACAATACACAGAACAGGCACACAAATGGAACAGCAACAACAAAAAGCATAACCAATGTGACTGATGGATCCCTAACATGTAAGTCTAAAATACACTCTCAAAGCTTTCCTGTGTCCGCCTTCTACCCTCCATGGTTGTTTTGGTGAGACTGCTTAAGGTCTTCGGCCACACTGTGTGCACTGCTCAGTCCTGTTTCTCCATCTCTAGCCAAACAGACGGTTTCTCCTACTCTCTGAAGTCTGCGGATGCTCACTACAAGGCATTCTGATCCTGGACAATCATCATTTCATTTAAATATATGTTAATTTTCTCCAGAATTGGGGCATACCTACATGTCACCTAGTTATATTATTATCAACATTTATTCAGTGAGCCTTCTTTGCTGACCCACCAAAGGGAGATAGAGAATGAAGAGACACAAAGGAGTGACTGACTATACAGCTTTAGAGTAGGATTTGTAGTGTGGAATCTGGAAAAAATTTATCCTTGGGCATATTAGAAATATCCCCCAAACACATTGATGGATTAGGCGGCTGATACCTTTTAATCATACACATCTTGAGTGCTTTTTCATCTGATTGAACTTCTTTTGGAAGAGATTATCTATTGAAGACTTACATTATCAAAGTTAAGAGCCACATTTCAAAGATGAGACAACTTCTTCTCCCTGCCCCAGTAATGAGTTCTTTTTATCCAATTGAAAGTTAACTTTTCTTATTATCATTAACTATCTTCAGTTAAAGTGCATTACATATGAAAAAATTTCTAAACAGAGCAAAACCATATAACAAATCCATGAAAAGAAAAAGAAAGTTTGTGTAATAACTCAGGTGCTTTTAGGAATTATATTTTTGTGAAATAAAACAATGGGAATTTTCATAGCCTTCAGTTGGCTGCTGTGAAGTATGATAGAATATTGGGCAAAGCTTTGTGTGTCCGCAGAAATTATTGTGCACATAATGACTGTATACACACTAATGGTTCTTTAAAAGAGTGAACACTTGCATTTGTGTACTTTAGTGTGCTTGGGAAAGACTGTCTCTGTTTATTGATACAGGGACATCTGTTCAAATGACACCTCTATGTGTTGTTACTTGCCAGAAAAATGTCTAGAACTTCCGTGTGTTAGAAGGTCTTCCCATCTATAAATTGAACAAGGGTTTTCAAATAATAATATTTTACAAGTGTCTTTGTGGTGAGATGCAGTCTTTGGGGAATATGTTCAGGAGAGATATAGCTGGATCATGTGGTAGATCTATTTCTAGCTTTGTGAGAAACCTCCACCCTGGTCTCCACAGTGGCTGGACCGGTTTGCACTCCCACCAACAGTGAATACATGTTCCTGTTCACCCCACAGCATTTGCTTTCTTTTTAAAAGAATTCTTATTTGATCTGAGTAGGATAAGGTGAAATCTCAAAGTAGTTTGAATTTAAATTTCTTTGATGATTAAGGATTTTGAATTAAAAATTTTTTCTTAACTATTTTTCTTGTTTTGAGAATTCTTGTGCAGCTCCATTGTCCATTTCTTAGTTGGGTTGTTTGTTTTCTTGGTTTTATTTTATTTTAGTTTTTTTTTTGTATATTCTACCCATCAATCCTCTACTAGATTTACAGCTCACAAACATTTTTTCCCAATCTGTAGGCTGCGCTTTTACTCTAATGATGGTGTCTTTTGCTGTACAGGAGATTTTTAGTTTCATAAGGTCAATTTTTGGTCTTAATGTCTGTGCTATTCAGAAAAATTTTTCCTGTGTCTATAAGTTCAGGCATCCTCCCTGTGTTCTCTTCTAAGATCTTATATTGAGGTCCTCAATCCATTTGGAGAGTTTTGCAACATGAGTGGTAAGGGTCTTTCACTCTTCTGTGTGCAGCTACTGAGTTTGACTAGCATCCTTTGCTGAAGATGCTGCCTTTTCTCTAGGTCAGCTCTAAATGAGACATCTATATCATATGTCCTTTCTCCAAGGCTCAGGGATCATCATGGAAGAGGGGTTGGAAAGGTTGTAAGAGCCAGAGAGAATAGATGTCTGTAGCTAACCAGTGTTTGCTCGGTGTGACAGGACAGCTACATAATGAATTCATAACGGCTGGGTCTGCGTGCACAAGATGTAAACAATATCAAGCCAGCCAAAGTTCTCATGAATGAGAAGGGTCATGATGCCCCACTCCTATCTGAAGAGCTGTTGGCATGTGGCAATTGATGGCTTCTGGAGGTGACTGAGTCGCTCTTTTCAGGGATTTGAGTCCTGAGATATTACTCAGGCTCCAGGAGATGTTCATGGACATACACACATCACTAAATGGACTTGATGAATATATATATATTCTCATACATATATATATACTCACATATATTTACATATACTCTCATATATATATATACATATACTTTCATATATATGAGAGAAAGGACAGAGAGAGACAGAGACAGAGACAGAAAGAGAGAGAGAGAGAGAGAGAGAGAGAGAGAGAGAGAGAGAGAGATTGCGAGCATGAAATGAAGTTGGGAGGTGAAAGGGTTGGAAGAGAAAGGGGAGAAATTGGAGGGGAATGAATAGGAAGTGGGTTTGAGCTAAACATATTATATGCATGTGTTAATGTTAGATGACATACTTAAACATGAACAAGTAAATAAATATTTAAAAATAAAGTAGATTACAAAAATAAGTAATAGTGTTGACATAACAGCAACCACATGTTGGATAGATATTTCATGCCAAAGTACTTTACAGCTCAGTAATGGTCCCAGCAGGAGTGTGAAACAAATGCTGTTATTCCATCTTGTCAACTGGGAAACTGAGGCACACTGAAAGCTATGTGGTGATAGCGAAGGTCAGTACACAATGCAGACACAATCGCTCATCTGACTGCTGCAGAAGCTTCACTAACACGACCCAGCTAAGCCATTAACCAGTTCTGCTACCTTGTGAAAGTCACCTGCTGGCTGTCCTAGGAGTGGGTCTCCCTGGGGAATAGCTGCCGAGTTTTGGTGAACCATGACATTTTATCTGCAAAACAAGGGCATCGTGACTGTTCAGTTGACTCCCCACTCACCCGATGTGCAATTTTCATAACAACTAAGGCATGACTATAGAAAGAAGTTATTTAGTTGTATTCTTAAGACAAATCCCAGAGTTCCATACACACACACACACACACACACACACACACACACACACACACACACATGTACACACACACACACACACACACACACACACACACACACACACACACACACACACACGTTTCCTAGCATGGATACCGCTATACTAAGACCATACACCACTTTTCTTCTCTTACATTATTTATGTGTATTAATATTTTTCTATCCTGAGTTGTACCTTCTAGATGAGGACTTGCATCTTTGCTTCAAACCCGAGTACCATTTGATGCTCAAATCTAATGCACATCTTTGTCTTTTATTTCTAGAACAAGAATGAATTGATCTCAGACTTTTCCTTGATTTTTTTCCCCCAGAACATACTTAATTTCTTTACTTACCAAACAATGAAACACTTCTTCTCCACACCATAGTTCTGTTACTTCAAATATTTCTAGAGTACATCTTTGGTCAAGTGCAGCCAGGGAAATACAATAATCTTTTGTTCCTATAGCTTTACCATTCCTATTTTTAGATTAAAATGATTTAAAGTAAAGGATTTAATTATTTGCTTTGTCCCTGACTACAATTATTTGAAAATTTCTCTCTTATGAATCAATATTTTTAATCTACTTTAAATACATTCGCAAGTATTAGTTTTTCTTTTCAAGCTTTAAGATGTACAGTATGTCTCACCGCTTTGAAGAAATCCTGTTGAAAAATGGGTGCTTCAGATCTCCACTAAGATGTATTTGTTGTGTAACCATCTGGCAGAGAGGGACAAGTTCAACTCCTGAACTTGGTGGCTGGCCTTCCTGTTCACCTTCCCCACGGGGAAGAGACAGAGTGCTCCTAGCTGCGCACCCGGCTCGGGCCCGGTGGGGGTGGGGACACAGGTGTTTGCCCACCTGTGCTGCAGCTGCTGTGCTGCCCTTGCCTAAGTAAAGTGGGCTTGCCAGCCATCTTGAAGTGATCACAAGTTTATCTTCTTGGAAGATTCTCCTTAGCTGAGATCTGTACTTGACCCTGGAACAAGTTCACCTCGTGGTTGTTGTGTGTGGACCGTGGTGAGTATGTCAAAACTGTCTGATGAGGGCGAACGTCACTATCCTCCTCATGCATCATGGGAGTATCCATGCCTTGTTAAGGCCACTAAGAATTGTATTTAACAGCATTGACAACTGGCTTCCATACAGCTCAGTGCATGGATTGGTAATAATACACAGGTTGTGTGTGTGTGTGTGTGTGTGTGTGTGTGTGTGTGTGTGTGTGTATGTGTGTGTGTGTGTGTGTATTCTGTGTGTGAGGATATATGACAGCCTTGTCTTGGGCTGTATTTACTGTAGAGTGTCACCCAGTTCCCTCTACTGTGCCATATGAGCACACTCTGCTAATTTTGTTGGGGGAAGCAGTGAGCTGACACCTGTTGTCACCATTCCAGGCCCTGAGGTCTGTGTTAGTTTGTGTACTAGTTAATAAATGACCAGAATAAACTTAGCCATTTATAGTTTTAATGCTTTTATATCATATCTGCATAACTGCAAAGCAATAAAAGACAATAAAGTCATTGTAATCTTAGTTCCAGTAATTTCAGAAGCAATAAACTTCACTAGCCAACCGTGTCTGAAAAGTGATGCTCGTGTGTTCCCATCTCTCCAGGTCTTTAAACCTGCATCTTGATGAATGTATCACTGAAGTACAACATGCTGAAAGAATCCTGCTCTAGCTGGGCACTGACTGCAGCAGATGTACACATATGCACTCTGCAGTGGAGAGGTGCCTTGCATTCCAAATCATGAAACTTTACCGACAGAATTAAGTCCCCTAACAAAAAAAAAAAAATCTGTTCTGCAAAAGCTTCAAAGTAGATATTAACTGGTCAAAACAAACATAGTTATCTCAGCTAGCTCATTTATGCATACAATTTAGAGTATGTGCTTATGCATTTATTTTGGCAAAAATGTTCAGTGTCATATCAAAGCTTAGGAAATATATTTTTCAACATATATTATGCTACTAATTATGATTCTATAATTAGCCACAAATAGAAATCAGATGTAGAAAGTGTTAAGTGAGGCACAATAATTTAAATTAAATATTTTGCTATAGATTTGAGAACATATACTCTTGAAATGATGTGGTATACCTTTATATGCAATGTATGTGTGGACGTGTATAGGAATAGTGTATAAAAATGCATACATAAAATTGGACATTACGTCAAGAACCACAGAAACTCAAACAAATAGTATTAAGAAATGGTTTTTTTTCTCTGAATTACTCATATTTTTGATCAGCCTTATTCTCATCACAGATTAGGAATAGTGAGTAAATATTTAATTTTAAGTTAATTGAACTGGCTGCGTGACTTGTGAAAGGTTGTTTTTGGCAGTGATGAGCTGGACAACCTAGAGTGTTTGAATGTCAAGTTCTGTTATGTTTTTGTAGTATGTTCAACTGATAGACTCAGGACACTGGGAAAGTTTTGAAAATGTGCAGTTGGTAGCTCTCAGGAGTCTACATATTGTCAGTCTCTCTGACTGTCGGGTTTTACCAACACTGCTCTCATTCAGAATGAAAACAATGTCTTTAGAGAGTGAGAGAACCTTTTTACATTCCTAATAACTAAAGGGAAACATGTCGTGTGACCAAAGCTATGGTAAAGTTAGCATGGAGAGAGGAGAAAATAGTGATTCTTAGTACTGTTGTGAGTGAGTTTCCAAATTTGGCTTCTGTTTTCCTTGTGAGGGCTTTTGCAAAAACTGTGTTTCTCCCTCAATATTATCTTTAAATTTTTCTTTTTAAGCAACTCATACTCAGAGCTGGTGTTGAGTCCATACTGAGAGCTGGTGTTGAGTCCATACTGAGAGCTGGTGTTGAGTCCAGTCAGGTAGGCAGTAGGAAGCCTTGATTCTGAGCCTCAGATCTCAGCAGATCTCCTGTGGTGTGGGCCCACAATGCACAGTGTGTGAATGGAGCCGAGGTCCTTCCCAGCGGATGTAGAAGTGCAATAGGACTCCTTGAGCAAAAGCTTCTGAAGCCCTAATCTAAAGTAAACAGTGTCTCCCTGTTCTTAGGTAGAGTCTGCATTCCTAACAGCTTTCCAGGGCAAGGAAAAGGTCAGCAAACATCACCAGAATAAAAGAGAAAGCTGATAAGACTACCTCACAACCTGCAAGACCAGAGCTGCAAGGGTGTTAGGGTGGGAAAAATGTAGGGTCAACCCCCAGCCTTAAAAGCAAGGATGTTAGGGTGGGGAAAATGTAGGGTCAACCCCCAGCCTTGAAAGGAAGTGGGGGCCTCTGGAGTTTACTGGGCTATAGAGACAAAGTATTGATCAAGCAGGCAATTCTGCTTGACAGTCTTCAAACACTGGTGAACTAATTGGTAACTGATTTGAAAGATACGACGAATAATTCATAATTTTTTAATAGTTGCTTTGATGGGAAAACACTATTTGAATATATGATGTTCAGTAGAACAGGCTGATTCCAAGAGGAAGTTATTTCTGTTTCAGAGAATTGCAAGAGGAGGAAGACAAATGCAAACCCAGATACATATGTATGACAGCCCCACCCCACCCCACTGCCCCTCGTGCAAAACTGTGAGGGAAGAGATTCTTCCCTTTGTTTGCCACTGACTGTAGAATATCTGGTACAGAATAGGTCAGTCTGCCTGGATTCTGTGCGTGAATCTTCATTTTCAGGCAGAGTGTTGGGGACCGCTCTTGAAGTGATCACATGGTATGGACAGTAGGAAAATCATTTTCATGAAAGCTAGTGAGTTTCTGTTCTCATTTTGATTTGGGGACCAAAGACAATGCCAGAGCTGACCGACACTGAGACCACTACCTTCCCATCATTAGGTTAGCTGACTTGAGAACCATTTCAGTATCTACTGCAAGAAGACTTCCTCTACCCTCAATGTCTCTAACCTACTTGAGTTTATTCCGTGTTCTGAATTTGTGTAGAGCTGGCAATTTGAGGAAAAAACAAACCTGAAAAGATTCCTTTTTGCTCCTTTGTTTTAAATTATCATCTGCCATCTTCTTGACCCGAATTCTGACAACACAATTGCTATGAAATATCGGTTTGAACTCAAAACCAGAAATCCTGACTGCAGCTCTTTGCCAAATAGGTGCTAGTTAGAACCAGCTGCCCACAGCGGAACTGCTGAAGGCTTCAAGGCTGCTTGTGATCTGAGAAAACCCCCGGCTCAGGCTTTTCAAAGCGGGGAGATTGCCATTTTGCAAAATTCTCCAGGATGGATGATGTCATCTGTGATAAATCAATGTGTTGTCTCTTTCCTTGTTGAATTTATCACTGTGAACATCTTAGATAGAAGGAGAAAGAATCAGGGTTTAGGTGGGCATGTGTGAGTACCTGCATGTGTGTGTGCGTGGATGCATACATGTGTGAGTGCATTCCTACTTGTATGTCTGAGTACATACAGGTGTGCTTGTATTTGTGTATGGTACATTTTCATATATGGTCATGTGTGTGCATGTGTCTTGGAGGTGAAATGGAAGAGATGGGATGTTTGATAAATTTGCCTTGCCTGAGCACAGAACCTGTGTATCCCTTCTGAGCCACAGGTGGCCCCATTCCATCCACATTTCCTGAATTTTACTAATAAAGGAAACATTCTTTGAAGGGCGGCACTGGCCATGGTCATCTCATTAAGCACAAAGTTCTGTTTTCAACATAATTAGTCATCTAATTACTCATCCAAAATTAGTTAGTGCATTCATATGCCTAATTAATTAAAATTTCATTCAAAGTACCCTGTTGGTAATGCTTTTGTTCTCTGTTCTGACAAATCAAATTACTGAGGGACAGATTTGATTTAGAAATTGGTTTAGGTTGAGTCTCATCATAGGCATATTAAAATATTAATGAATAAAAACAGTGAGAATATTAATTTCCATAATTAAGATGTAACCCCCCAGATGTTAATGATTTCTAGGGAACATTGCTTTCAAGCACAGGAATCATAAATCCCCTAGCATTTCAGATGGAGCCCTGAGGTTGAAGAGAAAGATCTGAGTTCAATACTTCCGTCCATTCCTGGAAACAAAGCCATGGGTTTGGGGGATGAAAAGTCTATGGTGTACAAACCTGGGGTGTGTGCCAGGGCTGATGGCTTGGTATCATATGTTCATGGTCCATGGATGCTGGAGAAGACACTCCTAAACGATAGCCAGATTATAACAGGACAAAGTAGTGACCAGTGGTATGCAGGCCTGACCATGCATGCTTGTAGTCTCTGCCAGTGCATATGAATTCATTGAATCTTCCTAAGGACCCTGAGAGGTATGTGCTGCTGTCAGATCTTTTGCAGAAGAACAAACTGAGGCACGGAATGGATCAGCAACTTTCCTGGAGCCGGCAGAGGGGAGCAATAAAGAACTGTTTACTTAGAAAACCAGCCTTAGAGATGCTATGTATCACACGCTTTGCTGTGGAAGTGCCACAGAGATAAATACCACCAGATGAGATGGGTGCATAGGAGATTGAGGAGGACTTATTCTTTTGAGAGGAGAGTCACACTTCTGATGAAGGGAAGAAGAGATGCCTGCTGCCTCGCTCAAGGTCAGCCCACAGGTAAAGCGGACAGCACTGGACAATGAAACCTGACATATTCAGAAAACATAAAATAAAATTTAAGGCCGTCTTCATTGAGATAAACATTGATTTTAATAGGAGCTGAAAAGATAGAGCAAGGAAGACAGTACTTCCCCCTTCCACAGTGGCTTTGAGAAAGACAGGGGAGATGGAATATGCCTGAGACTTCTTGCCATGTGTCTGTTACCAACCACTGACTCCATGGTCTTCACAGCATCCAGAAAACCCGGGAGAGCATCTTGAGGCCCAAGATTGGCCTTGAGTCACCGCCTCTACCTTCTGTAATTGTACCACCTGGCTTCAGCCAACCTCGTCCAACATTGGTTCTGTGTAAGATTTCTCTACTCTGTGACCCAGTTGGGAGGTCTGATTTCTGCTTTTAAATATGTTCCCTAGTTAGTCACATGTGCTTGGACTGGGGCTTGATTTCTCTGAACCTCTTTCTGCTTTTGCAAGATAAAGGTATGTGTCATTTTAGATCCAAAAGCTGAATTTTCTAAGTAATCTCCTAATGACCAATGAGCTTCAGTGTCCTTAAATATAGTAGAAATAAAAACACAGCAGTAAATACACTTCACACTAGAGGTTGGTGAGTATAATAATCATTGAGTTATTTCTTTTGATAATACAAAATGAATCTATAAATATCACTTAGATGTCATATATTATTATCTGTATTTACCTTTTCTCTCTTCCTTCCAAGTCAGAGCTAAGTGCATTCCCAGGACAGTTTACTCACAGAGAAAGCCTTGGCATAAATTGGAGCTATTTCCTTTACAGCTCTACTGTAAACTATGTTTTTTTAAAAAAAAAAACTAGTTTTGAAAAAAAAAATAGGCCACTGGTTCATCTCTGGTATTAGAGTCACGAAAGAGAAAATTTAAAACCAAGGGAAAGAGACAGCGATCAATCCCAATTACCCCGGCACACACACACACCAGCTGCAGGACAATGCGCACAGTGCAGAGGCCTTGTGTGGACCCCCTGGTTTCCTATTTTCTCCTAAGGTAGCCTGGGCAGTGCAGCTGTAGAGAGAGCATACGCCAGTTTCCTTATTTCAGTTTCATTTCTTAAACTGTGCGGAAAATTAATGCCTTAATTTTCACGTTCATTTCTCAAGAGTATTTTTTTTTTCCTTACTGAATGTTTTTTTTTTTTTTTTTTTTTTTTTTAGGAAAGGAAAAGGTGAAGATGAAGTTTCAGAGTAGGCTCAAGAAATTCTTAAACGGGCAATCAGGTGGAAGGGTGGAGGCAAGGAGACAGTGAGCGGGAAGAAGATGCAGTGGGGGCTGGCGGCCGAAGGAGGGGTGCAGACTCCCTATTTTTCCATTTTCAGCCTTCCCACACCTGCTGTTCATTTTTCTTCCCTCTGTTCCTTGTTCTGCCCTCCAGAACTCCCCGGAATGAACAAGAACAGCTTCCTGTCTTCCTCCCCTCATCCCCCGGGAATGAGGAAGCTGCAGAAGGTCCACGCATAATTACTCTGGGCTGTTCAAAGCTCACTTTCTTGCAGGGAGCCTTACAAACTCCCCACTGCAGATATTACTGTGTGTATAACATGCTCCATTCTGAATCATTTTGTCACCGTTTTGTAAGGGACCAGGGTCTGCATTGGAATGGAGACACTTTAATTATCAAATTAAACAATTTCATGGTCGATACGTCCAATTTCTCACTAGACTTTATTTTTACTTTTTAAAAATTAACTATTCCTTTCTCCCTAATGATATAGAGAAGTGTATAATGCCTTTGCTTCATACTCAGGAATACTGAATATTTCCTCAAATCTCCAAAACTGAAGGGTTACTGGAAAACATCCACACACGAAGCCTTGCCTCTGGTCCTTTCTTTATTGACTTTTCTTCTGCCCATGGCATTTTACCACATTTAGAATAATTTTATTAAGTATCACACCATAAATCTTACACACAGTGCTCACCATGCTAGTAGACACACAAGCATTCTTATATAGTAAGTATAATATATATCCAGTTGCCTTTTTCTTCATTTACT
Organism: Peromyscus californicus insignis; assembly: GCF_007827085.1. NCBI lineage: Eukaryota > Metazoa > Chordata > Mammalia > Rodentia > Cricetidae > Peromyscus > Peromyscus californicus. The sequence goes on from NW_026294534.1 coordinate 4,003,582, forward strand.
TGATACTTTAAATTTTGTTTCCTACAAAGACATGGGTTCCATTGTGAATTTTTCTTACATATCACAATACTTTGTTCCTATTCACCCTCATATACTGTCATCCACCATCTCTCTTCCAACCTTGGGGATCCCCTTCCTCATCCCTCACCCCAACTATCATGACTTATGTATTTTACATTTATTAGTAGGCTGGTAGCTTCAGCTCAGTTGGAAACAGCAGAATCTCCTAACATTTTCTACAGCGAAACTGCTTGAACTTGGAGTCTCATAAACAAAGAGAAAAGAACTCCGTGTTCATGTAAAGGGTTGTGGGGACCTTTCCTGCTGTTCAGTAAGCAAGAGATGTAGGTAGTTATTTGTTTTTAGGTTGATAAGCAGGGGTGGTGATTGGATCAGATTGGCAGTACTTACAACAGCTGGAAGTTTCTGGGGTTTACTGTGGACTTTACTCAGTGTCAAGTGCTCTGTGGGTTCTGTCATGCATTGGGGAGTGTGTGCATCTGCAGACTATCTACTGTGAGATTTAGAGCTGTGGAGTGGACTGAGACACCATAAGCAGAGTAACTGTGGGATGCATGGATTCCATTGGAAGATGCCCGTTGGCATAGTTTGGTGACCCACACTGCCATCTTGGTAAACATCGCTTTCAGAACAGCTTTATTGGTATGTAATTTGCGTAGTGTAAAGTCAATCTTTAAGGGTGAAATTGAATGAATTTTGATAAACCGAATGCCTAATCTAGATTTAAGACATTTAATCACTCCAACAATCCGCTGGATTCATTTCCAGTGACCCATTCCCTCTCTGCCCAGGCCTCACTAACACGCTCTCTTCTTTTTAGGTTTGCCTTTATAGATGTTTCATGGAAATGAAGTCACAAAGTCTTTGGTGTCTGGAGGGCTCTGGTTAGCATAGTGATTTTGAGGTTTGTTGTATTATGTAAAGCAAGATTTTTTTTTTAAATGAAACTGAGTTTTTCCATTGTGCATGTTCTTGGTTCAAATTCTCTCTCTCATCACTTCTGCCAACATGCCTACACAGCATGACCCATGTAGGATAAAAAGAATTGCATTAATGAGAGAAAACATCAGGAATTTGATGAACGAGATGCAGGAAGAATACCCTACAAGAAAGGGCCCATTCACATGAAATACAAGAAAGAAATGCAAACAGTTCACCATGTAATAATATTTGCTCAGGAAATGGGCAGTGACAGAAAAACAGGCCCAAATAATGACAAAACTTTATGTGAACAAAAAGAGATATCCTTATTCAGAGTCTGGAGCGTTCCCATGCATCAGTTAAGAATTATCAACAGCAGACAAAACTGGGTAGTACTGCACTGAGTGCTCATCACGTGAGTAGGAGAGGGCTGCGCAAAGGTGTTTTCACATTGAACTGTCCACAGACTACACAGATTTCTCTATAGGACCCTAGGTCTCACTGAGGATGTTTTATTAAAAATCAAGAGTGAATTCAGCACAAAACATATGAGGGAAAATATCTTGAAAGATGTATATTGCTTATCAGGGGCATTAGCAAAAGAAAGAATTTTTCAATTATAATATTTTATTTTTAGAACAAAATTGCTAGTAATACAGTAATATTTTCTTTTGGATACCATGGTGTGTGTGTGTGTGTGTGTGTGTGTGTGTGTGTGTGTGTGTGTGTGTGTGTGTGTACGTCCACGCTACAGTGGATTTTGGGAACTAACTCAAGTCATCAGGCTCAGCAGTAAATGCTTTCATTCATTAAGCTATTCTACTAGTCTACAGGTACTGTTTTCTAAGTTTTTGTTTTATGTTACTGATCTAAAATTGGCTCTTTAATGTACACTATGTTTTTATTTATCAGTATTCATTTATTTGAGACTTAATCATCTCCCAGGCCCAGCACATTCTAGGATCTTCTCAGTCGTTGTGAAAACAGTGAGCATATATGTACATTCTAACGGTAAATACTTATGGACAGAGCATCTCCAGTTATATGAACTGTAGAAACAGCCATTATCTCTGGCAGCCATGTTGGAGCCCAAGGCTAAGAAGAAATGAGTGTTTTTATAAAATGCCTTTATTATTTTTAAACTAGACTTTATTTTTCAAACAATTTCAGAATTACAGGAAAATTACAAGTAGAGTCAAGTGTTCCCATGACCTCTTTACCCATTATAGCGATGATGATGAAATATTATTTTCATCAATGAACCAATGCTGATGTTAATTGAAGTCTATAGCTTACTCGGCTTCCCTTAGTTTTTATCTGCTGCCATTTTTCTATTACAGAATCCAGTCAGGAGTTAGGTACTCCTTCATTCAATTGTCATGTTCCCCGAGGCGTCTCTTAGCTATGACGTCACCTGAGAGTTTAATGTTGCTGTTTTTGCGAGTGTGGAGGAGTTCTAGGCACAGGTTTTGAGGTGCTCCTGTCTGCCTGGGCTTTTGTTCTTTGGTGACACCGGTATGAAATGCACTAGGGGAGAATCACAGAGGTAAAAATGTCATCCTTATCCTGTAGTGTGATAGGAATGTGTTCCCGGTGTGAGCTTATCCCGCAGCTGTTGCGTTCCGGCACCTGGCTTTGGTGTTGTTCCCCGGGTGCCTCAGTTGCAAACTCCCTGTCCTCCACATCTGTCTTAGGAAGTCCCTATTTCCATGTCACAATAAAGGAGGACTGTGCCCCACTTCCTTGAAGGCAGAATAGGAACATAAATTACTTGAGTCTCTTCTGGGTGAGAGGTTTGTCTTCCTCTCTCTTGTGTCGACACTCAAGCGTCTTTACACTCAGTTTAGTTCTGTGAGTTACTACTCATCACTTTATGTTATTACTTCATGTTGTTGCTGTTGCTCAAACTGTTTTACCCCCAGCCTTTGAGAGCCGCTTTATTTGGGTCTGTGTCCTTCTGGAACACACTGTCCATATAAGGATGATGTTGGTCTCATCATGTGTATTACCTCTTCCTGTCGACCTCTACCCAATCTGGATCAAGCCAGTCAGCCAAAGAATTCTGTTTCCTCCTGTTAGAGAATCATACCAGGAGTCCTGGATGTTGACTGTACTTTTCCACTTCTGGGACTTTTTTTTTTTTTTTTTTTTTTAGGTAATTTCAGAAGACAAAGGAAAGGATGTATGATGATATTTTAAGATTATGGAAACTACCTTTTATATGGGTTGAGATACTTATAAGTACCAAACAAATTATTTTTTTTACTGTTTAATACTAAAACATTGAGTATTTCAGACTAAACATTCTCCTTTTATTCCTATTAAAGAACTTTCATTCAACAAACACTTTTCATAAGGTTCTTTTGACTGCTTGTAGAGGAGTAGATTCAGGTGCTGAAAATTCATAGCCCCTTTGAATTCATTCTGATTTGTTACAAAATAAATGAATTCATTTTAAGCATAACAGTCTAACAAATGATACTTATACAAACCGGTTTCTCTTGTGCACTGCTTAATGATGGGGATATAGAATTTGGTGTTAGGCAGTTTTGCTGTTGTGCTAATATCTTAGGCTGTGGATGACATAGTCTAAGGTTTACGGTACTCCTTGGTAATGTGACCTTATGAGAGAGTTCGAATCTGACCAGCTAGACAAAGAGTAAAGAGGTCAGTATGACCTAAGAATGGGTATGTAGCTGCTCCTCAACTAACATGTGGGTGGACAGAACATTTCTACAGAATTTTAATTTAAATCTTGGCTTCCCACCAGTAAATTCATTTCTTTTTTTACTTTCTAAGGAAAAATGTTATAATAGCATCTAATAAAGAAATTTTGATTTAAATAGTTAAAATTTGCTAGAAGCTCCATCAGCTAACAATTTGGGGGGCTATTCATGTTAAATAGTTTGAGAAAAGATTTTTTCCCCTTGACTTTGAACAAGATGAAATCAAAACATAAAGGCTCATGATACTTACATTCAGATGTGGAATGATTCTAGTATTCTCCAAAGGCTTGTTCATCACAAAGCATTATGGGTGATGGAGAGCAGAAAGCCAGGGTGTTGCTGAGATAATCTTCATTTATTCCACACTTGCTGTAGCTATGAATTATATGTATGGCACACCCAGACAGACCCTTTGGTTTCTTCTTTTGGTGAAAACTTTGTTCTGCCGTAATGATATGCTTAGCAAATTTATACTTGGTTGTACCAGTAGAAGTAAGGACACAGACCAACACACATGAGTTTATCTTCAAGGCTGAACTTTTAATAGGGTTCCACAGCCATATTTACAATAACACATCACTATGGCAGAGTAGATTTCTCTGATTCAGTGAGTAGGATTGGAAAGCAGAGTACTTGTGGGAGTTAGGGTCTTTCCCTGGAAGTATCTGGTGGCACTAACAGCTCAGGACATGGGTGGGGATCACTTCTCCTATTTCAGATGCACAGGAAAACCTGTAATACAAATGTGGGTGAGAATGTTTTAAATGTGCGGTTCTCAACCTGTGGGTTGTGACCCCTTTTGGGGGTCAAGTGACCCTTTCACAGGGGTCACCTAAGATAATCAAGAAACACAGATATTTGCATTATGATTCAGAACAGTAGCAAATGTACAGTCATGAGGTAACAATGAAAATAATGTTATGGATGGGAGTCACCATAACATGACGAACTGTATTAAAGGGTCGCAGCATTAGGAAGGTTGAGAACCACGCTTTTAAATGGAGCCTGCTGATTTACACGAAGCAATAATCACTGGATCTCAGCTTTTCATGCTAGTGAGGCAAACACCTTATGACTGAGACATCTTTCGAGCCTGTAAGTTGAACTTTGACGTCATTTGATATTGAGAGCCTGTAGAGCAAAAACCTGCGTAACAGACATGGGCCTTTGTGTGGTGAGCCCTTCCTTCTGTTCCCATCCTAGGAGTCACCAAGCAAGGATGGGGGTGTGGCTTTAAAAAAAACAACTTGACACAAGCTAGAGTCTTCTTGGAAGAAGAACCTCAATTGAGAAAACACCTCTATCAGATTGGCCTATAGGCAAGACTATGGGAGCATTTTCTTGATTAATGATTGATGGGGGAAGGCCCAGTCCAGGGTGGGCAATGCCATCTCTAAGTAGGTCCTAGGATATGTAAGAAACCAAAATGAGAAAGCAGTGGAGAGCAAACTTCCTCCATGGCCTCTGCTTCACTCTCTGCCTCCTTGTTCCTTTCCTAATTTCCTGCCCTGACTTCCCTCAGAAATGGACTGTGACCTGGGATGTGGAAGCCAGAGAAACCTTTTCCTCCCAAGTTGCTTTTGGTCATGGTGTTCACAGCAATAGAAAAACAGACTAGAACATGACCTAAATACAACTTAGTAAAGAAAGTGAGTTTAGCTTTAGCGATTAGTAAAGGTTTCCATATACAGTGGAGCTGGCCCTGGGACATGGGATTCTCAGGTTCTCTCTTATCAGCTTCACTCCCACTGGGGCATGCAGACCATCAAGAGATACACCCTTCAGGGGAATGATCAGTCAGAGCCTCTTTCCATGTCTAAAGCACATTCATGCACACATGCCCAAGTCAGGGCTCAAAATTGCTGCCATAGGTAAGAGAGAAACTCATTATAAATCATGGGAAATCAGAGAAAGTAGTCATTGATATCTTTATTCTTTCAAATATGCGTTAGTTAGACATGTTATTCAAAAAGCATTTGTGATAGTTTTCTTAGAAACAGGTACAACTTTAAAATTTGATATTTCAAAGTAGATGGAAGTAACTTCAGCATTGGGGAGTGAAGACAGGGAACTCCCTGGCCAGATAGCCTAGCTGAAACAGTGAACTTCTGGTTCAGTGAGAGACCCTGTCTCAAAGGAATAAAGTGGAGAGCAACGGGAAGACATCCATTCTTCTCTGGCCTCTACTTGTGCATACCAAGGAACTGGCTTCAGAAGGGTGTGTCTGGCTGCCATGTCTGGCTGCCCACTGAGTGTCTAAGGAGTGGTTCACTGTAATGACTACTATAGTTGGGCCTTGGATTATGGTGAGGGCAGTTGGAGCTCCAAAGAAAGTAGAGATGAGCAGCTGGAAAACTGAAGATGCTTTAACGAGTGGATGTGTTTGGAGCAGCCGATCCCACCTTTGGGTCTGAAGCCTGGGTTATTCTATCACTACATATGTTCTTAGCCATAAGAGAGGATATGACACATTACAGAAAATACCTATGCTTTGAATGAATGAATGAATACAAGGGCGATGTTGTAACTCCATTATTTTGACCTCCAGCACCTGGAAAGCATAATCTCTCACTTAAAAGAAAAGAAATGCCAGATGCAGGTGGGTCTGAGTGTAAATAAAATGAATTGGATTCAAATGCGCTGAACTGGGAGTAAAGGTATTTTCCAAGACAAAATGTTCATCAAGCACTGTAGCTCATGGGAGAAGCCAGGGCTGTCGGCAAAAGGGTTTAGTGAGACATTTGCAGAAAGACAAACCAGACTGGGTATAGACACAGAGAGGAATAGAAACAACAACAATCTAGATTCTGGTGTAGATGCAATACATCCTCCCCTAAAGTTAATGCCAACGTGCACTATTTCTTTCAATCTTGGAGATGGATCCTGGGAGATCAATCAGAACTCACAGAGAGCCAGGAGGAAGCTGGGGCTGGTTTTGAGTTTACTCCTCACTCTTCAGGCCCTTCTACTCGAAAGCTCCTTTCTCTTCTACCAATCTCATGGAGTATTTGTAGTCAGTGGGAGAGAGATATCATTTCAGCTATAACACAAGTCCTTAATATGACCAAGGAAAGAAAATATAAATGTTTTCCCAGCAAGAGACTATATTTTTCCCTTGAAAATAGTTGAGAGCTTACTCATGGCTTTGGATCCTTCTTTTCTGGTGTGTGCTTTTAGTTCACTCTTAGCAAGAGATATCAGAGGCAAGACGTTCTTCAGCTTAGACAGAAGAAAAGCAAACATGTACCAAGTCACATTTGAGGTTAACCACACCTTGGCTGTCTGGGGGCTTCTATTTATTGCTATTTTTAGCGACAACACCATGAGAAAAATTCCAGTTGAACACTAGAGAAGTCTACACATTGAGAAGGGGGAGAGTCCATTAAAGTATAGAATTCTTTCAAGCATAGCACATCACCAAGAGGAGGAAGCCATAACTTCTGTTGACTAAATACCCCCAAGACCTGGAGGTGTGAAATCAAAGCATGGTTTGGAGCGCGACCTGCCTGCTTGACCTGAACTTAAATGGGCACAGAACTTGTGCATGCACAGGGCATGACCCCTTTCTGCCAGTTGGAAACAATATCTCAACAACATTTTCAAAATTGTTCTTTACATACTACTCTAATTCAAGTGGAGAAACTGAGGCTTGGCAGCAAATTGATTTTTCTAAGTAATTCATTTCCCTACATCTCTCTCTTTTCCAGATCAGAAAAATATTCATGACAGAAATCTGGATAGTAAGAACTGCAAAATAAATTATGCTCAGAGGAGTCAAAAGGCAAGGCTGGGGTCTGGGAATGTTACACTGCATGCTGTTAGTCTCATTTACCTTCTGTTCACCCCAAAGTTTACCTTTCAACCACCACCATGTTCACATGGTCTGTGGACTATCTTGCTGTTAACCTTCACATAACAACAACAACAACAAGAAAAACAGGAAAGTAAGTCAAAATATAGAATGTATAATATCCAAATAAAATGAAACAACAAAAACCCCAGTAAGCCAGCAACAAAAGACGGTGTAACAGAGAATATACAAAGCGCAAATCAAAGGCTCTAGAAATGTTTAAACCTTGGACGAGGTTAAATAAGTGGCCCGAATAGCACAACTCAATGGAGGGGAGGACAACAGCGTCGACTCCCGCTCTTTTATTCTTCCGTGGTGCTGTAGTGGATGGTGGCTATCAGTGTGATGTTTTCATCTGTGACTGAGGCCCGTGGTGGTTGACTATACCACTCTATGGCTTGGAATAGTATCATAGAAAGTGAGGAGAAAGGCATAGTAGGGAAGTGAAGACACAGAACTTTGGGCTTACTTATGGCTCTATAAGGGACTAGGCCATGATCACCTGGCTATGGTAAAGTATATATATATATGGAGGAACACTACGACAAGCAATGCTTTTATCGTCAGGAGATGTAATTTCTTCCTAGGCATAGATAAAAGGCATACGTACTTTATGGGTGATCACTCTGTCAATCTATGTCTAATTCTGACAAGGTACTTCCAGATTAATGACTTGAAAGGCTATAGTCATAGCCTCCCAGTGTAGAACATACCATCTTTCCTTTGTGTTCATGTATCTATGTTTTTGGAAAATCTGTAAAACATCACCGTGGGGAAGGCCACAAGGACTTTGTTCTCCAGCAGCAAATCCTGCTAAGTTCACATCAAAAGCAGAGCACCGCCCTTACTTCCTCACCCACATGCCTCTCAGTTGACAGGGAAGGCTTGCAGCACCTGCTAAGTGCCTCACTGAATAACTTAGAGCAACTGTGAAGCCCACACTCATTGTCTGAATGCAAATTGTGACTGTAATGGTTCAGGGAGAACCGACCTTCCCCGCAAAACTGCTCATTAATTTCTTAGGAGACCTATTTTCAGACAGCTCGCTACTAAATAAACTATGCCCGCGTTTCTGTTATGATTTCTTGTTATCTATATTAATAGCACTTAGGCACTTTCTGTACATATGCGGTGTTCGCTCATTTGCATTCATTGCAGTTTGATCATAGTCCAGGCCATGAGCCAGAATGCCTCAAAACGAGGAGATGGAGTTTTTTGGTTTTTTTTTTTTACCTTTAGTAAGGATAAACAGAGCAACCATGACCCAACACTGGGATTGGTTTCATGATTCAGGGGCCAGGGAAGTATTGAGGAGGAATGTAGAAACCAGATCAAGCACCAGAGAAAGAGAGTGAAGGATCTGATTTGAAGACTGAAGAAAAAGGGTTGGTAACCTGGTGAAGAAGAGCATGATAGACGAGTCCTAGAGGGTGGAGGTGTCGGGGAGGTCTTTGAGTGACAGCGGGAACATGGGCAGTGCACCACACCTGACAAGCAACCCCTGAGCCACAGTTTCCCAGTTTCTAACTGGCATTCTTGATGACACCTGTACCACGTAGTCTATACCCCACAGACATCTGCCTTCAGCTGTCTGTGGGGTATCAGCTGTCTGTGGGGTATCAGCTGTCTGTGGGGTATCAGCTGTCTGTGGGGTATCAGCTGTCTGTGGGGTATCAGCTGTCTGTGGGGTATCAGCTGTCTGTGGGGTATCAGCTGTCGTCTGTGGGGTATCAGCTGTCGTCTGTGGGGTATCAGCGACTACGTGGTACAGGTGTCATCAAGACCACTACCTTACTCTTTTCAGTATTATTTTTTTAAATAAAAGATTAATCTCTAGTATTTTCTGAAACTAAGGCTTTTCTTTTTCTTTTCTTTTCTTTCTTTCTTTTTTGGTAACCTGTTAGCAAAAGAGTTCCTGATCCTGTGAACTCTCTCACAGAGTCAGAGAGAAAAGGGTCTTACCCAGTGTTACTGACAAATCAAATCAAAAATGCCTCTAAACATCTCATCCTTTATCTCATTGGGGGCTTCATCTCTCCTAACCTCTTCTCACTCAAGCTGCCCTGCTGGCTGGCTTGTTGGTGGTCTTTACTTATTTTCAATTAATTCCATAAGAACCTGCACCAGAGAAAAGAGTTCATTAAACTCATCAGCGATGTCACTTTTTTTAAAAAAAGATTTATTTATTTATTATGTATACAGAAGAGAGCACCAGATCTCATTACAGATGGTTGTGAGCCACCTTGTGGGTGCTGGGAATTGAACTCAGGACCTCTGGAAGAGCAGTCGGTGCTCTTAACCTCTGAGCCATCTCTCCAGCCGCGATGTCACTTTTTAGCAGGTAACGTTTTAGCCATATTTGCATCGGGCTCCTGGTACCATCCCTTGAGTTCTGGGGAAGGAGACACTCCCTCCCCGTTCTTCCTGCCCTGACTGAATGGGTGCTCGGTGGAGTCAGCGCTCTTTCTTACTATGTTATTTCTGAATACATAGATAAGCATATTCACACAGGGAATGGCAGATCCAGGAAAGAATTTAAAATTTAGTGAAGTGTATATAATATATATTATATTATCTAGCACGTAAAAAAAAAGCCCAGCACAGATCAAAGAGATAAAAATTTAAGTCATTGATTGTAACACCCACACACACACACACACACACACACACACACAGCATGAAGTTTGAAGACTAATGAAAGTATTAGATAGAAAGGGCATCTATTTGATAGACTATTAAAAACTCTAAGTTCCTATAAAAGCAAGGCTTGATAATGATTAAAATTGTTAATCAAGACCACTACCTTTCTCTTTTCAGTATTATTTTTTTTAAATAAAAGATTTATCTCTAGTATTTTCTGAAACTAAGGCTTTTCTTTTTCTTTTCTTTTCTTTTTTTTTTTTTTTTGGTAACCTATTATCTGTGATGACAAAGTGAAGGATTACTGCATAATTTATTTCTTTTTCCTAAAAACGAAAGCTAACTGCTAAGACAGCCCCCGCAATGAGGCAGCTAGCACAGGCTCTAAATGTCAGAAACAGCAGAAGCACCAGAATGCTGTTATTCCTGAATAACCACGGGGTCAGCGGACAGGCTGCTAGAATGACCGCTGAAGGTCAGCCCAGGGAGCTGGGGTTTTGTTCTTGTGGACATATATAGCTGTTTCCTGATCCTCTGAACTCTCTCACAGGGTCAGAGAGAAAAGGGTCTTACCCAGTGTTACTGACAAATCAAATCAAAAATGCCTCTAAAGCACTTGTCCTAAAAGAGAAAATCAACAGGAAGAAGAAAAAAATGCTAAGTGCTGTGGCTGAGAAAACTCTTCCGGATCTAAATCCACGTATGGAAAAATTTCTAGGTATTTTCTGAGCCCAACACAGAGAGGATATCATTTCTCATAAACCACCTCCCCAAAGTGACAGATTCAAAAAAAATGCAGTAGCTAAATATAATTTTTTTATCAGTATTGTTCCCAAAGAAAAGACTAGTCAAATTCCCTAACTTTATACCTTCTCCCAGACATTACTTCCAGAACATTCCAGACATGTCATGGTTGAACCTGGGGTGTGTGTTCCTTGGACTTCATTCAATGTCAGCTCACTAATGCTTGCTTTCAGCACACTGGGTTGAGACTAGAGTCTCTGGGTGACTTGTATTCTTGTGCAGTTGCTCTGACACCCAACAGGCCTCAGACACTGAAGACAGGCAGCACTAGGTGCTTGAGAGTCACACTGGACGCAGCCAACCTTCTGCCGACTCTCAGGAATGATTTTCAGTGATTCTCGCTGGGGTCTTATTTTGGAACTGAATTATCCTTGGATAAGAGGGTTTATGCTTCCTGGCCCCTGACCATTTCAGAGTTACAGCTGCTTTGATTTTTTTCCACCTAAGGTTTCATTCTAGCTCTGTGAATGCCATACTATCAAGTTGAAGTGTGCTTTAAGAGAAGAAAGTGAGATTTTTGCTAGGAAGATGTTTTTCAGTCTTTTTAAAGAAATAAGAAGTACATTCAGATACCAACTAACAAACAATAAGCCTTTCAGTGTCTTGCCAGAAGTAGTTTGGGGTCAAATACTGAAAGAAAAGTGAAAATTGCCAGAGCAAGAACGATACATAAAAGGTGGGATATAGTGCCAGGAAACTTGACTTTCTAAATGTGTCAACCATCAAATTAAATGTGAAGTACGAGCCCAGGCTCACGCCTCAGCTTCTGTGTTTCCTTTCAACAGTTATCTTTAGTGCTTGAGAATGACCTCCTACGCAGGAGGCCATGGAACTGACCCTCCCTAATGCCTACCTCCAGGTAACAATCATAGCCCCAATGTCTGTGTTCCCTAAAGAATGAAAGTGTGAGCTTTCAGAAAGAACTGCCCCCGTAGCCCTGGTGCCTTAGCGTAGATGGCTCTTCCCATTTGAGTCACACAGGCTTCTGGCTAATTTTAACAAACGTCTGCTCTTCAGCTTTTGAAGGTAGTCAACTTCTCCAGACTGACCAACCATTCAGGTCCTTCTCTCCCGTTTCCACTCAGCCAGCTGTGATTCCCTCTTGCTCACCAGCTGCCTTTCATCCTTTGTCCCAAGCAGAGTCTCTTCCCTGACTGGGAAATATACAAAGCAGACTTCATCTTAGTGGTGTCTCTTTCGTACTGTGTCCATGATGCTGCAACCGAAGGTGATTCTCAAATGCGGAGTACGGCTGAGAAAGAATCTGAGAAGCTCGCACCAACGATACCATGATAACAACACAGTTAATAGCAGGATCTGGTCACAGTGAATTCATCAAAGTTAAACTTATGGCTGCTATTTATACAGATGGACAGATAGGGTCAGAAAAGCCTAAGGAATTTGCTCCAAGTCTGCTAGTCATTGGTTGAGTTCAGGTTCAATCCCAGGACAGTATCTTTATAAAAGCCAACATCATCAACACCCTTGATCACCTGACAGTAGGTGAAAAGAGGCTACACAACAATTTAGCTGCCCAGTTCCAAGAGCCAGCAGCCTATATATGTCTGCATAGTGCTCTGTGTATGCTCATACATATACAAATATATATTAATGTGTAATGGAATATGATACAATGGCTTAAACTGATTGTCATATATAATCCTAACATACATGTTGTCTTTTATCACATATATATGGAGAGAGTCAGTGCAGCTAACAGTCTCAAAGCTTGTAAGGTTGGTAGTGCAAGGTCTATAGAATAGGGTGGAAATGCCAGAAGGGCAGAGACGGCCATCTCGTGTCGCAAGGCTGTTTGGAGGGAGGAGAATCCCCTTTCTCATGGGAAGTCAGCTTTCTAGGACTTTCCCATGCTTGGATGAGGTCCATCACATTGTAGAGGGCAACCTAATTTATCCGGAGTTCACAGATTCAATTGCAAATGCTACCTAAGAAATAGTCTCTCTTTACTGATGCTTGAACAGACTTGGAGCCAAGCCCCGTCGATGGGACCCATTAAAGCTCAGCATCACATTGATGGTGGCAGTTGTCTAGCGCTGGTGACTCACAGCTTGGGGACTTTGCTGAGCATCTGTGATCTTACTACTGTATCTGCGAAGCAGAAGGCAGGAGGTGGGTGGTGTGGGTGGTAACAGCCCAGTCAGGGTCACCCGACGGTCGCCAGAAGTCTACCCTCAGAGAGAGACTTACTAAGAACCCGAAGAAGTCTGGTTAAAGGTGAAGGCTGTGGTGACGGCTCAGTAGGTAATGTGTTTACTACATGCACACGGGTTTTAATCCCAAGAGGACACCTAGAACCAAACACAGCAACACAAACTGTCCGGGCTCCTACAGAGAGGCGGGAGGCAGGGAGAACCCCAGGAAGCTCATGGGTCAGCTAGCCTGGCCACAGCATTCAGAACGGGCCTTGCGTTCGTCCGTGTGGCTGAGATGGAGTTGTGCATGTTGTCTTACTGCCTGCCTTTTTCCTGATTTGGGTCTTTATTTTATCAGCCAAGCGCAGTTAGGGTAATGAATGATTCTGGGCAAGAAATCAAGTCTTGTCCTGGACTTCCGGTGGACTCGTAGAACTACTTATGTGCCCCTGACTGTGTGGTCACCTTCTGTTTTAGACGGGCTGCTATCATTTCATGTGCTGTGTGGAAGAGAAAGCCTATGGAGCAAGGAAAGAAGTTGTTGCTAAGGGGAGGTCAACTGCACCTGCCCTCTTCAAATTGACCGTGCAGACAAATGACCTTCATACCCAGGATCCAACCTGGACATGTAGTCTATTGAAAACGCCATTGCATAGTGTCCTGGATCCCTTGATGATACATAAACTTGGGAGTGATGCTGCATAGACTTTAGGTGTTAAGTTAGTTTACAGCAAATGTGACTAAACATGATCTACAACTCTTGCCTGCTCCAGAATTATTCTTCCAGGAAATCTTAGTTATGTCTGGAAGAGAAATAATTCCCTTGTTCTATTCCTAACCAGATTTACTGTACCATCTACTTTATGGCTCCTTCATCTCATTAAAGGTCTCAAATCCAGACCTGAAAGAGGGTAGTACATTTTTTAATTACAAATGGTGTTTTCTTAATAAACAGTTTTAGTTTACTTGTAAATGAATAAGCCCTGGGCATGATGGTGCACACCTTTAGTCACGGAACTTAGACGGCAGAGGCAAGTGGATATCTGTGAGTTCCAGGCCAGCCAATGTCACATGGTGAGATCCTGTCTCCAAAAACTGAAAAGTAAAATAAAATAAAATAAGCACCTAAATAAAGTAAGATGAATTAGCCTCCACAATAAAGCCACACTTTTGAAACAAAAGTCAGCCCACACCACCTTTGACTTTCTAATGTAAAGATAAGGTTTTTTTTTTTTAAGTCAAGTTACTTAAGAATCTGAACCGAAACTTCACACCTGCAGATCATCTTAGAAATGTGCAAAATGCAGACACATTCTTAACAAATATAGAAATAACATCCACACATTGGAAATAGCAGCTGAGAACCATGGAATCTTACTAACTTGCAATAAACTTTTGAAATGAAAAAAGAATTAAATGCCCCTCCAAAAGAACAGAGCAGTGACTTTTAATCATTCTAATGCTGAGATGGGAAGACATTTACCATCATTTCCAACACATTAGTTTTTATCTGAAGACATTTGAAAAATCACTTGACTGAAAACATAAGAGTAAAAACAGGACTGGTTTTTCTTGGGAGCTAGCCTTTGCTATTGCAGAGTCTCACACTAAACTCAAGGGGTGAAATTAATTCCACATAGCTCATTATGTTATAGCAGCATGCCACCATGTGCGGTGGTCTGAAAGAAAATGGCCTCCAAAGGGAGTGGCACTATTAGGAGGTGTGGCCTTATTGGAATAGGTGTGGTCTTGTTGGAGGAAGTGTGTCACTGTGGAGGCGGGCTTTCAGGTCTCATATATGCTCAAGTCACTCCCAGTGCCTCAGACTACTTCCTATTGCCTGTGAATCAAGATGTGAGAACTCTTGGCCACCTCTCCAGCACCATGCCTGCCTGCACACTGCCATGCTTAACACCAATATGATAATGGACTAAACCACTGAATTGGTAAGCCGCCACTTCAGTTAAATGTTCTCCTTTATTAGAGTTGCTGTGGTCATGGTGTCTCTTCACAGCAATAGAAACCCTAACTAAGACACCTTGATGACCTTGACTCATTGCTGCCTGTGGAGGAAGACTTGAATCAGGAAGTACTGCATGGCAAGCCTACAGAAGTATATATAGCAGGTATCTAGGTGAAGACAAGACCAAGTGATCAGCAGAGAAACTCATGGCAAATCAGCATGGTCATCCAGGAGCTGGACTGTGCCTTTGACCAACTGGTATACATCCATCTACCATCAACCTTACTATTCAGGGGCATTTGAGTCAGTAACAAGTAAATAAAAACTCATCTCTCAGAATGTCATTCATATTCTGAGTTTTGCTAACCTAAGAATGGACACTACCATCAATCAAATAGAGTTCAAAGGGACAGGATGAGTAAATTTTAGCATTTCTGTTGTAAGCCACAAAAGTTATAGATGAAAGGCTCCTGGAAAGTTCAGGTCAACTTCATGATATCATTTCTCTTGCTCCCAAATCTTCTCCATATTGTCCTCACTGTAGTTCATGGCATGTCTGGCTCCTCACACAAGCTCTGTAACTGAATGTTCCTTGGGGTCCTCGTGAAACCTGGGCACTTGTCAGGCTACCATTCTTTCTGGGCCTCTTGCTTCTGCTTGTCTGGCCACACCCTTCCTGTCTTTTCAGATTGCAATTGCTGTGCTAAACTGATCCAATAATTACTATGCAAAAATGCAAATCTGACTTACCATCCCCCATTCTAATTCTGTTACTCGTTCCTTCTTTCATTTATTCATCCTTTAAAAGGTTACACCAAGTTATGGGATCAGCCTAGATGTCCATCAACAGAAGGGATAACATTGCAACATGTGTACGATTGAGATTTATTCCGTCAGAAAGAATAAAATCATGTTGTTGGCCAGAGAAGGGATTTTACTGGTAATCAGATTTAGTAAAATGAGCCAGACTCAGGAAGACAGACAAATATCATGTTTTCTGTAATTTTTGGGTTCTAGATTTTGCATAGGTACACGAAATCATGCACAGCTATGGCATGAAAGCAGAAGGGGGACAAGGTAAAGGAATAGAAATAGGAGGTGGGAGGAAAGAGAGGGTGTGGAGGTGAGTCAGCTCTGTCCTGCCAGCTGCTCCCAAGGAACCTCACAGAAACTTAAGATTAATTATAAATGCTCAGCTGATAGCTAAGGCTTGTTACTAAGTAGCTCTTACAACTTAACCTGCTGTGGGATTTTCTGTATGGCAAATATGTTAATAAATGAAACACTGATTGGCCAGTAGCCAGACAGGAAGTATAGGTGGGACTAACAGAGAGGATAATTAAAGGAACAGGAAGGGAAGGAAGAGACTGCCTGGATCCACTGCCAGGACAAGGAAAATGTAAGGTACCTGTAAGCCACGAGTCATGTGGCAAAGTATAGATTAATAGAAATGGGCTGAATACAAGAGTAAGAGCTAGACAATGGTAGGCCTGAGCTGATGGCCAAGCAGTTTAAATAATATAAGCGTCTGCATGTTTATTTTATAAGTGGGATAAGGAATTGCCCGGATTTGGCGGGACCCGGAGAGAAAACTCCAGCCACAAATGGCACCCAATGGCTCGAGTTTCCACCTTAAACCTGACAATATTTAATAACCAATTCTAAACGGAGCCAAAACCAGGTTCCTGCTTCATGTCTCATACGGGCGGCTAGACGCCGTAACATGCGGGTTTGAGCTATGGTGGGTTTGTGGCTTGCGACAGTACATTTTTTCAGCATGGCATGCTCATCTTCTCTCCATGTCTCGTTGGTGACTTCCATCTCTGCCTTTCTTCTTCCCAGAGTCCTCTCAGTTTGGCTTTCCCACTCAACCTATCCCTGCATAGCTGCTGGCCAGTCGGCTCTTTATTAACAACGAGATCAATACATCTTCACAGTGTACAGAAGGATTATTCCACAGCAATGGCATTTGGACCTCTTTGTCATAGATTTTAAACTTTACTTCAATGTTTGATTAGTACATACCAGAAATTCCTGCATATCTGAAAACACTGAACCCTCCTTGATGAGCCACCTCCCGCTTCTATGAATTCCTCGCTGCTCGTTAGTGTGAACACTACTCTCAAAATGATTGCTTCCTGCAGCCAGCTCTGCCATTTCTGTCACTTTGTGCACACGCCATCATCCCTGCTTACTTCCTTCTTTTTGTCCTTCAAGATCCTGTGGAGGGCATGGGCTTTGTGGATGCCAAGTACTAAGGACTGTGCCCAGCATACAGAAAGCACTTGCTCAGTGTACCAAGAATGAATGAATGAATGAATGGACGAACAAATGAATGCATAAGCAAACCAGCATTGCCTTCCTCTCAGAAGCCCGGGGAGTCTCTTAAAAGTGAACAGGAGTGGGAATAGGAACTTCCTACTCAGGACATGACAGAACAGCTCCATTTGTTTGTCTGGGGACTGACTCCTGAGCGATGAGGAAGCAGTGATAGAGAAGCAGGCCACTGAGAAGCTGCCTGTGTGGTCTTCAGATGAGCTGAAGAACCTGCGCTTCTTTCCCTGTCCTCTTTATTCCACTCAGCCATGACTGAAGTTCAGACGCTGGCAATAAGCACGCTTCCCCTCTGTATAGGGCGCGTGTGTGCAAAGTTAAGTGAAAACATGAGGGAAGGGTAGCAGACCTGGGAGAACAATGGCAGAACAGCCTTAGATCAAGGACAAGTGAAGCTCACGGAAAATGCCAGGAAAGAAAATGGACCTTTGAAAAACCGAAGCGCAGGACTTTGGATAATGTGATGTAATGCTGGTCAAAGGCAATTTATGCCATGTCCGTCTGATGTGAAGGCCTTTAACCCAGATCATTGTTCTAAACTGTAAAGGGCAAGGCAATTTTAATGGAAAAACCCCAAACTCAAACTAACTTCAAAGAACATTTGAAACAGAGAAGGCCCTGTTGAAATAAATTTAGCGCTCTGCGTGCATGCCTATCACATCAGCACGTGCTAAATGAGTGTGAGCTAAGAGACGTTGAAGAATTCTATAGTGTGTGAATTATATAAAAGTTTGTTTTCATTTCCACTAGAAAATGGTAAACATCTTAAGTATTCTGGAATTCCGAGAAACTAGAGACTGTTGTAAGTTTTGTCAGAATAATTTAATTGACTCATTATGGGGGGGGACTGTATATAGTACTATAATTGACTTTTTCAGGGGGATTATTTTTTGAGAATTCAGAAACGAACTCAGTCATTCTGGTTTTTGTTAGGATATGCCATGCTCAGCCTGGAAGAATTGCACAATTTCATCAGAGTTGGGAGGTACAAGCAGCTGACAATTAACCATGCAGTTGAATTGATGAAGGAATGGAAGATTCTGGAACTATTAGAGTAGGCACCGACATCCACATTCCACCTGCTATTTAATTCTGGACTTGCCTATGAAGCATCTGTTCTTCTTTTCACGTTTGCCAAGGTGTCTATCAATAACTTTAGGGAAGCATGGAAGATGGGCATCCCTATTTTACATCGACAAGTTATTTGATGCATTACTATTAGACTGAACTAAAGGCACTTGAGACTTATCACTCATTTCAAAGCCTCTGGCAGATGATAAAGACATATTTTAGAAAGAATGTCTGATTAATCATATTAAATGACATGCAATCTTTAATATTTCTGAAAATTGTAGAACACTTTTATTATTAAATAGCCACTTAGGTCTTAATAAGTTGTACTTATATAATGATATTTTATAGGCTAATACACTAACGAAAGACCGTGGCTTGAACCAAGGCTGTCTTTGTCAGACCACTGGATCTCTCTCTCTTGCTCTCCCTCTCTCCTTCCCTCCCATACCCTCTTTCTACCGACTCCTTTGAGCAGAAGACATTTGTCCTGTCCTGTTTTCTGGGTCAGCATCCTGGGCAATAGAATGCTGTTGCAGCAATTTGGTGAAGAAGCCGACGGTCACAGAACAATGGAAAAAAGAACGAGTGGAAACGGATTCCCGGCGTTCTGCTCCTAGTTCTTGGAAGACGTGGGGTAAGATTCAAAGGGAAATTGGAAGGGTGGGGCAGCAAGCATCCTCACTACTAACCCATTCGGGAACTCAGCACCAAAGATGTTCATCTAACTGTCCCACACTGGTGCTAAATGTTAGTAACTCTAGCATGTGAAGGCATCGTAGACAATGTGAAATCCAGTGTTGACTCACGTGTCTCTATTCTCCCTCCTTTACCCAACTTAGGGGCAGTTTTGATTAGGATGAGCCAGTGGCAGCTCTTCTCTCTTCATTCCTGACTCATCTCAGCTTCAAGGTTCTATCCCAACTTTTTGTTTGTTTGTTTTGTTTTCCCAGACAGGGTTTCTCTGTGTAGCCCTGTCTGTCCTGGAACTCACTCTGTAGACCAGGCTGGCCTTGAACTTACAGAGATCCACCTGCCTCTGCCTTCTCAAGTGCTGAGATTAAAGGTGTGTGCCACTACCTCCTGGCCCATCCTTTAATTTCAAACTCCCCAAAAGGTAGTTGCATCAACAGATGATTCTTGGTTTTTTTTTTTCTTTTTTTGCGCAGGGTCAGGGGGTGTTTCTCTGTGTAGCTGTCCTAGATCTCACTTTGTAGACCAGGCTGGCCTTGAACTCACTGAGATCCACCTGCCTCTGCCTCCCAAGTGCTGGGATTAAAGGTGTGCACCACCACCACCCGGCTGATTCTTGGTTTTTGTTCTTTTAAATTATTTTACTTACTATATTTTATTATTTATTTATTTACTTTCACATGTATATTTTATAGTTGTGTATGAAAGCATGTGTATATGCATGTTTGTAGGTATGTGTACAGGCACACATGTGCATATACTTGGATGACCAAGGTCAGTGTAGGATGTTATGTTTCCTTCTGGAACAATCTTCTTATATAATTCTAAAAAAATCTCAACACTGATGTTTTGTTTTGTTTTAACCAACAGAGAATATTGTGTCCCTAGATAGTTCAAATAAAGGCAAGGAGCTTCAAAACTAAGCTTATAACTCAGAAGCCAAACAATCTAGCCTTTCCCTTCTTGCTATGAAATCTTTTTGCTCTGGACAAGGGGGCCCCGTGGAGTCTTCTGAAAGAGTCAGAGAAGTCATAACACACTCTCTCTCAGGATTCAACTTAGTGTTCTCTGCTGCAGGAAGTTCTCTCAGTTCAGACTTTCCAAACATCGTACTTCAGTAGCTGATACTCCAAGATGGATCACATATACTGCTCAGCCATGTCTCTGAAAGAGTTGGGGGCACCTGACGAGGAATCCATGGGCAAGCCCTTGCTGAGGAAGAGGCAGGCTTAGAAAAAAGGAAGGCAGACATGAGGAGCTCTTGATACTGAGCAGCTGTTGTAAACATGTGGCCTGAAGAGGCAGGGTGCAGGTCCTGGACCTGTGCTTCTGGGTCACAGCCCTGGAGGAAGGGTCTCTCAAGAGGAGTGATACTGCAGCCACCTTGAGGACTCAAATCTAAAGAAGGAAAATCATGAATTTTTAGGAGGGATGCACAGAACCAGAACACAGACTGTTCAGTTTCAATTATTTATTGGCCAGTAACTAGAGGCCTAGAAGCAAAACCATGATGAAAGGTCAGCCTGGAGAGTTGGGAGTTAGTGCAGAATGACCACCATGTCCCTAAGAGACAGGATACTGTGACACAATAGAATTCCTTTCCCCAAAGTGGAATTTGGGACACGAGGTGTTCTCACTTAAAAATGAACAAGGAGAAGCAGTCTGAAGTCATCCAAACACAATGCACTGAGGGGTCAGAACAAACCCAAGTGTGTTAGCCAGGTTTGAACTCACGTGGAATCTGAGCAACTGCTGGGAGTTCTGAAGAGATGCAGATCGATCCTCCTCAGGTAACAGAGGGATCTCCTCACTGCAGAGGGTAAGAGGCAGCACCTTGTTACTGCCAACACTAAGGGAAGTCACTTGGGTACTTCTCAGAACCAGGGCGCCCAGTTACAAGCTGCAGAGACACAAGTGCTGGGTGGCTAGCTGGCTTTTCACTCCCAAATTATATCCTTGGCAGTGTCGGGGCTTAAACTGAGCCAGGAGTAGAGCACCACACCATCCTACAAGGAGCTCCCCTTCATTTTACATCATATTTATTTTACCTTCAAATCTATTCTTTGAAAATGTCATACATATTGTCCTAGATATTGCTGTGATCAAACATCATGACCAAATAGGACTTGGGGCAGAAAGGGTGGATTTGGCTTCATGTCCTTGTCACAGCCTGTCAGATAGACAATACATCTTGATCATATTCACCCCTGCTCTGCTCTCTAGCTCCCAACTCACCATCTCCCTCTCAACTTCATGTCCTCTCTCTCTTTTTAAAAATAGTCTACTGAGTTCAGTTAGTGGTGCCGATGCGCACATAAGTGGGATATCATCGTCTACAGCAGTGGTTCTGAACCTTCCTAATACCGTGACCCTTTAATACAGTTCCTCATGTTGTGGTGACCCAACCATAAAACTATTATGCTGCTGCTTCATAACTGTAATTTTGCTACTGTTATGAATCGTAATGTAAATATCTGAGTTTTTGGATGGCCTTAGGCAACCCCTGTGAAAGGGTCATTTGACCTCTAAAGGGACCATGACCTACAGGTTGAGAACCATTGCTCTAGGGTGTGGACAGCCTAACGGTGGCCAACTCCCTTAAAGAAAAGTGACTCTTCCTCACCCAGTAGCCATCAGCTGCCAATAGCTAGGGGTTGGGCCTTAGGACACATTTAGTTTTATTTATATTTTTTAACTTGGAAGCAATCTTATAGAAAAGTTGCAAATAAAATAGATTTATTCCAGAACCATGTAAATATGCTATGCTGTTAATATGAACCCTGGATTCCTCAGTGTGCATTTTGAATATAAACAAGGTTATCCTTCCTTCAGACCAAAATGAAAACATCAGGTCAAAGCTAGGAAGATAATATTCATACTGAGTTTCCATAAAACCCTTAGAGCCTGTCAAACTCCTTTTCAGTTTTTCTGGAAACATCCTTACAGCAAAGCATTGAGGTCACGAGTTATATATTGCCTTTGGTTGTCATGAGCAGTGATCTCACAGAACTGGGAGTGTTCCTCAGCCTTTGCTTGGCTTTCAGGACCTTGAAAATGTCAAAGACGACAGACTGTATCATTTGCAGGTCCAGCTCAGTTGGGGTCTGTCTGAGGGCTACTTTGGCTGAGCCTGGTTCTGCATTTCTCAGAAGCCGAGCTGTAGTGATTATCCTCATCCTACCGGATGGGACACTTCAATCTGTCCTCTCATTTATTGCTCTAACTGTGAGAATTTGATTAAGTTATTGTCTGCCAGGTGTCTCCCCCTTTGAAGACATTCTCCTCCTTTGCAATTGATAATTATGTGGGCATGTAGTGGAGGGCACAGAGTACTTTGAAATTACATAAAAATCCTATTTCCCATCAAACTGCCAATGAGTTCCCGTGTGTGCAATCAGTAGGCACCTGTGGATACCTATAGTGTTTAATGAGCAACAAGCTGTTATAGTCTTTACTGACTTTAGTGGCCAAGGTGACCTAGATTTAGCCCATTCAAGGCTTACTCAGATGGGTTCTGTGTCCTTTTGACCTGTTCCCATGATTTTTAAAGAGCATTTATTTACTCCCTGGCACAAGATGTTTGAAGCTCATTGTGTGCCTTTTCTGCTCCAGCTTCAGGGTCAACCAGTCCTTCCATGGTCCTGTTCCTGGCTAGAGAAGGGAATGTACAAAAAGCAATGGTCAATCACACTTCTTCTTGGGCTCCTCGTTTGGGGAATGTTGCTAACACAGGCCTGCTCATAGATGGAGTATCAGGCAAGGGAGTCAACTAAGAATCACTCGGATGATTTCTTCATTGTTGGGAGAAAGGAATTATAGATGTAAACATGTGTTTACATTACTACTGCACCCACATGTGTATGAGGTTACTCAATGCCTCATTGCCAATCTAATTGCACGGAGTTCTTTACAGATTTTTCCCATCTCATATCGGCCATCTTCTCGACTGGCAGTGAGAAACACGGAATTACTTACCTACAGTGTTAAGTCCCTTTTGGTGGCTTCTGTCCTTTCCCACCCAGCTGTGCTGTCCCTCGCTTGTGTTTTAACACTCACCCAGGCTGGACACTCTCCTCATATGAACACTGTCCTCATTCCATAAGGGTGTAGACTCTTCAGGTAGGGTTGCCACGTGTCCAGATGTTTTCTTACTCCTCATGGACCACACTCTTCACTGGGCTAAAAAGCTCCTCACCAACGCTGTAGATGCCTCCTTTGTATTTGATGCTCCTTCAGGCTTTTAATTTTTCCCTATCATATTTTATTTTACATCAGATTCAAAGGATAGAGGATGATGTTTTGATTCCTGTTTTTAGGTATGGTAATCAAATTAAGGTACGTAACATTTCTGTTTCCTTAAAGACTGTAAACGCCTTGGAAAATGCACCTTAATTAGACATAGTTATGGGCTACAGTTTGGTATTGGGATGTGTGTATCATTTCAGTAAAGGCTTTCTTCCATTCTCTGGGACTTAGAATGACATTTGATGTCAATGTCATCAGCCAATACTACCATCAAGTATCAGATCAACAAAAGGTTGGGCCATCAAATGTGAACTGCTCAAGAAGTTTCTCTTTATGCAAAGTGATAGTCACACAAAACTAATCCAACATCATTGTCAATCAGAAAGGCCTTTCATAAAAATACACAAATAGGTGATGGTGGCAGCAGGCACTTTTGTTCTGCATCTTTGAGTGGACAGCTGAGCATCTGTAAAATGAATTTTCACTCTCTGCTTTCTGCATTTGCATTTCAGGATTTTTGTTACTGGGTAGCAATGCCTCAGTCATGTGGCAATTCTCTTAAATTATATACAAAACCAGTTTCTGATAAGTGCAAATATTTTAAAGTAGATTTACATTTGAGAGAAATTCCTTAAAAGAGCAACTTTACTTTGAACAAAATTATTTTTCACATATTGAAGGAGTTTTATTTACTAGCAAAGTGGATGTGCTTGGTACGTTCACTCTTCTGGTCAGCCTTGTATTGGAGACTCATCTGGTAATTCATCTTCCACCCAACACTTCCACGCCCCTTAGTGAGGAAAATGCAAGCAGGTTCCTTCAATTATTTTCCACTCAACATGCTACACTTTGTTACTTTAAGAATATAACTTTTAGGACAAGTCTTGAGCTCTAATCAGAGAGATGTTTTACAGCCTGGTCCTTTTAAAAGGAAGAAATGTCTGCATCCCACCTGCCATTTGGATTCCTACTTGTAATTTAGCAAACTACCATAAACATAACTCACTGTGACCACAATCCTCAGTGGAGAATGGCCTATTGTTTACTTAAAAGAGAACGTTAAGCTAGCTTCACTACAAGTAATGTTGCCATCCTTTGAAAACACGAAGTCGATGTTATTGTGCTTGCTTATATTTTATGGCCAATACATCTGACAAAAGTTCCATCATAAGCCAGTGATTTTCCATCAGGTTGAAATGAAACAGAAGCCGCATCAGGGGGCTGGCAAGAAACAGATGTTCTTCACCATGTTGGAAGCACACCTCAGCTCCCTGCTCCCTGTTCAGTCAAGACGTTGCCCCATTTCCAAATATTCTTCTATTTTGTCTCTTTCCAAGTGTGTATTTAAAAGGAATTTTCATAAGTGGGTCCCACATAATCCAGATTTCACATGACAAGGCCATGGAGGAAGTCAGTGTTTGGCTGCAGCTCACTTACCCAGCAGCTACAGTTCCAAGTATCCTTTCAGGTCACAAACCGTATTCTTTTTGTTGTTGACTCAGCCTTTCTTTTTCTGGGCCATTAACTAGTGGTGGATTAAAATCAAATTCAAATAAATTATATATATATATATATATATATATGTGTGTGTGTGTGTGTGTGTGTGTGTGTGTGTGTGTGTGTGTGTGTATGTATGTATGTATGTATGTTCACAAATGAGTTAGTCATCTGGGTAGCCAGGCATTGCATTGCCAAGATAAAGTCATGAATCAAGTAAAAAACAGATATAAAATGTGACATGGCATACTTATTATCAAATTGGTGACTGAAATTGGGAGAAAGATCATTAAATGGCACATAGCCTAGAAACTTTTCATTCATATACAAATATGGACATGTGACTTAGACATGTTCTATGCTGGCCCAGGACAGAGTCAGCATAGTGTCTCTGGTTTCTCTGGTTGTCTTTTCCTGGCCTTTACAAGAGGCTGTTCTTTCTGGAGTCTTTTTTTCTACTTCTCAGGACTAATGCTATCAGAATACACTATACTTTCATTTGGGAATCTGATGATCATCACAGAAGAGGAGGATAGGATAGCAATTTTAGGGAACATTCTGTGATCTTAACAAGTAAATCTCTAATTATAAAGATCCTATTCTGATGTTCTTTTTCAAGTATAAATTATTTATCTATTTATTTTAAAAAGGGTCTTTATAAACATTCTAGGCTGGCCTCGAAACTATACTAGCTGGGAATTACTTAGAAATTCTAATCTTACTCCCTCCAGCTCTCAAGTACTAGGATTACAGGCATGTACCACCACTTTGGGTTTATACAGTGCTGTGAATCAAATCCCCGTCATAAAAACATGGCAAGCATTCTGCCGATGGAACCACATCCCCAACCCAATTTTTATATTTTTTGAAAGGAAGATTTTTGCTAATTGCTTTGCTCTAAGTAAAGGTGAGCTTCTGAACTTCTGAGTTCCAAGTGTCTAAGCACAGAGATTTTTCCCAACAGGGTCATGTGACCAATCACAGAGATCCCACCTCACTTCCCCAGTCACGATTGTGGGACCCGTAAGGAGAGCTTCTTGTAGTCATGTGATATCACCATCCCTCAGTAGAGGGGTTCTCAGATCAATTCCTTGTTGGGGTAGTGGTGTGGTGTCTTTGCAAAACTGAAGCATGTTGTTCCTATACTTTTTTCCTTCAGTGAAATGTCATTTTTCTGTGTGATTTTGCAAGATTTTTCTTTTTCTTTTTTTTTTTTTTTTTTTGCAAGAAAACATTTATCAGACTAAGAAACTATGCCCTGAAATGGGAAGAGTTTGTAAAATGTAAAGACAGTACCTTTGGATCAGGTAACTTTTCTTGGCTTGAAGAATTCTTCTGAAAAATGGAAATGCTGGGTTTGAAAGGAAATATTAAATTAGAGGAAAACCTGTCTGTCGTTTCATGCCTGGCCGCAACAGAGGCTCAGGAAGAGAAGGCACTGACAGCCTGATAAAGACGAACATGAGGGCATGGAGAGCAGTGAATTCTCAGCTGGGCTTGGCCTGCACGACCCAGCGCTCTTCTCTGATCCTCTTATGCAATTAATTGAATGAAGGAAACAGAAAAGTGGGGAGCTGCAGGCCTCGTTGTTCAGAGATGCAGGCCCTCTTTCAGAGTCGTCAGTAGTCTGCAATGCTCCGTTTATCATCTTTAAATGAAGGGCACAGATCAAATTAGATATACTTGATGTAAAATATCCAAATTATACAGGAGATATAAGTTCAGAGTAATTTAAAATACAAGAGTCCAATTACTAAGAATATTCAGAAAATGCTCAGCTGAGCCACGCTTCTCTGAAGGAAACAGTAGGCAGGTGACGGCTCCTTGTGGTATGAGTGGTTGTTCCCCTCACGACCCCCGTAAGCACAAATCTAATCCCCAAGCCATTCACTGAGCCACAGGCCCTTGGGAGGTGACTAGATCGTTAGTGTGGAGCTTTTGTGAGTGGGATTAGTTATAGAAGAGGCCATGGGAAGCATGTGCACCCCTTCCATGGTGTAAAGACACAGTCACCACTAGGAGAATTGGACCCTCAGGATACAAAATGCATAGGAATCTTGATTGTGGACTTCTTGGACTCCAGAATTTTAAGGAAATGAATTCCATTGTTCACAAATTACTCAGTCTAAGCATTTTGTTACAACATCCAATATTCCTTTAAGTAAAATATTTATAAATGTGTAGCTGTAGATGCAGGCTGATTCAGGGGCGTTTGTGATAGTGTTAAGTTTCAGGGACTTTTCTAAAAGAGCAATTCTTAGGTGTCCTGGTTTCACTTCTGTAGGTTTGATAAAGTACTCTGACAAAAGGTGTTGATTTTAGCTTACAATTCTACATTTCAATCCAACATTTCAAAAAGTCAGGATAGAGAAACTTGAAGCAGCTATTCACACCACATTCATGTTTAAGAGTAGAGAGAAAGGAATCCATGCACACTACTCAGCTCCATTCTTTTCTAGTTCCATGCTGTAAAACTGGAGCATGATGCCATTCACAATGGGTGGAGACTTCCCACATCATTTCGTGTAATTAAGATAACCCCTAGACATGCACAGGTGACTTTGTATTGTGTTACAGTGATAACTAAAACTATCCATCACATTAGGGAAAAAATTGAATATTCTTTTTGTTTTGTTTACATTTATAAGCAGTTTGAGGAGCAAATATTTGTTGGCAAGATTATGTACATATGAATGTCCTGTGGCTCTTAAGGGTCCACAAAGTCCTTAGGATTGTTCATGACTGTGCTAGGCTGCTCTTCGCTTGTCCAAGGTGACCTTGCAAATGCCTCTACGAGGGCTAGTGGAATGAATAACTAGACAACTGAATGAAACAGGCCCACAAGTTTTCAAAGCCTTCTTCAGGCTTTTACATCAAACCACTGTAGGAGAAGAGGCTGAGTGGAGAGTCCTGGAGGTAGTCACCAGGCACCTGGGAGAGATGCCATGGTTTGGATTTGAAATGTCCTTCACAGCTTCATATGTGTACACGAACACTTTGTCTCCCACTGGTGACACTGTCTGGGGAGGTGGTGAATTCTTTGGGACTCAGCCCTAGCTAGCAGAAGGAAAGCACAGAGTGATGCGAAGGTTGTTTGGTCTGGGCTTGAACCCTCTGGTTTCTACCCACCAAGCTCCACCGCAGGCTCCACCCACTGGGAGCTCTAACATACTTTTTCCATCATGAGGGACTGAAATTGAACTCAAATTAAAATTTTCCCCTTGAGCTGCTTCTTTTATGATAGCAATGAGAAAAGTAGCTAATACAGTAGAGAATACTGGTTGAGAAAAATGCTGAGAAGAGGAAGACACCAAGACAAGCAGTTACCTGAGCACAGGAACCGGAACTGTGAACTGGAGCAGATGAGAAGCCTTGGCTGGCTGTGCACAGCCACTGCCTTGGTCTGTTTAGGCAGTTATACCAGAATACCATTAACTTGGCAGTTTATAACCAAAATAAGTTAATTTCTCACCATTCTTCAGGCTGGGCAGACTAAGGCTCCAGCGAGATTTGGAGGCCTTCTGGTAAGGGCCTTCCTGATGGATACACAGCGATTCTTTCACTGTGACCTCATCTGGCAGAAGTAGATGTCAGGGAAGGATGAGCTGCCTTGTGCCTTACAAAGGGACCCAGTCTCCTTCAGGAAAACATCAATATATGAATTTTGATGGGTCATTACACTATAGGAGAGACCAAATGGGCCCAAGTCTGAGGAACCAGCTCCAAGTAGGATCTGTTCACAAGAGGCAGTGCCCATAGTGGGGAGTCTGGACAGATGTACGGAGGGAAAAAGAAGGAGGATCCTTTGCTTCCCCACTCTCAACAGTATGGCTGGAAATCTTACAAATTCTTTGTATTCAGGGTCTTCCTTAGCCAAGAGGCAACAAGGACTATTTCAACACCAACCCGCAGAATTTCAGCATCCACAGAGCCTGGAGACAGGAAGGGACAGTGTCTCTAGTTCATCCACCTTCCGATGTGTCAACCCAGGGGATGTAAAGGAACAGTGAGAAGCTTTTGTCTTTTAACTAAAAATCTTTGATTTTGTTTCTTTTAAGAGTATTCCATTAATTCATCCCACTAATGGTCAATTAGGAAACACAAAGGTCACAGTTATTTATATAAATGACAAGCAGTGTGATTGCAGTATTTATTTATTTATTTTACAAAAATGAGTCAAGAGATATTGTCTAAGTTCTTGCTATCTAGTATGTACATCTAAATATTAACTATTGGGTCTCACAGAAACAGTCTCAAAGATGGGAATGTTGAAAAGACCAGTTCTCTTCCTATTTAAAGAAGCCTTTATATCATGTTATAAGATGTAAGACTGTACCCTTCATCCATCCTGACTTACGGGCATGCACCGACTGGAGCTCCTGCCCTGACAGGCCTGATTTCTCACACGTGCATTGTCACACTGTGGTTCATTTACCCTGGACAACATGTGGTTGTGTCCTGAATGCAGGATATCAGGAAGATGTGTGGCAGATGCTGTGACCCGCTAGCACATCAGCCTTGGGAATTTTCCTTTCCTTGGGTACCATGATGACAGAGAACTTGACTGTCTTTTTCAATTCCTGTACCCACAGCCTCTAAAACAGTTACAGTCATGGATTAGGCTCCCATAACTGACTATTAAGCAAACTAATGACAACAACTAATGTTTCTAAATGTTCAAACTCCCAAGACCATCTATTTAGATTTTTTAGCAGCTTTATTGAGTATAAATCACATAACACACAATCCATGCACTTAAGCTGTAGAACTGGATGATTTGTAGTAGTACACCCACTGTTAGGCAAGTATAACAATCCATTTGAGAACATTCTCATCACTTTTCAAAGAAACTTTATATCCAGTAATGGAAACTCTGTGTCATTTTTCCATTTTCCCATAATCCTCTGCCCACTCTGGACAACTGTGTATGTGTGTTTTAAACAAAACTTCTACATACATGCAGGCACATGCTTCTGATAGATGCCTGTCTCCAGTCCTCTTGTGTATATATACAGTAGAATTTGCAGATCATATACAAATCAATGTTTTGAGAAACTGCCAAGTATTTTGCAAGCATCTGTTGTTTTAGATTCATACAACTTCTCTCTACATTCTCACCAACAATTCCTAGTGTCTGTTTTGTTGTTATTATTAATGTCACCTGAGGGGTTGAAGTGGCGTCTCACTGTGGCTAACTGGTGCACTTCCTTCAGGACATGGTTATTAGTTGCTATTTTTCATGTGCTTATCCCCCATGTGTGTGCCTTCTCTGAAGACATACTTACCCAAACCATTCGTGTATGTTTAAATTGTGCTTTTAATTTTATTGTTTTGGGATCATAACTCATGTGGTCTAGGCTTGGTGTTCTGATGCTCTTGCCTCTACCTCTGGAGTAGATTACCAGCATATCCCACTGTACCTAGCAATGCGCTTTCTTTACATCGTTGAAGTGTCTGTCAGCAGTTTGAGCTTATTCTGGACATTAAGGCCTGGTCATATCTACGCTTTGAAGTATTTTCTGTCCTGTGAGCATTTTTTTAACCTTATTGATGTGGCCTTTGCAACAAATATAGTTCTAATTTTGGTGAAGTCCAGCACATTTCCTCTAGTTTCCCGTGTTTGGGTGTCATGTCTAAGAAACGGTTGCTGAATCCAAGAGCACAAGGATGTGTACACACATTCCTCCTACTAGTTTTGTCTTATAATGTTACTCTTGGGTAACAAGGCAAGCAGTCTCATTTTCTGTGTGTGAAAGTCTACTTGTGCCAGCCCCATGTGTTGAAGATTTTCCCGCTGGACTTTTTGGACACCTTTGTCAAAATCAGCTGAGCACAAGGCATGGCTTCCCCTCTGGGCTCTGGATCACATCCCGCCATAGTGTGTCCTGCTTATGCCAGCACCCACTGTCCGCTCTTGATGCTGTCTTGGAAAAGAACAGGACTCCAGCTTTCCCCCTTATCTTATTGTTGGCTGCTATTCAGCCTTTAAAGTTCTAGATGAATTTAAGTATACACTCATTAATATCTGCAACACCAACCCTAGGACTTTGATAAGAATTGTGTTGAATCTGTAAATGGGAAAATTTTGCTACATTAACATGGTTAAGTCTTTTTGTCTATTAACATTGAATGCCTTTCTACTTACGTGGTTCCTAAGTATCTTTCAGTAATGTTTTGTGTTTTTTCAGGATACAAATGTGGCATTTTCTTTGTTAAATCTGCTCTAAAGCTGTGTTCCCTTCCCCACCCTGTGCTAGGGATTGGACCCAGACCTGGCAGGTGATCTGAACTGAGCTCTGTGTCCAGATTCCATTCTTTGCTGCCATTGTAAACGGAATCGGCTTCTTAGCTTCCATTTTGGATCACATATTGTGACATCAATCATTCCCGCTTTAAGTGGTTTTTCTCAGAAATTTGTCACAATGATGGAAAACAGCATAACCAACCTACATCTGTCCGTAAATTCTCCCCTAAGCAATTCTTCAGTTTCATTCTGTAAGTCCTGAAATGTAGTTTTCGTTTTAGTTTATCTTACAATTTCTTTGACTCTGTAGATATTCAAGAGTGCATCTCTCCTGCTTGTTGCAAATGTCTCAAATTTCTGTTATTCATCTCTCATTTCATCCCACCTGGTTTGGAAAAATATACTTTTAATAAGTTTAAAATGTATTGAAAGACTTGTTTATGCCCTAACAGATGGGCTGTCCTCGGGATGCCCGAGTACCTTAGGGAGGGATTTCCATCCCATTACTACTGCTGCTGGGATGTTCTATAGCTTTCCAGTAGATGTAATTAGTGTATAGGGCTAGTTGAGACCTTTATTTCTGCTGAAAACACTGGGTGTTCTATTCACTGTTGACACGAGAGCACTTGGATACTTTTTGTCATCATTTCTGTTGCTGTGATAAAACACCCTGATAAAAAGCAGCTGAGAGGAGAAAGGGATTGTTTTAGCTCATAGCTCCAGGACACAGTCCATCACTTTAGAGAAGCTGAAGCAGCGGGAGCTTGAGGCAGCTGGTCACACCACGTCCGTAGTCAACAGCAGAGAGAAATACATGCATGCATGCTCATTGCTCAGCCCACTTTCCTCATTCTTATAAAGCTTAGGCCCCAAGTCCAGGAAATGGTGCCACCTGCTTTTGACTGGTTCTTTCCACATCAATTAATGTAATCACATCAGTCCCCACAGACATGTCCAGAAGCCAGTCTGATGTAGACTATTTGTCATGGAGAGTCTCTTACCAGATGATTCTAGATGGCCAACTCAACAATTAAAACTGGCACCATAATGCTGGCCTCTGTTTCCTCCCTTTACTGTCCATTTTTGCTTGTGTCCACATGATCACAATCATTCTACGTCCACGCGGATTGACAATATCATCATTATTCAATGCTTCTCAACTCAGACAAGGTAATGGCTATCTGTAACCCAGGATTCAGGAAGCTGAGGCAGAAAGGTCAAGAGTCTGAAACCAGCCACAGCTAAGTATAAAGATCCTGTCTTAAAAAATACAAATAAAAAATACTCTTTGTCTCTAGAAATAATTTTATCAAATTTCTTTTGTCTGAAAAGCCAACCTAGCCATATTTTGGTTACTGTTTGAATCCAAAGTCTCTCTCTCTCTCTCTCTCTCTCTCTCTCTCTCTCTCTCTCTCTCTCTCTCTTTCTGTCTGTCTCCCTCTCCTACCTCCCCCTCTCCTCTCCCTGCCTCTTGTGTGTGTTGAGCATGCAATTGCATATGCATATCCACGTTTATGGAGGCCAGGGGTTGATGTTGGATATCTTCATACATTGCGCCCCAGTTTCTTTATTGGGTCAGGGTCTTTTTGAATCCTGATGTCCTTGTTGCTTTTCTATTGCTGTGATGACACAACATGACAAAGGCAACTTATACAAGAAAAAGTTTATTGGAGCCTACAGTTCCAGAGAGTGAGTCCCTGACTCTCATGATGGGGTATATGGCATCAGGTATGCAGGCATGGCACTGAAGTATTGAAAGCTTATGCTCTGAAATATAATAACAAAACACACACACACACACACACACACACACACACACACACACACACACACACACACGAGAGAGAGAGAGAGAGAGAGAGAGAGAGAGAGAGAGAGAGAGAGAGAACAATAACTGGGAATGGCCTGGGCTTTTTAAACCTCAAAGTCCACCCCCAGTGACACACTCCTAATCCTTCTTGAATAGTTTCATCAATTGGAATAAGCATTCAGATATATGAGCATATGGGGGCATTATCATTCAAGCCAAGACCCTTTCTTGACTTTACATCCTAAGCACTAGGATTACAGGTGGGTTGCCACACACCCTCATCATTAACTCATCTTCTGAGGATCTGAACTCATATTCTCTTTCTTGTGTGGCAAGTGCTTTACCCACTAAACCATTTTCCCAGCTTATAATGATGTGCTTGTGATACATTGGCTTGTTATTTCCTAAACATGACTCTTATTTAATGTGTCTGATACTCATTCCTAAACATGTTCCTAGTTTCTGAATGTCTTAAACACCAGCACATTGATTGGATACTTACTCAGAATTAATTCATTTCCACCATGTATATTGTCCAGAACTAATTCCTTCCTAATCCAAGTCATACGTTTCAGCTTTTAGGAAATACCAGTGTATAAGGCTACTTAAGGTACTAAGTTTCAGTTCTAAGAGATAATAATTTATCTACCCTTCTGATGTTGCAAGTGCAGCTAACATTTTCCAGTGCCCATTGGATTCAGGATGGTGAAGTGGAGTTGGGATAAGCTTCATCTAAAGATGTCCCATAAAGGGTGCACATACAAACTCACTTGGAGACAATAGCTTCTGATTTACACATCCACATTTGCACATCACTAAAAATGAGTTTAAATGAATTTATTTGTGCATATTCTCGTTGTCTATGTAGTGTCAATAATCTCTGGAAGAATACAGAAAAAAAAAGATAAGCTGAAATTCAATGTGTTTACCTGAAGGTAAAACAGCAACAGGAGATAACATTGGGATGAAGGTATAACTTGAATTATTATTACCTATAATAACTGATATATAGTGCTGTTAGGGCCAGAGATTGCAGTTCCCAGAAGTTGTCTTTAAAGTTAAGGGACTTCAATCTCATGGTGTAGTGACCATGCATTGTGCACATGCAGGAAAAGGTAGGGTTATGGATGTACATAGAAGACAGCAAACAAGACAAACCGTAAGTTCATAATTAAGCAGAGATGTTTACAAAGACAGAAGAGGTGGTGAGCTCCTTGCCACTGTTATGCCCACAGATGGGCTTGAGACTTGGAGAAGTCAACAGATCATGCCACAGTGATGTTGTCACAGACTGACCTCATGTTACTCTAAAACTTGGGTCTTTACAATTTCTGAAATGAAAGACAAGAGCTGTGAAGCTATAAAGCTAAGGATGGTGTTGGCTTTAAGAACTGAGTTTCAAATGTGATAGGATTTAATGGGGATCTGGATGACTGAGGGAGGAGACATTTATAGGGTGCTTAGGAGGAGCCTGAAGTCATGCAGGTGCTGTAGGGGAAACTCCACAGGAGACAGGAAGTCGTCTAATACACCAGGGCCAGTTTGACTCAAGAGTCACATGGAATTATATACACATCACTCCAGTAACATCTACTGTAATACAAGACATGACTCTTGTCTACTGAGAAATTCTATATGTGTTAAGAGTAATCCTATTTTTGGCAGGTGGTAAATTTAGAAAGCAGCCACCCAGGATGCCCAGATCCAAGGAGAGCAAGAAGTATGTGACTCAGTAGAATGCAAGAACCTCAGTGTTTAGGGAATAATGGATAGTCAGTAAGTTGGCACCCAAGGCTGGGCACTGGATACCTGAAGAGGACAGTAAGAAATCCAGATTCTTGCTGAGTGTTGTTTCCTCACTATATCCTCATGGCATGGGCATCAGGGCAAGGAATCAGACCAGACTCTGTGGTCACAAGTTCACAGGGAACCAGTGAGAACTTCAGACACTAGAGCTAAAAGGTGGCACCAATAGGTATCCCATTTTTGAGTCTATAAATTTTAATTTAAATCTCCTTACTCGTTTATCATCAGAGGGAAGGTTGAGACCAGAACCTGGGGTAGCAGTGAAGTGGAGATGAACTTTGAGAGGTCTTGGTCACCAAGATTAGGAAGTTAGAGAAGAGAACACTAAAAATGGAAGAACTATTGCCTGCTCTCATTGGAGACCAGAACAGGCTGAGAAGACGGTTCCCACTTCAAATGAGGGCACAGGACAGAAGCTGGTTAGTGAGTCATGTGCTCACCATTTCTAAACAGGACTAGGCTAAGTTAGAGACAGGACTTTGGAACAGAGTAGAGTGGTAGACCTTCAGTACCAAGGTGAGGGAAAGTGGCTTGTGTCAGAGAACTAAAGGAAATCCCTAGAAGATCAGGATGTGCACCTCTAGGGTTGAGTTGGGTGCTTCTGTAGGTTTTCAACAAGAACAGGCTGATGGGAAGTAGTCTCGCTTCTTCAATATCTGTGTTTGCAGCTCTCGAGTTTCACCCCAGTGTGAGAAATGGGATTCCATGCCCTCATGTTAAATTTTCTGTGCACTGAGTTGTAAAAGCAATTGCCAATAAGAATTATTTCATGTACACATAATCCCCTGTGCAGCATGCTGCAAATTTATTCATGATCTTCTCCAGCTAATACGAGGGAAGTCGGCTGCTGTGCCAGAATAGACAGGGTGATTTATACGGAAAACTGGAATAGACATTAAAATTCTTCATTTGATCTTCTGCTCTGGAATCTGGAGGGGAGTGCGAGGGATGGTGAAAAAAATCACCCCTCGAAAGGTGAGATGGGCAGGGAGATGAGCAGCACCGACACATGAAGTAGAATTTATGTGCTGCTTATGAATAAACCGGATAAAGATACCAAATAAATAGCGCCAAAAGTAATGGCTAGAACAAGTAAAAGTTATAGAATTTGAAAATCAAAAACCTGAAGACAAGTCATTCTGCAAGCCCATTTTATCAAAGAAAGCGAGCCAGGCTTGCTGTAGTTTCACAATGCTTAGGGACAGGAATATGACAGAGCGTTTCTAGACGTGCTGCGTGCAGTGCAGGGTCTTCAGGCCTCCCATCTCAGCACAACGTGCTGTGAGCCCTGGTCCTTAGGGTGCACTTACTAGTGCAGTTGCTAAGACTGAGCCTCTTGGTGCTGGCTGCCTGAGCTCACTCCCTGTGACCGCCTCCTGACCCTTGTGACTGCTCTTTCATGCACCAATTTATGCCTAGCTTGCTGATGACCTGCCTTTTGCCTTGGACTCTTCCGTTCTTCTTCATTTCCTCTTAAATTTTACAAATGGGCTTTGGTAAGATCATTCTAATGAGCGTGGGGGCTCTTAGATGTTTTCTGTTTGTTATATCCCATAAACTACTGTCATATTTATATTTATAAAATGGATTTCATCCTTCTCTCCTGGGAGTAAAGCCTCATTGCCATCCAATTTCCTTCTGATTCAAATCCAACTTTTTTTATAACCGTTCCTTCAAGGATGGTATTCCATGACTGAGCCCCAACTCATAACACACCTCTAGAGAGGCTTACTCTGAATATGTATGCATGAATACATATCAGTGCATACATGTGCATATAAATAATATATACACATGTGTAGATATTCATAGCTTTATACATTTGTACCTATTAAATCATACCACTTTGCTAAATACTCCTTATTCTAGTTAGGGTTACCATTGCTGTGATGAAATGCCATGACCAAAGCAACTTGGAGAGGAAAGGGTTTATTTGGCTTACACTTCTGTATCACTGTTCATCATCAAAGGAAGTCAGGACAAGAACTCAAACAGGGCAGAAACCTGGAGGCAGGAGCTGATGCAGAGGCCATGGAGGGGTGCTGCTTACGGGCTTGCTCCTTATAACTTTTTCAGCCTGCTTTTTTAATAGAACCCAGGACAACCAGCCTAGGGATGACACCACCTACCATGGGCTGGACTCTGCCACATCAATCATTAATTAAGAAAATGCCAATCCTTGACAAAGATAGGATGAAGTATCACTCAACTTGAGACTTCTTTTTAGAATAAAACAATGTCTGATGACAATGGACGGACAAAGTCGACAAAGAAAAACCGAATTAGCTTTAAGCACAAGGGCTCAAAAAGCTCCTTTTGCAAACAGCAAATTGTACTGTGCCTTAAACATGCTGACAATAAACTGCCTGGCATTATGCTCCTGGATGTCTGGTCCAGGTTGACAAAGTCAAAAGAAAAAAAAAAGTTCCTTTGAGTATTTCGCCTCTGTCTAGCTCTGTTGTTATAACCAAATGCTTGAGGTGGGTTATTCGAAAAGATGAGAGGGTTGGGTAGCTCATGGTTCTGGAGGTCCAGGAATGCAGTGCCAGCTTCCGTGGGGCTCACGTCATTACATAATAGTGTGTGCGGGAGAGGTTGCCCTGTAGAGCAAGAAGCAGAAAGCAGGAAGCCCTAGCGCAGTGGGGCACGTGGGGGTTGGGCTTGTTCATCTTTTGTAACAACTCATTCTATTAAAAAGCCATCATTAGTGCAATGACATCATTACCTCCTACTCTGTCCTGCTCTGTAGGATGCTTTCCTTCTCCCAGTGCCCATTTCTACAGAGGGGACCAAGTTGTTAGCACACAGACCTTTGGGACACAGACTGCAGTGCATTTTTTGTTTGTTTGTTTTAAATTATAAGCAATGAAATAAATCCAAAAACAAATGAGAGAAAGAAGACATCACTTTCAAAGAAGGTGTGTCTAACTCATGCAGGCAAAAAGCAATCTCAAGAAGATTCTTACACTATGGGCAAAGAAATTACGCTCTCAAACTACAGGGGTCGCAGAATCTCAGGGCCGCAGGATAGTGTACTCCTCTTGTCGGGGAAAAGAGAAGTCAGTGTTTGTTTGGTTGGTTGGTTTTCAGGACAGGGTTCCTCTGTGTAGCCCCAGCTGTCCTGGAACTCGCTCTGTAGATCAGGCTGACCTTGAACTCACAGAGATCCACCTGCCTCTGCCTGAGAAGTCAGGTTTAAGTGAGGCTAAAAGGGAGATGAAAATGAAGCATGATCCCTACGCACCATTTTTGGTATATGCTTAGCAACTGTTAGGTTTTGAAGAGCTCCAAACCCTTTAGAATAGCAAACTCAAACACATGGGGCCCAAGAGGCTCCTGAGAGAGAGGATGACTAGCTGCTGTCCTCACCTCACCATGATGCTTTGGACTGATTTCAACTATAAGCTATAACTATTTTCTCACAGTTTTATATCATGGAAAAGCAACTTAACACTCTGTGTATACCTTCTGAACATTTTTAATAAAACTTTGTGATGTTTATGATTTTATATGTGTGTGAGGGAGATAATTTCTTCCAATTTTAGCATTTTTTCAATCTTAATGGCCCCTTTTCAATGCATTTAAGTAAAATCAACAATATTGCTTAATTAAAATAAAATGTATTAGGTTTCTAATCTTTCAAAATATATAGCTCAAGTAAGTGCTACTTCATAAAACAAAAGTACTATACTGAGTAAGTAAGTATGTTAAAATAAGCTAAATAAATACTTGTAACACTTCAATTTAGATCTTGTAACCAGAAACAGCTTTGAACATGATGTGGAGATGTGGAATTTCCTCAGCCTATTACATGGCTGATTCCCTCCACTTTTTAAAATCTAAATTAAAATTGCCGTGTTTATTTGAATTTAGAGTTTCACTATATCTGAGTAAATTAAATGATTGTTATTATCCATGTTTGCCAAAATGCTGTTTCTCCTTTGATTTTTAAGGAAAAATAAACCAATATAAAATTTTTATATCAAATATTCAATAAGAAAAGAATTTGCTCCAAAGGCAATCTGTACACTAAGGTCTTTATTTTACCGATTTAATGTAAAACATTCAAGTATAGCCTGGCTTGTATATACTATGTATCTGTTTCCTCCTAACTGAAATGTTCCTGTGTGGAAGGAGAAGGCTCATGGGGTTCACGAAGCCAGCAAAAGACTGAAAGACTCGTGGGTCCAACTCAGTTGTAAATGATGAAACATTGCTGGGGTGGGAAGACTATTCAGGCTTGTAGATCTCTGCAGCTCATGAGGGGACTGGAGTAATGACCATTCACGAGGCTTACCCACGCTGGGCCTGGCTTTTCCGTTATCCCATTGCCCAAGTCACTTGTGATCTCATCAGCAACCCTAATAAACTACTTCTTTCACTAAGGAAGATTTGGACAAATCGTTTCTTCAATCTACATTCCTCTCTGCATCTTGATTGAGTAGAAAATGAGTTCACATTAGAAGTGATGAGCAACATTAAACTACAGTACTCAAGTCCGAAGTGTAGAAAGCCAGCAGAGTCTTGGCTAGTCTGTGGTAAAGGGCAAACTGGCATGGTGGTCTGACCCTGCTCAACTTCAGCTGGTATGAAATGTGTTGAGAGTCATCAACCCAGAAAAGAGAGTTTGATGGAGCTAGGGCTTCAGAGCTGGCCATTTCTCAGGTTGTTAATTCTAAGTTTATGAGAAGGGAGTTTATATTGATGAGGATTTTTTGTTTATTTGTTTGTCTTTTGTTTTGCTTTGTTTTATCAACTTAACATGTTAGGGTCATCCAGGAAGAATGAACCTCAACTGAGAAGATGCCCTCATCAGATTGGCATGTAGGCAAGTCTGTGGGGGATTTTCTTGACTAGTTACTGATGTGAGAGGGTTCAGTCCACTGTGGGCACTGCTGCTTCTGGGTTGTGTATAAAAAACAGGCTGAGCAAGTCATGAGGAGCAAACCAGTGAGCAGCATGCCTCAGTTCTTCCCTCTAGGTTCTTGTTTGAGTTTCTGCCTGGACTTCCCTTCCTGATGGATGGTAGGCTGTCATAGCAATAAGCTCTCTCCTCTGTGGTGGTATTGTGTTCCCCAAAATATTGTGTACCCTAATAAACTTATCTGGGGTCAGAGAACAGAAAAGCACTAGATACTTAGGATAGGTAGTGGTAGCACACACCTTTAATCCTAGCATTCCAGAGGCAGAAATCCATCTGTTCAAGGATACAGCCAAGCATGGTGACTCACATCTTTAATCCCAGGGAGTGGTGGTAGAAAGCAGAAAGGTGTATAAGGCGTGAGGACCAGAAACTAGAAGCATTTGGCTGGTTAAGCTTTTAGGCTTTCGAGCAGCACAGTTCAGCTGAGAGCCATTGAGATGAGGACACAGAAGCTTCCAGTCTGAGGAAACAGGATCAGCTGAGAGACTGGCAAGGTGAGGAAGCTGTGGCCTGTTCTGTCTCTCTGACCTTCCAGCATTCAGCCCAATACCTGGCTCTGGGTTTGATTTTATTAATAAGAACTTTTAAGATTCATGCTACACTCCTCTCCAAATTGCTTTTGATAATAGTGTTTATCACAGCAATAGAAAACGAACTACTATAGAAATTGGTACCAGTGAGCAGGCCATTGCTGGAAGACACCTGACCATGTATTTGGGAAGGTTGTGGAAGTGTTTAGAATTTTGGCTCAGAAAAGCCATTATTGCTCAAAGCTGAGAGGAAAGCAGACAGGGGAGGCCTGGCTTGTGAAGTCCCAGAAGGAGTTTTGAGAGTCCCTCAAAGACTCTATCAGGGTTCTTCATGTGATATTTAATATTGAAAAGTATGTTGTTTCTTATCTGCTAGAGTTGAAGAATCAGCTGTGGTTAGCAAGAGATTAGCATCACTGAGGTGAAATACTCTGGAACGTATTTTCTCAGGGTCAGCAGTTAGAGCTGTGCTTCATCAGATGTGGATGGCCAAGCTTGGCAATGTCTGTCTCCCACATGGTACTGGTTTTGATGGCACACACAAAAGCTGTAGGATTAAGGGGTAGGTCATGGAAAGCAGATGAAGTTTGGCACTGTGAGAGTCCAGGAAGGCCACCGATAACGGTGCAATCTCAGTTGTAGAGAAGACTGCAGGATTTGAAGGGATCACGGAGAAAAGTTGAGGTGTGGTTACCCTCAGGCAGGGGCAGAAGGTCTTGGTGAAAGTACAACCTCAGTTACTGCGAAGATTCCAAGATATTGGAGATGTCAGGACTGTGGGGTGACCACCAAGGAGATGTGGAGTCAAGCCTGCAGCCTGGGCTTAAGAGACAAGCTGCATGTGTGGAGGGTGGCAGAGCTGAAGATGTATGACTGTTTAACCCTTTGGAGCCCAGAAGATCATGAGTGAGTTGCATATATCAGACACAGCTGTTTTATACTGTTGGATTTTTGGTTCTTTATTGATTTGATTGTAACTGTGCCCTGGTTCTTCCCTCTTGGAATAAGAAAGTATCTAATTTATTTTGGACTTTACAGGATGCCACAGCTGAGAGACATTAGACTTTGAAAGAGATATTGAATATTTTAAAGAGCCTGAGCTTTTAAGGTGTTGCAACTTCTTAATGACAGTTTTTTTTTGTTGTTGTTGTTGTTTTGGGTGTTTTGTTTTTGTTTTTGTTTTTTGTTTTTTTTGGGTTTTTTTTTTTTTTGCCAATGTGACATGAACTAGAATCACCTGTGAAG
The DNA here is from genome assembly GCF_007827085.1 of Peromyscus californicus insignis. Taxonomy (NCBI): domain Eukaryota; kingdom Metazoa; phylum Chordata; class Mammalia; order Rodentia; family Cricetidae; genus Peromyscus; species Peromyscus californicus. Next base: position 4,045,059 of record NW_026294534.1, read on the forward strand.
AGGGAGCCCCAGTTTAAAAGATACCTCTATCACACTGGCCAATGGACAAGTCTGTGGTAAATTTCTTGCTTATTGACTAATGTGAGACGGCTCATCCACAGTATGTGGTGCCACCCCTTGGCAGGTGGTCCTGGGCTGTCTATAAAAGCAGGCTGAGCAAGCCAGTGAGCAGCATCCCTCCAAGAGTCTGCTCTAGTTTCGGTCTCCAGCTTCCTTCCCTGACTTCACTCACTGATGGACCCAAGCCCTGAGAATTGTAAGATGAAACAAACCCTTTACTTTCCCCAGTGCTTTGGTTGTGCTGTTTATCACAGTAGATTAGAACAGACTTGTAGAAAAATGCTGGGGAGTAAGTGACAAATGGAAGCTTTGGAGTTAGAGATCCCTGGAATGAAATCTGTCTTTGCAACTTCACAGCAAAATATTTAATCTCCTTGATATAGAGTTTTCTTGTCCTCAATATGGCAATCATTTTTATTCAGATTCTTACCTCATAAACCTAAGATGAGGCAAAACAAATGATTTTTGCAGAGCCAAAGCAGGAGGCAAATGCTTGAGTGTATCATGTATTAAACACATTAAGAACACCTTCCTCCAGTAGTTATGGAAACCAGAAAGACTAGTCTGGAAGGAGCTCTGGGTAGCCAGCCACCTCTAGACAGGTGGCATTCTTCTCCCAGAGAATTAGCATTCTTGCAGAACAGAAATTTCAGAGTGGTTGGATATTCAGAGAACACTTTTGACCTGACTGCAGAACTGAAATGTTCACAGGACATCCATAAGACATCTATGAACACAGAAACTTCCAAGGAGTGGCTGGGACTTGGTAAGACCCTGTTTGCGTGGATATACTCTTCACACACAAGACAATAGTCTTGGGATTCAGGTAGCTTGCTTCAGACCCCTGCCCACTGGGGCTAGACTGGTTTTCTTAATGTTCACCAGGATTTACCACACTCCATTCAAAAGTCTGTTAAGCAAAATTTACAAGAAATGACTATCAACTGTATGCTGTAGTAATCGATAATCTTTAAAAAGATAGTCATTCTTGGACCCCATTATTTAAGTTGATTATTTAATTCATTTAATGTGCAACCAGGATTGAAAACCACTGACACTAATAGATTAGTGTCTCCAGCCAAGAGGTGTTAAAAGATTAGTGATTACAAACTGATTCTTCAATATATTTATATGTTCTTGACTCTGTTTCTGTACATGATCGTGACCTGGGTTCAATACTAAGTTCTAATTTTGCTTAGTTACTATCAATAGAGATTCTCCCCTCTCCCCAGGAAATTCCCAATAACATATCCCCTTAATTTCTATATGTGTGTGTTTGTGTATGTGTGCACACACATGTGTGTGTCCATGAAAGCCAGATGAGAGTGTTAGATCACCTGCAGCTGAAGTTACAAGCAGTTGTGAGCAGCCTGAATGGGTACTGGGAACCTAATTCGAGTCTTCTGGAAGAGAAACAAGTGTTCCTAACAACTGAGTCATCTTCCAGTCCCATAACACACCTTCCTAGAACACTTTCTTAGGGTAATAGAGAATAGCTGTGCAAAGGGGTGAGGAAAACTAACGTCCTATGAACGAATATGTAGACTTGGTGTTAAGATTACCTCACAACTCTATTTGATGAATATGTTCAAACTTTCTGTATTATTATTTCAAATAATCTGCTTGACAATTTGCTGGTATACATAAGGGTCTCTAAGATTTTGTAAGCCTTGTTCCCAGGAGTGCTTATCTTTCAATAAGGACACATGTTATCTTCCTGGGGACACTTCTGGGGCCAGTGCCTATGACTTTGGTGTTTCCAGATTGACTTCCATTCCATGCTCACCCCCACACATTTGCTGTCTTTAAACGTTATTTATTTGTATGCTTATTTACATACTTCAACTTTGTGGTAAAGGTTAAGACAAGCTTCCTTATGAGTCACACCCATTGACCCTCCTTCCCACACTATCCTCTGCTCACACACCCAGGGCTCCAACCCACAAGGTAGCGAGCAATTGTTGGTTCACCTATATAAGTACTGCATCTGTGAGATGTGGCTGCAGTCTGTTCGTTCCCTATCAGTCCATACGGCCCATTGACAGCCGATAGCAACTTTGCCCACCATTACAGTGAGGTAGTTGACAGATGACAGATGTCAGCCTGAGATGGCTCCTTACGTAAGGACAGCCAATCACCAATCCCTCCCTAAAGTGGGGACAAGAACCCAGGCAACAGATGGCTTGGCCTGCCTGGATTAGACAATCATTAAAAATTCTGGCCAGAAACCTATTTTTTTTTTAGGGTTTCCATTAAGAAGTTGTCACTCAACCCCATATGCACTGGTTTCCCCCGTCCCCAAACATTTTCTCACTGTCATTCAGGCTCTTGACAGATCATCACGCAAGTATGTTCTCACAGATAACTAAACAGCAGGAAATCGAGAGAAAAGGCTGTCGGTGTGTAATGCACCACAGAGAAACACCCTAGTTCTGGAGAGCAGCTTCCTGGGGTCAGAGGTGGTTGTTCGCAGAAGACTTGTCACTTCCTTTTCAAAAAGGGAGTTCTAAAGTTCCGTCTTCTCACAGCTTCCTTCCTGCATCGCTAAGGTGGAAGCTTTCAGAAGGTTCTCTTTCCCTCAAGTGGAGCTCTCTAGCTGACCATCTGTGCACAAGCTGTTCCAGGTTATGCACTGAGGGCTCCATGGAGAGCATGAACCAGAGAGGCAAGAGATGGCTCTGATCAGAGGAAAAGAGGCTGCCTCCCTCTGAGAGCTGTCCTATCACCCCTTCCAGACCAGGTTGGGCAGCCCTGTCCCATCAAGTCTTCCAGATCCAGGCTGTGCGTCTCTGCTTTGTAATTTTTTCCTGTTTGTTGTCATTCCATAGGTTCTTTTTAGGACACACCCTTCTATTTCACAACTGCATCTTTTGTTACTTGAGCACTTCATACATGTATACAATGTGTTTTGATTAAATCCACCTCACCCTCCAGTTCCACCCCCTCCATCGCTTTCCCTCCCAACTTCATGTGTTTCTCCCAATGAGCTCACTTTGTGCTGAGTGCATGTGCATGGGTTCTGGGCAGCCCACTGGAACAGAGCGAGAGCTGCACACATGTGCATGGGTGCTGGGCAGCCCACTGGAGCAGAGCGAGAGCTGCATGCATGTGCATGGGTGCTTGGTAACCCACTGGAGCAGAGCGAGAGCTGCATGCATGTGCATGGGTGCTTAGTAGCCCACTGGAGCAGAGCGAGAGCTGCATGCATGTGCATGGGTTCTGGGCAGCCCACTGGAGCAGAGCGAGAGCTGCATGCATGTGCATGGGTTCTGGGTAACCCATTGGAGCAGAGCAAGAGCTGCATGCATGTGCATGGGTTCTGGGCAGCCCACTGAAGCAGAGCGAGAGCTGCATGCATGTGCATGGGTTCTGGGCAGCCCACTGGAGCAGAGCAAGCCTCTCAGGAGCTGTATCCTGAAAGAAACTGAAAAAAAAAAACTACTATATATCTATTGGAGGAATATAATTTGCAGTTAAAAGGGCTATGAATATTTTGGCATAAAAAATTAAATAAACTATTACAAATCCTGTATATTTTCTCATCTGTAAGTAAGTAAAGAAACAAATTTCCTGCAAACAGAAATCATAATATGTTTTTTAAAAAAATGTGAGTAGAAGCTTTTCAGTTTCAAAAGGTGTCATTTATTATTTGTTGATCTTAGTGCCTACGCTATTGGTGTTCTGCTCAGGAAGTTGTCTCCTGTGCCAATATGTTCAAGGCTGTTCCCCACTTTCTCTTCTGTTGAGTTCAGTGCATCTAGTTTTATGCTGAAGCTTTTGATCCACTTTGACTTGAGTTTTGTGCAGGGTGATAGATATGGATCTATTTACATTCTTCTTCATACCAACATCCAGTTAGACCAGCATCATTTTTTTGAAGATCTTTTTTCTTTTCCGTTGTATATTTTTGGTTTCTTTATCGAAAATCAAGTGTCCTTACATGTGTGGATTTAAGTCTAGGTCTTCAATTCGATTCCATTGATTAACATGTCTGTTTGTATGCCAATATCATGGTATTCATTACTAACAGCTCTGTAGTACAGCTTGAAATCAGGGATGATGATACCTCCAGAAGTTCTTTTATTATTTAGGATTGTTTTAGGTATCCTGGGATTTTTTTCTTTCCATATGAAGTTGAGTATTGTTCTTTCATGGTTTGTAAAGAATTGTGTTGGAATTTTGATGAGGATTGCACTAAATCTGTAGATTGCTTTTGGTAGGATGACAATTTTTACTATGTTAATCCTACTGATCCATGAGCATGAGAGATATTTCCATCTTTTGATAACTTCTTCAATTTTGTTCTTCAAAGACTTGATGTTTTTAATCATATAGGTCTTTCTCTTGCTTGGTTAAAGTTACCCCAAGATATTTTATATTATATGTGGCTATTGTTAATAATGTTGTTTCCCTGGTTTCCTTCTCAGCCTGTTTGTCATTTGTATATAGGAGGGCTATTGATTTTATTGAGTTAATCTTGTATACAGCCACTTTGCTGAAGATATTTATCAGCTGTAGGAGTTCCCTGTTAGAATTTTGGGGGCCACTTATATGTGCTATCAAATAGGGAATCTTTTACTCCTCCCTTTCCAGTTTGTATCCCCTTGATCTCCTTTAGTTAGGATACCAATCATAGGACAAAACAGCAGTATATAGAATGGGAAAAGATTTCCACCAACTCCACATCTGATAGAGGGCTAATATCCAAAATACATAAAGAACTCAAGAAACTAGACACCAACAAGACACCAATTTAAAAATGGGTACAGATCTAAATAGAGAATTCTCAACAGAGGAAACTCAAATTACTAAGAAACACTTAAAGAAATGTTCACCATTCTTAGCCACCAGGGAAATTCAAATCAGAACAATTTTGAGATTTCATCTTATACCTGTCAGAATGACTGAGGTCAAAAACACAAGTGACAGCTTGTACTGCTGAGGATGTGGAGCAAGGGGAACACTCCTCCTCCTCCATTGCTGGTGGAAATTCAAATTTGTACAGCCACTTTGGAAATCAATACGGCAGTTTCACAGAAAATTGGCAACCAATCTGTCTCAAGACCCTGCCATATCACTCCCCAGCATATATCCAAAGGATGCTCTGTCCTATCACAAGGACACTTGCTCAACTCTATTCATAGCAGCATTTTTCATAATAGCCAGAAACAAGAAACAATCTAGACGTCCCTCAACTGAAGAACAGATAAAGAAAATGTGGTATATTTACACAATGGAGTATTACTCAGTTGTAAAAACAATGACATCATGAAATTTGCAGATGAATGGATAGAACTTGAAAAAAAATCTTCCTGAGTGAGGTAACCCAGACCCAGAAAGATAAAACATGGTGTGTAATCACTTACAAGTGGATATTAGCTGTAAAGTAAAGGGTAATCACGCTATGGTCCACAGACCCAGAGAGGCTAAGTAATAAGGAGGGCTTGGGGTGGGGGATGCAAGGATCTCACTGGGAAGGGAAATAGAATAGATTTCGCAGGTAGGTAGGGTTGGGAACAAGAAGGATTAAATGCGAGAGGAGTAAATACTGGGAGAAATGACTGAAATTCAGGGGCATTTTGGGGTCAAGGGGAAACCTTGTGAAACAGAAACTCCCTAAAATCTACAAGAGTAACCCTAGTGAAGCCTCCTAGTAATGGGGGACATGGAGCCTGAACCAGCCATCTTCTGTAACCAGGCAAGGCCTCCAGTGGAGGGACACCAACCCAGCCACAGAACCTTTGACTTACAGTTTGACTTGCCTGCACAGTGTTTTGGGACCAGAGCCAAGCAGAATCCTCACAAAGAGACCAGAGAGACTTTATCCAGCAACTGATGGCAACAGATGCAGAGTCCCAGAGCCAAACATTAGGTGGAGCTCCAGAAGTCCTGTGGGAGAAAGGGAAGAAGGATCAGAAGGATCAGAAGGATCAGAGAGGTCAGAGACACCACAAGAACACAGCCCACAGAATCAATTGACTAAGACTCATGGGGACTCACAGAGATCAGGGAGCCTGCAGGGGTCTGACCTAGGTCCTCTGCATATATGGTGTGGCTGAGTAGCTTGGTGTTCTTGTGGGATTCCTAACAGTAGGCGTGGGGGCAGTGGCTGACTCTTTTACTTGCTTATGGGACCCTTTTCCTCCTGCTTGGTTGCCCTGTCCAGGCTTGATGTGGTAGTATGGGCCTGGTCTTATAGTAGCATATTATGCCATGTTTGGTTGATGTTCCGGGGGGGGGGGGGGTGCTCTTTTCTGAAGGAAAACAGAAGAAGGATGAGTCTGGGGAGAAGATAGGTGGAAGAAAAACTAGGGAAGGGGAGGGAGGGTAAGCTGTGGTTGGGATGTAATGTATGAAAGAAGAAAAATAAAAATAAATGTGAGAAGAGGTTTTCCTAGGAGAAAGATTATCACTTTAGTGAGTTTTCCAGAGAAAATATATGTGAAATAAACGCATAACCTTGACAAATTAAAAAGTGATATGTAATCATGATCATACATTTGTCATCAGATCTTTGGTTCACAGACATTAATTCAGCTTAAGTATTTTTTAAAATTAAAATTGAAAAGAAGGGATCAACAGAAGTCCCTTGAATAGGACTACGTGTTTGCATTTTCATGGCGTTTCCTCTAGTGATTCATGTCTGCAGTTGCCTACATTTAATTTGTCACTGATGTGTTGAGGGTTCACAGCCTGCATAAGTCATTACCATGTGTGGCAGAGGTGTACACTCTGGCTCTGTCCATCCATGGGACATAACCAGTGCAAGGGTCTCACACCTTCCCAGATCTGTGTCACAGAAGCCAATCAGTGCTCTTTGGGCCCTGTTAACTCCATGTGTTGTCGGTGCGGTCACTTACCACCATGCTTTCCTTCCAGCTGCTCTTACCTGTCATAATTAAATGTATCAAGGGCTCATCTTTAGGCTAGTCCTGGAAGCCTTTGAGATTTACACAGAGTTTATGTGACCCACGTATTGGCAAAGGTTCTAGTATCCACAGGAGGCTTCCATTCTCTTCTCCAGCAGGACAGCAGACCTATTACTAACTATGTCTGAAGGTAACTGATACGTGTTGTTGATGGGATGGATGTTCTCAAAAACTCATGGCCATAGATACACAGAGCTGATTAAAAATATAAACTCACTGATTCCCGGAGGAGGAAAAGAGTACAATAGGGTCTACTTGCTATGATGGCCTTGGGAAAATTAAACTATTGGAAGACCTAGCTCCTTACCTGCCTGGGTGAAGATATCATGTGGAAGATTATGCTTTGGAGACAGTGAGCATTAAGCGGCTACTGCATGCTGACTCCCCACTTCATGACTCTGGCAGGAGTCTCTAGTGTACCAGTCAACTAACACTATAAGCTTTCTCTACATACATGCCATTTCATGTTCAGGATGCTCCCTGCTGATTGTGCCTAATAGAAAGCATCTCACATTGGCATTTCAGATCAAGAACAATACAAATCCAGTACTTTTGCCAATTACTCTTTAGATCAACACTATTTAACCTGGTGTGTTGGAATTCATTATGTCTATAGAAACTGTGGAGGGAAGGCCAGCTGCACGTCTTTCTAGATAAAGGAGAGGAAGGAGCAGATCTGACCCTGTTAACTGCTGATTGGCATTGGGTAAACTTTACTTAAGGCCTGTGCACCATTTAAATGATTGAAGATATTTGAGGGCACTCTTGAGGATTAAACTAGTTGATATATGAAAAACAAGCACAATTCACTGGATGCTAAAACTGCTCATGCTATGGTTTACACACTTGCTATTATTATCACTGTGTGTTCATGCACCTGTGTGTATGTGTGGAGGACAGTGGTCAACAGCAGATGTTGCTACCAAGGAGAAGTCTAAGTTGATGTTTGGGACAGGCAGACAGAACTGCCTCCTCAGTTCTGGGATTACAAGTGTTTAACAACAACACTTTGCTTTTTGACATGGGTTATGAGGGATCAAACGCAGATCCTCATACTTATGGGACGAGTACTTCGCGGGCTGAGTCATTGCTCCAGTCAGTATTGTTATTCCATTAACAGCATCAGACCTTACAGGCTTAAAGGAGCTCCATGGTGGAAGCATGTGTGGCAGCCACTGCCTTGGAGACACCAAACTCTGATAAAGCAGACCTGGCTTGCATGTGTGCTCTCCTCTCCTGAAGCTTCCCTTCCACATTGCCGTTTATATTCATGCCCCCGAGGTTAGCCATCTTGCTTCTCTTCATCTCTGGTCTATCCATCATTTGAATTCCCATCTCAAATACGGTGTACTGAACCAGTTAAATGAAACCTGACGTGGCACCAGAATTCCTAGATGTTGATGTATCTCCTCTTACATAGGTGGATACACACTGAGGGGCAAGGCTTCGTTTCATAACTCAATGTTCTGTTTACACCGAGCCTATCAGAGCCTATGATCCCCATGTACACAGAAGAAACATGTCATTCCTGTATAGACTACCCATGTTGCTAAGACAGTATGGTGTGGGTACCAGAGTCCCTGACACCTAGTAGGTCCTCGGTAAATTCTGAGCAGACAAATAGTCAACGGTAAAGCTTGTTATAAGCCACTGCATTTGTGATGGGTACCAATGCTGATGAATTTTGTGGTTAAGGGTGTTTTAAGGCAGAACTGGAAATAAGTCGACTTTCTGCACAGGGCCATTTCTAAAGTGCTAGTGTCCTTACCTAGAGCGGGCTCTGGTGAGACAGTGAAATAACTCGTAGCTGTGGGGCTGGTTAATGGCACCTCGTTAGTGATGGGAGATAACGAGATGATAAGGGCAAGATTCATTGACCTTTCAAAGGCTTCTGATTTACTAAATGACACTGTTGGATAAGCTAATTAAATTTGGCTTTTCTCCTGCAGTGATAGCTGGGTTCTGATCTTATTTGATTAGCAAGAAAAATCCGGGGCCTTTTTAAGGCTATCAGCCTGATTTATTACTACTCCTATCTGATAGTGCCTTGAGGCTCAGGAACTGATTGACTTTATTTTATTTATGCTAAAATGATCTTTCTATCGCTGGAGATAACACAGGGATTGGCTTATAGAGCAATGATAATACCACTTCAAATACTGTTTCTCTTTGTGTCTCAAGGTGCTTTCGTAGTCTCAATGTACTTTCTTTCTGATTCACTACACTCGCCACCGAGGGAGATTAGGAAAGACAAGCTTGCCGGTGGTGGCAAATGACCTGGACACACGGGGAAACAAACAAAGTCTAAGAAAAGTGGGAAAGTGAACATGTTGATGGTGGTTTAGTTAGCATGTTACCTGACAATCGTTTCCCAGGCAATTTCCTGCATGCACACGCATCTCTATTTCAATAGTGTTTCTCTTAGCTTTTAATATCCTCAGTTTTCAAACCAATTTACCTCATCAAGTCAAGTCCTACATTGAACTAGAGAGTTCTCAGTACCAGGGGAAAAATAGCTTCATCTATTTTTAGACCGAGGCATAGATTTAAAATATTTTACATCTGCAAAGAGCTTTTAATTCTATTCTTCCACCAAAGTGAACTTTATTCCACTCTTTGTGGGCCTCAGATAAATATAAGGACTATAAAGCATTATATTTTTCACTTGAAAATAAGTTTATATTTCAAAGCTGGAGAGTGTAGATTTGCTTTCTTTAGACGTTGAAAGACATACCTGTAAATAGTCATGAAAATGTTCCGCCAAACTCTAGGAATGAAATTAATCACAGCCAAGAGACAGAATTGTAAAAGAATAGTAAATTGGGTTTCTGACCTTTCTATTACAGTATGAAGGAACACCACTGAGTTAAGACATCATTAGCCACATATGGCACCAGCCAGACAATGCCGTATCTATTTCTTTACCCAAGAAACATAAAGCCATGTTTCAATACAAAGGCTTGTCCAGAAATATTTACAGTAATTTTATTTTTAGTAGATATGAACTAGAAAACAAAACCCTCCAATGCTCACATAGAAGTAAATGAATTAACAGCCAATGGGGCATGAACACACCACACCACATGATTCAGTGTTTAAAGAAGTCAAAGAGGGCATACTTTATTCATTTGTATGTTCTAAAAAATATGAAGTAATTTGGAGTGATAGAAAATAGGCCAGTGGTTGCTCAGGAAACAGGTATGAGGCTGAATGGAGGCAGGGTAGGGAGTCAAGTGTTTGCTAAGAATATAACTACCTCGGTGCGTATTGGGGGTATTATTTTACTGGATTGGCTCGCATGACTTAGGGTCGATGGGAACAAAATCCAGTGCAGAGGCAACCAGACTGGGGCCCAGGGAAGAGTTCATGACACCGTGCTAACAGATTTCCTTCTGACCCAGAAGAGGCCACTCTTTATTCTCTTAAACTTTCTACTTATTGGATGTGGTTCGGCCACTGTATAGAGGTCCCAGTAAGGCTGACATCATCTAAACATGTATTCATCTAAACATCCATTTCACTCAAGAAAAATACTTCCAAAGCAGCATCCAGAATAATGTTGACCTTCTGGCCCAACCAAGTTAGCATGTAGAATTATTTGACAGAGAAGACTGAGGATCCTGGGGGGGGGGGGGGCAGGTAAGCACTGATAATATTAGTTGTGTGGGTGATTTTACAGGTTTATACATTAGTTAGGTTTATCAAACATTATATTGCATGTATGCAGTTTATTTTATGCCAACTATACTTCCATAAGGTTTAAAAATTGATTTTTATATTCCCATTATACAATGACAAGTAATGGCGACCACCCTTCCTGAACGGACTGGGCCACCCGTGGATTTACAATCTGACGCCTTCATTGGAGGTGGTGGGAAATGGGGCCTGCTCTATGGAAGTGGATCACTGTTGGCGTGCCATTGAAGGGTGTATTGTCCCTGCCTCCTTTCTGTCTGTCTCTTTATTTTCTGACTACTGCCATGTTCACAGCATCTGCCGCCCACTCCCACTTCTACAATTTTCTTCTTTACCTCAGGTTCAAAGAAATGGATTTAACCAACCTTGGACTGGACCCTCTACACTTATAAACCCACACAGATTTTTTTTCCTCCTTATAAATTATTTTGGAAATTATACTCTGAAAAAAAATCTATGTTTGGAATAAACTGGATTTCTGACATCCTTTCTGGTATAATTAAAGCCTCTAAATTTCTAGTATTTTCAATTTTCTATAAGTAATGTAGTTTTTAGAAAGAGCCTGTTTCTTTGGCACATGGCCGTGTAGTGGTGATCAAGGGGCTACAGGTGTGTCATATCTGGCCACAGTCTAGGCTGACAGGGGCACTGTGTGCTGTGAACAGTGACTCTGACAAGATAATTAGCCCTGGAAAAAAAAATCCTGCCCCCTCCTTCTGTATCCCACTTCTATGCCTACTAGCGATTGGCCATTAATAATTCTAGTAGCAAAGAAAACCGTCAAATTATGTCCTCTTTCTTATGAATAGAACAGAATTAAATCCACTTCACGGTCATAAATGCTAATAAGAATCTGAGCCATGTGCTAAATGAAAGTTCAAATGCTAAGTTAATATTTTGTAGGCCTGATGGGTTTGGAGCTTTCCGAAAGGGTGATTAGTGGATTTCACATAGAGGGGAATCACACTGTTGAATTTTTAAATTTGTTTTTAAAGACTTTTCTCATCTTCTGGGCCAGCATTGGAAGCAGACAGAGCCTGTAGTGTCTATGAGCTCTCCTGGGCACCTTCTTCAGTGTGGGTTCAAAACACCCCAGTGCCTGCCTGTCTCAGCAGAGGCCTCAGAGTGTGCTCAGGGCCAGCGAGTCACCAACCATACTCCCTGATGTCACAAAGGACTGAGGACAAGTTATTACCCACAATGAAAGAACTCTCTGAACCCACAGATGGAATCAGAGATGCAAGGTTTAATCTACCAACGGGCTTCCTTACCCTCCATCTCCCAGCAACGCCTTTATATACAGACACCATCTACCCAGGGCCTGAGCACAGAGTTTGAAGGTTCATTTTGGAAGAATATTCCCTTTGCCTGAAAGAGAACCCAGCACGAGGCTATCTTCATGTCTTCCTGGAAAATGGTAGTGTGCTGTAGCCTGTCAATATTCTCCACGGGATGGTGGAGTCATTCCCCAAGGAGCAGGGTCAGATGGAGTGCAGTGGCCCATTGGGGGAAGGCTAGCTTAGGAAGAGATAAGTGAGGAAGGCCTTGTGTTACGGACTGGCTCATTTCTCCTGGGAAGCTTGAATCCCTTAACTGTCTCCACCACACTCTCTGGTCTCCTGTTAGAGGAGAGCCCCATAAATATCTGCCTTTCCCTTCTGCATTGTAACTGTGGTTGAGAGCAGTGATGCCCTGAAGCTCTTCCCCAGAGTCAGTCTATTGATCGACTGCTGTTTTTCCTACAGCACTAATGACCATGGCGAGGCCCAGACCATCTTTGAAATCCGGGCAAAAGCACTGTGTGTATTTCCAGGGAGCTGCAGCAGGAGGATGGGGAGTCATTTGCTGGTGGGTCATTTATTCTTCATCACTGTGAGGCAAGGGGAGACTTTCTAAAATGCTTGTCTACTGTCCCCTGATTAAAACCCATGTCTCTGAACAAGCTTTTCCTTTCTGCCCCAGAATGTGCCTCCTGTGACCACTTCACTCCCAGACTGGAGAAAATGACTCCAGTAATTACCAACTAGATTGGTATGTGTGGCTCTCCAGGCTGTGCTTAAGTGCCCTGTGGTGGTAAGTGGCCCCACCACTCTCAGCTGCTCCAGCAACATGGTAGTCCCAGGATGGGCACTATGCATGACTGCCGTTTACATCCACCATGTGAAATCCCATGCTTTGCCTTGATTTCAAAGACCTAGGCAATGCGTAAGGGCAGGAGAGACACATTAGCAGCCCCCGAGGCATTATACAACAGGGATTCCTCGTGTACGATGTGTGCTCACAAATGTTTTTGTGTGCAAACCCCATGTCTGAAATCAGCTACAGGATAACAAAAGACCTTGGAGCGATCACGGTACCCAGGCCCCGAAATGTTGCAGGCAGAGAATGCAAGCATAGGATTTCCCACCAGGCTGATAGTGAAATCGCTCATGGAAGCTAGAATTAAAAATAAGGAAATCTTCAGATCACAGAAATCTGAGGACTTTGAGTTGAAATTCCAGGTCTATGATGAAAGGTGTTTCCGCATCCCAGGAGGTCAAATGACGTAAGGAAGGCCAATTTTGTGTCTTCCTTTGCTTTCCTCGAGGGCTTAGAGTAGTTTTGTCTTAGGGATGGCGCTTGAATATCCTTGGTGTGGAGGTGGATAAAGTGGGTGAAGTATTACCACTTATGTATCTGCAGCTGGACTTCCGTGTGACACGTGACGTTTGGGAGATTCACGGTGCTTCCTCTTCGAGCTCTGTTCACTGACTCCTCTGATGTCCCAGAGCAATCCGTTTGAAAGCCATTTCCTGTCTAATCCTCTCTCCACGTTTAAGTCTGATTTTATTTTTCCCCCTTTTCTTTATTTAAAATATGTCAAATTAAACTTTGTAAGATTATAAATGGCTGTCTCTTTAAGCTCTCTGAAATTGATGGGTATTTATGCTGTTAAATTATACATCTATACATTGTCTAATTCAGATCACATCAGTTAATGTGAAGAAGAAATATCAAACTTTGAAGCTTTTTCCTGCTTCTATTCCTGGTTTGGAATCTGTTTTTAGAGTATTAGTATTCTTTTAAAGCCACGGGGTTCGGGTGATCCAATAGCAACTAGAAGAACAGCAAACCCACAGACGCAAAACTGTAGTGCATCTTTTTTATTTCTCCTTTTATTGAATATATATCCAGCTTCTAAAGAATATTAGTACTCTGGGGTGGGGTGGTGTTGGTTGTTTTTTGGCTCTTTTGGGGGGCCCACCTCCCAGTTCCCAAATAAATAACACACATTATTCTTAATTATAAATGTCCAGCCTTAGCTTGACTTAGTTTCTAGCCAGCTGTCCTTAACGTAAATTGTCCCAACTACCTTTTTCCTCTGGGCTTTTCCTGTTCTCTTACTTCTGTAAATCTTACTCTTACTCTGTGGCTTGCTGTGTAGCTGGGTGTCTGGCCCCTGGAGTCCTCCTCCTCTGGATACTTCTCTCTTCTCCTCCCAGATTTCTCCTTCTATTTATCCTCTCTGCCTGCCAGCCCCGCCTATCCTTTCTCCTGCCTTGCTATTGGCTGTTCAGCTCTTTATTAGACCATCAGGTGTTTTAGACAGGCACAGTAACACAGCTTTACAGAGTTAAACAAATGCAGCACAAACAAAAGTAATGCACCTTAAAATAATATTCCACAACAGTGGGGAGAACAAACCAAAATCAAAAGTAAAAATCTTGTTATGAATATCTGTAACAAAAAAAAACTAATGTCATACTTTAGAACGACTAAGAGCTAAAAGTAAACTTTAGTTGTAATTTGTATTAATGGTAGGCTAATTAATGATCAAAATAAGAGATATGGAGGGGTTGTAAGCTGAACTGACAACTGAGCCCACTGAAAATGCCATTTTCTGTCCAATGATATCTGTACTGACTGAAGTCTATCCAAACTGGCATAATGGCAGCTTATCAATGGAAATCCCCGGGATAGGTTAGAGGCAAACACATATTCAGGGAGAGTTCTTATGATTGAGGTGTTTTAATACCCTTTATGATTTCAGAATAAAAATTACAAAAAAAAAAACCTCTCATCAAACATGAGCTAAAGGTCAAAATTAGAGTCCATGCAAAAAGTGTATATTTTAGGAAAAGCAGAATTACCTGACAATTGGTTGCAATCCACAGATTAAAATAAATAAATTTCATGAGCCAAGTTGAGGTGGCACATGCCTTTAATCCCAGCACTCAGGAGGCAGAGGTAAGTGGATCTCTGTGAGTTCAAGGCTAGCCTGGTCTACAGAGTGAGTTCCAGGACAGGCTCCAAAGCTATACAGAAGAAATACTGTCTAAAAAAAAAAAACAAAGAAAAAAAGTTCTCATTGAGGTGTTTTGATACCTTTTATGATTTCAGAAGAATAAAAATTTTCAAAAAAAAAAAAACCCTCTCATCAAATGTGAGCTAAAGGTCAAAATCAGAATGCATGCAAAAAGTGTATATTTTAGGAAAAGCAGAATTATGTGACAAGGTTGCAATGCACAGATTAAAATAAATAAATGTCATGCATTGGACCTTGAAAATCCATCACTCTTCGAGGAAATACCAGAGATGCCAGAGGTGGAACTGTGATGAGCAGAATCTGTCAGACTGAACATTTAGCAATAACAAAAAATGGAGTGAGCACACATTTCATAGAAACATAGCTGTATTTTTGTAATTAAACAGAGGCAGGCAAGCATAGGAGCAGTTCATCCTACAATCCCATTTGGCTTGGGGTTAGGCAAACCCTCCTCTTGTAAAAACGCACTTGGCAGCCTAGCGCCTTCCCCTTCATGAAATGTGCACATAGATCCCTCTCCAGGCAACATGCCATCATCCTCAGACTCTCCTTGAACCCTCACCTGCATTGGGCTACACATACTCCCCACCTTAGGACAATAATATCTTTCTCTGCCCCTAGTAACAATCCAATTCGGGCAGTTTTGCTTCAAGTGTATTGCTAATGTGTCCAGGTACAAAGACTAGATTAACTGGTCCAGACTGAACTGACTTGGGGTGTATTTGCAGTGAGGGACACTGTCCTCTTCAAGTTTGTTTTTAGGAAGAATCCCCTACTCACCATTTTATGCCCTTGCATAACTGGGTGTGTATATGATTAAACTCAGATGCATCGTGGGAAGGGACATGTTCAATAGGAAAAATAAATATATGACCAAATCTATCCATCAAAATACCAGAACTATGCCCCTTTAGAAACCAGCCCTCCTTCTTATCCACCATAAAAGGAGGCCCCAAACAATAATCAGGGGACTTGAGCATGTTTACTGATGTAGTCAACAGTCAATCCTGACAACGTGTCCCTCTTTAATCTGTACTATTCCTTTGCTCCAAACAAAATTATCTTACTTCTTTTGTAATTCCTTGTGAGGCCTTATTTTCAATTATTTGGATAGGAGGCCAAAAACTTGGAAATATCTGGCCTAGACCCAGACCACTGGTAACAAAATAACATATGTTGTAGATTTTATTAAAGAATTATAATTTAGTATAATATCTATGAACAAGTTTATTGCTGTTACGAGGTTAGATATGGAAGGAAGCAGGGACAGGGGATCTAGTTAACTGTAAGTCATGGCTTCTATACTCAAACATCACTAAGAGGAGGTTGGAGAGAAGACTGTGAGCCAGTAGAGGGTACACTTGGATACACAGTAACTTATAGCACCCTGTAGCACAACACATTGACTAATGGCTGGTAGCAATGAGATGTTGTAGTCAGCTTCATGTTGCTACTACAAAACACCAGAGACAGCTAAGTTGTAAAGTAGGAAGGTTTATTTAGCTCACAGTTACAACATCTAAAAGTCTATGGTGAGCTCTATCAACATGGTCTCCAATGAAGGCAGAGGATGGCAGCAGATCATGGTGGGAGCATTTTCATATGTAAGAACTTACATTTTCAAAAGGAAGTTGGACAAGCAGATTCATATCCCCTTCTGAGGGTGTGGACTCTCCCCTAGGGACTCCACTGCCTAAAGATTTTGCCACCTCTTTTGATGTCACTAACCTGGAGGCTTG
This sequence comes from Peromyscus californicus insignis, assembly GCF_007827085.1. Taxonomy (NCBI): domain Eukaryota; kingdom Metazoa; phylum Chordata; class Mammalia; order Rodentia; family Cricetidae; genus Peromyscus; species Peromyscus californicus. The sequence continues at coordinate 4,061,789 of NW_026294534.1, forward strand.
GGCACTGATCACAGTGGGACCTGGATGATACTCAAAACACACCCACACCCAGCAAGTACATATGGAAAATTCTGACTGTTCCCCCGCACAAAGAAATGCAGTGATGGGCATAATAATCATGTGACCCAATTCCTGCGCCATGTGCCTATGTTGTGACATCACAATGTGTCCTTAAATATGTGCAAAGGCCACGGGTATTCCAGACCCCTCCCTAGCTGTATTATGAATCTGTAAAGGTTGAGGAGAGGGGTAAAAACCTCACAAAAAAAATACTCAGAAGAAACAATGCACACTTGCTTGTGAACTGATACAAGGCAGCATTTGAGAACTGACACCAAGAACAGCTTCTGATACGGGATAAGAACCGGCATGGGGAAGCTTACTTAAGATAGATTAGGGGAAGTAAGGGATTGTTTTGTGTGGGGACAGTTTGGAGGATGGGGTAGGCTGCTATTTTTATTTTATTTCATTAATTTCCTGATTTCTTTATTTTTAATATGGTGGTAGTTTGAATAAGAATGGCCCCCATAGGCTCATATATTTGAGTGTTTAGTCATCAGGGAGTGGCACTACTTAGAAGGATTAGGAGGTGGATGTGACCTTATTGGAGGAAGTGTGTCACTGGGGGTGGGCTTTAAGGTTTCAGAAGTTCAAACCAGGCCCAGTCTCCTCTCTCTCTGTCTCTCTCTGTCTCTCCCTGTCTCTCTCTCTCTCTCTCTCTCTCTCTCTCTCTCTCTCTCTCTCTCTCTCTCTTCCTAGTGTCTAAGGATCTGGATATAGAACTCTCAGCTACTTCTCCAGCACCGTGTCTGCCTGCGTCCTGCCATGATCCCTGCCTGCTAATGGGCTAAACCTCTGAAACTGTAAGCAAGCCCCAATTAAATGCTTTCTTTCGTAAGAGTTACCGTGGTCATGGTGTCTCTCTTTCAGCAATAGAACACTAAGACAAATACATTTTAAATTAAAATATAATTACATCACTTTACCCCTTCCCCTCCCTCTTTTCAGGCCCTCCTAAGTCCCCTACCTCTAGCTCCTTCCACACACCCCTGCCAAATTGATGAGGCTACTATTTTTAGTTTTACCTCTTTGTTTTAAAAATTTATTTATTTATGTATTTTATGTACATGAGTTTTGTCTACATGTGAGTCTGCACACCAAAAGATGGCATCGATTCCATTATAGGCAGTTGTGAGCCCCTGTGTGAGTGCTAGGAATTGAATGCAGGACCTCTGGAGGAGCAGCCAGTGCTCTTACCTGCTGAGCCATCTCTCCAGCCTCATTTTACCTCTTTCTTTTCCAAAAAAGTTTCTGTGCTCCACTTTGGAAGCTGAAGAAAGTTTCCAGTCACTCTGCCTCATGTCCCAGAAGGTATACGGGAGTGAGTTTGCAGCTACCTGCCCAGGTGACCATACCTTTATGTGGAGACCGGCCTTCAAGCCCCTCCCTTCCTGAAGGAAGCACTGGGCAGGTGTGTGGTAATAACGGAATCTGTGCTCCTGTAATACTGCAGCAGGTGTGACCAACTGAGGGGCTGGTTATACCTAGACAGAGTGATGGGAACTGTCATAGCTGTCAAGACTGGTTGGTGCCATACCAAGGTAGAGTGTAAAGCCTATTGTGCTCATCAAACTATTTGGAAAATATGTCATTTTGAGTCTCAGGTCTCATTGAAGGCTTTGGGGTGGTTCATCCTCATGAGGACACAGGAGTAAGTTATTGGGGGCAGTGTGTATTTAAAGGGGTACCCTAAAATGCCTCTGAAGATATGCCCCCAATAACTCAAGAACTTCCTATTATGCCCCAAGACTCCACTACCCCTCAACCGGGTCCCTATTGTTTGACAATATTTTAATGAAGATATGCCACTTGGGGTGACAATGCTCTCCCCAAGAATCATAGACACAAACCCCAGTGCCAGGCATGAGAGACATCTCCTTGAGTTGTTGGTCAGGGGAGTCCAACAGACTCCCAAAACAATGTAGGCTATTACTTTGCCCTCAGCTGCCTCCCAGTACTTGAAGTACTTATTGCTGGAAACACCATGTTTGGAGGAATCGAGCTGGAACTGACTTGGAAGCTTCCTCCTTGAGGACTATCTCTCTGAGTACTAGAAAGTGCCATGTAAGCTGCCAAAGGGGGGAGCAATCAACAGTCCTGTCCAGCTGTGACGCTTATGAACCACAACAAAGACCTGCACAGCAACGAACCCCGAGAGGTGCAGTCATTGCACTTATATATTGAGAATAAGCAATAGCTGTCTACTTGGACTTAAGGTCCACTGAGTAGGAAGGATTTCGTGCCTGGGAATGTAAAATTAGCCAACTACTGGTGACTGGTGAGGTCATAAACCCTACAGGAGAACTTAGTATTGCCCCTTTCCCACACCAGTGCGATTCCTCTCTGCATTCTAAATGCTTCCGCACATAGGCAAGGTAGCTCGTGACCCTCATCAGAGAGGTTTCTTTTTTCTCTTTTGCAGTAGGTGAAGACCACTTCAGAAAGTTCAACTGGTCAAAATGCATAGAAGAGTCGACTGTGGGGGTGCCTAGCCCCAGCTGATACATCTGAAACACAACTCCTGCAATTAAGGTTCATTTGAGAGTCTTAAGCAGCCATTTCCAAGGAAGGGCAGGTGAAGAAGGGGAGATACAGCATTTCTTGGGGGAGGGATGTTTGTGAACAGTGTTCTTTGGGGTGTCCACCACAGTTGACCAAAAAAGGTCAATTATATGCTCACCATTAATTGGTAAGACATTTTTCTGAATTTGGTCAAGTGGGAAAATGTTTCTTTGTGTTTTGATCATTTGGGCATGCAGAAGCCCTACAGTCTCAGTGAGGATTTCCCCAGACTGGTCCTCTTCTGGCAAACATGGGCCCTCTTCTGGCAAGCATGGGTGCAGGGTCAACGCCTTCCCTGTGATTTTGCTTTTGTTGTTTTGTTTTGTTTTGAAGATTTTATTATGTATACAATGTTCTGTCTGCATGTATGCCTGTAGGCCAGAAGAGGGCACCAGATCTTATTACGGATGGTTGTGAGCCACCATGTGGTTGCTGGGAATTGAACTCAGGATCTCTGGAAGAGCAGCTAGGGCTCTTAACTGCTGAGCCATCTCTCCAGCTCCCACTTTTGTTTTTTAAAACATGTAGGCAAACACAGAACATCTTCCCTTGTTGCCACTTGAAATGCATACATTTGCAAATGTGATCAAGTAATGCACTTATAAAACTGAATGTAACTTTCTAGCTATTCAGACTAGAGATTCAAAGAATCCTAACTGGGAATTTGACCCTCCACACACACCCCTGCTCCGCAGTCCCTGAAGGGCTATTCAGAGATGTGGGTGAGCACTGGGTTGGGAGTTCCCTTTCTTCTCATATCTTTTTCATTGTAGAATATGTGCAGTGGGTCTTACCAAGCTCAAATATTCCACTTTGAGTCAGTGGCAAGCCAAGACGGTAGGGGAATCCAAGTCACATAGGTACTTAAGTCCTCAAGAAATAAACCACCATTGGAAAATTGGAATTTGTTAAGCAGAAGTCTTTTGTGGGCATATGAATATATGCTCTCTGTACAATATGAATGAGACACATCCACACACGTCTAAAGGGCCAAAATCTACACAAGATCGACTTGCATTGTGGAAAACCACTCACCAGTGTGGAGAGGTTAATGGGATTCTCTGGGGCTGAAGGTTGTGAATTAAGGTCGAAATGAAAGAAGGGGTTGAGAAGCGGTTTTGAAATCAGATGTTGCTCAGGTCAACTTACAGATCCATGTCACGGTCCTCAGAGCTCTATAGATAGTGAAAGAAAGGATGTGGATGTGGGAGAGTCTCTGACTGGTTCCACAGCATGCACGTGCGCGCGCGCGCGTGCGCACACACACACACACACACACACATACACAAAAATCAGTGATTTGTGCCCAGTGAATTGAAAGCATCAGAGTTAGAAGGAAGACCTGGCTAGCATGCTTTCTCCTAGTCACATGTGGTTAGCAATGTAGGGGACTGGGAGAGGGGACCCCTGGGAGCAGTGAAGTCCACATCAGCATCAGGAGGCTAACTCCCAGCATGCTTCTGACAGGAAAGGACCAGCTGCCAAAGCCCCCACCCCCTGCCTTCAACCAAGAGAGGCCACTCTGTCACTGTGACAGACAGAACCTCTTAAGAAATTACAATGGACCCAAAATCTCTGTCCAAGTCGGAAGAGGTCTGAGGGATTTGAGCCAGTTTCTGAATTCTCCAGATGGGCCTGAGCCAATTCCTATTATCATTACCCCTGGAAAAGATGGGACACTCATATTCTTGGTCTGGGCCAGGATTTTTTAAAATAAAAATTAATGTTTCTAGTGTCTCTAATTTCCTATGAAAAATAAACCATTCCAGTTTCCTTCAGCTGGGCCAGGAAAAGACTCCCCAAGGGCTTGAAATCTAGCTCAGCTGGTCACTCGCCATCTGGCTTTGGTCAAGTTATTGAAACTTGCAGAAGCTCATTCCTTTCCTCTTGAAAATAGGATAAATAAAGCAACTGATTGTTCATTAAATAAGATTCATGAACAATGCTTACCAACGCAAGCTAGGCTGAGGTCCTCTCCTGCCTTGCGGATGCTCAGCATCCATGCCCTCAGATGCTTCTGTTTATGCCTCCATCTCTGTTCTGCATCTTTGCTTCTTGCCACTTTTCTTTTATTTTCTTCTTCTTTTTTTTTAAATCTACCCTTTCTTGGGTAGATCCATATCTCCACTCAGATGACCTCCTTCATCATCTCCTCTTCCAACCATACTCCGTAGTTTGGTGCTGGGATACTTACTGTTTGTAGGGTCCCTAGAGAGATTGTAGTAGGAGAGAGGGTTAGGGTGGCCTAAACTCTTATCCAATGCTATGTGGTGCTATAAAACTTGGCCTCTGTGCCTTAGCTCTTTCATTTGTTAGTTGGAATACTAAAGTATCGTTGTCAGCAGGTAAACTACTTAAAACAAATGCTCCTCAGATTAGAGTGGGGTTAAGTTACATTCAGACTATTGTAACTTCAAATTATTGTAAGTCAAAATGCATTTTAAGGCCAGTAAGGGCTTGCTACTAAGTCTGATGGCCTGAGTCTCAGGACTCATGGTAGAAAGAGAACACCAACTTTGACAGCACACACACACATGTTCTTGATATACATGCCCCTTGCTGGCCTCTGAAAAAAATGTAATAAAAAAATCTTAGATGCATTTTATCCTATCAAATCCTACAGCTTGGCCTAACCTGCTGTGTATAGGCTTTCCATCCCTGTTCTTGTGGGTTAGGTATTACGATATAATCCAGGACTTTATATCATTAACTGACAAAAATGAAAAATTCAGTTTCCTTGTGTAGTTTCTACTGAATGTGTGCCACCTCTGAACCAGTGTGCAATTTAAAAACCTCAAGTTGAGTCATTTTAAGTCGGGGACTGTCTGTATATGGGAAATGGTTATCGTATGCTGAATTCACAGGAGGAACTCGGTACATTTCAGAGCTCATATCCACTGCAGTTCTAATGCCCATTTCAGGTTGAATGAATTAAAAACTCCTCTGGGATTCCTGTCATCCTTATGTTATTTAGTCACCAGCAAACATTTATAGAGAGGTTGGCCCATGCTAGGCTGGGGTAGGGGGACCAAGTAAGACAGTTTCTTATCACTTTAGTGCTGACATTCTTGGAAAAGGTCACCATCCACAACAATAGAATTCTGTCTCTGCATCTCCCACCAGCTCTCTAGTCATGCACTCAGACTGGGCAAATGGTTGACCTTCCATCCTCATCTCCACCTACACGCTTCCTTCACTTTGCTGTAGCCACATTGGCCTTCCTTCTGGCTCTTGAGGAGGTTATCTTGGGAATTATCCAGAGTAGACGTGCTTTTTATCTCTTCCTAGGATGTTCTTTGATAAGATTTCACCATGGCTCGCTCCTACTTAGCATCTGTGGCTTAGTTCCCTGTGGCTTGCCTTGGCTTGGCTCACCAATGCCCAAGATCCACCGTCAGCATCAGACATCATCTTGAGTCTTGGAGAAAGCTCATGGTCCTTTGAGTCAGGCAGACTCCGGCTCTGCTGTGTTCTTGTGGGGAAGTGCAGATGCATAGGACTTTCCACATCACCAAAAGCAAAGGAGAAAGGACTTCACAGCTCACACAACAGACTGTGTCACCAGAGTCTACAAGTACAGTAGAGCCTTGAAGAGAGCAGTGATATTCCCAACTAGGATGATCACAACATCAGATGTACCTTGCACAGTCATGGTTTCATGAGCCATTGAGGTATAATCTCCCTACTTGCAGTCTTAATGGGCTCTTGGAGAAGTCTTTAGCCCCCTATATACTTCTAAGCCACTGAGAGAACATGAAATTTGTGCACGGTCAACTTGTGACCATACCAAGGCATCCATAGAACTCCAAACACCATCCTACTGCAGCCTCTCTGGAGCAGGCCTCCTCCAGAGCCATGGGTGGAGGGAAGGGAACAGAGTCACTGATCCTGAGGGGAGAGTCATGTTCCCAAACAGTAGAACAACTTAGAGTACTGAAGGCTAGGGATTCTTCTCCAGTGTTCTGAATTCCTAGCTCAGCTCTCCACCTGTGGTTCCCTAGGATGACAGTGACTGGACAACGTCATGTGGCAAGGCTTCAAGTCAGATTCAAGTTAGCCTTCTCAGAGGATGTTCAACACCAGATCAGTGTGGGCTCAGTGACTGACAAGAAAAGGATGGTGAAATTACTCCTCTACACCTGCCTTTCCAGATATAGTCCGCCCAAGTTCATATCAAACGTTTTTAATAGTTATACAGTCTTTAATATCCCATGGGTCCATCCAGTCTTCAGTTTGTCTTTTCACTACTGAAACTCCAAATAGTTTAGGCTAGTCACTGACATGCTGCATATCTCAAGTATTTGATGGATCAAGCTTAATCCTGTTTCTGTAATTAGATTACAATGTTGGTATCAATTAGAGAGTTCCATCTGTGAGATCATCTATAATTTGGCAGATTATGGCTTACCAGATGCATTTTCTATGAATCCTTTCACCATGTCCATGTGTAAATTTCCTGTAGTCAACTCTGAATTATCCAGAGGTCTAGTATAATAGCTACCTACTGCCTGGTAACGAACTGCCACAAACTGAATACTTAAACACCACAATTTCAGGATCTAACATTAATTGGGCCCCTTCTTAAGTTCCCAAGAAGGTGAGAGAGACTGGGGTTGGCTCAACCTGGGACATCTGAGGCTTGTGATCCCCTCCCAGACTCACTGTTTGGTTTCAGTGTTGTCCTGTGCAGTTATAGGACTGGGCCCCTCAGCTCTCGGGGGTTGCCTCGGTGGCCCTCTCCACATCCAGGCACTTCACTTCCTCATTCTCTTTGAGGCTCAAACCTTTTAATTCTTTTTTTAAATCAGTCTCCTGATGAGAGATGAGATCAGAACCACCCATAATAATCTTTTGATTGACTTAAGGTCAACAGAGTTAGGGTCCTTATTGGTTATCTGTAAACTTATCCTATTTGCTACATGATGTATATACATACTGGGAATGGCTTTTCAGCATATTTGCAGTCTTGACTATGTTCAAAAGGAGTAAAATCTGCAGTGTGTGTAGACAGGGAAATAGAAATCTGGGGCCATTTATAGAACAGAGATACATTCTGTGCTCTGCTTGAATCAGGTGAATTTATCATACTCATCCGAGAATGAGTGCTATGAACTTGAATAGGTAGTAAGTGTTGGAAGGCTCTAAAGCACCCACTAACAGGGTTATGCTCAGTGTAAATCGTTAAAATAAAATCCCTAACCCTGATGGGGACTATACCTTTGCCTCCTGCTCTTGCCACACCAGGAGTTATGTTTTGTCCCCCGCCCCCAAACCATTTCTCCAAGAACAGATCAGGGAGAGGAGTTGCTGTGGCATTCCCAGCACAATTATAGGTGAAATGTAAGCGTGAACGGCTTGTCTGAGGCAAAGCAGAGACAGACACAGAGAAGGAAATATGCCGCATATTGATATCCAGCAAAACACGGGAAATGCCTGATGAAAGCAGAGGCTGGGCTGATATGTGGAGCTGGCTCTGAAACACCATGTGAGAGCTGAATCACTGTCTTAATTTTTGCATAGTGGCAATACATGCCTTATCCAAAGCATGTGATCCAAAGGGGTTGTAAACAGCTGTGATCTACCAAACTATTGAAATATTTGGATCTTTTTATCAAAGGCATGCAAGGGATGTATATCAGTTGCCTATTAACTCTGTTTATAGCTTAAGAATATTTGCCATCTAGAAGCATGTCCGGGGAAAATATTGCACCAAGAGATTGTCAGTGAATGCTAGGGGTTAAACTACCAAATGCAGAGAAAGATTTATTCATGTAAGTGCATTGAGCTGGTCCCATCTGTGTCTTTGTGATAGAGAAGCACAAGAGGCATTTAGAAAGCAAAGGGGGATGTTCTGGGTCCGCCCAACTCACCTCTTACTTGCCTTTTCTTTTCCCAGCAATACTGTTAAAATCTGTTACCTGCATTGGTTACATTGCTACAAAGCCCTGGTGCTGCTCATGCATTTATAAAGCTGTAGCGAACTGGCTTTATTAATTAGAGTGCTTGTCCATTGGAACGGTTTGCTTCCATTCATAATTCATTGACATCCTTGCTAAGTAAACACTGGGGGTATTCACTCATCCCAAGGAATTATCGAAAAGAAGCTATATCCATCACAAGGATTCATAAACTGGGAGACTGGAGCATAAAAAAATTCTAATTGAAAGAGGACTACTTTAAATAGCAAATGTCTCCATTCTCATTCAAAGCCCTAAGTGCTTATCCACACTGGAAGTGGCACACGGGCTGAGAAGAAGTAATGAAATACAGCAAGTAGCTCACTGTGAGCAGCTAGCACTGTGGAATGCTAAGAAAGTGCTCTTTGCCCCACTGGCAATGGGCAGGAGAAGTTCAAGGCAACAGGGTTGGGGAGAAAAGCCTATGATGCTGCCTTCTTCCCTGCATTAATGTGGGTTCCCTGGCACCATGACACACTCATACCATTTGGATGCATACCAGCCATGCTATGCTGCTTTTGATATTCAATGAAAGCCAGACAAGAAACTCTTACGTATCAGAGATCAAAGGTGTAGCAGGTTTTTTTGGACCGCTAGCCCGCAAATCATGACATGGAGACTTATTATTAATTATGAATGGTTGGACTTAGCTTGGGCTTGTTTCTAGTTAGCTTTTTTTATTAAATGTAAATTTACCCATTTCTATTCATCTACACACTGCCCCCAGGCTCGTTTACCTCATTTGTGTACTGTCCTTCCTGCTTTCCTGCTTCCTCCGTGTCTGGATGGCCCCCAGCTGGCTGGCTGGCTCCCCTTTTCTCTCTGCCCACCAGCCCCGCCTCTCCCTCCTCTACCCAGATATTGGCCGTTACTTTTTATTAGACCAATCTTAGGCAGGCAAGGTGAAACAGCAACAACTCTTTACATAGTTAAACATATGCAGTGTAAACAAAAGCACCACACCTTTACACAGTTAAACAAATGAAGAATAAAGAAATGCAACACATCTTTACACAGTTAAACATATGCAGTGTAAACAAAAGCACCACACCTTTACACAGTTAAACAAATGAAGCATAAAGAAATGCAACACATCTTTACACAGTTAAACATATGCAGTGTAAACAAAAGCAACACACCTTTACATAATTAAACAAATGCAACACATCTTTACATAGTTACACAAATTTTCTATTCCACAGCACAGAAGTGCTCAATTGGATGCTTCTGTCTCATGCCCAGCTCTCAAGCCCTCTAGAGAAATCTTAACAACAATGTATGCCTCTACCAGATCTTCAGTTTTGAAGGAAAAGTCATGAGGATTTCCTCTCCTGTTGCATCAGCTCCTGAACAGAATAAGTCATGCACAGCAACACGCAGCCTCTCCCGGCTCGGCTCTGGTGACAGTAGGTCTCTCAGGGTTGGTAGGTATGGGTCTGGTTCTTCAAGCGAACTCCCTGAGGACTTGATGCTCTCAAACCACTTCCTCTGCTGTGGAAAATGGCCTCCATCTTTCCCGTGATCCTCAAAACCATTACCCATCTCTACGTTTGGCTATACACAAGTATCTGTATCACAGTGAAAGCAGCAAGCCTGTCTCAGAACATCCCAGTGTTTTATTCATGTGTGGTCCCCTCTGGCTCTTCCATTTATTCACTGGATACAGCATACTTAGATAAACCTTGATACTTGAGTGGCTCACTGAGTCTAGTTTTATCCATGTCACTCTAGACATTAATGGGGATGGGGTGCACAAAATGAGGGATCAGATATTCCACTTCCTTAAAAAAAAATGTAAGCCAGGTGCTTACATGTTCACATGTGTAAGCTTAGCACTTGGATCTCTTAGGTAGGATGATCATAAGGAGGCTAGCCTGGGCTATAAAGCAAGAGCCTTTCTCAAAAGCCAAACCAACAAACTAACCAAGCAAACAACTAAACAGAAAATGATGCCTAGATTTCCAGGTGGCTCCCATCAGTCTCCGTCCTAGCTGCCTCCCACAGCATTGGTTGTCTGTCTGACTTCCTCATCTTGAACAGCGAAACAACGGCTGTCTGCCAGAGCCTTCTAAGAATTAATGAAAAAATATTGTCTTGGCGCTTGGAGTGTGTGTGTGTGTGTGTGTGTGTGTGTGTGTGTGTGTGTGTGTGTGTGTGTGTATCTGTGAAGACTCAATCTTCAGTGCTGAGTGGTTTTATGTATTTTGCTTGTTTAAAAAGATGGACAATTGAAAACATCACTTCTGGGAAATTCTTCAGCCATTTCCCTTATATCAACTGTCAGCTACAATTAATACCAGTTAAGAGTTGACTGTGTGGTGCTGTGTGGGACAGGAGTGCTGTTCTTCTGAATGACACAACAGTAAGTTTCTCTTGTAGACATGAAGCATTACATAACTGCTCCACTCTGAGAGTGGGCTTGGCATCCTCAGAAGGCTCTTTGTATGGAAATTGAAGAACAAATCTGTCTGAGATCCCACCAGCTATCAGAACCTCACAAGGCTTCTTCCAGAGCAAGTGGTAATATTGCCAATTCTTTCCAAAAAAGCATGTTTCTGAGAGGAAAGAGCTGTTCATGTGCCAGATATGGTTTGCTGTTTTACAATGAGTCACTGCAAGGTGTCAAGTGTATGACTCACACACGTAAGCAATCTAAAGTCACTGGAATGATTTCTTTAGCTTATGTGCATTTATTCTGAGGGAAACTTACAATCACATAAATCTCACTTTGTTGTTAAAGCTCCTATAGTGGGGTGCAGTATTTCGAAAGAGAGGTATAAAGAAATGTCTATATAATTCAAAAGTTGACATTGAGTTCAAGGTAGATTCCCAATTTTTCTGTCTGAAAACTATTCTCTGATAAGGACTGTTTGTAAAGAGTTCAGGGAAAAAGCAGCCAGTTTCCCCAAAGCCTTTTTCTTTCCTTTCATTTTTCTCCAGTTTCATAAGTACTTATTCTACTCTTTATTCACTCATCCATTTATTTATTCAGTGAATGTTTATTGAGTGCCTACTGAATACTATGTCTTAGACTAGGTGTTGGAGTTACTACAATAAATAGAAGAGGAAAATCCCACCGTGATTGAACTGGTATTAGGGACTAAGGACAGAGTTTATCTTTTCTCTGTCTCTCACCCTCACCTACAAATGGATAGAGTATATATATTTATGTATTTTACATGCATCTCCATAGTACAGGAGATAATCACAACTACTACTGAAAGTAGCCATAAGCATGGAGTCTGCTGGTCAGGGTTAAGTAAAAACACTTAACTTTAACATATGACGTGTTTTGAGGGACTCAGGACAATGATACAGCCAGGCACTGAGCCAGACAGAGGGTGAAGTTCCATAGTATGTTGGAATGAGAGAGGCACTGAACTGGCTGACTGAAGGTAGCAAGCAGATGTTCCTTACTGACCAGGCATCATGATGCATGCCTTAAATGCCAGTGAAGTATTAATCTAATTAATCTTTATCAATAAAAAATCTGGAGTCAAATATTGGGATAAAAACCTGAAAGGCCAGAGAACAGGAAGCAGCATAGTTGCTCCTCTGTCCAAAAGGACGGAGATCCTCTCTCAGCCCCGTGTAGCTAGAGTTTTCCTGCCTGGCCCACAGTCAGGATAAATCTCTCTCACCTGCCAGCCCCACAGCCGCTCAGACCCGACCAAGTAAACACAGAGACTTATACTGGTTACAAACTGTATGGCCGTGGCAGGCTTCTTGCTAACTGTTCTTACAGCTTAAATTAATCCATTTCTATTAATCTATACCTTGCCACATGGCTTGTGGCTTACCGGCATCTTTACATGCTGTTTCTCATCATGGCGGCTGGCAGTGTCTCTCTGACTCAGCCTTGCACTTCCCAGCTTTATTCTCCTCCTTGTCCCGCCTACACTTCCTGCCTAGCCAATGGCCAATCAGTGTTTTATTTATTGACTAATCAGCAACATATTTGCCACACAGAACACCCCACAGCACTTCCCCCATTTTTTTTTTTTCAAAAAGGAAGGTTTTAACCTTAACAAAGTAAAATTACATATAATTTGGGAATTTGGGCGTAGCTTCTCTTACTACTTCCTGCTGGAGGGGGACGCTGTATCTTATGGGGACACAAAGAAAATTTTAGGATCATGGAGTAGTCCGTGAGGCTGTATCGTCTGAGCCAGTTGCCTTGAAACCATTCTGGATGTTGGATCATCTGGGCCATGGTGTCATCAGAGACCTTTCAGGGGGTCTTGGCTGGTCAAACCTGATGTATCTTAATCTTGAACAAATCCATAGCCTCTGGCTTTCTGTGGAAACAAAAGAGACTCTTTTCCAAAGCAACATATCCTTATACCCAAATTTTGAAGTCAAGGTATCTTTAAAATATACATTTTGGCATAACTCAACAGCTTTTACAATCAAATGTTTTTCTGCAGCTAAAAATCCCAAAGACAACACAATCCAGATTCTCTGTGTAATACTCATCTTTACATGGCTTATTTTTTATATTAATTTTACTGTCTCTTTAAAGACTTTATTTTTTAAAACTATGTATTTGTTTATATAACTTTATATATCACCTTTTTTGTCTCTTTCAAGCCTACATATATTTTACACACATTGTAAACTATTACATCTGAATCTGTCTTGTGAATCTATTGCTTTAAGTTGCAGCAGCTGTGACTGCTGGCTCCGCCCACCTCAGCTTCCCAACATGGCGGTGGTTTACCTTTTCCACCAGCTCTGGGAGCTATCGTGGGTCTATGCTTTTAGCCAAGCAGCGTGTAGTCCAGAAACCTCTTTTTTTTGTTTTGTACTAGCAAAGTCTAAATCCACCATGCAGCTTAATGTGCCACTTGCAGAGGCCTCATTCCCGCCATACCGCAGGTCGAGCGCACACGCTAGGAACCCGCCAGTAGCTCAAACAGGCAGCTGCCGCTCATTTGAGAGAGACAATTAGGAAGCTGTTTTTAGCTCCGTTTTAGAATCTTTTTTCTCAGTTTTTAGGTGGAAACTCTTGCCACCACGTTGGACGCCATTTGTAGCTAGAGTTTTCCTGCCTGGCCCACAGTCAGGATAAATCTCTCTCACCTGCCAGCCCCACAGCCGCTCAGACCCGACCAAGTAAACACAGAGACTTATACTGGTTACAAACTGTATGGCCGTGGCAGGCTTCTTGCTAACTGTTCTTACAGCTTAAATTAATCCATTTCTATTAATCTATACCTTGCCACATGGCTTGTGGCTTACCGGCATCTTTACATGCTGTTTCTCATCATGGCGACTGGCAGTGTCTCTCTGACTCAGCCTTGCACTTCCCAGCTTTATTCTCCTCCTTGTCCCGCCTACACTTCCTGCCTAGCCAATGGCCAATCAGTGTTTTATTTATTGACTAATCAGCAACACATTTGCCACACAGAACATCCCACAGCAGCCCCGCCTTACCACTTCCTGTCTCCTCTCTGTCTACAGTCCTCCAAACCTCTATGGTCAGCTAGTGGCTAGCTCTGCCCTCTGACTCCAAGCAAGCTTTATTTGTCAGAACACAATCAAAACATCACACAATATGCCAGCGTTTGGGAGGCAGAGGAAGGCAGGTCTCTACCTGCCAGGGCTGTACAGTGAGAGCTTGTCTCAAGAAAGGAGGAGGATAGAAGAAGGAGGGAGAAGAGGAAGGCTTTCATGGGGGAACCTCATGCAATAAAAGGCCAAACAGAGGAGATCCTTTCTCTTTGACTGTCTTTAGGCTGAGGACACCAATCAGTCTGAGGCTTTAGACTCAGACCTGGGCTAGGATTGGAACTCACACTATCAGCTCTGATACCTTGGACTTAGTCTCCACAATTGTATGAGTCAATAACCTGTGTGTTATATATACCTATATATAATCTATATATCCATACATACCACTTGTGTGTTATATATACCTTATTAATTCTCTCCTTTGGAGAAATCAGAATAATGCCCATAGTACTTTATATACAACTTCTAATAAAATTCATCAGTGACCTACAGACGTTATTCCAAGGACTATGAAGCATCTGCTCTCCATTTCCTTGACTGAGCAGCAACTGAGAAACTGCTTGGATGTGACTATGTAACTCACAGAAGCACAGCCCCTCAAGAGGCTGGTCATGGGGTGCAGCACTGATGCCCTTTGTGGTCTTTAGGGTCTGGTGGAAACAGTGATTCTCCAATTATATTTACCATGAAAAATTAATCTCATGGGAACAAGGGCTACTTATCTTGGGTTGGTTTTCAAGGTTACTATACCTGAGTAACTTTCAGGTCATTTAAGGTCAAAGCAAAGCAGAAGTTTGATGGAGAGGGGTGAGGAGACAAGTTCTCACTGCAAGCACCAAAGCCGCTCCAAGTGTCCACACTATGATTACTTTTGTCAAACGACATGCCTTAGATTTGTTCAGTTCAAGCAAGTGTTGTTAAAGACATGAAAAATTGAAAATATATTTTCATTTCTGCAGTGAGGAAGTGACATTGCACTTCTTCAACGCTCTCTTTGCTGTTAGCCAGTTTTTCAAAATTTATTGGCGTGATTTCCCAGTTAGTCCCAGCGTCAATCAACTTTATTAAATATTTATTTTCTGCTAAGGAAAAACAACTTGAAAGTGAGATAGACTAATATTCAAGAGCATGAATGAATATCAGAAGAAGCAATATTCAAGCGTCTAGCATCAGGCACGCCACTTTTCATTTCACCAAGGAAGGGTGTTTCCAGATTTTTTTTCCCACACAGTTTCTTTCCTCATAGATATAGCTTCTATTAAAATAGTGCAAATGCATTTTTATTTATTAGAGTTAGGCATTAAGGCATTCACACACCTTTGAGTTACGGAGTGATTTAAGTGTCAAATTTAACAATATGCCATCAAATAAAGAGAAGACAGATGTGGATCCGGTAAGAGAAGAGACTAAATCACATAATTTAGCTGCAGTGGGTGAATAAGCTTTAGGAAAGAATAATGTCCAATTTCTTAGGATCAATGAAGGTTTTATTTACCTAAAATTATCACCACCAGCACTGACTTTCAGAAAGTCAGTGAACTGAAAGAGGTTATTCTATGCTATTCTTAGTAGTTTTCAACCAAAAGATTAATATATTTAATTAACAACAAAAAATCCCAATATGCTGTCCAATCTCATGTAAAACTCTCTAATTGGTGCTATTAATGGAATCATACACCTTCAGTGGGGATTTTTTTTTTTTTTTTGCTTTGTGTGCTTTTTGAATTGATGTTTATTGCCTCACTTTTGCTTGGGAGCATTTACATGTTCATGAACATTTGCTTTTCACTGGAATGGATCTTGCATATGGTGAAGGTTTTCAGACTTGCACATTGGGTCTCTGGGCATAATTTCAGTGTGAAAACCCCCATGTGGACTTGTGCATTGCATCTGGGGTGTCTGTGTGGTCTTCGCTCATTTGAGCTTCTGGCCATTTAGAGACACATGTTAGAAATTAGGTGAATTTAACAATGTATTGAAAGAAAACCAAATAACTGCCCAATAGCAACAGCCGTGAACGAGTCCAGAGGGGATGGAATTAGGTCAACATCCTTACTTTTCTCCACCTCTTGCTTTGCTGTCCCAATAGACTCCCCTCCCTGACCTGAGGTCTGTGGCGGAAGCTCATGAATGAGAGAGCACCAAGCTGTTCTTGTTGAGGACGGGATCTCTGTATTACGTGTGAACGGCTTCAGGAAATATTTTCCAAAGCTTGTGGTTGTGGAAGAGAAAGCAAATAATGTTCTAATGAGGAAAATGATTGAGAGTCCTTGATTCAGAAATCAATGTGAAGAGACCCAGTGGCTGCCATGTCTGGTCTCAACTTCTCAACATTTGTACCGAGCCCATCACTGGATACAAGTGGGAAAATCCAGCCATTCAGAAGTATTAAACTCCATTAAAATGCACATGCTTGTTTAATGGGTAGTGGACCGGAGATTTCCTGGGAAATTTTAACATGTAGAATTTAATCAAATTAGTTAATTGTATGAGAAAAGAGTTATGAGATTTGATTTTTAGTGTTTGGGAGACCGTGAACAGGGCAGTGCCCACAGGCTTCCCTCTATGTGCACAGAGCAAATTGATCAAGTTGTCCAGTGGTTGGCACTACTCTAGGCCCCACAGAGAGCAGGAGTCCCCTGAGAAGGTGGCCCACCCTGCTTAAGTTCATTGCACGGGGCCTGTACCATAGTGCAGGTAAGTCAAATCCTTTAGAAACCAACCATTAAAGGTGAGTAACATCTAAGTCCAGATGACATCTTAGGGAAGAGAGTACGTTAATTACAAATGAAAAAAGCAGAGCGTGGAGATATGAAGTCGAATAATTACAAATTTCCAAAGATATAACCAGAATATTAATTTATAAGAAGAGATTTTATGAACCAAAGGTGGAAGGTCTGTAGTCCTCTCAAGATCATGGGCTGGAGAGCTGACAGTGGCTAAGAGCCCTCGCTGATCTGTCATGAGGACTGGAGTTTGGATCCCAGAATGCACCTGAGAAGCTGGGCATCCAGAGACAGGAGGATTGCCGGGGCTCGATGGCTTCCAACCTAGTTGCGAAAAATATGAACCTCAGGTTGAGGAAGAGTCACTGCCTTAAAAGTGAGTGGGATGGCTTGTCAGGCAAAGGTGCTTGATGTCAGAGTTCACACCCCAGGTGCCATGTGATAGAAGGAGAGAAGTAACTCCTACAGGTTGAATTCTGACCTCCATATATGCCCTGTCACACACACACACACACACACACACACACACACACACACACACACACAGACACTTAAAAAACGAGTAGGCTGAGGTGATGGAGGATACTGAACACCCTCTTTGGCCTTGCACACGTACATGGGTATCTGATCCCATATTCATGTGTTTTCACGCATATACACACACGCATATACACACATGTATGTTAATCAATCAATCGATAAAGTATTTATAAGTATGCAAATCAGGAAATGGTAAAGTATGCAGTCGGTCTTCAACTAAGAGAAATAATATACTTAACCACATTTAAATAACTCAGTTTGAGGACTTGGGGATTTTCTAAGTTTGTGGCTTGGGAAAATTAATTATTTATGCTCTTGAAATTTTGCTTTTCATTCCTGTTCTCAGGGTTCCTGAGGCTCGTGGAGGTGGATTGCATATAGAAATTATAAGCATTTTGATCTCTGGAAAGCATGCCTCTCTCATACAAGAACTTAGGTACCAATTTATTCCCTGGTCTCCTATTGCTCTGGCCCTTCTAACATTTAGTTCTAAGTAGATTGATAAATACCACACTTCTAGGCAGGAAACCTGAAGACCTGGCCTTTTCCCAGGCCTCTCCCTCCAAATCTCTCTTAGGTAGGTGCAGGTCAGTGGACAGCTATGCTCTGTTCTCTCTACCCTACCTGTGCCCTGAGGTCATGATCACCAACACCCAGGCACCTGTGGTGTGTACTTCTGGAAACAGGATGAGTAACGAAGCTGAATATACATACCTGCTGAAATTTCTACATGCTCTGTGGGGGTGTTTTGTCTCTTTCCTTGATGCCCTGTCATGGCAAGGATCAACTAAAGGCACAGTCTCCTCTGTACCTTCTCCATGGAGGCAGTGCAGGATAAAGAGTGCTTCTCTTGGGAATCCATCCTTCTTTTGGGCAAGCTTCTAGAAGGATCCCTGTTGGCACAGCTGCTGGAAGTCAGCCCTGGGTGGCCTGTCCCTGTAGACCTGTCAGGTTGCTGTAAGAAGCCGCTGTTTGCACCTGCCTCCTAGGCAAGACAGTGCCCTGTTGGAGTTACAGGAGTTACCATGGTGTGAGACAGTGACGTGTCTGATTAAGGTGGCTGCCCATTCAGATGCCACAAGTAGGGGTGTCAGAACTAGAATGGAGCTTGTAAATGACCGGACGGAGTCTATGAGTGGTTGATACATCTGACAACACAGTCACTGAGTCCGTGCTAGGAGAAACTCTCAAGCTGTGTCTGCCTCCAGGGTGGCTCCCTGTGGCCTCGCCATACATCCTGTGTGCAAAGGGGCTTGAAAGTCACCTTCTAGTCTCATTCAAGCCCCTCACTGTAAAGTGAGAGACCTGAGATGGAAGGGCTGAAGCGTCTAGTGCTGCGTTTCCACACCAGAGTGACCATCCTGGGAAGGAAGACAAAGGACCAGCGAGATTTGATTCTCAGCCTTGGGGGAACTGGTGTTTTGTTGGCTTCTGCACCATGACTCCTAAAGCCTTCCTCTGCTAGGGAACCGAGTTACATCTGAAAGCCCAATACCTCTGGTTTGGATATGGAATACTCGAAAAAAGCCTGAAGCTGCAGCTTGGATCTGATTTTTCATGAACATTTAGAAGAATAAAGATTTTATGTCTAATAAATTGCTAAAAATATTTAATTCTGGTCCTGCAGATTACCATAATTGGCAAGGGATGATATGTAATGAGGATGCCAGGGACAAATTTTGAAGGACTGTGCTGTGGAGAAGATGTGTGTTTGATGAGAGACTCCGAAAGCCAAGGGGGATTTGGAATCAGCAACATAAACAACAGTTTCTCGGCCATGGCACTGTTGGGATGTGGGACCAGGAAATGTTTTGAAGTAGAGGTGCTGCTCCAGATGTTATGGATGCTTAGCAGCCTCCCGGCTTCTATACATGAAAGAAGCATCCTCCCCCTGGGGGGGAGTTATTGAAATCAGAACTATCTCCAGATAATGCCAAGTATCCCTTTGGGAACAAAATAATCCCAGTGAGAAGCCTGTGGGGAATCATTAGAAAAGCAAGGGCATGATGGGAATTTTCAGGAAAATTAATCTGTCACCTGCAGCAGGGTGGATTATTTATTTACACTCTATGAGCTAGCTATATGATCAGAGAGCGTTTTAAATGGATACTTTGAAAGAAAGATAGTAGAGATGTCATGTGGGAAGCGGTTTTATTCCTTTTGTTGTACTGTTTATTGAAAAACACTTACTGACAGCTCAATCAGTGGCAGACAACAGCAATCGTGGAGCGACGGAGTTCTCACAGATGTAGAATTCTGTCTGCCTGGGAAGTCATGAGACAAGCAATCTTAACAAAGCAGTGTTCTCAAGACTAGGCAGGAGCCCAGTCCCGCTGGATTTCTTAAGCCAGGTTGCTGGGTGGTACTTTCATATCTACTAATTTTGTGGATTTGTGGTAGGGATTAGGTGACACTCAGGGACCCCTTTGAGAGTAGGGGCAACAGAGAAGACAATGAAGAGGTCATCAGCAGTGCATGGTGCGTGCCAGCTGCGTGCAGATGTGTGGTGTTCACTTAGAGGAGGGGAAGGGAGCCTCAGGTCAAGGAAGATGGTTCCTGATTGAGCCCTAGAGTCAAGAACCAATTAATAGTAAAGTTTTTTTGTTTTTTTTTTTTGTTTTTCCAGGCTGGGATAACCAGAAGGCAAGGATACTTACTGTACATGCTTGGGGTTCTGACTGTAGATACCACTACCCATGTAAAAATGCCTGAAACCCCACACTTGGGCTAGGGACATTGACAATTAAGAGCGGTTTTAATGGCCAGCCAGCTAGCTGACGAACAGAGATGGGGCTGAGTGATGGAGCAGGACACAGCATGCTCACCTGACTACTTCCTGTGTATGCATGGACATATGTGTGAAAATATTCACACACACACACACACACACACACACACACACACACACACACCTTTTCCATATGTGTAATGGAAAGGTGATATTATATCTATGCTGCATAATATGATGTTGTATGAACTTTTGGCTTGACAAATAGAAAGCTGTTATGTGTGTATGAAAACACAGAATTATTAGAAAACCTTTGTTATGAGACTGACCACCTTCATGTTTAGTGGACATAGAATAGTTAGATAGATAGATAGATAGATAGATAGATAGATAGATAGATAGATAGATAGATAGATAGATAGTTTGCAGGGAATAATGTAGTATCAGATACATGTGTATACCAGGAGTAATAATTAAATCAAGCTAGTTACCATATGTATCACCTCATGTATTTCTTACTTTTTTTGTGATGAGAACATTTCACACCTGCTTTCTTATCAGTTTTTAAATATATAACATGTGATCATTGACCACAGTCACAATGTCACATAAGGTCTCCAGAAAAGTGATTCCATGGATTTGATCCCCTCCCATAAACTTCTAATCAGAGTTGGATCTATCCTAAAAGTATTTTAAAATTGAATCCATCCTTCTCTCCCTCTCCATGCAGGGCAACTCTTTCCATGTTCAGTTAGGTGCATCTGACCCTGGGAGAGGACAGATAAATCCTCCATTCTCTGAAATGTCTTCCTGGGGGGCCCTTTAATTATGTTAAAACTTAGTATTCTGCTCCTACCTCAGATACACCATCTCCATGGACCTCAAGTCCTCGATGCTCCTCTAAGTATTTCTTCCAGGTGCTCACATGTCTTCAAAGCACAGGCTCTGGACATGTTGTTTGGAAACCTGTTTTTTCACAGAGTGGAACCAAGGATCATTTGGGCAGGCAGCTCATGGTCCTCTTAGGGAGCTGTTTCTCATATGGTCCACAGGCTTTCCAGCTTCGCAGGGTCCTGGGGTCTTCTTCCGCACTGGCATTCGGTCCCACAACTGAGCAGGAGTCCTAACACCGTCCTCAGACTCATTGGGCTTCTTAATTCAGAAGTGAAGCACTTCCAGTAAGTCTATCTTGGTGGGTTTTTTTTTTTTCATGAGAATATTAAAGTCCCACATTTTGAAAATTGGGAAGGTTGTTCCCTAACATCTCACCACTCCCTGTGCTTTCGAATTCAGCAATTGAAACATTTTCCCCGCATCTTTGATTAGATTGTTCTCCGGAGCGTCCTGTAACTCCTTAAAATGCACTTATTTTAGACAAATCCCACAGAAGTGCTTTATCGGGTGCATTGTAAAACGGTGTGGAAAAGGCGATGAGGGAACAAAGGCCTTTTCCAGCTCAGTGCTTCATTAAACAGACTGAAGGGCAAGGCCTCTGGCGGTCAGGTTATCACAATGAAAGCTACAAACTCAGGAACCACCGCAGCTAAAGACCCTCAGTGCCTGTGCAAGGACGATAAAAGAGAACAAACGCTGTGGCCCCGTCGGGGAGGAAGCCTTGACCCTGCCGGGCTTGGCTAGAAGCAGAACTGAGAAAGGGGAACCAGAGGGGGACGTTTACTCCCTGGTTACTGCGCCTCGTGGAGTGGCACTGGGGTCGGATGTTGATCTGTGATCTTTGCAGAAAGGACCCCCAGTCCTATGCCACCACCATACAGACACTGGGAGGCTCTCAGGAAGGATGCAAAGCCTTTGAAGACGCTGGCCGTGTGTTATTAATAAAATAAACCGCAAGGTGACCAAATGACAGAGTAATATCTAGTGGTAATAAATCCCTCTCAATAAATTCACTCTGACAAATGTTCTAAGAAATCTACTGTGCCAAGCACCACCATGAAAGAAAGACCAGGAAAAAAAATTGCCATTCACCTTTACAGGGAGACAGTTAACTAGCTCTTTGCTAAGTTAGCATAAATCACAAAATCTTTTGATCTCCCTTCAAGAAGATAGAAAGAGTGGATTAAAAATATGTGCACAGAGCCTGAGGTTCCAGGCAGAACGACTGTGAAATATTAGACTCACATAGCAGTGAATAGCAATACCCAGGAATCATTTGAGAGATGGCTGTACGGCTCAGCTTTCCCAGACCTGCCAGCAAGCGGAGAGATGCCTGGAAAGTGGTTTAAATATATAATAAAAATATAATAAGTAATGATTTTCTTGCTGTTTATCATCAATTTGACATTTGAAAAGTTAAATCTTGCCTGACTTCGTTTCCATAAAAGCAGAGCAGGGCCTCTGAGCTTCATCATTAGAAGTGCAGGCAAGGACCAGCTGAGCCCCGGGCCCTGTCCATCTCAGTGACACCTGCTCTCAGGGGCAGAACACTGAATTGGAAACCCCTGCTCATTGAAAAGAAAGTGATGGTTGAGTCCACAACAATAAAATCTAATTTTCTTTTTCTGGTGGGAAAGGTGTTGCAATGGAGGCGATATTCAGATCGAAATCTAAGAAAATAAAAACCTTGTTTGTCTGCCATCTTAAAGACTAAAGAGCATGGCAAAGGCATCCTCTGAATGCTAAGCCACAGCACACCCTCCCCAGTGCACCCAATTCCCTTATTTCTAAAGCTCCCGTCCCTCCAGATCACCCCTCTTCAGATGCTCTACGGAGCCGAGAGCAAATTGAACGAAAATGGAAATCTTAGTAGGCATAATTTTCTCCACCTTCACAAAGGAGACTTCTCAGGCAGAATCTGACGAACGGATCTCATGGCTCCTGCAGCAGCTAGATAAGCTTGGGACTGATTCCCTCACAGCCGGAAGAGGTGGAGCCGGGGGAAAGTCAAGCCTCAGCCGGTACCAGAACACACATCCCCTCTTTACATGCACTTCTGCATCCTTCAAGGCAAAAACACCAGTTTATGCAGATGAAGGTCTAACAGTAAACTTGCACCATCACTGCCATTGACCCCCGTGTCTGGCACTGGTCCTTGACAAGCCTTCACTGACCAGAGCCTCTTTGGGATGCTCCAGTGAGCAAGAACATTGCCCCTTTGCTACTGAAACGTACAGACACTACTTGTGCTGACCCCTTAGCATTTCGAAGTAGCACATCCTTGACTCTACATGCTCAGAAATCCATAGGGCTTAGTCTCCTCCAGGCCACATTGGCTCCCCCAGGGATCTACCATGTCAGACACTTTGTGGCATACCTGCCATTCTGTAAAGAGTTGGGTAGGAAATGGTGTACACGATGCTGACAGCCCCGGCACAAAGATAAAGAGGTCACAATGAGGCTGCTGACCAGTTCTGTGTTTGATTCAGGACTGGAGAAAAAGAAGTAACTGCTATTGACCTGTCTTGGTGGAATGGCTTGCCATTTCGAAACTTCCTTTGGCTTGCAGCTGTGTGGGTCTCCTAGAGAAGGGCTGTTATCCGATCTCTTTTCTTCCCCCTGTGTGCTGTTACTGAAACCATCAACCCCAATGCATTTAATTCGGTTTACTGTACTCAGTGACAAGACTCAATCAATCACTCCACACATGATTTATGTCCGACTGCAACAAAACATCTAATCGGAATAAGATAGGGAATACACACAGGGCTTCTCTCCTGGACGTTTACTCCCACCCCATCCCCCACCGGGCTCGGTATCTGATTATCATTTATTGTGCCCTAAGTTATTTGAAGCTCAAGACATGCAGATGACTAGTTACTTCCCGATTTCACTGCGATGCATGTAATTTTTATATTTCATTAACAAAATGGCAGTAAAATTGACACACACATTGTGCAGTCAGACTGAGAGTATAAGAGCTTTGATTGCTCTGTGTCAGCTGAATACAATATGACATTTGAAAGAATCCGCCTTACAAGCTACTGCACCCAGCTCGGCCGCGGCTGGCACTTTCATCGCCACTAAAACATGATTCATGTTGCGTGTGTTCTTCACCACTGAGATGAAACCCTGAACAAACTCCCTTCACTACATAGCTAGGTCTTCCACCTTATTAATGATTTTTTTTTTATTATTTTACGGCATGGAAGAGTGACTGCTAATAACTGCTCTGTATGGATTGCGATAAGATGGTAAACAATTATCTTCTGTGGTTATACACATGCAGATTCCTGCCTCTTCGTATTATGTGCAGATAAATGTAAGAATATTCAGAGATGGGATTGCCAGGACTCACACAGATAATGGTATGATACCACCATTTTCACTCAGGCACAAAACATTTGCATGTAATTGACCTGCTCTGCTGCCCAGATCTCTCATGAGTTTATCATTGTTTCACAAGCCCCTGCTTAATCCCTAAGAAACATTTTCTTCTCCCAGAAGCTATCCTGGCTCCTTCAAGTGGAACTGTACATGTTTACTTGTAAACTCCACTCCCGTACTAGGACAGACTGTAGAAGGAGCTGGGAAGTGGACTATTGTGGAATGTTACTTTAACTAGGCAAAGATGTGTTTCATTTGTTTACACTGTGGAATATTACTTTAATTAAGCAAAGATGTGCTACATTTGTTTATGCTGTGGAATACTACTTTAATTGTATTAAGCTGGGTTACATTTGTTTCTAGTGCCTTTGTTAACCAGGCAAAGATGTGTTGCATTTGTTTATGCTACATTTGTTTCATTATGTGAAGATGTCTTGCATTTGTTTCACCTTGCCTGCCTAAGGCACCTGATTGGTCTAATAAAAAGCTGAACGGCCAATAGATAGGCAGGAGAGGGGTAGGTGGGGCTGGCAGGCAGAAAGAATAAATACGAGAAGTCTAGGCTCCAGAGAGGAGAGGAGAAGGAGAGAAGAGAAGGGAGATAAAGAGGGACACATCTGGGGCCAGAAGCCAGGCAGCCACCAGACAGACAGACAGGAGGAAGCAGTGAAAGTAGGACATACAAAATGAAAGAAAGGTAAAAAGCCCCAAGGCAAAACATAGATGAAGAGGAACAGAGTAATTTAAGTGATAAGAGCTAGTGGGACAAGCATAAGATAAAGCTGAGCATTCATAACTAATATTGAGTCTCCATGTCATGATTTGGGAGCTGGTTGGTGACCCAAAAGAAAGCCTGCTACAGTGGATGACACATAATGAAGAGTGGTATTGTAAAGAAACAAGAAAATTTGCAAACAGTGTCTGTGGCTTTCTGGGTTTTAAACTCTCTCAAGTGTGCAACTACTCAGCCAGCTGCTGGGCACCCAACACATCTGTTGCTGTGCTCCAGGAGAGGGTCTGTGAGTCCTTTGCTCACTGTACAGACAAAGGTAGTGTCCTTGAAGCAGACGTCACTGCATCTCTGCCCATGACACCTGGGCCATGGCCCTGGTGCTCGGTGGCTGTTTTCTGATTCTGATTTTCAGCCCCAGTGCTCTGCTCAGTCATCTGGAACCTCCTGAGCTCCACCTGATGTTGAAGCATTGTGCATCCTGTGTCAATGGTAAACTGGAAACGTCCCCCAGCTAGCAGATCCTGCTCCATCTTTAAGGCACCTGTAGTCATCTGGTCTTCTTCCAGAAGCGTACAACACAAGTTCTAACACACATGCACATTTAGTATGCATTATAACATACATATATTATGTATTCTCTCCAATGAGTAACACATATTGTCTTAGTGAATGTTACTCTTGCTGTGATAAAACACAATGACCAAAAGCAATGTCGGGGGAGAGTTATTTGGCTTACACTTCCATACCACTGCTCATCACTGAAGGAAGTTAGGACAAGAATTCAAACAGGGCAGGAGCTGATGTAGAGGTCATGGGGGTGCTGCTTACTGACTTGCTCCCCATGGCTTGCTCAGCTTGCTTTCTTATAGAAACCAGGACCACCAGCCCAGGGGTGGCTCCACCCACAATGAGCTGGTCCTTCCCCCATCAATCACTAATTAAGAAAATGCCTAACAGTTGGATCTTAGGGAGGTATTCTCTCAATTGAAGGTCCCTCCTTTCAGATAACTCTAGCTGGTGTCAAGTTGACACAAAACTAGGCAGGACACGTATGGAATAGGTGACATAAGCATCTAATAGGTGGGAAGACCAAGTCAGCTGTTATTTACATAAAGTCCAAATACACCTAAGTGTTTAGTACTTGTTGATACTTCTGCAGAACTTCAGGCAGACTGGTTTTGAGAGATCCAGAATCTCAAATTTCCCAGGAACCTCAGGAAACTATGGAAGGCCTTAGAAATTTATAGCACAGAGTTCACGAAGGTGTTAGTGTTCTGATACAGGAACTAAACATTTCAGCTTGTGAACTCTTTTGTCCTAAATAGAGAAATGCTTTGAAATCATTCATTTTAGATTCTGGGGATCGTTAATGGTATAGAAAAGGCCAGCTTCTGCTTGGAAAGTTGCCAGCTTCAGACAGCTTAACCCCCCTTTTCTACTCAAGTTGTTAAAACTGAGGATGTTTGTTGAGTGAGGAAAACATATTATCAACAAAATGATTTTTCTTGACTTGTTGGAAGATATAATTGACTTGGACTCCTTTAATAAGATGCATGATAATTTAACTTTAGGGGAGACAAAACATCAAAATTTTGTAAATAAAGCTAATTAAAAATGGTTACTAAAATTGACCACTTTGAATATAGCATATGACAATTGTCTTTTAACAGCTGAACACAGTCCACGCTGGCTCAGTGCCACCCAATTCCCCACACTCGTCTGCAGTGGTTGGGGGTTAGGATAACCTCTCTGATCATGGCTTCTCTTCCCTGGGCTTCTCTACCCACGGACTGTGTGTTTATCAAGCTGTGACATTCCCCTCTTCTCCATCATCTTCGTTTAGTCTGCCATGAGTGTCTGCATTGGCTTCCTGTCTCATGCTGTTGTTTCCCTCTGAGACTGGAACTCTGCCCTAGACTCCAGTGGACTCTGGTGTGGCTTGATGGTCTTGTCTCAGGAGCTGGACATTTGCCCACGTCTCCAGCCACTCGCTGCTGGAGATCACGTGGTGTGTCTGGAGGAAAAGTCCTGGTTCATCACTGTGTTTCCCAAGCTTAATACTTCATCTAGAACAGAGTAGTCGATCATTATCTGGCCAGTGGATCCTTTTCCTGTCCAACAAGGAGCCTGACTGTACTGTGCCCTTCTTCCTAATCAACATCATGAGCACTCTACCTCATGAACTCCTTTTGCAAGAATTCTAATCAGCTTCCCCAAAGGTGTTCCATGTCTCCTTATACTACAATCTTCTTCCACTGTACCATATTCCAAGTTTATATTGTTTATAAAAGAAAACACAGGATGGAGCCAAGAACTTGTGACTTGGATGGCTAGTAACCTTGGCCCTCAGCTCTGTAGTCAGAACCCAACCCAAATAACAGTCCACAATGATTGGACATCAGTGATTATTCTTAGGTCTCCCTAAAATGAGTATGGTGTGCAAGCTGAAATTTCCATTATTTATTGGGTTTCAGAAGGTTTATCTGGGGGAAGTAGAAGCCAAGAGAAACAGTAGAGATAGAGATGGGCAAAAAACAAAAAGAGCTCTTTCTATTAATAACATTATAGGGTCACTTTCTTCATTTGAAATACAGGTATCATAAAGTTAATCTTAATGTACCCAATGTAGTACCATAAGAAAAACGTAAAGTGTTATTTAAATTAGGCTCAAATTATCAAATGTCTACTAAAGCCTCCCGTGAAGAATTCTACAAAACCCATTCTTATGATGAGAAATTATGTTAAATACAGAACTCAAAGTATTCTCACAAAGATCTTCAAATACTTATTCTGTCTGTTAAAATGATCTTAGGATAAATGAAATAATTTTAACTATCAATTATCCAAGATTTTATGAATATAATTTAAGTACTCAGCATTTAGGAAGTTCACAATTGTGTGTGTGTGTGTGTGTGTGTGTGTGTGTGTGTGTGGTGTATACATGCATGGACACATATAGAATTCTCCAGATCTTATATACTTTCTGCAACATTCTCTGAACCTTGCTGGTGGTGGGGTTAACATAGATATCCATTCATGCTGATCACCCAGTCTCTCATCTTCTGCGTTGTGACCACTTCTACATCTCTAAGTGACTACTGCCCATTGCAAAAGGAAGCTTCTCTGACCAAGGTTGAGAGCAACCCAGGACTATAAATATTTGGGAGGTAATCCAATAGTATGACTATCTAGCAAACTAACAGCAGCAGGCTCTCTCCTATGACCTCCCCAGCTACGTGCTTTTGACCAGGATTACAGTACCAGGCAGGTAATTCCCTCCCATGGAGCAAGCCTAAAATCCATTGAGGAAGTCTTTAGTTACTCCGTGATAGTCATGCCGCTATGGTTCCAGTAAGGACAGTTTGTCTGTCAGCATGGCAACATGTGGTGTCTAGAGCCGGTAAGACCATTGGTGTCTTTTCTTCCCCAGAAGCCTGTATGAAAGCTCACCAGCAGGGAAGTTTCCTGTATGAAAGCTCACCAGCAGGCAAGTTTCCTGTATGAAAGCTCACCAGCAGGGAAGTTTCCTGTATGAAAGCTCACCAGCAGGGAAGTTTCCTGTATGAAAGCTCACCAGCAGGGAAGTTTCCTGTATGAAAGCTCACCGCAGGGAAGTTTCCAGGTTGGTTTGGGATTGGTTCTTCTAGTGCTGCAGCCAAAGCGTTTTCTTCCACAATAGAGTCTTACCATGTAGTTATGGCATGTAACCAAGGGCAATGGTAAGAGCCTGTGTTGCTTTGGAGACCTTTTCCGTGGGGCTGTGTCATAGATCCTTAGTTTTCATTCATCCACAGTGGTTCACCCTCCCCATACCCGCCCAACCTGCCTAATCCTTTAACTTTCAGGATTTCCCACTCTTCTTTGCTTTCACCTGTATTCTTCTATTCTATCCCTCCTCTACTTTTTTTTTTTTTTGAGACAGGGTTTCTCTGTGTAGCTTTGTGCCTTTCCTGGAACTCACTCTGTAGCCCAGGCTGGCCTCGAACTCACAGAGATCTGCCTGGCTCTGCCTCCCGAGTGCTGGGATTAAAGGCGTGCGCTACCACCGCCCGGCCCTCCTCTACTTTTTAAAGTTGAATTAAGAGACAGTAGCTTCCATTTGGCTTTGCATACCCCATTCCTCTAGATTAGCTTCCCTTCACTGACTGATCCTCCCATCACATCCCATACCCCTTTCCGATTAAGCTTTTCACTCCTAGTGGTTCACCCCTTTACTTTGTTTAACATATAATCTATATCGCCCTTCCTCATTGTGCCTCCTTTCTACTTCCATGGCTTCCCCTGATGGAGAAAAAAAGATTGGAAGCTGGAATTTGCACGTGAGAGAGAATACATAGCCTTTGTCACCCCACTTAGTATGCCCTTTTCCAGTTCTACCTACTTACCTGCAAATTTCATTTTTTTTCACAGCTAAGTAATATCCCACAGTGTATATGTTCCACATTTTTCTTGTCCATTTATCTGTGAATGGACATCTAGATTGATTCCATTCCTTAGCTATGGTGAATAGAACAGAAGAAACCATGGTGGCAAGTGTCTGCCGCGGGTATAATGTCCAGGGTGGTGTAGCTGGGTCATGAACAGTTCTATTTCTAGTTGTTTGTTGTTTCCAGCAACCTTCTGACTGGTTTCTTAAGTAGCTGCACTAGGTGGCATCTCCACTAGCAGTGTATAAGGTGACATCCCCACATCCACACCAGCATTTGTTGCCATGTGTATTCTGATGATGGTCATTCTGACTGAGGTGACCTAGAGTCTTAGTATTAATTTGCATTTCCATAATGCCCAAGACGTGGAGCACTCTTAAGAGCACTTTCCAACAATTTGCATCTGTTCTTTTGAGAATTTTTTTGTTCAGTTCTATAGATTTTTTTAATTGGATTGTCTGTCTTCTCAGTGTTTAGAGTCCCCCACCCCTGACCCCATTCTTTATATGTCTGAGACACTAATCATCTGTCTGATGAATAGCTGGCGAAGATTTTCTCCCATGCTGTGGGCTGTCTACTCATTAATTTCCTTTGCTGTACAGAAACTTTCTAGTTTCATGAGATCCCATTTGTAGTTTTTGTTTGCTGTGCTACCCCAGTCTTGCTCAGTGAGTCCTTACCTGGGCCTGTACATTGAGGTGTAATGCCCTACTTTCTTTTCTCCAGCCAATCCAGGGAAGAGGGTCTTATGTCAGGTGCTTGATCCCTTTGGAGTTCTTTAGTGAAGAGTGAGGTGAAGGGTAGGGATCTAGTTTCAGTCTTCCTAACACCATTTGCTGAAGATTCTTTTTTCCGATGTCTATTTTTGATATGTAGCAACGCCCGCGTTACTACCCATTCACCATGTCCGAGCGAGGGGCTGAGGATTAAAAAGAGAGACAAGACATCGGCTCATTCGTTTCAGTAGAATGCCCTTAATTGAAGGGGGGGAGGCCTTAAATACAGACTTACAGCACAGTGGAAGAACCTGTAGGAGGGCAGAAGTTTGCTACAGATGTTTTACATTCTAGCATTACACCAATATGCAGGATACGCAAACAAGGAGCCTTCGGTAAGCTGTTCAGGAAGAATGAAACTGGCAAGGAATTAGCATAGGGAGGACATCTGATCAAGGTCAGCAAGCAAGGCAATAGCTCCCCAAAAATGGGGGCCAGGGCCCAACATTGATACCCTTGTGAAAGATCAGGTAACTGTTGTTGAGTAGACTCACCTCTGGGCCCTCAGTTCTAACCCACAGATCTATTTGTCTAATTTTGTGCCTGTACCATGCTATTTTTATTATGATAACTCTTGGAGTTTGAGACCAGGTATGGTCAAATCTCCCAGTGTTCTTTTTGTTCAGGATTCTTTCAGCTACCCATGGACTTTTAGGTCTCCATATAAATTTTTGGATTGTTCATATTCTGTGTGTGTGTGTGTGTGTGTGTGTGTGTGTGTGTGTGTGTGTAAAGAATAACATTGGTATTTTAGTTGGGATTAAATTGAATCTGTATATTGCTTACGGCAGTGTGGTCATTTTTCATATTAAGTCTTTTAGTATTCTTTAAAAACTCACACGGGTAAGTTTTTCCATCTTTTGGTGTTTTTCTTGATTTCTTCAGTGCCTTAACATTTTTATTGTAGAGTCCTTTTATCACCTTGGTTAGGTTTGTTTCCAGGGATGTGTGTGTGTGTGTGTGTGTGTGTGTGTGTGTGTGTGTGTGTGTATGTGTGTGTGTAATGAGATGATCATGTAATTTCTATCTTTGAGTCTATTTTGTAATAGATGGCATTTATTGATTTATGTATGTGGAACCATCCATGAATCTCTGAGATGAAATTACTTTGGTTGTGATGAATGATCTTTTTGGCACGGCTTTGAATGTGGTTGGCCAGTATTATGAGACTTTTGAACTGATGTTCATGAGATCTGTAATTTTCTCCTTTGTTTAGGAGCCTTTCTTCATTTTCTGTCTCACACAGTATTTGAGTGGTATGATTAGTGTTCATTCTTCCCCGTAGCTCTGGTAGAATTCTACTGAGAATCCATCTAGTCCTAGGAATGCTTTAGTTGGGGGCATTTATTATTTCTTCAACTTTGTTGCTGGCTATTTAGATCTTCTTGGGTTATTCATTTAGCCTTGGCTTAATTTCCCTGTGTTGTATAAATCTAAGAATCCATCCATTTGTTTTTGAATTTTCCAATTTTGTGAAATGCAGATTTTGAAAGTTTGTCCTGAGTTTTCTGAATCTCATTGTTACCTGTTGTAATATCTCCCCCATCACTTTATTAGTTTGTGTTCTCTATCTTACCTTTGGTTAATTTAGCTAAGAGTTTGGCAATCCTGTTTACAAAGAACCAGGATCCATCTTTTTGCTTGTTTACACTTTAGTGTTGCTTAGTAGATGCTACAGACATTGAAATGTACAATCCCTCAAAATTCAACCTTCTGAAAACCAACAGGTCTTGCATAGCATTCTGCATAGTGGTCCGAAAATCTCCCTTTACCAGCCGATTCTGGTCCTGATGCTTGTTTTTGTAAAGGAAGTCTTGCTGGAACACAGCCATGACCGTTCATTTGTGTTTTGTCTGTGACCACTTCTGTTTTTTAACAGAGTTAAATAGTGCCAACAGAGACAATATGGCTTCCAAAATGAACATCTTCTGTCTGGCCTTTTACAATGACAACTTTACCATTCCAGATCTTAATCCTGTTCCAAGCCTCTTTATTTTGAATGACAGCCCTATCTCTGTTGTTTCTGTTTCCTTAATATATTCTTACAAAACCACTCTGCGAGTGTGTTTTCCTTTCATGTCCTTACATTCTATACTTCCCATGTTCTAGAGCTGTTACAATGGTCCACATCATCATTGCAAAGCCTGGCAGCTACTCAGTTCATGTGAATTTGCTTTCTTACTCTCCTGTCTCACCGCACCCTATTGTCTCACCTTTAGAAGTTTGGGGTTGTTCCTCATCAGAATAAATCACAGGCTTGCTGTATTTTTATATATAATGCTATCAAATGGCATTTGATCTCTAAAAAGATTAGTAATCACTGAACTTTATAAACCATGCTGCCTACCATACAAAGAAGTCAGCTGAAAGAAAAAAAGATGTTAAATAATTTTAAATAATACAGTCTGGCCATGACATATCTGAGCTGTGACCTGACTCCCTCGGTTGCCAGCATAAAGCACTTCTCCCTCTGAGCATCTCCTGACCTCTCTTTCCCTGGAGACATCCTGACTCCACCTTATAGGAACCGTACAGCTCTGAAACACTTCTGTGTCTCACGTTTACACTTTAATTCTCATCCTTGGTTCACACATTACACCTTCTGCTCTTATTCCCACCAAGGCCACTTCTAAACATCTTTCTCCATAAAACTTCCACCAGCTTTGTAGGATTTTTGCTTCCCCCTTTATGAGATTTATTGTTTGTAACAGGACTATAAATACACCTTACTTCCATTCATTTATATTTTGCTGTCTTTAATTCTTTCCAACTATACGATTATACTTTCCCTGAGTAAGCAGTCCGTGATTATGGTTGAATAGAATGTGTTATAGGGTTTGCTGGGACCCAGGAAGTAAAGTCAGTAGTGTGGTGCAGGGAAGAAGCCCAGAGTAAATAAAATAAAGATTAGAAAAAGAACAAAGACTGACCACCAGAGGTGACCATGGAGGAGGATGGTCATTACTCTGCTCAAATTTCTTTCTGTTGAAGGTTCCCATGTATGTAGTCCCTATGTAAGTACTATCTCGGTTGCAAGCATACTGTGTGTGTGTTGAAAAGTGTGAAGTGATGTGGGAGGGTCAAGTTCTTCAGTTTAGCAGACAAGGTCATTTACAGCATATGGAACCATGGGACACAGGTAACTATGAGCTTGGCTCAGGTCCATAAAGTCAGTCCATGGATGCCAGGAAAGCTGGGAATAAAGGGGGAAAATGGGAAACAAAGCCACAGTCTAGTCATACACACTGCATGAGGCACATGGCTTCCTAGTTCTCCTGATGTCCACATGACTGACATATGACCTGCTGGGTCTGAGAAGTTTGAGACATGAGCTGCCTTGATCAGTTTGGGTTGTGAATTAGTCAGGAGCAACTTCTCTGTTGCTACTGGTACACCCAGGGATCCTGGGGCTCATGGAAGACACACCCATGTCTTCTTCACAGCGCCTCGGTCCTGAGCACTTCCCATTGTACTTGTCCAACCCCAGAGTCTCCACACACGTTTGTTTCCACTCCCGATGAGGACTTCCGGTCACCCTGAGTTTACTTAGCATCCTCAGCAAAGAGTGACAGCTGGGAGGGCAGTGGAGGCAGAAGACTCAAGATTGAGCAACAGGTACAGGCGGAGACAAGAAATGTCAGTGTCTCGCACCCATTTCTGCCGAGACTACATGCTGCTCTCCATTATTCTGCATTAAAAGATAGATGTTATTAATAATGAAAGTGAGAAGAAGCAGAGGAGGATGAACATGGGGCCGGATGAAAAAGCCCCAACCTCAGGGGCAGAGATGAGTGCCTGGGAATACGGTGACTGAGAGAAACAGAAGAAAGACCTTCATAAGAGAAACAAGGTGTTCCTAAGACTGACCACGCCGACCCGCTTCTGTGTTAAGGGGAATGTGAGGAGGAAATGTTCTCCTCTTGTGCTTACCACATGAATTCACATCCAGTGTGTCTCCAAAGACAGTGTAGGGAGAAAACCCACTCAATCCCCTCCTCACAGGAAGATGCTTGTGTGAACAGGGAAGTGGCGTCAGCATGACGCTAGATGATCCGATTACGGTCACCAAATGGGTTAAGTGGATTCAAGAACTTAGCATCTTATTTTAGATCCCTGTCTCTGTCTTTTAGGCCTTCCCTGTAAGAGCAAATGAAGCTATGGTCGGACCAGAAAACAATATTCTTAAACTAAAGAAGTGAGGTGTGTGTGTGTGTGTGTGGGGGGGGGGGGCAGCTTTCATGATCGCTCCTGCTTACCTAAAAGGTGAAGAATACAAGCTAAGGGTGTAAAAGTCCCTGCCCACACTATTGGGAACCTAAGCTTAAATTCTGCTAATACTGAAAATGTCACTGAATCATTTTGGGTAAAATAGAACCCACAGCCAACCCTCATGCAACCTCCCGCTAGTCCTCCAAGCCTGGAGCCCCCTCCGCAACAAAGCTTGTCTGTGTGTTTATTTAAACTGTGTTCTTCTATAATAACCTGGGATTTATCCTAACAGCCGACGATGGAACACTTTAAACTACAAACTGGCTGTGTGACACTACCGGTTCTAAAGGCGTGTCCACTTTATCGCCATGCTCTGCCTGCTTAATGCAAGCAGCACTCTGGGGAGGGTTTCAGAAGTGCGTTTAATTGCATTTTCCACTTCTCCTAACAGCAAGGGATTAAGCTGAGATGGGACAGAATGGAACCAGCTCCATCCTGTCACCTGTGAGGGTGAGGGAGACCCATGGGCAAGCTTCTCACAGAACACGCTCATCTCATCTTCATTTCAGTGAGTTTGTGAGTGATTAAGAGCTCATAAATTAACCTCAAGATTTCTGGTGACCAGTTTCCAGTGAAATCTATCAAAAGCAATTCATATTTATTAAGGGTAATTTCCATTTCTGATCATGGAATCTTGATTCCAGAAATGCATAAATTCTAATGGGTGTGGAATATGCAGCACTATTTATATTATTTAATTATTGATTGCATCAATCCACATACTATATTGTAAGGACTATGGGATTAAAGAGCAGATAAATCCTATTTGTTGAACTTGACCTCCACCTGAGCCACTGTGACCTCAGGAGAAACAAGGGGCAGCAAGATGATTTGGGAACTGATTTCTAACATTCCCGTGTAAGCTAAATCCTTTTAGCACTGTTCCCATTATTTCATTTCCAGAGATCTTGGCCACATTGTCTTCTACAGTGTATACCCAACTGTCAGGTCATATTATTGCATATTCTTAAAGATTTACTCTGTGTGTATTTGTTTGTGTCTGTGTGAGTGTATAGGTATGTGAGTGCAGGTGCCTATGAGGCAGAAGAGGGCATCACGTGTCCTTGAGCTGGATTTACAGGTTGTGAGCTACTTGACACGGGTGCTAGGGAACAAACTTGAGTCCTCTGTAAGAACAAACGTGCTCATATCTGCTGAGCTCTCTCTGCAGCCCTGGTAATTCTTATATTTAGTCACATAACATCTTGAATACCTTGGTAAATATCTTGACTATCTAGGTAATTGTTCTCAAATGGAATTCGTCATGACCTATCTGAATCAGCATCATTTAGATGGCCAGCAGAGGGAAAAACTTCAGGTCTCAAACTTTTAGAATTAAAGTTGGAATTTTCCTGAGGTCATTACTCTACACTCCAAACTTAAGGACTGATATTCTACAAAAATACTCCAGGCCTTGTTCTGTCTTATTCATCAGATTTCACTGGTCACCTTGAAATTACTAAAACAAAGATTTCTAATTAGTCCCAAAGGAACGATCTGATGTGCTACTCAAATGGGGAAAAGATCACAGGTTTTCATGGGTTCACGCTGGGCATGCCTTAGTTGTGTTCACAACAATGACTTTCTCACTCTTTAGTACAAAACTGAATTCCAGTTTCTTTAGGATGAGACTCCATGGTCTAAAGACTTCACAATCTTACAAAACACAACTTCTGGCCCAAGATCGTGTATCTAGATGCATGAGGCTGTGTGATACCTTTTGCATTGAAAGAGCAAAGGAACCCTCAATCACTTCCTTAACAGTGACATTTTACCATTGAGATACAAAATCCAAAGTATCCCAGTGTGCTAGATGACACACCCTAGGTATTCAATATATTCTCTGTTCCTAGAGTATTTACAAATAACAGTATTTTGAATAAAATCGTATTATAGGGATTTTTTTTGTCTATATGCTGTCTTCTATATTCTCAAAGGGTGGGAAACCCCTTTGATTTTTACAGTTTAATTTATTCCAATGTCCATGGTAAAATACAGAACTTAATGCTCCAGTGTAAAAGTCTATCCCTACCCCTCCTAGTTAATTAATGTTTAGGACCTCCAGGTTCCCCTTCTCAAACCCTACACCCAAGACGGCTGTCATCCCCACTCTGTGGGACTGTTTGGCCATTACAAAACAAGATCTCAGCAAAGTGTCTAGCAAACAACAGCCCAAGGGTGCTAGTTTCCATCAGGTATAAAAGGGTGTAAGCCAGAGAAGACAGCAGGGCCAGCATGCTCTGGGGCCTGAGAAGATACTGCAGGACAGCATGCTCGGGTGACATTGAAGGGCCAGCATGCTCTGGGGCCTGAGAACACACTGCAGGCCAGCATGCTCTGGGGCCTGAGAAGATACTGCAGGCCAGCATGCTCTGGGGCCTGAGAACACACTGCAGGCCAGCATGCCCCGGTGCAGCACTGGGCTCAGAACATCACTGTGAACTCACCATAGAGCTGAGAAGCACAATAGACAACTAACTAGAAGAGCTGAAGGACTCGGGGGCATGCACACTAACGGCATTTAAAATTTTATTGACAAAACCATAACCACTCACTGTGTGACTAGTTACACTCTCTACTTTTTTAAAATTATAAGGGTTTTACATTCATTCTGTCATAATGTAAAATTTAAATTCTATTTAGGAATTAATGATCCTGAGACCTTGACTTATAAGTTGAGCTGAAAATGATGTGAAAATTACCAAAATATCTACGAGTCGCCAGCAGACAAGTTTCAAAAAGTATTGCCCAATAATGTCTTTAGAAAACCCGTTTCGATCTGTCATTTAGAACTAAAGTGTAAATCCTGCCAGCGTTTGAATTAGGAAGATCAGGGGGAAAGCACGTCATGCAATTGTTAGCTGGCAAATGTGGTCTAGTATCAGTAATTATTAATACTTCAAAGTGGACTTGGATTTCCTTAAGACTAGTTAATGAGGAAACCTTCTTTTTTTTTTTTTTTTTTTTAAATTAAGCATTGACCAGGTATGTCTCTCAACAATATATTGTTAGAAATCATAATCTGGGCCTTTGTTCCCACAGAAGACTCTAAGGGACTTACACGCACACACTTGCACACACAATATACTGTAGCAGGAATTTTAAAAGTTCTTATTAATAAAATCAAACCCGAGGCCAGTTATTAGGGTCAATGCTGGTAGATCAGAGAGACAGAACAAGCCACAGCTATCTCACCTTGCCAATTCCTCAGCTGATCTTGTTTCCTCAGACTGGAGGCCTTTGAGTCCTCATCCAGAATGAATCTCAGCTGAACTGCTGCTAGAAGTCTGAACGCTTAACCAGACAAATGCTTAACCAGTCAAATGCTTAACCAGTCAAATGCTTCTAGTTTCTGGTCCTCACGCCTTATAAACCTTTTTGCTTTCTACCACCACTCCCTGGGATTAAAGGCTGCTTTCTGGGATTAAAGGCGTGAGTCACCATGCCTGGCTGTTTCCAATGAGGCCTTGAACTCACAGAGATCCAGAGGGATTTCTGTCTCTGGAATGCTAGGATTAAAGGCCTGAGTGCCACCATTTTCTGGCCTCTGTATCTAGTGGCTGTCTGTTCTTTGACCCCAGATAAGTTTATTAAGGTACACAATATTTTGGGGAACACAATACCACCACAATATACATACAAACACACCTGCACACACATAAACACACACAAACACACATACCTGCACATGCTTGCACACACACATACAAATATAAACTGAAACACAAACACATCTGCTCATAATACACATAGGCCTGTATATGCATACAAGTATACAAACACACATACACCTGGACACACACACCTGCACATGCTCACATACACACATATATGCACACACATGTGTGCTCTCAAACACCATGCACACATACACTCATGAACATGTGCACACAAGCACACATACACACACACACACACACACACACACACACACACACACACACACACATACACACAGCCTAGTTTGACTCTCTGTAGTGAAGTATTTGAAGACAGTAGCTTCCTCTTTCATCCTGAATGTAACCACGAGGATGATCATGAAGTTAAGTTACAGGGAAAGTAAACACATTAATTGGAGAATCATATCATTAATTATAGTTTATTGAGATACCTTGACTCTCCTTCCATAGGATGATCACAGCCTTCAGCCCAGGGACCTCCAGACTACATGTCCTTATAGAAATAAGAATGCTAAACACAATGGAAATCAGGACATGATCCAGCCATATTGTTCCACTGCATAAGAAGACTGGTTAAATCTGAAATAACTGGTTAGGCCAGGGCACAGCATTTGAACGGCCAGTTCTGATCCCTCAGGAGTAAAATGTGCAGTAAGATCCTTTTTTTTTGTCTGCATTAAAATTTTAAATGGTTGAACATAAAATCTGTTATAAGAATTTCAAGTCTTACATTTGTTCATGTTTTCATCTTTGCATTGAAGATTTTGGTGCCTCTAGTTTTGCTGCAACAAATGCTTTTGGAATTGACATGGCAAGGTCAAGAGCCCCTGAGTACCCTGCTACAGTTTGGCGTGACGTATCTGGAGGACCGTACAGCAGAATTCATCATTTAGCAAGGTGATTCAGCCACCATCAAATTAAATGGAGAGAAACTCAAAACGATTCCACTAAAATGAGGAACAAGACAAGGCTGCCCACTTTTTCCATATTTATTCAATATAGTACTTGAAGTTCTAGCTAGAGCAATAAGACAACAAAAGGAGATCAAGGGGAGACAAATTAGAAAGGAAGAAGTCAAACTTTCACTATTTGCAGATGATATGATAGTCTACATAAGTGACCCCAAAAATTCTACCAGAGAACTCCTACAGCTGATAAACTCCTTCAGTAAGGTGGCAAGATACAAGATCAACTCAAAAAAATCAGTAGCCCTCCTATACACAAATGATAAAAGGGCTGAGAAAGAAGTCAGAGAAACATCACCCTTTACAATAGCCACAAATAATATGAAATACCTTGGGGTAACACTAACAAGTGAAGGACCTTTTTGATAAGAACTGTAAGTCTCTAAAGAAAGAAATTGAAGAAGATAGCAGTAAGACCCTTCCACAGTGGGTCTGAGCCATTTCGGAGCAGCGCTGGCCTGAAGAAGCTAAAGGACCAATCGCAGGCTCATAAGACTGGGACCTCTGGGTCAACCACAGTCTGCACGGCAGCCCCTCAAGACGCCCATGGTGCCTCACTTGGACCCTTCCATTCATCTCTCTGCATCTCAAACTTGCTCTGCTTCCCAAAGCTGGTTCTTACACAACTCATTTGCACATCTGTGTCCTGACCTTGTTTTGCTCACATCCCATGATGTCAAGCCCAGTACATGGTCACCTAGCTTGTGTGACCTGCTGGATGAATGCCTGGCCAAACACTCCTCATTCGGTGCAGCAGTGAGGTTCCCTGGTTTGGATGCCAACAAGGGGTCTTCATGTTTAATAAAATGAGTGGATGTTGTAGCTTGAGCATGGATACTTGTCCTTTTTTCCAGGCTGGTTCATACCAGCCACCACTTAAGCTTCCCTTTTGTGAGAGCAAGTTGTATATATCTTTAAGCAGGCGGAACAGGACCAAGTGTAAGTTGGTTTAGAGTGAAAAATATGGTGGGGCTCAAGCAAACCTTGTTTTGAGAGTTTTACTGTATCACCTCAAACATGAGAAAACTCACTGAGACTCTGTCTCTTCCTTTGACAAAGATCCCACAGTGTGTGATTATCAGGGAGTCCCAAAGGCATCAGAAGGATTATTTTATCTAAAATTATTATTTTCCACACTGTTGGAGTTACTATGGTAATTATGGCAATAATTATCATAGTATTATTTACTGTAATACATATAATTATTTACCGTTATTATATCCGAAGGACTTTTCTATGTGTCAGCTCTTTCTCAGATCTTACAGTTGCTGCATCTGATCAGTGTGGTCATTATCTCTACTGATAAATGAAAATGTGCCTGTCACACACTGTGTGGGTACAGTGCTCTTTGAGCCCTATCAAGCCAGACTCTCTAATCTTTATGTAAGTTTGATGCTTCCCCTGTAACTATCTCAGTGCAGCTAACACCAGGCACTGTGTTAGATCAAAAGTCATAGCTAAGAAAAGAGTCACCAACACATGGGGCCAGAAATGACCTGGTGCTATTATTGCTAATTCTAATAGAAGGGGACACAGATAGGATGTTTCCCATAAGTAAGGTACTGTGATGATCTTACATATGTCACAAACTCTAGGAGCCGAGTTATATTTGATTGCGCTTTTTCCTTAAGGAACATGCTATTTCTCAGTGGTGTTTTGTAGAACTTCACAGATGAGCAGGAAGAAGAGATAAATATCCAGTCTCTGCCCTTCTGCATTTCAATGGTTCACTGGAATCAATCAAAATACTGACATGGATCAATGTTTATTATTACAGTCTCCTTCAACTATATTAGCAAATTAAGCAAACAAAATAGTCTAATTTGCTAGAAGTTTTGGCTGATGAGCACATTAATATCTGTCATTTATTTATTTGTAGTTAAATTTTTATAGAATGTGGAGGGCTTACCTACCAGGTTAGATGTAATGTTTGGGACTCCCAGTGTGTACTACACTTAATCTTCATACTCTTAGACATATGATGTGTGACATACAATCACTCTGTGAGAGCCTGTCCTAGATACTGGTCTTTACCAAGTAAAGTGGGGCTAATGAAGACCCTCCAGGACAGTGGGCTGA
Source organism: Peromyscus californicus insignis (assembly GCF_007827085.1). Lineage (NCBI taxonomy): Eukaryota > Metazoa > Chordata > Mammalia > Rodentia > Cricetidae > Peromyscus > Peromyscus californicus. The sequence goes on from NW_026294534.1 coordinate 4,103,086, forward strand.
ATGCAGGGAGGTGCCAGGGTACCTGGCAGGAGCAGTGGGATGAAGGCTGAGTCAACACGGCGACTTCAGCAAGAAGCAACTGTGATGTAAAGGGATCTGTATGACATGAGACTACAGACTGGGGCCATTTCAGCACTTCCTGTATGGGGAAGTGACAGGGTGCATGGCAATGGACTAGGACTTTCCATAGAATATCGTGTGGAGACTTCGCTGGTCAATATCCACACAAAGGCAGCCACACTGGCCTGAGAACCTGCATTCAGCAGAACACTCAGAGAGAGGTCAGTCCTTCAAACACACACAGCTGAATGTCACCACAGTGGAGTTGGGGACAATAGGAAGTCCTTGGAGGTCAATGGGGACAGTGCCCTGGAAGTATGTGTTATCACATCCCAACCTTGCAAATGAGGCCTCATTGAACATAAGCAACTGCCTGTCCTGGCCCACTGAGCTAAGCTCTGGACTCTCAGGTAATTCTCACAGAAACCTCCACCCACCCATGGGCACTGTTGGCTGCAAACTTTGCTCTGTATTTACCTGAAATCTGCTTCTGTACCTCCCACCCACTGTTTCCAGTCCTGTTGAATTTGTTCTGAGTTGGAGTGATGGTACCAAATTGAACAGAGTCCTCCAAATGTGGCATCCCTTCGAAGACTTCGCCTCCACCTCCTCTGTTCTTCCATATCTCAACAGTGTCATCCTTTTCACACAAGGGAGGACATCTCCCCACACCGCGCCCCATGTTCCAATAACTGTGCTGAATTTCTGACCCCCACTCAGGGGAACACAGACTGCCCACGCCAATGTTAATATTTCTCTTCTGTATGTGTACATATTAAACTTGAAAATATAGACCTGCTTACCCCTTGAAAGAAAACCCTAAGTTTACTCCCTTATTTAATCTTCCATTCAAGCAGCTTTAATTGTCTTGCTGTGCAGCTTTGCAGGTCCCAAGCCTGCGAGACGTGGATTAGAAGGGCTCTAAACCATGGACACAACTCATCAACACCCTCAAGTTAAGCCATGATGTATCAAACAAAGCTTGGGAAGGGTACTTGTGTCTATTTTTTTATATTGTCTATGATAACTCATTCAGTCTAAAGAAGAAAAGTAAAAACCCAAAGAAACAAGCTTTTCGGAGCATATAAGACTCATTTTACATGTAATTAGAGCCAACAATTTCTTTTCATTTATAAAACATACTCTGATGACCTTTGAGGTTGGTGGTGGGATAGGACATTAGCTTATAATTACGGTTTGATTTGCAATGAAATGTTGAAATAACTGTTCCTGTGGAGCCTGAGGAGCAGATTTGAGTGGAGCGATGAAGCATCACTGCCCCCTGCTGGCCTACATTGTTATAACAGTCTAGAAAAGATTTCAATAAGAAACCAAAAAAATATTTTTTTTGTTTGTTTAAAGAAAATCACTTTACAAGCTAGAAATGAACACTTTCCCTTCAGAATTGTCATCTGATTTATTTTAAAAATAATCCCTTCCCATAATTTTTGGAGAATTGTAAATGATGTTTTAACATTTTGAAATGCAGATATAAATTACCAATTGAGAAACTCCAGGGAAAGCCAGGCTGTTGGCTAGGATCATGCACTCACAGCACATTTTAAAGAACAGTTTGTGTGCTCTCTTGTTCGGTCATACCATCTCAGGCCGAGAGAAAGCCTCACCTTTCATTTGTTCAATCTCTGAGATCTGCTCTTGTCCCTCCTAAATGCTTTCTCAACACAAGCCATAGGCGTTGGATTTGCGGGCCAGTGTGGTTTTCCATTCTATTGCACCAGCAAGACGATGCCGAAATCGTGTAAACACACGATGGGGTCTCTTGCAGTGAAACCGATCTCCATATAGACGCAGAAAGACAAAGACACATTTCCTGGGTTTCACTCAGGGTCTTCACCATGGAAAACTGCAATACAAAGGTGATTAGGTCCCACTTCTACTTAATTATGGTTTAGGACCCACTTTTGCATTAATAGCTGCTCCAAACACCAGTTCATTTCTTATTATTTTGTATCTAGAAAGAGAATTGCTTCTTTTTTTTTTTCTTTGCTTAAGGATATGAGCGACTCCAGAAAGATTTTTCTTCAACCTGGCTTGTATCTGTCACTGCATGAAGAGAAATCCAGATGGGGACTGTTTGCTTTGGATATACACAAGATATTTGCAGACTTGTTTATGTTTATTTTTTCTTCTATCTTCTGGAAACCACATTTTTCAAGGTCTGAAACCATCCCTGCAGAAAGTACAGCTAGACCATTTCACTAATAAGGTTCACTTGGATGGTACAGTGATCTCATCTTAAAGCTTTGCCCTAATTACACTGCTCACCAAAAACCCAATTGCCTTTCCCATGCTTTTTAAGAAGCCCCGGAGTGTTGTCCTGTTAGAGAGCTGTTTGTTTCAAAGCTAATAGGCCAAAGTAGGACGGGGTTCATCTGCCAGTCCTTTGCCTACCGGCACCCTCTGTCACTGCTCCAGAAGGACCTCCCCACAGCAGGGTTTCCATGATTCAGCTGTCTACTGTTAGGTCCGCGGCTGGCAGAGCACCCAGTGGGGGCAAACCGAAGAACTGGGCTTTGGGTTCCAAACACTCCGCCTGGTCTGTTTTCTGTTGCTGCCATAAGCACCAGGACCAAAAGTAACTCAAGGGGGGAAGGGCTTATTTCATCTCATAGGTTCGGGAAACCGAGGCGGGAGCGCAAGGCAGGAACCTGGAATCAGGAACTGAAGCAGAGACCACAGAGGAGCTGTGCTTCCGCGTTGGGGTCCCTTGGCTTGCTCAGGGGCGCCTACTTAGGAACAGCATACCTGTCGTTGCCTGGGCCCTCCTACATCATTCAGCGGTTAAGAAAATGCCTCACAGGTTTGGCCACAGGACGTCCGACCTGGGCAGTCCTTCAGGTGCAGTTCCGTCTTCTCGTGGGACTCTGGGTTGTATTGAGTTGACAGCGGAAGCTGTGACGCCTCCCTACCATAAAAAGAGAAAAATTAATTTCAACTTGAGATAAGCTCTCCTGAAGAAAGGAAGAGAATTCTTACTAGGAGGGAAATGACAGACATTTCTGCTCGAGGCCATGGCTGCAGCAATGAACTTTTCACATCTCACATGTATTGATTGGCAGACACACTTGTGCTATGTATTCCACAAAGAAAACATGTGGCCAATTAAACCATGACCCCATGATTTCCTTCAATTAGAATCTTTATACTCATCAGAAGCGATTATTCTGGATATATTTAGATACAGCTTTTAAAATCAGATATCACCTTTAGGTGAATGTGCAATGGAAAATGTAAGCCAAATAATTTAACTCAAGTAATTACAAAACATTTTTTTTTTCTGTTGAGAGTTCAGCAGGGAGTGTGCAGAACAAGAAGAAGCTGAACAACCTGGCAGAGAGCGTATAGAAAAGGCTTGGCTTATAGGAGAACTGGAACAATGGTCGTGGGGAACGTGCAGCCAAGAGATAGATGCATTGTGAAGAATCTTGGCAAGGCTGATGGGAACGACTCAGAAGAGAATAAGGAAGCAGGCTGGAGCACCAGGTAGCAGAGGTGTTGTGCTAGTTTTCTCAGCCCTGTGAAGAAACACCCGAAAGAGAAGAAGGAATTTAAGGGGAGAACAGTTTATTTTTACCTATGGTTTCACGGGGTTTTCATTCATGGGGGCAGGAACACTCCTCCCAGGAGGCAAGAGCCTGTGACAGGGACACCTTACTTACAGCACTGAAGACCGCAGGCAGAACTCTGGGAGAGTGCAGCATCCAGAGGCCTACATGACTTACTTGTGAGAGCCAGGTTGCTTCACATAAGGGTTCAGCAGGCTTCGAAATCGGGTCTCGGGTCAGAGACTAAGTGTTCGTGAGCCTGTTGGGACATTCAGATTGGAATCATCACACTCCATCCCTGACCCTCAAAGGCTCATGGTCATCTCATAATACATTGTGAATTTGGTTGAACTTCAAAAGTCCCTGAAGCCTTAATAGTCTCAAGACTTGACAACTCCAAAGCTTTTACTGAGACTCTAGGTACCCTCCTAACTTCGAGTGCCGGTAAAAATCCAGGAGAGTTATATATTTCTAATATACAATGTGCAAAATAAACATTTCCATTCCTGTAGGGAGAAACAAGGAAAAACTGGACCAAACCAAATATCAAAACCTTGCAGGACAAACAAATCCTGCAGCTCCATGTCCAGCATTTCAGGCACATGCTGGAAGTCAATGGCCTTAGTTAGCTCATCCTCTGGCCCTGGCATATACAGCACACATGGCTGTCTCTTGAGCTATGTCCAGTAGGTGTCCATAGGTTACTTCAACAGATATCACACATTCCTGGCATGTCAACATCCTGAGATCTCCATCATAACTTAGGCTTCACTTTCAAAGCTTCATGACCGGTCTTCTCAGAGGTTCCCAATTGGGAATACGACCTGCTATGCATTTCCTGGCCATTCAGACTCTCCATAGGAACCTTGGTGCAAACATTATGCATTTGACCAGCCCCATCTTCCATGACAAGTTTTATAACTAGGTTATACGATGAGCTGTGTAAACATGTCTTTGTCATATGCTTATGCACATGAAGCTTCAGGCAATGTGCCATGGGGTCCTCACAGGTAAAGTGACACCAGGGAAAGATCATACACCAGTAATTGGTGGAGATTTTACGAAATTGCATCTATTTGGAGGTTTGTAACTAGTAATGATTTTGAAGATCTGGGAAAAACATCCCAGAAGTAGAATATTTCTTTTTGAAAATTGGACAAAAATGATGGGCAATTTCTTTCAGTCAATGTAAAATAAAGAGCGGGTAGTGTAATGAAGGGGCTGGGCCATTCCCTCTAATATCTGTCATTCTTCTAAAGAAAACTTTCTCATTTGTTCCCATCTGCAATCTCACACACCCAGTCTTTAGTATGTGTGAGTCTACAGACACCCTAGTCTTCTAAACTTCTGCTAGAACAGAGGGTGGAGACTTTTTTCTTAAAGTGATAATTCCTGTTTCCTGGTATCGTGACACTGTTTTGAAGGTATATAATGTATTGTTCTGTTACACTACATACTCACTATTTCAATAAAAAGACTCACCATTTTTTGTGCTGTGTTGATGGTTCTGTGATTGTCACAGGAGTGCTTGTTGTACATGGAGACAGCTTTCCTTTTGCATAGCAAATAACCATAGGACAAATAATAATCCATTTTGTGTCTTTCTAGAACTTTCCTATGTATCTGGAACCATTCTCCATGCTGTATCCCTTAGTAGCATGAGAAAATTGTGCCCTGATTTTGAAGATGTAAGATTTGGTGAGAAATTGATTCAGACTTAAATAGACTTAAAGGGATTCCAGGATTAATGTAAATTTGACATTCTCACCCACCCGCAACTAAACCTTGTAAATTCTACTTAGATTGTTTCTTGAAAAGCTTAATTAGCTCTCAATCCAATTTAGGCATCTGATAGTTAATATTGCTTTCCTGTATTTTAACTCTTGGGGATAATGATGGTGACTATGGTGATGATGGTGATTGTGTTGATGATGACGAGGATGATGGTGGTCATGGTGATGATGATGATATTGGTGATGATAATGATGATGTTGAGGTTGAAGATGGTAGTGATGATGATGGTGGTGGTCCTGGTGATGATGAGGAGGAAGAGGAGGATGATAAAAGCAACTGACTTACCCAAGTCTGCTGTGGATATAGCTCTGTATAAATAAAATGCTGATTGGCCAGTAGCCAGGCAGGAAGTATAGGTGGGACAAGCAGAGAAGAGAATTCTGGGAAGTGGAAGGCTGAGGCAGAGAGACGCTGCCAGCCGCCACCATGAGAAGATGTTAAGATACCAGTAAGCCACGAGCCACATGGCAACTTATAGATTAATAGAAATGGGTTAATTTAAGATAAAAGAACAGCTAGCTAGAAACCTGAGCCATTAGGCCAAACAGTTTAAAATAAGCATCTGTGTGTTTATTTTATAAGTGGGCTGTGGGACTGCAGGGGCTTGGTGGGACCTGGAGAGAAGTTCTCCAGCTATACGAGTCTTTTTACAAGCATTTAACACTCACTTATCCATCACAAACAACCCTGAAGCAGAGCGCAGTATATTGTCTATTTCTCCCCAAAATAAATAAAAGCACAGAAGCATGCAATGACGATAGACGTCGTGTCATACAACTAAAAAAACGGCACCTCTAGGATTCAAACTAGTCATGTGGCCCCAGTGAGTATGCTTTTAAAGTACAAACAATTTTCACATGAATTACAGTAATTGTTACCTGATTGGAACATGAGCTTTGAAAATAAAACTGTGCACAATGTACAACTGTGCATTGTTCTCTCCTGGGCCTCTGCTAATACTGCTACCCTTGATCCTCACATGGAGTCACTTCCTGAGAAGCAAAAAGACAAGACCATCATCCTTGTGTCTGCTTGGGCCATTCTCCATATGGACCATTTATAGCATGTTGAATGCAGTGCCCCTCACAGCCCTCTCCAAGGGTACTTACTGTGTGTGTGTTCCCGATCCTGTGTGTGTTGGCATGTCCTGCTTTTCTTCTCATCTTATATAGTTTCAGAACCCCCAGACTTACCAGTCCTCTGGGATTCATTTCTCCTCATCTCTGTGTTCAAGACCAGCTGAGCTGATCTAAGAACCATATCCCTGCATTCATCTCTTCTCCATACTTCTGGCCTCCCCCACAAACCAAAATGTCCTCACTCTCAGCAGTCTATCCTTCCCTGATGAGGGAGTTTACAAGGTTGCTGTTCCAGGGCACGGCAGACTGGTGGCTTGAAAAGAGGAAAGTTTTCTTCCTAATTCTGGGGGCCTGGGATCTAAAATAAATACTTTTGATTGTCTGGGTGCTTTGAGGCCTTCCTCTCCAGTGCATAGGTGGGGTTTCCTTTCCCCATGTTTTCACAGGGTCTCGCTTTGTATCTACTGATCAGGAGAGCAGTTACATTGAAATAAGCCCCATCCATATGATTTCACATACACACAACTCCATCTTTAAAGATCCAGTGCCAAATACTGTTACATTTTGAGATAATGGGAGTTAGGATTTCAGTGATATTCCATGTAGTCCCACACTAACTGGCTGTCATTTTTGCCACATTAGTCTTTTTATAAGATTCTGTCAGGTCCTTTTCCCTCTGGGGCTTTAGCTTGTAGTTAGAAGGAAACCTAATGGCATCAGTGTGGATTTTCTGGCCATGCACACTGCTTAACTTTGTAGACTTGAGAAACCATGGTGACTGCAAGCTCTCAGCATTTGGAGTCCTGTAGCCTCTGCTTCTTGGAGAAATGACTTTGGGGTTTAACCAAACCAGCCTTATCACTTGTAAATAGGAACAGTGTAAGAGTTGACTCTCTTGGGCTCTGGATGACATGTGACTGTGCAGATACCACTCAGCAGCATCTTGGCCTTGGTAAAGAGTCAATAAATGTTAGCAGTCCACAGGTTTAATACAATCACTCAACTTCTTCCTGGGAATGTGCCTCAACTCCTAAAGGGCTCAGCAGTCTCTAAACTGTTTCCATTTTTAATCTTTTGACATAGTAGTCTTCTGAACTTATTTCTTTGTAACTTGATCTATCTCAAAATCTCGGTGATAGCAATAGTTTGACATAAATGTTATGCCTCTACTCAACAAATGAAAGTGTTCACAATCTTAAAACTACCTATCTATCTTTATCCCTCAGTAGTTCCTTCAAACTCACCTTGGTCTACTCATAGCTGTTCACGCAGCTGGAACTTTCAGGACCTGCAAGTTTGTCTTAGGCTCTGTTGGAAGGCCTCTTCTTGCTCAGGAACCTACATTTTTTTTTCCAAAACGACCCCTTGCTAGGAATTTCCCAGAAGTCCCTGAGCCTATCTTCTGCCAATATTCCCTGGGCACCATATGTAACTACTTAGGGCAGTTTGCTTCATTACACTGTAAAGCGATGTGATGTGTGAGTACTGGATTGTCTGCTAGAATCAAAGACATAAAACCCAACTCATGCTAATGTCATCTCCATTCTGCTACAATACACTCTTGTGTGGCGCTGTAGAAGAGCAACAGTTCTCTGCCTCACTCCTTCATTAAAAACAAAACAAACAAACAAAACCCACTGAAAAGTCTATGCTGAGCCCCAGATGTTCATGTCCAACTTCACATAGGCTTGTCCAGCATCTGACGCATTTCTTCTCCTTTGTCATGTTTGGGGGAACGGGCCATGTTGTCTCACCTCTCCCATTCCTTACTCATAACAACCCAAATGGAATATTTAGTTTGTATTTCTTACCTTTGTTACTCAGAGTGGAGAATAACAATGGAAACAGGATCCCTTGACTCCTCCCAGCACAGGAGATCACTATCGAGAGGAAAGAACAGCACTTCCTTCTTGTTTATGTTTCTTACACCCCCTGTAGCCTTCATGTACATGCTACAGTTGAGAACACTGATATATGATTCTGTGATGACAGTGAAGTGTCTCACAGCTTTTGCCTGTTTGCTCTATGCATTGAGGCTGAGCATCCTTCGGCATTATCAACTAAGCAAGTCTCACTCATTAGCCAAGCCATTTGATTGCATTTCCCTACTTGAATAAACTTCATTTCTGAAGGTTGTAATTGCTGTTTTCTTATGCTGACTTCCTTTTAATATTTTATTAATTCATTGAGAATTCCATACATTATATTTTGATCATTTTTTGCCTCCACCACTCTCTCCTCCCAGATCCATCCCTGTTCCATACCCAGCCAGCGCTGTGTTCTTATTGTCCAAAACCCTTGGAGTCCAGACTGTGCCTCGAGTTACAATGATTCTTTTTAAAGTCATCTGTCCTCTAAACTCCCTATCCTGACAACTGGTCTATCAAGTCTCGTTTTCCCAATACCTCTTCCATCCCAGGGTTCAATGTGTGGATTCCCGCCCACCAGAGGATTCTCTCTAACCTTGCAGCTCAGTCTCTAGAAAATCCACACACACCTCTACTCTGACAGGTACAGCCCCTACACTGTCACCCTGGAAATAGTGGAAACACAGTGATACAGTTTAAATGTAGAATAACCCCCTCAAAGGCTCTTATATTTGAACACTCGGTAGTGGTACTATTTGGGGAGCTTTTAGAATGTGTGCAAGGTGGAGCCTAGTGGGAGGAACTGAAGCAATCTATATGGGATGTGATATGAGATTTGTAGTCCAGCCTAGTTCCTATACTATCTTTGTTTCCTGGTTTGGGGAGACATGAATCAATAGCCTCCTCCTCCTCCTCCTCCTCCTCCTCCTCCTCCTCCTCCTCCTCCTCCTCCTCCTCTTCCTGCCACAGATGCTGATGGGCCCACCCATCCTGCCCCCCATCATGTCTTCCCTGCCATGCTGCACACTGTCCCCTCAACTATGGACCAAACACACCCGTCTTCCTTTATTTATGTTGCTCCTCATCAGGCATACAGTCAAACAAAGAAGGAAGGGACGACTGCTTGTTGTGTTTTGATGCCCAGCACCCATTCACTTGTTAAGGCCTGAGCTTTTCTTTGGGGGAAAAAAACCCCTTCCTACTCTAGTGCTCTGTGGTTGCCATGGCAGATGTATTGAACATGGGCTAATGTGGCAGAGTGGAGGGCCTTGGAGAACCGGACTGGCAGACCCAGGATAGGTTGTCTTACCTATCTGTCTCTGGTAGATAGATGCTCAGTAGTGACCACCCACAGGACATGAATAGCTTTCCACTCTGCTCCTAAACTAAGACGCCTCACAAACCTCTTCCCAGTCTCTCTCGTCACTGATCTTTATTATTATTCATTTCCTTAAAGCAGACTCTTTAGCCACACTTCATAAATGAGGATAAGCTTTTGGCCGGTGCCTTCTCTCCATCCAAGGGTTGTGCACAACAAGATTTATTGGTTTTCTTTATCATTCTCTTTCTTGATTGGACTGTCATGGAGCAGAATTTCAGTCTAGCTGGTGGCAATAAAATGCAAGCTGTGCAGAATGTTTCCTTCTTCGGTCTGCTTGTCACAGAGAACGCCTCATGAACACGCAGGTGGAGCAGAATGACAGATCGGTAAAAGTAGAACAGGTGTCTCAGGGATCTGAACCAATGAAGACACAGCTTGGGAAGGAAGGAAAAGCTTGATGTTGGATCTGTGTGTGCAGCACATAATGACTCATTGTCAAAGGTCAAGAAAATGTTGGTCTTTGCCAGGCTAAAGGAGGAGGGGAGGCAGCAGACTTCTAAGGTGTGAGTTATCTGTGGGGAGGCTATGACTCGGTGCCCCCATTCCACAAGCCTTTCTCATGCTTTGTCTACAGGAGCCTACTGGGTTTTTCTGTGTAGTAGTTCAATTTTTCCTGCATTAGGATCCATGTCGGATGGACCGGATCTCTTCTTCTCCTATTGTGTTTTCATTGGCCTCTGCCTTCCACATCCTTTCCTGTCTCTTCTGCCATTATTCTCTCCCAATTCCATGTGTTCCTTTTTTGCTGTTGTTAAGCTCACTGAGTCCACTCAGTGCTAGCATTATGTGCACAGGTGTGAGACCATTTACGGGAGCATTGATGGCCTCTTACAGCCTTCACCCTAAACAAACCTGACTCTCTGTCCCACAGGAGCCATCAAGTGCCAATAGCTCCTGAGCTAGGCATGGGATTTCATGCCCACCTCTGCTGAGCATGCTGGGAATTTGTCTCACTTGATCTTGTGCATGCTGTCCTATCTCCTGTGAGTTTATATGTGTAACTGCTCTGTTGTGGCCAGAAAACGGTTCTGCTGTAGTTACCCACTGACTCTGCCTCTTACCATCTTCCTGCCCCCTTTTCCCCACTGATCTCTGAGCCTTGAGAAGAGTGGGTATGACATACAGGTCCCATGTAGGGCTTAGCGTTCCACAGTCTCTCTTTCTCTGCACATTGACCAGTTGTGGGACTTTCTATTAAGTGTTATCTACTGCAATACAAAGCTTCTCTGATTGTTGTTGAGATTATAGTAAGATAATCTATGGGTAGGTACAAAGATACGTCTTTTAAAATGCGTTTAATTCTACATTTAACAGAATAATTGTTTAGCAGAATAATTGTAGTAGGCTCCTGCCTGGGACCTATGACCTACTTAGCCACGAGTTCCTGGCCCCTTTAATAGTGTCAGGAGTGGATTCCTTCTTGAGGTCTTGGGGAGCAGGCTTTAAATAATAAAGCGACTGGTAAGTCTCTCGGCTATTCATGCCGCCATTGCACCGGGGAGCGTATCTTGCCAGGCCAGTCCTTGGATCTGATAGGGTTCACAACTGGAGGCAACTATTGATTTCTTTTTCTCCTCCTGTAGCACGGACATCACTCCCAACCCTGTAAAAGCTGGCTGGCACTGAAGAGGTTTCCATGACTGCACCGACTTGATGTTTCCCTGGTCAGTGACTCAAGTATTTGGTGTCTTCAGCCATAGGATCTTACCATCAAGTTCTAGAGAATAGACATTACCCTGTAAGGTTTGGGAGTCTAGGGGACCCCCTGTTTGTCCTCACAGCACTCTTTCCAAGTATGTGCGTATTTTAGGAAGCGTCTGCAGTAGCAGTTTTCCATACGGCTTTTCCAAAGGTCTTTTGTGTCATCACCGTCCTCCCCTACCCTGCCTTCCCATCCCTCACGCCATTTCACCCTCCGTGATGCTCCACCTGTGCTCTATCCCCTCCGTGAAAGACCCCCTTCCACGGTCTCTTACTGGTTTGCTGAATCATAATGACCAACCAACTAACTGAAGTTACACTTCAGTTCTTCCACAGCAGCCTATAAAAATCTCTCCATGCTCCGTGCACAGCCTTTTCCAAGGTTAACTCTCCCCACTCCTTGTGAAAAATATCAGTGTTTATGACTAAATTTAATTCTGTCTGTTAGGTGAGGGGGCACTTACAGTCTCATCTCAGGGATTCCTATGAACATCTGAGAGATGATATAGTTAAACAAATCAATTAACACTTTAATGAACCGCCCATCTATTTAGCCCATCATGTCCAATTAATTACCGCTGCTCCCACCATCCATTACTGTCACAGCACATTCATATCTTTGTCACTTATCTGCTGCCACATGCCTCTGTCTCTGGGGATTAGAGACACTGAAACCATGGAACTCATTTTAATGATGTAGTAGCCACGCCACTGTCATTCCTAGCCAGGAAGCACTCATCTTCGAACTTTGCAAGGGGGTAATGTTTCTCCCACTTAGACACTTTTCTGTTGTCTTAGTAAACGAAGTGTCTTGTTGACCCAGCTGTTGGACAGCCCTGGAGTAGATGGAACACTTGTAGTCTTATAATCACCTACTGCTCCCTGCCACCCTCTGCCAGTTTAAACTTCTTTCTGCACACGATGTAGATTCTGGAACTGCAGTCACACTGTGAGTTCATCAGACCCGATGCCTACAGTTCAAGTCCTCAAGCAAGCAAGCTGTCAATCCACTTCCTAGTTGAGGAATGAACACACAAAATTCTCAGGAGAGAATGATCTACATGGACAGGTTGTCTCTTTCCAGATGAAACTTGGCTACTATCCAAAAAAAAATCCTACTTGGAAAGGATAGAAGGGGGTTGTATTTGTCAAAATGGAAGCAACACAGCCACTGAAGAAGCCACACAGCCAGGCTCTCTTGGGTGAGATTGTACATGGCCTTTAGGGGCAAGAGGAAATCTCATGGCAATGAGTCTCAGTAGATTTGACTTTCAAGACTTAAGTTTTTATCTTGGCCCCCAGTCTCAAGGCCCTACTCCTTTCTGTCTTATTCATGACCTTCCTTAACACAAGTGACAAGGCTGTGCATTCACCTTGCCTCATAAGTGTGCAACTTGTATAACCCAATGCTTAGATGAAGTCTAAAGATTTTATGAAGGGAATGGGGAGACAGCTCTGCTGATAACCTTCCATGCTTCACAGATGTGAGGATATGAGTTTGATCCCAAGGATCCACATTTTTTAAAAAAGGCTTTCCATGGTGGCATGTCTTTCTAATCCTAGCTCCAGGGGTGAATAAACAACAGTTCGACTCCATGAGACTCACTGGCAAGCCAGTCTAGCCTACTTGTTGAATTCCAGGCTAGTGAAAGATACCCTGCCCCAGTAACCAAGGATGAGGATGTGGTGGTTTGAATGAAAATGGCCCCCATAAGCTCATAGGCACTATGAGGAGGTGTAGCTTTGTTAGAATAACATGGCCTTGTTGGAAGAAGTGTGGGGGTGGGCTTTGAGGTCTCATATATACTCAAACCGTGTCCAGTGTCTCAGTTCACTTCATATTGCCTCTGGGTCACCACGTAGCTTTCTCAGATCCTTCTCCAGCACCATGTCTGCCTGCACACTGCCATGTCCCACCATGCTGATAATGGACTAAAGCTCTGAAACTGTGAGCCACCCCACTAAATGTTCTCCTTTATAAGAGTTACCTTTGTCATGATGTCTCTTCACAGCAGTAGAAACACTAAGACATTTAGCAACTGAGAAACAACATCTGGGGTTGTCCTCTGGCCCCTACAGATAGTCACACCAATACACTCACACTCACACACACATGTGTGAGAATGAACACACATGCATTCACAGACCCATACATGTATTCATGCATGCATGCACTCACATACACATGCACACACATATACACATGCACACACACGCACTCACAGACACACATCCACATCCACACACATATGCGAACATACACACACTTTCTCTCTTTCATACACATGCACTCACAATTAAAGTAATCTTCCATGTGGGAAGTTAAAATGTACTACAGAGTGGCTCTGAATAATAAGACATTTTCTAGAGACACTATGGTAAGTATTGCCTCTCTGAATTAGGAGCATGGGGCCCTGAACTCACCTTTCTCTTTAAAATCTCCAGGGTTGTCAGAACACACCTTAGGCCTTACAGTCATCTATGGTCACACACAATGACAAGCACACATAGCACCTGCTCTTTTTATCTCATCACCCTGCTTTAAAAGCAAACCTGCGTGTTTTGTGTCGTGCTTCTTTTACTTGGCATAATTATTTTGAGATTCACCAACAGCCTGCATGTATCAGAACTCCATTCTTTCAAACTTTTTTTATGAGTTGTATTGCACTGTATAGATATGCCACAATTTTAATGCATTTGTTGGTGAGCATTTAAAGTCATTAAACTTTTGTAAATTATGAATAAAAAAAAAAAGCAAACCTGCTTGAGCAGCATGTTCACCTCTTATTACTATTGTCTCTCAGGATATTGAGACATGTCCCTTCACACATTAGCATTCACTACGGCGCTTGAAATAGATTTGAGTGAATATATTCAAAATCTATATTCATATTAATCTATATTTTGATATCATTTCAATAACTTAATTTTAAGCAAAGAACTAGTTTTCAAATGTTAATTTAAAAGTTATTAACTCCTCTGAGTTTGAGGCAAGCCTAGACTACAGAGTGAGTTCCAGGACAGCCAGGTCTAGTAAGTTCCAAGACAGCCAGGGCTACACAGAGAAACCCTGTCTCAAAAAAAAAAAAAAGTTATTAACTGTTGTGGAATATTTGTTTACACTGTGTGAAGATGTGTCACTGTGACTGGTTTAATAAAGAGCTGACTGGAGACTAGCTAGGTAAGAGAGAATAGGTGGGACTTCCAAGCAGAGGGAGAAACTGGAGAAGAATCCGAAGTGCAGGGAGATGCTAGCAAGATGTGGACCAAGTCAGACATACAGAATGGAGAAGAGGTTAAAAAAAAAAAAGCAACATGGCAGAATGTAGATGAACAGAAGCAGGTTAATTTAAGTTATAAGAGCTAGTTGAGTTTAGTGCAACTGGATTTATGTTGAGGTCTTTGATCCACTTGGACTTGAGTTTTGTGCATGGTGACAGATATGGATCTATTTGTAATCTTTTATATATTGACATCCAGTTATGCCAGCACCATTTGTTGAAGATACTTTCTTTTTTCCATTGTATAGTTTTGGCTTCTTTGTCAAATATCAGGTGTTCATGTGTGCGTGGATTAATGTCAGGGTCTTCAATTTGATTCCATTGGTCCGTATGTTGGTTTTTATATCAGTACCAAGCTGTTTTTATTACTATAGCTTTATAGCAGAGCTTTAGGTCAGGGATAGTGATGCCTCCAGAGGTTGCGTTATTATACAGGATTCTTTTAGCTGTCCTGGGTCTTTTGTTTTTGCATATGAAGTTGAGCATTTTTCTTTCCAAATCTGTGAAGAATTGTGTTGGGATTTTGATGGGGATTGTGTTGAATCTGTAGATTGCTTTTGGTAAGATTGCCGGTTTTATTATGTTAATCCTACCTATCCATGAGCATGGGAGATCCTTCCATTTTCTGATATCTTCTTCAATTTCTTTCTTTAGAGATTTAAAGTTCTTATAAAAAAGGTCCTTCACTTCTTTAATACAAGAGAAAGTAGAAAGTACACTTGAATGCATTGGCACAGGAGATCACTTCCTAAATATAACACCAGCAGCACAAACACTGATCACAACAATTAATAAATGGGACCTCTCGAAACTGAGAAGCTTTTGTAGGGCAAAAGACATGGTCAATAAGACCAAAAGACAGTCTACAGAATGGGAAAAGATCTTCACCAACCCCACATCTGACAGAGGACTGATCTCCAAAGTATATAAAGAACTCAAGAAACTAGACATCAAAATACTGAACAATCCAATTAAAAAATGGGCTAAAGAGCTAAACAGAGAATTCTCAAAAGAAGAATCACAAATGGCTGAAAGACATTTAAAGAAATACTCACCATCCTTAATCATCAGAGAAATGCAAATCAAAATGACTCTGAGATACCACCTTACACCTGTCAGAATGGCTATGATCAAAACCACTAATCACAGTCTATGTTGGAGAGGATGCGGAGCAAGGGGAACACTCCTCCACTGTTGGTGGGAATGCAAACTTGTACAACTACTGTGGAAATCAATATGGCAGTTTCTCAGAAAATTGGGAATCGATCTACTTCAAGACCCAGCCATACCACTCTTGGGCATATACCCAAGGAATGCTCAATCATACCACAAAGAAACATGCTCAACTATGTTCATAGCAGCACTATTTGTAATAGCCAGAACCTGTAAACAACCTAGATGCCCGTCAACCAAAGAATGGATTAAGAAAATGTGGTACATATAGACAATGGAGTACTACTCAGCAGAGAAAAACAATGACAGCATGAAATTTTCAGGCAAATGGATGGAACTAGAAAATATCATCCTGAGTGAGGTAACCCAAACCCAGAAGGACAAACATGGTATGTACTCACTCATAAATGGATTCTAGATATAAAGCAAAGAACAATCAGACTGCAACCCACAGAACCAGGGAGGCTATACAGCAGGGGGTACCCTAGGATGACTGTGGCTTATAATAAGTTTTGGTTTTACTCAATTACTGGGCAAGCCTCGATGAAACATTTCACTAATAGGATAAGAATTTATACTGTATCAAGCTGATAATAGAAAAATAAATTAATTTTAAAAAAAGAGCTAGTTGAGGACAAGCCTAAGCTAAAGACCAAGCTTTCATAATTAATAAGAAGTCTCCACGTCATTATTTGTGAGCTGGAGTTCCCAAAAGAAAGTCAAACTACAATTTATAAACTCTACACATTATATACATTTTTTAGTACAAAAATTCTTAGAACTTGTATATACTAAACTCATATATCTACAACCAATCTACATCCCCAGGCAAGCTGACTGAAATGTGTTCCGCAGGATCTGAAATGCTGCTCTAGGACCTATAGCACCTGTCTATGCGTCTTTATTAAATCTGTATTAATTTTACATTGCTGAGTAACAAATTACCATGAAGAGAACAGCTTAAAATAGTACCCATATATAGAGTCTTCTGTGTTGGGAGACCTGGGAACATTGCTGGGCTCACTGCTTCCGTTCTCCTAAGGCCATAATCTAGTGTTGGCTGGGGTTTGGGTAGCATCTGAGAGCCAAGTGGCACAGGATCTGCTTCTGTTGGCAGAATTCGGTGCTTGGGATGTAGAACAGGGGTCATCAAACCGCTGCTGGTTGGCCCTGGCCCCCTGAGTTCCTGGGGACTAGTGCAGATTCATCACCCTGTGTGTGGGCTTCCCACCTGGTATTCTTCAAAGAGACGAGAAACATACAAAAGAGGGCTACTACCAAGTCAGTTACAGAAAGCATAACCATTTACTAAGCACATGACTCTCTCACCTTCTCTGTGCTATGGTTAGAGCAAAGTCACAGCGCCCACCCCCACCCCAGCCCCCCACTCTAGAAGGGAATTTCCCAGAGCAGCGCACAGCAGAGGATGGGCATTGGAGTCTGTCTGCCTCGCTTCCCTTCTGTGAATGGCCTTTTGTTTCTCCCGTTCCTTGCTTGTTGATGACCTCACTCAGGTTTGTGAGCGCTGTGCAATGAATACTTGGCATCTTCGAGGAAGAGTAAAAACATATGCTACTGTATCACAGCCAGATCAGTAGACGAGCTTTGTTTACGTTTCTTTTTTGCAGTGTCCCACTACCTACTCTTTATTGCCTAGAATCTGTTACTTTGGCCTCTGGAAGCAAAAATCTACTGAGAAGATGTGAGTGTAAAATTGGGATGGGGCTGTGTCAGGGGGGAGTTTGGGATATGTGAAAATTTGCAGTACTGAGCAAAAAAAAAAAAAAAGAGCTTGCCAGAGAACCTCCTGAGTTTTCCTCTGCAGCTCAGTTTGTGCTTTCTATGGGGCACAGGGCAGCAGCCATCGATAGTCTAATTTGCCTTTCAATATGACCAGGCAGTGTGTACCTGACACAAGATGACAACACATTTTTTAAATTCAAGGGTTGCCTCTCTCAGCTGATTCTGTTTCTAAATGGCTTTCCCACGTCATCATTCATCAGAGACCAGGGAGGATAATTTTCAGTACTGAGCAAACACGATTGTTCAGATAAATCAGACGCCAAAAGCATAGACGGCAGCCTGAAGCCCAAAGTGCATGCCTTGCCATTATCCATGCCTTTGTGATGTCTTGGCTTCTTTGTTTCCACATTAGCACAGACCATTATCAGCTATTAGAATTTGTAGGCAGCTGCTGTGTTAAAAAAAAAAAAATAATAATAAAAAGTAAAAACCCCGCTGATGGCATCCAATAGCTTCATACTTTACAAACATTCCCTTAACTAGTTTGCTTCATGATTATTCCAAGATGTGTCCCTTCCGGTCCGATTTGCACAACCTGGAACAAAGTGGCCCATTTGGCTCCGTCTCGTCTTCCTTTTGGCTCACAGACTTATAGCACAACATACAACTGACTCCACATTTGGAGGAGAGAAATTGTGCCGCCAACTTCTGCTAATAATGCTATCTCTCTTTGCCACCGACTTCTAATTATCCTCCAGACAGAGCCGGGGAAGTACAGAGATGCTCAACAATTTTATAAACATTTTTTTTAAGGTTAGTACTTTTTTTTTAACAACAAAATTAAGCTTTGGGGAAGAAACTGGTTTTGATCCAAAAGTTGATATTAAAATTGTTTGCCTGGAAAAGTCAATGTGTTCTTGTACAATGTAATGCTGGATACCGTGGCCAGATTCCTCACAGAATAAGGGTTTGTCGCCCCTCTGTCTCACCAATCTTTTATTTTCTCCTGGTGTCTGTTTTGACTACTTCAGAACGTTCTCGCTTTGTTTCTGGTGCTGCTGTGATAGGCACAGCTTAGGGGAGAAAGGCCTTGTCTCAGCTCACAGTTCCAGATTAGAGTCCCTCACAGAGCTTGAAAGTCAACACAGGAACTTCTCTGAGGACAAGAGTGACAGCTGTCCTCAGGGAGCTTATGGCCCTTTTTCTCTGGAGGGATAAAGGGTCTTTGGAGCCCAGTACCTGGCTTGGTCCTCCCTCCCCCCCCCCCCACTCTGCACTCACACATGCTGGCCCAAGTTTCTCTTCTGTTCCTGGCACAAACCTGTCCTCCTCATGTCAGGGTCTTTTTCTGGGACCAAGAGGGAGCTAACTTCTTTAGGGCTGTCCTCAGAACAAGTGGGATGTGGGTCTCTGAGGTGATGAGTCCCATGTACTGTTTTTCTTACACCTGCATCTCTTTCTCTGTAGTGAACTGAATGGCAGATTAAAACCTTTAACATTTGTCTTAGTGAATGCTGGGAGGAACAAGTTATCCGTTCTTGTATCCAATTAAATCCAGAGTCTTTGACCTGGTTGTAAACGACCCTACATACTGGAAAAAAAAAAGTAGAACAGGGTCTCCAGAAGCCCCTCAGAAAAGCAATTCTGAACATGCCTCAACCAGGATACACTGAGGATACCAGTATCATCTGAATATGCTTCCATCAAGGTACACTGAGGAGACCAGCATCATTTGTGTATAGAGAAGACTCATTTATAAAAAGCACATTTTGAGAAATCACTAAAATCTCATTTTAAAATTACCCCTTAGAAAATGTTCATTTTAATTAAAGAACCAAGCACTTACTTTCAAACATGTTATTTTAGTTATGTAAAATGCTTTCCATTTTATGGGCATGGCACACAGCAGCTTTGGTGAGTTATTCATTCTCCAGATTTTGTTCTAGCTTGGCCCTGTTTCGCATTCACAAACAAGTCTTCCTGACTTAATAAAGTGTTTACGTACTTTCTTCTCACACCCCATTTCCCTGTAGTTCTTTTCCGAGTTGTCAGTTACTGTGTGAATCTGTTTTGTTTCGCTTCCTGTTTGCTGCTGGAAACAGCCGGTGGTACTCATTCAGACTGAAGTCTCCCTTTGAAAACAATTTTCATTGTACTAGGCAAAGCTCGGGAACCACTCAGAAAAGGCCGGGAGAAGGATAGCCGGAGGGGTCAAGGCCACCACAAGAACGTGGCCCTCAGAATCAACTAAGCAGGGCTCACAGGGGGTCACAGGGACTCTGCAAGCCTGGCTCTAAGCTAGGTCCTCTGCATATGTGCTGTACTTAGCTTGGTGTTCCTGTGGGACTCCTAACAGTGGGAGTGGGGGTGTCTCTGACTCTTTTGCCTGCTCTTGGGACCCTTTTCCTCCTACGGGGTTGCCGCATCCAGTCTTGATATGAGGGTTCCTGCCTAGTCTTACTGTAACTTGTTATGCCATGTTCGGTTGACATCCCTGGAAGGCCTGCTCTTTTCTGAGGGGAAATGGAGGAGTGGGTCTTGGGGATGGGGAGAAGGAGAAAGAGGAGGAGGGAGAGAGTGACTAGGAGGAGTGGAGGGAGGGGAAACTGAGGTTGGGATGTGATATATGAAAGAATTTTTTAAAAACTCTCTTCTCTCATGCTCTTTGATGACATAAATTTCAGCTGCAGCCAAATGTTTACATAAAAACCAATATTTATTGGCCTAAATATGAATTTCAGGGGGCAGTCTTTGAAAATAGCCCATACTTGATAAGACTCTCTGAGGTTTTGGGTAGGTAGAACAGCAGTTCTTCAAGGCTCAAGATGGTTTTGACATATTTCACTGAGACATCAGGACATGAACTCCACTGCAAAACAAGTCAGTCCAGACAGCTCTACTTTTTTCAGTTTTTGTTTAAACTTTTTAAAATTGATTCTTTGTGGATTTCACATCATGCATGCCAATCCCACTCATCTCCTGGTCCCCTCACATCCATCCTCTGCCCTTGCAATCTACCTTATCCCAAAACAAAACAAAGTTTAAAAGAAAAACTAAAACTAAAACCAACCAACCAACCAACCAATCAATGAACCAACCAACCAACCAACAACAACAAAAAGTTCTGTGTGGAAGTATAGTGTGGCCCAGTGAGTCACACAGTGTAGCCAATACTTCTTTACTTGTAAGTGTTCATTGCTATGAATTTTATAAGGGGTTTCATAGCCACTGTTTGAAAACAAAACTCTAAAGCTCTGAGCCAGAACAACCAAGTCCATGGTTTCTTCCGTCCGTATCATTCCTTCACCTGAAAGAAAAACAAAGCAAAGCAAGGCTCGTCACATTGCAAACATTTTAAGAACATCTCCCCACATCCCCATTTATCATTCTCCTTGCTTTATTTATCTAACCCAGCCATAGCTATGGGCTGAATGATTTTAACCAGGAGGCAGCGGTGTTTCCTTGAACGGTCTTCCTAGCTCTGGTGCATGTGTGAGAGCAGAATGAACTCATACTTTAGTCCTTAAACACCTTCAAAGGAAATGCCTTCAAAACACCTTCAAACAATATATTTACCAATAAATAATGCCATCTTGTTAGTATTAATATTGTGCTACCCATATAAATAAATAAAGCCAGACAGCTACTGTGTATATATTCTTTTTCTAGCTGTAACATTTCTTCCCTTCAACAAATGTGGGTTCGTGTTGCATTTAATGAGTTAAAAAGCAGATTAGTTTGTAGACCTCAGTCAGTGACAAATTTGATTCTCAGGGAATTTGGTAGTCTGCAGATACACTTCTGTCATGAGAGGAAAAAGGTGAGTTCTGTGACATCTGGTAGGGGAAATGGGGACATTAGTGAACACGTTGTGACAGATAGAACACCCCTCAAGGGTGACTGAATCCACATTGTCTACAACGCCGAAGTTGGGAAACACCAAACTTCATTCATGGAGACGGATTGGAGAAAGAGTTTTTCTCTTTCATGTGGTGAGGCATCGTGAGACTTGGCGATGGGAAAAATCCCCAGGGAGGATCTCTAATCCCAAGTTAGAAAGAAAATATCAGAACTCTCAGTATCTAGGACGAACTCATTTTAAGTTCAACTAGGGCACAGAGGAAAAAAAATCAATGGCTAAGTAGATTTTCTGGGACGTCAGTTCCTGATCAGGTGATGGTTAGAATAATGGGGTAAGAGTCCAGAGGGACCTTCAGGCAGGTGAGATCAGCAGGGCCAGCTGTGCTGTTGGCTGAACCAATGCCAGGTATCTGAAGCCCTGTTACAGCTGTCATTCTTGCTTGTCAACTTGACATACCTGAGAAGAGGGGACCTCAGTTGCCTCCATCAGACTGGCCAACGGGCAGGTCTGTGAGGCATTTTCTCGATTGCAGGTTGCAGTAGAAGATCCTAGTCCACTGTTGGCAGTACCACCTCTGGGCAGGGGTCTTGGGTTCTGTAAGGAAGCCAGCTGAGCCAAAGTTGAAAGCTAGGTCAGGTATGTTCTTCCCTGGTTTTCCCTCCAGTTCCCTGTCATGTGTTTCTACCATGGCTTCCCTAGATGGTAGACTGTAGCCAATAATCTGAACAAAACCTTCCCTCGACAAGTTGGTTTTGGTCCATGTTTTATCACAGCCCCTGAAAGCTAACGAGAACAATCTTATTCTTGTTGACAATGAACACTTGTGTTGGGAACCAGTCATGCCGCCACTAAGCTGCTCTGCATGCTTGTATGTACTGATTCTATCTAGTTGATTCCAAAGTGTTTTTCTACTTTATTGCATGTGTTTGTGTGTTTTGCCTGCATGGATGTCTGTGTGTCTGGTGCCTGTGGAGGCCAGAAGCCAGCATCAGATCCCCTGGAACTAGAGTTTACGGATAATCTTGAGCTACTGTGTGGGTACTGGAAATCGAACCTGGGTCCTCTGGAAGCCCAGCCAGTGCTCCTAACTGCTGAGCCATCTCCAGTCCCTCCACCCTTTGTATTTAAAAAGATGCTTTGTTGAACTCAAGCAGTGGTGGAGATTAGTCTCAGACACAATCGAAGAATGCGAAATTTGCATAGAATAACGAGAAGGAAAGGAAGGCAAATACAATTCTTTTATTAAAAGCTAGACTGATTGCTTGGTCTTCTTAGCAGTGATTAGCATTGATCAGGAGGGGGAAATAACGCTATTTTTATAGAGCTTCACTGTAGCCCCACCCCCCAAGGCATGTGACAGTCCTGACTCCCTCCCCTATTTGGAAACCAAGTCTGTGCAGCTGGACTCCATTTAAGAAGAGGCCACTGGAATGGTCCTTGCCTGAAAGTGATGAGTGACAAAGGAAGGGGGGAGTGTCACAAGGAGCACACAGAGTGAAGACAGATTTAGGGAGGCAGCCAGGGGTGCTGCCCTGAGCTAAAGAGGCCACAGACTCTGAGGAGGCAGGGAGAATTCTCCCCTCTGGCCCTGCCCATAGCAGCGTTATCTTCCAACACCTTGATCTTGGATTCTAGCTTCTTTAAGCCTGACTGTCCTTTTAGGCCCTGGACTCGGTAGTGCTATGCTTTGGCAGCCCTGGGAAATGGCCAAGATTGGTTTATGTGATAATATTTGGGGATGAGGCTTGGAGAGGCATTTTTATTTATGGAAAAATCAAAACAGTCAAAATTGTAGAATTAGGAAGTCCGGTAATTTTCTTCCCCTGAAAACTGCTCAGTTGTGGTTCTGAGGGCACACAGCACCATCTCCTGGAGAGCTGACTCCATCACTTCATTTGTCCTTTAATGCCTGAGAGAATAAAGGAAAGAAAGAAAGAAAAAAACAAAGCTACAGAGTACCCACCAAGTTCAAGGCATATGCTAGTTTTCTTGGGAAGAGAGCTATGTGTGCAAGCAGCCACACGACCAAAATGTAAGAGAGGGAGAAAGAATAAAGAACCCATAAGCACAGGAGGCTGGTATTAAAGGAACAGCCATAATCCTCAAAAATATTGCAAAATTCGTTCAGTGCATATTATTTCAAAAGTATCAAACTGGCAAGCCCTTTTCTTGACAAAGTATTTTATTCTTATTATTTAATTTCAATTATTTTAGGATAAATTATACTCCTACCTCTGGCATCTATATTCTAGAAAATGTGTAAATCAATATATAATATTTATATAGACACAAAAATCATGTTCTCTACTGAATCACAACCATCAATTTCTAAAGAAATACTGTAAATAAATATTGCTAACAATATCAAATAGTTGGTTTTATACTGTGAGCTTTCAAAATTATACATGAGGTAACAAAAGGACTCATGCACATATTTAACTCTTCTCGATATATCCCAAAGACAGCTTTACTTAATAAATATAAAAATATAATGATAGCCACATGTATCTCTTCACACACGTTAATGACTGTTCTCCACAGTCCAATTTGGCTCATTTGGTCATTGTGGAATATCCACATGAGGAAACATTGATCCATCTTAACTTCTTCAGCTATTAGTCTTTGAAATGAGGAAATGAAAGGGAATTTGAAGTGATTATTCCTTTACTTTAATTGATTTTTTTAAAATTAGTGGTTGGGATAAAAATCAGACCATGAACTTGCTAGGCAAGTTCTGTACCACCAAGCCATGTCTTCAGTCTCACCTGGAGCTTGGCAGAAGAGTAAGATATTCCTTAATATGGTTGAGACTCATAATTTGTATTCCAAGTCTTCCTTTTCTTTTGCTATGCAAGGCACACAAAATCTCATGGAGATGTAACTAAATCCTATACTCACTGATTATGCTAATAAAACATCAACTTTGAGGGAATGATCAATACAAACCAATAAAAAATATCAACCTCCCTGCAAGTTGTTGATATTCACCTATCAGACCACACTGGGGACTGGGAACAGGAGGGGTATCCAGTCCTCTCAATGAAGACCCCATAAGCCCACTGTGGGGCAGACATCACCTCTCTTGTACCCAGGGATCTGTTCTTCCCTGTTATGAAGGTGCCTGTCTGGGTTCTTCATCTCCCTCCTTGTTGATGCCTCAGAAGATGAGACTTGGGCAGAGTAGGGAGCTGGGACCAGGGCAGAAGCTGGAAGACCTGGGGCTTCTTCCTGGATTCAGCCTACAAAGAATAGAATGAGTAGCTGGAGTGATCCCTGTCAGAAACAATGTGTGTTTAACCCTCAGGAACTGTGTGTATTTTAACACCACTCAGTGCACACTTAACTAAGATTTATTTAGAGGTTATATGGTTGTGGGTAAAATAGACTGAAGGGTCTGACAGGGGAAGGGGTGGACATGGGGAATGACATCAGCACTCCACGGTGAGGGAACTTGCATTGTTGCTCACCGTTTGGATTTGTTGAGATGGAGATGAGTAGCCAGCATTTAACACAGTCAGCTGAGTGTAAGAGGGAGGCCAGGACCTGAGGGGAAGTGGGAGCTGCAGGTGTGGACAAGACTCTCGATGTCATGGGACTCAGTGGGCTGCCCAAAGAGTGGATGTCCTGTGGGGGCTGAACTTTGGGTTAACTGGACACATGGAAATGGAGAATGCAGGAGCAATCCAGGAAACACCAAGGGGAAATGGCAGAGAGCTAGGAAGTAAATGGGAAAATCCAGCGTTCTGGGGGCCTGTTGGGAAGAGGTACTGACTAGCTGAGGCGACCATTGGGACTTGTTCACCACTGTGATAGTTGGACTGTCCAGACTGATGTATGTCCACCTGACCTAGGAACTTTGCATTTTTCTGTTTCTCCCTCTCCCCCCACATCCCCCACCCCCACCTCACTGACTGTGTGTGTTCTGACCTTCACCTCAGCTGCATTTTTTGCTGTTTGCCTCTCTGCTGCATCAGCACTGGCACAGGTGAGGAACCCCTCAGCTTTTCTTCATCTAGGAGATTTTGTTGACCCAGGACAGTGTTAATTTTACACCAATTTTAAAGGCAAACTGTTAGTCTGGCAGTGGTGGCACATGCCTTTAATCCCAGCACTCGGGAAGCAGAGCTAGAGGATCTCTGTGAGTTCGAGGCCAGCCTGGTCTACAGATCAAGATCCAGGACAGGCACCAAAACTACACAGAGAAAGCCTGTCTCGGAAAAAAAAAAAAAAAAGGCAATTTGTTGAATACACACTTTGGGTTGTTTTCATACACCCTGCTGATGTTTTGTTTTCCTGTTGTTTTCAAGAGTATTATTTGAAGGAAACAAAGAAAACATTCACATACTCAGTGTGTGTATGTGGTGTTTGTGTGTCTCTGCTGCTGGTAACTCATTCATTTATGTCAAGGTGAAGATGGTCATGAATGACATCGCACTTTATAACGAGGATGGACTTTTCTGATATTCTTGCTGAGTGTGGATAACCTCCAGCAAATAATGGGAAGAGATAAGACAATGCCAATTCAGGGGATATATTCTAAGAAATAACTACCCTATAACTTCTACAGGGGTCAAGATTATAGAAGTGCAGGATGTGCTGAGGAACTTTCCAGATGAGGGCGATGGAGGGACACAGTCACTCCGTGCTCCATGCACTCCTGATTTGGATTCACTTGTTTCAGTGGTGGTTTTGACAACCGAGAGTGGGACTTGGAGAGGACTGGGGAAGAGATGGCGGTAACCTTCAGCACTCATGTTTTGGTTTTAAATATTGCATTGTGGTATAAAGAAGCATGGCTTATCCCCATGAGTCTCATGCACACAGCATTCAGAGATGATGAGACTTCAAGTAACTTACCATCGAATTGGGAGCATCTCTTGTGTTATTGCTACCAAGACAGTGAAGGGACACCAGAAGGGGACAAAAGACAAATGAACTCTGGCATTTGTCTTGTCACTGAAGAGCCAGCTCTGCGCCTCCCTCAGTGTCTGTCCTCGCCACCATCAATATCTCCAACATCAGCACAGGATTAGGCCACTGGGTAGGAATGTTTACTTCTTACCCTAGTGATTAGAATAGGTAATGATGGTGGTGTTTTCAAATGACCATCCAGTGACCTTGGCTAGGTCCCTAAACCCTCAGGATTAGGTATTAAACAGAGAGGAGAGGAGAGGAGTGGTGTCCAAGGTGTTTCTATCTTGAAACACCCTCAGTAGGCCTCAGGCCTCAGAGTGTCCGACAGCCAGTCAAAGCAAGATCACAGCCTGTACTTTTAGTTGATTAAAAATAAGTAACTGTAGGGAAGGAAGAGCAAATGGTATGTGTTTTATCTCATATGCAAGGACCTATATTTACACACACACACACACACACACACACACACACACACATACACACACATATACACACACACACACACACACACACACACACAAAGGGGGAATAATGGGCAATGAGTAAGAACAGTGCGCAGTAACTCATATGTACGGAAATACCAACTTTTTGCTTGTTTGTTTTGTTTTTGTTTTTCGAGACAGGGTTTCTCTGTGTAGTTTTGGTGCCTGTCCTGGATCTCGCTCTGTAAACCAGGCTGGCCTTGAACTCACAGAGATCCGCCTGGCTCTGACTCCCCAGTGCTGGGATTAAAGACGTGTGCTACTGCCGCCCAGCAAATACTAACCTTCTTTAAATGATAAATCATGGACTATGGAGCTCACAAAGCTTGGGGTGACCTTGTTAGTTCCCCCTAGCTTTGCCACAGATAACACCTTTGATAAGCACATTGTGATAGCAGTTGCCTGGGTCACTTTTGCTGGAACTTAAATTTACATTCATCGAAAATGCTGACTTGGCTAGTGTCTGCCTATGGCTGGCTTACTTGGCAGCATAAGAAGATGGGCATATCCATTCTGTATTGTGTCTGTTTCCTTTGGTCTCTTGACCTCCAGTTCAGATTCTACCTCTTGCTGCATGTAGGCTTGAAACATTCTGCCCATGATGGCAGCTCAAAGTGAACTTGGCCTCCGGCCCTTTGGCGGGGTCTCTGAGCATCTTCTGTCTTCCTCTTCTGCTTTCCCATGGGCAGCTTAGGCACTAACCACCTCTGGGGTCACAGTGAGCCCCAGACTGTGAGCCCAGAACATTTGTGCAAGGGGATGATGCCAGCGGCACCAGTGACTCAGCAGTTCATCTCTCTCCCCATTACCAAGCAAATCTCAAGGCCCAGAGCTTGTGAACAAGAAGAACCAAAATGTCTTTCAATGCTGTACTTAGGACCAAGGCAAAATTACGGACTGTCAGCCCGTCCACGCCCGTCCACAGAACGGGGCTGCCCATTGCTTCAGGGTGCAGGTTGTGTTCTCTAGGCATCTGCCACTGCTGCTTCCTTCTGGCTCACCCCAAAGGAAGCCCCTATCTTCTTTCCAGAGTCACTGGCATCTCATTCTTACTACTTGTAAGGTCCCAGCCCCCGCCATCTGGTGTCAACCATCCTGTCTACCCAAAGTCGCAGGCTGACGTGTTCTCTGTAATAAAAATACATTATACTTTAGTGACGGTAATCCTAAATTAAAGGGTTATACTTAGCTAGGAGATCACCTCATATGGTTACATTTAGAAGATCTGGGTAAGTTCTGTATGTTTTTACTGGTGAACTAGGAGACCGGCTTTTCTTTATATTGAATGGTAAAATGAGAACTTTTGTTCTCTTTTCCCCCAAGTGAGAAAACAGAACCTGCAATGCTCATTTTTTAAATCCAGTAGATTGAACAGTGTTTCTGTTTTTGATAGAGCTTCTCTTCATATCTCTAGTCACCAGGGGAGACAAATGAGATTTTTGTATTACTTGGTGGCAGTGAAGTGGTAGCTGTGTGAATATCTTGTAACTATCATAGCAGAGCATCATTTAGTTACTAACTTGTCCAGAATGTATGGTTGATTTAAGTGATTAATTGCCTAATACAGGGGAATACGAAAATAAATTTCCATTCATCAATTTCTATTACATTAGGTGACATTAAACCACCATTAGCAAACTGCAGGGTCTCTTAAGCATGCTCTGAACTGAAGACTTCTCATAAATGGGGCTATATAAATGTCAATCTGGGAATTGAGTTTTAACCTTTCTGCAGATATTTTTAATAACAAATACTTTCAAATGACAAATATAGCTCAATCAGTTCACAGTTCCTAACTTATTTTTCATCTGCATTCCTACTCAACAAATATCTCTAATGCCAACAATATAGTGATTGTTCTATAGAGAGAATAGAATTTTGTTTTGTTTGAGACAGAATTGTCTATGTCACAGGCAGGCTACAAACTGCAAATTCAATGTTTAGCAGGGGATAACCTGGAATGCTTGGTCCTCCAGCTTCCTCCTACTCAGTGCTGGGATTACAAGTGTGTATGTGGTGGTTTGAATAGGCATGGCCCCACAGACTCATGTATGTGAATGCTTGGCCCATAGGGAGTGGCACTATTAGGAGGTATGGCCTTCTTGGAGTAGGTGTGGCCTTGTTGGAGGAAGTGTGTCACTGATGGGGTGGGCCTTGAGGTCTCATAAGCTCAAGTCTGGCCAGTGTGAGACAGTTTTTCCTTCTGCTGCCTACAGATCAAGATGTGGAACTCTCAGCTCCTTCTCTCGCACCATGTCTCCAGCCGTGATGATAGTGAACTCAACCTCTGAAACTGTAAGCTAGCCCTAAAGAAATGTTTTCCTTTATAAGAGTTGCTGTGGTCATGGTGTCTCCTCACAGCAATAGAAACAAACCCTAGGACAGTACCCTACCATGGCCAGTGCATGCGGTGCTGGGGATTGAACCCACAACCCTACGCAGGCTAAGCGAGCACTTTACCAACTGAGCCACACACCCCAGCTCTTCTTGTTTAGTTCTGTCTGTATTGCTGGTGACAGAAGTCACGTGCTTGTGTACATTAGGCAGGCACTGTAATGTGAGCTACCCCTAGGCCTCCAGGGTGTTCTTATTTAGTGAGCAAGTCCCAGAAAAACATGCCCTTCTCAGAGTAGTTCCATCGCTACACCGTGTGTAGTGCAAACGATGTAGAATTCTTGCACTTGAAACCTAGTGGACATTTTAAATACACTTAATTTTGGCTTATACTCAGAATGTAGGATAAAGGCTGGAGTGATCCAGGATGCCCAGAATCCCTGGTTTGCTTGTGTCATGAACAAATAGCCAACTACCAGCAAGGGTTTGGCAAGGCCCGACACCCAGTTTTTCCAAGGTGAACACAGCTAACCCCAGAACACACTCTTTAAAAATGATGTGTCTTGGAGCTGGAGAGATGGCTCAGTGGTAAAGAGCACTTGTTGCCTGTCCTGACAAGTTTTGTACCAACTTGACACAAGCTAGAGTCATCTGAAAGGAGGGAACCTCAACTGAGAAAAATGCCTCTGTAAGATCCAGCTGTAAGGCGTTTTTTTATTTAGTGATTGATGGGGGAGGGCCCAGTTCATTGTGGGTGGGGCCACCCCTGGGCTAGTAGTCCTGGGTTCTGTACGAAAGCAGGCTGAGCAAGCCATGAGGATGTGGTGGTTTAAATAGGAACGGCCCCATAGACCGTTTGAATGCGTGGCCCACAGGGAGTGGCACTATTAGTAGGTGTGGCCTTTTGGAGTAGGTGTGGCCTTGCTGGAGGAAGTGCGTCACTGTGGGGGTGGGCTTTGAGATCTCATATGCTCAAGCTACATCTGGGACACAATCTCCTTCTGCTGCCTGCAGATCAAGATGCAGAACTCTCAGCTCCTTCTCTAGCACTATGTCTCCAGCTGTGACGATAGTGGACTCAACCTCTGAACTGTAAGGCAGCCCCAAATAAACGTTTCCTTTATAAGAGTTGCCGTGGTCATAGTGTCTCTTCACAGCAGTAGAATACTGACTAAGACAAGGAGTAAGCCAGTAAGCAGCACTCCTCCATGGCCTCTGCATCAGCTCCTGCCTCCAGGTTCCTGTCCTGTTTTGAGTTCCGGCAGGTTTCCCTCAGTGATGGATTGTTACCTGGAAGTGTAAGATGAAACAAACTGCTTTCCTCCCCAAGTTACTTTGGTCGTGGTGTTTCATCACAGCAATAGTCACCCTAACTAGAAAAGTGCCCTGAAGGAGACCTAGATTCAACTCCCATCACTCACATAGTGTCTCACAACCATCTGTAACTCCAGTTCCTAGGCTCCGACCTCAGTAGGCACCAGGCGCGCATCTGATGCACATGAATACATTCAGGCCAAACACTTAAATACATATAACACAAAACATACATTCAAAAACATGAATAAATACCAATTACATCTCTTGCCATATTGTTTTCTTTAAGTTGGGGGGAAAACAAGACTAAACCATTATTCAAAAAGTTAAATGTTTTTCTTCTGCAGCATTGAGGATTAAAACCAGTGTATCACACAGACAGGCAAGCAAGTATTCTCTACTGAGCTGCTTCCTTTTTTGCTTTGTTTCTCCCTCGGTCACTGAAGCTGCCTTGGCCTCCTCCTGAAGCCCAGGCTGGCCTGAGCTCACGGTCCTCCTGTTTCAGCTTCCCTGAGTGGCTTAGACTACAGGTGTGCACTCTCAAGGCCCTGCTGAATGTCTTCTTGACAAATAGCATTTTAAGGGGTACCGTACACCTCAAGTGGTAGTGCGTTCACATCCATGAGGCCCAAGTTTGATCCCTGAAAACAACAAGACAGTTCTACTTCTTACTGAAAACATAGGATTTCACAGACAGGAGAATTATCATGAGCATGAGGATTACAGGAGAAAATCTAAGTGGCCCCACAGATTACCACCAGGGACCCTGAGCTGCAGACGGCATGAGCTTTACATTTAGCTTTCCCCTAGGTTTGTAATTCTTAGTAGTATCATTGATGTGCCCTCTTTAAAACGCTTCCTTCTGGAGAGCAGTGATTTTCTTCTTTTCTGCACCAAATTTGAAGAAATTACTTATGGACATTAAGTTACTAGGGCCAAAGATTCTTTTTTTTGACAAGAAACATTTCTTATTTTTATGTGTGTGTGTGTGTGTGTGTGTGTGTGTGTGTGTGTGTGTGTGTGCGCGCGCGCGTGCGCGCCCTAGCCTGTATGTGTTCCACAGGTATGTGGGTGCCATGAAGTTGGAAGAGAGGGCTGGAGTTACAGATGGTTGTGAACTGCTGGATGTGGCTGCTGGAAACGGAATGTGCGTCTTTTAGCAGAGCAGCCAGTGCTTCTAACTGACAAGCCGTCTCTCCAGCCCCGTAAAGATCCTTTGATTACGTGCTGACTGACAACAGAGTAGAAGATGGATCGTGTGGTGGCTGCCACTTCTCCTCCAGCTGTACCCTGCAGCTTAGATAATTTATAAAAGTCACAACAGAGATGGTATCTGTTGCTCACCTTGACCACCACCCTGAGCACTGCAGTCACATATCCAGGTTAGTACTGACTGATTTTCTCAGTTATCCATAAAAGTGTGGTATGCTCATTCTTAATCAGCATTGAACCCACTTCTCCCCTCTGGGACCATAAGTTTCACACACACACACACACACACACACACACACACACACACACACACCTCAGAACCTTTATCAGTTCACCAAAGAGGCAAGAATAGAGGAATGGTGATCCCATTTCACTGAATAATTCTACCAAATCTCTTTTATATTTTTGACTATTAAAAATTTATTTTTTAAGTGGAGCCTAGTCATAGCATGCCTCCAGTACTCAGAAGTGAGAGAATGCCTCAATTCAAGGCAAGCTTGAGCTACAGAGTAAAACTCTGTCACCCTAAAAAAGAATTTAGGGTGTGGTGCATTGGTTCTCAACCTACCTAATTCTGTGACCCTTTAATCTAGTTCCTCATGCCGTGGTGACCCCCCCCATAAAATTATTTCGTTGCTATTTCATGACTATAATTTTGCTATTGTTATGAATCATCATGTAACTATCTAATATGCAGGATATCTGATATGCCACTCCCAGAGGGGTCTGGACCCACAGGTTGAGAACCACTGCTGCAGCTGGCCATACCTATAATCCCACACACAGGAGGCTGAAGCAGGGTTGACTGCGGCAAGGCCTGAACAATGACAACTGAAGCATCATGGGATATGACAGTTGAGGTGACAAGAAGCTGTGATTTGCTGGCAGAACACTGGGTAAAGGTGGCAGGTGTGGGTCCCTTTCCTCCTTCTCTTCCTTTGGGATTCACAGATAAGTTAGTATGCACACATGCTTGCCAAGGTGAGGCCACACACGTAGAAATTCCCACAGACATCTCTAAGGAAGACCTTTTCAAGCCGCGCCCCCGCTGCGCCCATCTCTGCCCATCCTGCACAGCCCCCCGTGCCTACGTCAGTCCCTCTGTTCCTAGGACTCAGGCTTAAACTGAAGCCACACCTGTGCCTTGCACAGTGGCTCTCTCTCTCATTTTCTTACCTTTCTGTCTTTGCCCATGACCACACTTCCTGCCTGTGCTTTGTTTGCCAAGGCCCTAGTTAATTATAAAATGAAAGATCATGTGGTCTGTGAAATTTGACCTCTGCTAATCTCCATCAAATGCTTCCACAGCGTGGTCCATTTGCTGTATCCATGACAATAAATAAAATAAAATTTTAAAATGCCTTATTAATTGAATGTCCTTACAGGCCCAGAGCACCAAACACGTATTTGTATTTGTTTTTTCAAAGCCTAGGATGGTCGAAGGTTATTTCTACTTTCAATAAAACAATGTAAAGTAGTGTAAGATACATATTCCATGGCCACGAGGAAAGGCTCCAGGCACTGGTCAAACTTGTGGGATCCTCAACACCCAAAAACTGTGGATAGGTAATTTACTACCTCTGAATACCAAAGACAGGTGCCCCTCCTCTAACTTTTATTGGAGCAGTTTAAGAGACTCGAGGAAGGACACGCTGGCACCCTGACTCTTGTCTCCCTGAGTGTAGCTGCAGCCTGGGGGACTGGTCCTCACGGAGCAGCTGGGCATCAGGGATAAGGACCACTGCTTCTGCCTTTGATCTTCAGCCCCATCAGCCCATCAGTGACAGCAGGCAGCATCTTTGTGCCACGTCTAAATTTGATCATATCCAGACCTCACCATTTATTTCTCTTCAATATCACAAAAATAAATTTTCAGTTGACACTCAAATTTGAGAAATGCATAGGGGTAAAATAAAAGACCACCTGGCCAAGTTCCTGGGTGAGGGAGGGGAGAAAGTGTCTGTCTGTGAGTACAGTCACGTGCTGATTTCAGACCGTAAGTGCATACATAGGATTCAGCTGTGTCCTGTGGCTGCACCAGAGTAAGAATTACGCATGAATTTATCTTCAACCAAGAATTACTTGGTGTGTTTTTCTTAGCCTTGGATCTCTTAAAAGCATCCCTGCACTTCAAAAATAGCTACATTACAGTATGGTTTGCAAAGAGTTGGGATAAATATAAAATCAAATGGGATTACTGCGAATGTTATGAGTTTTCAGAGAAGGGTTTATACGATGGGGGATCATAGCAATACAAACGTAAACATTTAAGAATTATTTAAGTAATATGCACAAGAATGGATTCATGGTGAAGAGTAAGTTTCAATTTTAGTTGAAACATTTGCTTTACTAAAATCAAAATTGTGAAGTAGAAATTTTATATTTACCACAATATATGAAAAATCCAAATTGCTAGCCCAAAAAACAGTCAGTTACTGTTTGCACCCTTAATCTTTTCTCATGAGAATATTGTATCAGTGTTTCCCACAGTTGCTAATACTTCCCTTAGATTCTTTTGGTTGGAAAGACTACTTCTTATTATTCATTGTAAGGGTTTTAGTAGAAAATCGCCAATTCTTGACTTATCACTTGATCTTCCAATCCAATATTTAATATATTCTATAACACATAATGCCATTTCCTGGTGGTGTCATGTCATCCTCTTTCTGACTTTAATGAAATCTCCCCATCACATAAAATGAAATCCTCCCTGAAGGACAGCCAGAAAGAGAAAGGGAAAGAAAGGGGTGGGGGTGTAGGAAGATGGAGGAGAAGGGGACGAGGGAACTGGAGGGGATGGCTAGGGGACAGGGAGATGGTAGTGGGAGAGAAAGATACTAAGGAGGAAGAAGGGAAATAAATAATGAATAAATTTAACTAATTATAGTAACAATAATACAAGGGGGGTTGTTTACCACATAGGGGGACTAAAAATGAATGAAGAAATTTTAATATAATTTTTTACTGAAGCATAAAAATAAAAACATATAAAAATTGAAGAGAGGCCTGACAAGATGACTGATTTAGTGAAAGTGCCCCACAGCCAAGCCTGAAGACTCGAGTTTTATTTCTGGAATTCACATAGTAGAAAGAAAGAACAACTCTGTGGCATGAATTCACAAAAAAGTCACTTGCCCGTGGTCTTACTTACAGGCCCCTTGGCTCAGGCCTGAGCTGCATGCAGCCTGAATCTCTATGGCTTTTTCTCTTCTGGTGGGTTGAGGGCTCTCTCTGGATTCCCATCTTGGACTGCTACCACCCTAGGTAGCTGCCTTGAAACTCCCTCAGGTTTCTACTGTTCTATGCAGTCAGAAGACTTGGTGAGTCAGTTAAGATATCTTAAAGGGAGAAATTAGTTAAAAGAAAAATTTTCCCCCACATTAAAAAGGTGGGAAACATTTTTACAATGGAGGGAATTTGGTCTCTGTTTGATAACACCTTAGGCAGTCTGAAAATGCAACAATTAAATGAGAGGACAATTAATGTTGATGGGATTTACATAATGTCAATTATGAATATTATTTGTTTGGTCATTTTTGTTTTATCATTAAAAATGTTGGTTAATTTGAATGCCAAGATAAAAGTTTTAGAAAGACTTGTTAAAACAAATCAGAGAAATTCAGACCCAGACAGAAGAATTTAAAGGTTAACCTATATCAGCATTGAATTATACAGTTATAAAGAAACAGCCAACATTAACCTAGCTGGTAACCTTACAGGAACTGCCAAATGCTCAAGGCTGTGTATGAGCTAAGTGGACTCCTATGGAAATGTTAGATTTGAGGAGATTTTAAAAAGCTGTAGTCTCATATAGTATGCATTTTCCATTTGTAAAGCAGATGTTAAACTTGTGGTCAACTTATAATAGAACTATCCCTCAGGACTGGAAAGATTTGGTTACAACTGTCCTAGAGAT
The DNA here is from genome assembly GCF_007827085.1 of Peromyscus californicus insignis. Taxonomy (NCBI): domain Eukaryota; kingdom Metazoa; phylum Chordata; class Mammalia; order Rodentia; family Cricetidae; genus Peromyscus; species Peromyscus californicus. The sequence continues at coordinate 4,138,766 of NW_026294534.1, forward strand.
TGGTCCATAGTTACAATGACGAACCTGGTGGAAAGAGGAGGCTAAGACTATAGAAGAGTGATGTAGGGTTAGAGGTATAGAAATTTCCCAAGATCAACTTCTTGGAGAAGGCAATTATGTTGATATACAAAGACAGTCTTTATATGATGACCACACTCTAATTTTATGCTGAATGGTAGCCCTTAATGCTTGGGACAGAATTGAAGAAGTAGGAAAGAAAATTGAGTCATTTATGAAAGTTATACAGGGTCAAAAAGAAACCTTCATGGATTTCTTACAAAGGCTGTCTTCAGCAGTAAATAGAATGATACCAAATTGAGAAGCTAGACAGATAATAATTGAATCTCTGGCTTTTGAAAATGCCAGTGCACAATGCAAAAGGATAATTAGGCTGTTAAAGGCAAGACCAGTACCCTTGGAGAAATGGATCTGAGATACAACTAATATTGAATCTCATGACCATGACGATACTTGGATAGGAGAGGTGATTTCCAGAGGTTTGAAGAAAAATAATAATGTCAAATGCTTTAATTGCTGTAAACAAGGTCACCCAAAAAGGGACTGTAAACAGGTAATTCCTGGAAACAATGTTTCTTCAAGGAACAATGGCACAGAATGCCCCTCCCTTCTGGATTATGCAGAAGGTGTGGTAAGGGTAAACATTGGACTAAGGAATGTAGATCAACAAGGGACAGACAAGGTAATCCTCTGCCTCTGTCCTCTGGAAACTCCCAGAGGGACCTCTCACAGGCCCCCATGGCAAATTCAGTTCAGTCCTTTCCTACCATCATAGAAGAAACCCCTCCCTGGAGCAATTAAATAATCAAATGCCTATTGTGAAAAACCCTACTGCTTGGGGTGATAGAACAGCTACAGCAGAGAGAACAAAAAATTCAGGAGAAACCATTAAGTAAAGCTTGCATGGAGTTCAGAGGAAAAAGCCAACCACTATATTAAACTTAGAAGTCGGGCAATGGCAGCACACGCCTTTAATCCTAGCATTTGGGAGACAGAGATTCATCAGGATCTCTGTGAGTTCAAGGCCACACTGGGAACAGAGCCAGGTGTGGTGACACACACCTTTAATCCCAGTAGTAGTTAACCATAGAGGTCTGGAGGTCTGGACAGACAGACAGGAACTGATAGAGCTGGGCAGAAGGAGGAAAGTGATGTAGCTGGGCAGAGAGAGGAAGTAAGACGGCAGGGCACAGAAAGGATATAGCTCTCTCTTTGGCTGAGGATTTCCTAGAGGTAAGAACATGGCTGGCTTCTTTCTGCTTCTCTGATCTCTCAGTTTTTATGCCAAAATTTGGCTCCGGGTTTTTTTATTAATAAGACCGTTTAGCAATTTGTCTTACACAACTCTTCCAAGTTGACCTCTGGCCTCTACCTTTGCACACCCCCAGGCACTGTGACCTCTGAACCCCACATTGCACGCCCCCCACAGACACAGACATAAAATAAATGAAAGCATAATAATAAGAATTGTACAAATTGAAGAGAACCAGAAAACTACCTTCAAATCCCACAAAAATTAAATAAAAAGCTATGTTTCTTTTTTAATCAAAAAGTAGATGTTTTATTTAAAAACAATTGTTAACTCTAATTGTGGTAAAAATACCTGTGAATATTTTGCATACATTTTACTTATGTAAGTATAATTGTCTTCATGATGTGTTTTCACATATTTAAAAACCTGATCTCACTCTATCAATTTCAGGGGGAAAAAAACAAAACGTTGCATTATGTCACAATGCTTGGGCTCAAAATTGTTATGTGTGAAGCTCTAGCAGATATCCCACTGAGGTTTTCAGTGGGGTTGAATCTTGGGCGACAGCCACTTAGATTTCACTTACCAACGCTTTTACATACCTTTTAGACTAACCAGAGGGAAAAGGGCAACGCAAACATTCACTCCAGTCTCTCTGAATAAGAGAATCCTTGGCCACTGCTTCAGTAGAAGCCCAGATTAAATCACTAAGCTATCACGTGACTGGTTTGTGGTCTCGCCAAGACAGATGCTCAACTTTAGAGCCAAATTTGAAGCATTCTTCTCCTGGTCCCCCAGGCACCTTCAGCTAATGGTTCCCAGTCTTCTTATTAAAATGATAAAGCACCCAGTCAGCACGTAATATTACTAAGCTGCTTTCCCTCAAGTATCCATGCGGTTCTAAATGCAGCCTGGAATAAGAAACAGAACAGAAGAATCAGAAGTTCTCAGCTCTGGGAACATGCAGGCATCTATACATGGTTCTGAAACTAAATCAACAGCTCAGCTAGACCTGAGGAGAATCAGTACCTGCACGGAGTACTTTCCCCGGTTCTGTTTCCTGGTCAGTCATTCGATGGGCCAACAGTGGGCAAATTGTGTTAGAAAACAAAAATAAAGTCAAGCTGCATAATTATGACAGGGAAGAGCCATGACATCTTATCAGGGGCCTCTGTACCTCCTTAATATTTCTATTTTAATGACTTTCATTTTCAGTATATTGGTGTTTTACCTGCATGTGTGTGCACCATGTATGTGCAGTCCTGAAGGAGGTCAGAATGCCCTAGAACTGGAGTCACAGATAGTTGTGAGCCATCATGTGGGTGTTGTGAGTTGAGCCCAGGTCCTCTGAAAGAGCAGCCAGTGCTCTTAATCACTGAGCCTGTGTCTCAGTGCTTTTGGAATCTGAAATCTAAGAAATATGGCATCTGTTTTGCTTCTGGAAAAACATTTCTTATTATTATTTGCTTTCCTCCTGTTCTTCGGCTCTCGGGTTTGATGTTGGTACCTTTGTTCTTTGCGCACACTCGCTTGGAAGTTGTAGTTGAGTAAATGCAGCAAGAACAATTTTAAAGTAATCGATCTGCATTGTATTTGTACCTGGCTTAACTGTATCACACCTCATCAGTAAATCTAAGACAAATGGGAAATAACTTTAAGTACGAATGTTATGAGGCTTATTGGGCCCTGGAAATGAGAGCCATCTGGAGACAAAACAAGGAGAAGAAGCAGGAAGTGAAGAAGTCGTAGGCTTGCTTTCTATTTAGGCTCTACACACAGAACGTTAATGTGCTGTAGGTTTTATTTCCTACTACATCATACATCTTGTACTGAAACTCTCCAAGAAGGATGGACATAGTTGAAATGTACATGAAGTGAAATCTGTATTTGAGTCAGCTGGCTGTCTGATGCTAGAATCTTCAAGCTACCAGGGTGGCAGTGAGTGGGAGGAAGTCTACCTTACAGATCAGCGCAAACTGAAAACTGGAGGTTGGAGTCAGAAAAAAGGAGCCAGCAAAATATTAGTGGAAGTGTGTTAAAATACCCAGTGAGCACGTTCAATGGGAAGAGATACGAATTAGAAAAATAAGAAAAAGTGATCAAAGCCCTGCTTAATCCATACACACACTCCATAAGAAATTAGTCAATGTCCTATTTTTCATACCGTGCTTCATTCTATGGATATTACACTTTTAATTAAAGACAAAAGAATTATTAGTTCACTTAAGACATATGTTCATGCAGAGTACATTGATATCCCTGTACTGATTGTTGTTTAAAAGAAATCCAGAGGCATACATTTTAAAGAAATTTTCTTTTAGGCTATATCTTTATTTCTTCTATTATTGTAGATCAGTGTCTACCCATCCATCCATCCATCCATCCATCCATCCATCCATCCATCCATCCATCTACTTACTTATTTACTTATTGAGATAGGGTCTCATCATGTTGCCCAGGATAGTCTGAGCTTTTTGAACTCAAGTGTTCTTCCCACTTCGGTCTCCTCATGTGGGACTGTGGATAACATGGCTTGCACTCACCCCTTGAGTTCACTTCTATTAAGGGATGGGTCCACATTACCATTCATAGGGGTTTCAACTTGGATCATCCTCAGCAGTTTTGAGAAATCTAGTGAGACTAAGCTATTTACATAAAAAGTCATCAGAGCTCATTTTAATTCTGTAACATAAAATCTTTCAAACTATCTTGAAAATATGGCCACGGTCAGTTTACTAGATTAAAGATGTCAGTTATTTCTAAATATGTGTAATATAAAGGTAAACTACTACAGTTTGGAAACAGAAAGACTTCCTGGCCCTGTTAGTGCGTGTGAGCTGATCACTGGGTTCTGAAGGAACTCATGAAGTCTATTGGGGATCTATGGCATCTAAGGGTGTCTCATTATTCATTTTGTTGGAGCCCCTCAAAATTTCAGGAAATGTTTTCACCTTCAAGGCTTCCAGTTCTTTGCTCCACAGGATAAGAAGGGCCATAGTTGCACCTCAGTCATGGCTCTGGGCCTCTGCTCTGTGTACTACTTCCTACCAAGGTATGACAACAAGATTTTACAGGAGACTCTTTCTCTGCAACTTCAGAATAAAAAGACAATAGAGTAAAGAGGGATGAAGCAACATTTCATGTGAGTGCTAGATCCTGCAGATGTTGAATTTGTTTAAGTAATTAAAAGAAGATAGTTTAGAATACAGAGAGAACACACTCAATCCCCCAAAGATTGAAGTGCCTGTCACACTTGAGAGCAAGCTCAGGTAGAATCTGAAGTTCCTGTGTGCCTTGGTCCCACCCACCTACATGACCTGGGAGAGAAGAAGCAGGGGTTGTTACTTCAACTCTCCTTAGAATATCTTGTAGCAGGTGAAGATAGCCTTGAAGTGCCTCAAGAAAAAGTACATATTTCATATTTCAATCTTTGTCTTGAGTTGTATTCCATGGGTGAGAGGAACAACCATTCACTTTATTATTATAAGGAGACTTTCTAGTTAGGTTTGATCGTTTGTATCAGCGTGGTAGGGATTCCTGTAAACAGTACTCAGGACTTTTCCTTTCCCTCTGTTCCATTTCCAGTATTGTTATCCAGCATTGCCCAATACCTGCAAGCCATATCCAGTCTGTTCTAAACATCATTAGAGCTTGGAAGATGGAAGAGATTCTGGTTATTTCAAAACTGGTTTGCCTTTACTGATGGAGACATTTTGAGAGTCTGTTTTCCATATCAGACTAGCACACTGGGCAAAGTTTTGCAGACCAAAAAATTATCATAATGCTATGCATGTGTTGTTGTGGATGGAATAATTATGCAGTTAAGGTTTTACTTGTGATGTTTACGCATATGTGATATATATTTATGTCTCTGTAAGTCTGTGCCACAGTATATATAATCTATTCCTTTTCTATATACACATGTGTGTACGTGAAATCAAATACATGGCTTCTGTTCCAGGAAAAACAAGAAACACCTTTCATTTCTGTGTGGATTTAATGCTGCCAAAAGCCCCAGCTCACTCAGTTACCTAAAGAGGATGAAAACCAAGACTCAGAAAGATTAATGTTTGAATGTTCCTCAGATATCAAATATCATCTGATAACCCATGTCTTTTGCATGTGGCTCTGATATCTAATTACATCTCTCATTTGCTTCCCTCCCCCAGTAGAAGGAACTTATTATTCATGAACTTCAAAGCTAATTTTCCCTCCAACCTTCCTTCTTCTGTCTTGTCTTTCTTTTCTTTCTGCCTTCTTTCACTTAAGAGTATAGGGTCAATTGCATAAAAGGCATAAATTCATTAGTGAATCAGGGACCAACACTATTGGTAGTGATGGCACACGAAAGACCAACTTCTCCTTAATACATTGTGGTATGGGGGAACGATGCAACCTTTGTAATGAAAGAAAACCTAATACAATGAATTGGCAAAATGTAAATAGCAGAGCAAATAATCCCATGGCATTACATGGTGTTCTGCTTAGCAGGACCGATGTGGTTCACAAACTGGAATTCCCTACTGCCAAAAAAGAGACAATAATGAACTCAGGGGCATTTGTTCCATATATCTATGACGATGCAGGTATAATTTTGTTGATTTTCTATGTGCCTGAGAGGTAGTTGTTTTAATATTGTGGCTCATTATCCAGTAGGCAGGGGGACACCGGTTACGAGGAAAACAGAATGAGATGACTCCAGAGGAGCAGGACTGGAATTTATTCTGCCAGAATTAACATGTGCACAATGTTAAACATACTCGGTATGTGCTGGGAAACCTGCGGGAGCAGCTGCATTGTGGGTTGTCCTCTGCCTGTTCAAAGCCACCATTGACTGGAATTCCCCCTCTGCTTTCCTTTGCTTCAGGTGGAGCTGTGCAGAGGGGACACCTGCCGTAATGATGAACCTCAGGCACTGAAGACAACAAGGAAAATACCTTTTGGGAGTTACAGATTATCCCAGTGATCTCTGCATTGATGGTGTGTGTGTGTGTGTGTGTGTGTGTGTGTGTGTGTGTGTGTGTGTGTGTGTGTTTTCTCCCTACCAGCCCTCTCGCCCTCTTCTCATCTAAGTCTTGGTTTTGAGTTAACACTTAGCCGTATGTTGCTTCAGCTAGCACCTAAGGTTGTCTCTTGTGGGTGCTTGTCTCCAAGGGAAGGTCATGTAGCTTTTCTTTTACATTCTTCTGTCTTCATTCCGACAGCAAAGCTGCCCATCTCTTACATTTGGGGAGAAAACACCATTAATGGATTGCAAAGAGTATTAAGAGAAAATGAAAGCATGTCCCCTCCACAATCCATCCAGGGTTCTAGTTTATAGTTACTATTATGCTGTTCTATATTTAGAAAGAACCACAGCTTCTCTTAGTAACAGCCAACAGGGGAAGCATTTTTTTTTTCTTATTGACATGATATTTTTTTCAAGAACGGAAATGGTTACAGCACAGATGGATGGGTTGGAGGGATGGGTGTTGAGGAGATCAGGTTTGGGAGTGGCTTTTCCACGGAGGGGCAGGCAGCATTCCCAGAATTCAGTCACTGACCCTGCATCCTTTGAACACAGCTCTCCAGGGAGTCTTTTTTCCTGGAGCCATCCTTCTTGTACCTCATGTGGGTAGCAAGTCCTCCCGAAGTCCTCCTGAAGTCCTCCCGAAGTCCTCCTGAAGCCACGGTTGCCAGCTTTTACATCCCCAAAGAGCACTGTGTTCTCACAAATTAAAACGTAGTATCTGTGTCTACGTGTGTGTGTGTGTGTGTGTGTGTGTGTGTGTGTGTGTGTGTGAGTGCACACACCTGTAAATAAATCTCCATTTGTAAGGGGGGAGGGAAGGATTCTTTGTAAAGAAAAGGAAAAAGAAACTGGAGAGTTTTGCATTTTTTTTTTGGTGTTTTTTTTTCTTTTTGTATTTATGCAGACCATTTTAGGTTTTCAGTTCTCAACAGAACACTAGTAAAACAAAGAATCTAGTAAAATATTTGTGCGTGTACTGCTAAACAATTCTAGCAATTTTATTAAGCAATACCTTTATTATTTTTTAATATTCTTAACAGACTGGAACAAAACATTTTATTCAAAACAAAATATGCATACTGTACGCATGTCGCAGGGTTAAGCATGATGCAGAGGATAGAATCTTTCTGAATGAAAACAAATGCCCTGGGGGTGTTTAATAGCTCTAAAGTTAACAACTAAATTTTGTTCACTAAGAGGACCTTGTCTATGGTTTCCTTCATCTCTCAGCCACACAGCAAACTTACCCAAAGTGCACTTCCCAAGTGTAGTTAGAGAATAGGAAGGAATGTGAAGTGTCTTTTTTAAAATTATTTGTTTTGTTTGTTTTTGTAAAAACAGCCCTTATTGACTTTCCTTCCACTGGCCCCTACTGTAAACCCAAAAAAGCCTTTTTAGAAAGCAAATTCATATACACTCAGCAGGTGAAATGCTCCCACAAAGGAAAGAAAAATGCAAACAGTGATTGGACTTATTTTTCTCAGCCGCCTAGAGCTTGCTGGAGTGAGGACGCTTCACACTGTAGTAAAAATGGCTGATGTGTCGATTGTTTTAAAAAGGAGAGTTCCTCTGTGATAATGCAGAACTGTATACATTTTATACCTGGAAGAAACTGGAACCCTAGACTGGGACAATACTGGGATAAAATGGTACATATTCTGGATACTAGAATCCCTTCCACCACGATAAGGGAGAAACAGAAGTCTGGATCTGTGTTCTTGGTCTCTGCTCCCATCACTGGGAGACAAGCTCCCAGTGTTCAAAAGGGGCTGCTCGCTGGCCCTGGGCTGTGGGCCGCTCCTATCTGCCTGGCCAGGAAGAAAGAACTGGGGATGGGCACCGGAGCGACTCGGTTCACGGGAGCATGTTTCACTCTTTTATTGTGTGTTGTTGTTGTTGTTGTTGTTTTTCCCCACATAAAACCTGTGCGCTGCCTGACTCTCTGAGCGCACTGCTGGACCATCCAGAGGAACCGCTAGGCCCTGGCTCCCTCTGCTTGGGCTTGTGCGGGACACACACCCACCATGCGAGACACAGACAGAAGCAAGCGGATGTTGTCTGCTTGGGGACAGAAGGCGAGGGCCAGCAGGGCCTGCAGGGCGTGGCGTCCATGGGTTGGAAGGAGGCTTAGGGAATTTTTTATTTTTATTTTTTCTTTTCTTTTTTTTTCCTTTTTTTGTTTTTTTTCTTTTTTTGTTGTTGTTTTTTGTTTTATGTTTTTTTGTTTTTTTTGTTTTTTTTGCTACACCGTGAGGTTATAGCGGTCATTCCTCTATTAGAAACTGACTGGACGTAGACAGAAGTATCTGATGGACACACAATGACTAGAAATAGATAGATAGACAGTGGAGAGACTTAAGTTCACCCACAAAGAAATCCTGCATTTCAAGTGCAGAAAAATGAAATGAAATAAACTAAACAGAAAATAAACCCAAACCGAACTCAAAAGCAAACAAAAAAACAAAAATCAAAAAAAAACCAAAAAACCAACACCACCACCACCAACAAAAACCCTCCAAACGTTAAAACACAGTGTATAAAATGGTGTGAGAAAGTGAGTCACGTGCAGCCTCTTAGTCGGTAAAAAGCTGCGGCTGTGTCCTTGGGAATCGGGCCCATCTTGTTGAATGTTACCCACAGGTCTTGTGGGAAGTCCGAGGGTAAAGCACCCGGGTGGGTTTCAGTTCCCCGGCAGCAGCAGGTGCCCATCCCGGGTGGGTGGCCAATGCTCTGCGCGCAGGAGCGTGTGCACCTGCCCAGTCCTGCGCGGTGCGCACGCGCGCGCGCCCCGGCTATCTGCGCTCAGTCCTCCCGGGTGGAGTTGTCCTCGAGCGTGGGGAGGCCGCCCAGGCCCAGCCCCGTGGAGTTCTGCGCCGCGGAGGCCGTGAGCACTGTGTGAAGGAGGATGAGGACGAGTACACACAGCTTCAGCCGGGCGGGGCACAGTCTCGTGGCCGAGGACACTGTGAGCGACGTCCTGGGACAGGAGTCTCTTCTGTCCACGGTCCCTTTGGGTGGGGGTGCGGATTGCTCCTCGCTCCTGATGTCACAGCATTCGGGTTCATCATTGGTTAGGAAGGTTTCGTAGAGCCCTGGGGGGAGAAGAGCAGGGAGGTTAGAGCCCAAGGATGCGGAGGAAGGGGCGCGAGGGTTGGGGGGAAGCAGGGGACAGCCTCATGCCAGCTGTCCTTCGCCTTCAGGATTGTGCTGCCAACAGGCCGTGCTCCCAAAGTGTGCTTTGGATTCCCACATGGGGACAGGCCGTGCTGGGCGTTGTAAGTGTACAGAACACTCCTAGACTGGCAATCAGAGCTTCTGGTTCCAGATGGACATGGAGACCGAGTTTACTCGGCCACCATTCAACCCTTAACAGGAATGCGACCACTAACCTAATCCATACACCAACACCAAGGAGTCCCGCCTAGTGAGAGGGCCAACGGATCAGATGTCAAGCACCGGAAGTCCTGTTTGCCTACAGTTCCCTCGGTGACCCTCATTCTATCTGTGACGCTGAGAGGACAGGAGGGGTCTCCGCATCTCACGGGAAGCGGGTCCCCATTTGATACACCCTCTGTGACCCCAGGAACTGACGCTTTAATAAGTTGGTGTGGACCCTCTGCACTCTGAAGCTTCTGGCTCTTTCACTAGTAATTCCCACGCATCCCTCAACTTCCAAACAACTTCTCTGATCTGTCTCTGTCTCTCTGTCTCTGTCTCTCTCTGTCTCTCACCTCTTTCTCTCTCTCTGTTCTCCTTTTTCTTCTAGGTGAATCCTGTTCTTTCCTCCAAAAACACATTGTTTGAATTTTAAAATTGTTGAGTGTGTACTTTGAAACTGTCAAAGTGATGACTGAAACAAATTATTATTATTTTTTTCCTGTTTTGCGTCTTGCTGTAGTTTGTATAATACTGTAAGTAGCTGTGTAAGCCGCCTGGCAGCTAAAGCTGCTGTTTTCATTTTTATCTAGTGATTTTTCTCATGGGTTTTAGAATGAACATTCATCACATCATCCCTGTGTTTGAAAATCTTAAAGAGAGGCAAGAGATGTGTTTCAAGAATTAAGTGACATTCTTCATTCCATGGAAAGTGCTTGGCTCAGTGACTAACAAATGTATTGATAATTTTGGCTAATGTTAACAACAGTGATTCGCCATGGCATTTCACTGCTTGCACCCACCTCATGAAATCCAAGCATCTTTCCCACCCCTCCCACAGCCCAGTGCCCTACAGTCTCAGGAGCACTTGGTGTGAGCCAGGCTGCCCTTCCTCCCACGGATTTCCAGTGTATCGCTCATCTCACTTATCCCTCAGGAGTGGATGAGAGGAAATTCCTTGTGTGAGGTCACACTGTTTACTCTTCAACACAGCCTTCCCCCTGCTTTCAATCACAGTTGCCCATTTTTGTGTCAATTCCCACACCCAACTATCAACTTGAAAGCATGAACTGAACAGTTTCACCATTACATTTGCAGTAGAGATCAGAATGCCTAGACAAATAAATGGTGAACGAGTACATATTATATGAGAAACCAAGCACATCTATTCAATTAACCACAAAGAAGCTTTCAATAGAATATGCTTCAATATGTTTATCGTGATGCTTACAATAGTCATTTCTTCTTAGGCATTCAAAGGTAAACTTCACCTTCGCCTAGGAAGAATACGGAAAAAAGACTGAATTAATGAGATCTGCAGCTCCGACATTTCTATTGTATATTTTCTTTCATATATCTCAGCAATAGACCAGTCATTTATCGAAGTATACATTTACAGTACCATAATCTACAATGAAAAATGGTTATAGAGAGCAACACAAATGAGACCCCGAAGATTGTTTGATCAGCACTTTAAAATGTTAAGAACTGTAATATTTTTTTTCACAAGGTCACAAAATAAGACGGCCTCCCAACATTACTCGGAAGGTGGGTTCTGATTTAAACTAAAACCGTTATAGACAGAATAATACAATTAGTGTGGGCCAATAGGCCCTTGTTTAGGAATGCCATAGCTCCTACCTTTCTCCTTTTCCCTCTATATCTTGAGAATATCACTGGGAGCCATGTACACGTTAAAGTTCAAATCATTCCACCGGACACTTCGGAAAGGGAGAAGAAAATTCCCAAAGCATAAATTCCAAGTGCTTCCTTCTCAAGGGCAACACTGGGACCTTTCAGACCCAGCTCCAAAAGGAACAGTGGACTCCAAGCCTTTGCTCCTACAGCTCTCCGCTTTCCCGAGACCTATTATTTCTCTATGACCCACACCCCGGATCAGCTCCAGACACACAGCTTCATCTACAGCAGATGTGTTGCCAGCCCATCCTGGCACAGAAGCCACTGGATCTCCACTGATTGTCCTGGAGGTTCCTATGCCTGTGACTAAACAACCACTTGGAAAATAAAAGCATCATTCTCTTGCTGTTCATTTTAGAAGAAAATATATGTGCTCACAATACATTTAATTAATAAATGTAATAATAGTAACGAAAGAATAGCAATTGTGTGTTTTTATAGGGTACCAAGCAGTGTTTCAATATATGTATGTGTTGTACCAGGCTTAGATTAGGTCATTTATCATTTCTTTATGAGAAAATATTTAAAATCCTTTCTTGTAGCTTGTTGTTAATTGGTAGCCACTCCGCTGTACAACATCGTACCAGAACCTATTCCTGTTTGCAGTTTGGCACCCACTGATCATTTACCTTCCACCTGCGTTCTGTTCACAGCTTCCACAAGACCGACTGTTTCAGAGTCACGCAGGGGCGACAATGTTTATCTTCGGTACCAGGCTTATTTCATTGAACCTGATCGTGTCTGTTTCTATTCACATTGCTGAAATAGCAGGATTTCCTTCATTTCTTATGGTGAAATGGTATTCATGTGTACATATACTCACACACATGTTCAAATATCCACCACGCATTCTCTCTCAGTTCCTCAGCTGGACATTTGCACTGCTGTTTCTTGGCCACTGTGAATCGTGATTCAGGACGTACGAGTGTGATGACACTTTGGCTAACAGAAAAGCTTTACGACTTCCAAATACTTACTCTTAGGAACCGGGGGTTGTGCTGGATGGAACGATGCACGCTCGGCTTGTCTGAGGCTTTGAGTTTGAGCCCCAACAACTGTCCCCCCAAGAACATAAACCTTACTATGTGGTCATTTTAGTTTATTGTCTCAGCACAAGAAGGCCAGACACATAGATGAAGTCTTTAAGCATGTGAGGTTATCCTCCATTATTTCTGACACCTACCATGTGAGATATTCACATCTAGGGGGAAAGTTCAAGTTTTAAATAAAGACTTTAAAATGGTTGTTGAAAAGTCTAATTGTAAAAGCTTGGAAAATAATACTATAAAGAGAAACAATGTGAAATCAACCAAATCTGACTCCACCAGCACCACCATCATATCATCATCACATCATCATCATCATCATCACATCATCATCATCACATCATCATCATCACATCATCATCATTACATCCTCCTCTTCTTCCTCATCACATCATACCACATCCTCATCAACCTCATCACATTGCCATCCTCATATTATCATCACATCATCATCATCATCATCATCATCATCATCATCATCATCGGAGAAAAAGACAATACTGAACAATTTACATTTTTTTATCAAGGTACACACACATATAGAATAAATTTAACTTGTAGATTTCATATATAAAACATTTAAATGAGATTATGCTTTACATTTTTCTTCTGCGTTTGATTTGCTAGTGTCTGTTTTATATGTTGCATGTTTATTACCAGTAGGAGTCCACACAATGTGTCTGATAATGCATAGTTTTAGGAGCATCAAGTTTCAAGACTATTTGCTATAATGGTATTGGATGTCTGCAGGGAAACAGCTTTTGCTTGATAGGGCTGTTGCACAGGTGGGCTCATAGCAGGTGGGACCTGCACAATGAGAAGCCAGTCTGCATCACAGCACAGGTGGTGTGGGGCTGATGGAGTCCCACCCCATCTGAGGAGCAATTGGCAATTGAGAGCTGCTGGGCAATGCAGCCAGTGAGAGGCTGCCCATTCTCCAGGGGATCTCCAGTGGATGGTACCATACCCAGGTGCCTACACACAGCATCTACTGAACTCACTGGGTTTACAAAAATAGCAGATGAAGTTGCCAGGGAGTGAGTGGTTCAGGGATAAGGGGAAAACAAGAGGGGAGGTAGCTGGGGTGGATTTAATCAAATTATATCAAATCAAAATACATTATAGTCAAGCAGGAAATTCTCAAACAAAAACTTTTAAAAAGGAAAGCAAAAAGGCAGAATTTTTAAATTTTAAACTTCAAGAAGAACTACCTTCTTACAGGTAGTTCTATTTCTATTTTATTTTCTGATTATTGGTGTGACGAGGTGGTGTTCTGTTGTTTGGATAGTTCATATTTTAAAATGGCTCATGTTGTAGAAACTTTTATATTTATAGATTTCAAACTCTTAATTTTTCCACATTGCCTCCTTGTTGTTAATGTGTTACTTGTGTTTTTCTGTATTGTCCTTGCTGAGACTTGAAGTGTTTCTTTATTTTCATTGTATTATTAAAGATGCATTCTCAACCTTATCATGTATTATTCCTTTTGCTAACACACTAATTTCTGTATTTTTGTTTGATATATTTTAAAAAATACATTTATCATTCATTTAAACTTTTATTTGTTTTAAATGCAGTGTTTTATTCTGAAGAAGTCTGGTCTTCACATGTTTTGCGTATGTCTTGTTACTTAATTGCTTTTTCAAGTGTTAGCATTCTACAGTCATGAGTAGTATCTGTTTTGGTAAATTTCTTGTCTGGTTGGAATATATATCATCTGAGGAATGTGTAACTGATAGATGCTCCTAATTAGTTTGCTTTATTTTATGCATGCACGTGCATTTATAAATACTATAATATGTTGATTCCTATATATTTTTCTGTTTTGTCAGCAGGTACAAATATTCATCAACATTTATGTTTCCCAGGACATTTACTACTAACCAAAAAGATTGATATTCTAACGGTACAATTGTGTTACCTGTGTTGAGGTTTTTGTCTTATGATTCCTGCTGTGGCTTTGAGTGCACATTGTTTACCATAAATATTTCTTCTATAACACTTGGCATATGTGCTTTTGTGTTTTATTTTAATTTTTTACACTCTCTCTGTATTGTGTCTATACCTAAGAGTTTCACACTGACTGAAGAACTTTGATCTGTCATTACTGTGTGAACATATTTCAGGACAATTTTTTTTTCAGAATTTTATAAATTCATGCTGTTATTATATTAAACCCTTGTCTTTAATTGATGAATTAAAGGGAACAATAATTAATGAGGATTCCTCTTATTATGAGACATTCTATGACCATACAGCCCAGACTGACCTGGATGCCAAGATTCCCTTGCCTCAGCCTGCCAGTGGGATGACAGTTGAGGGCAACCCCACCACAATGATATTTTACTTCCTTCGACTAGTACTTCCGTGTTTCAAATCTATTTATTCCCAATTATTGACATTTTGTGGGCACTCTTTGAGCGATTTTAATGGTATTCATGCTTCACTTATATGCCATAACTTCTCTTTCATTCTTGACTTGGAGATGACTTGGCTGGACTAAAGATCAGCAGCAGCAGTGATGTAGACACACAAGACACAGTCAGACCCCATCCAGGAGGTCTGCTGGCAGACAGCTCTGGGCTTCTCTGTAGTTTTCACTTTGAATCCCCTGGACTATGGCATCTGCCCTTTTCTTTCACACACTGTTTTTAAAAGTCTCAGTTTTAATAACGAACCACTTTTCAGACTTTGTTACTTCTATGAAAGCAATACATCTTTAAGTTTTTACTTTAGATTCAATAGAATTTAGAGACAGACAGAAGGTAAAATATTGGCTCCAGCTCACTGGTTGGAGCCAGGAGTCACACTAACATTTAAATGCAATGACTTACTCTTTACCGAGACAATTTTTTTTTTTTTGGCCATTATGAAAACCCTAACTTCGTGTTTCAGAAAATGGTTTTGAAAATGGGCATTTTGACTTTAATACCTGCTTAATTTCATGTTTACTACAATAGTTATCTACATGAATGTCACCAGTTTCTCTTAAACTAAGTATTCAAATTGTATGTTTTTTCTTACAAAAAGTAAAAACTAAAATCTATAGAGAATTTGCTGGTTTTCCGGGGTTATTTTATAAATGAGAAAGTAAACACTATAACAAGAGTCTCATTTTAACTGTATTGACCATTTGAAGAAATATCAGATTTTGTATATTTAAATGTTTATCATTTTTAACCATGTCTTTATAAGCAAGGTCAAACTGTAGTAAAGAAGTTATGCAATTGAGAGTGGGCAGTTTCAAGGAAGGGAGACAAGGGCAGGTGCATTAGCTCTAGAATGCTGAGGAAAAGCAGTATCACCACACACAGCTAAGTCAACAGGGTTAGTTTTCCTCTAGTTGGCAGTATGGAGAATGCTTGCTACCGTTCCCTTCCGTCTTAGTACTCTAAGCACGTAGCAAGGTAAAATTGTCTACAAAGGAGACATAGATAGTTCTTTAAAGAGAGAAGGAACCAAGGCAAGCTTTGGTGGTTGAGTTCCTTGAATTAGAAAATACCTAGGCATAGCCTGATAATAAAAGGAAATGCAAGCACAGCCAGCCTTTTGGGCTCACAGCCTCCACACCCATGGACTCCACTGGCCACAGATGGAAATATTTGAAAACTACTTCATCTGTATTGAAAGTGTACAAACATTTTCCCAATATCACTCCCCCACACAACACACAGCATGGCAGCTCTTTATATATAACCTTTACATCACATTAGGCATGATAACTTCTCTGGAGATGATTTCAGTTACAGGGCAGGATAAGCATAGGATGCATGGGAAGGTGTCACCCTCAAGTTCCATACAGGACTTGAACAATCAGAGATTTTGGTGGGAGTCCTGGACCTTATCCCTGTGTGGAGTGAGACTGAACTTCTATCAGAAAGAAATCTGACACACACTCTCAAGAAAGCACCACACGGACTGGATTATGCCAAGGCCATGGAGAGCCGAGTGCTCACTGCACATTAGACTATAGATTGCTTCTAAACTGTAAGTGGTATGCAATGAAATTAAAATCAAAGATTCACATTATAAAGCCAGAAAAGTTATACAGAGATTTTACTCATTCATTAAGACCATAGCTAAGTTCAAGAATAAACTGGGCATTTGAAACGTCATCTTGAAGCTAAGCAGAGAATTTTCTCAACCAGTGTTCTCAGATTTTCCAGGATTTCACCAGAACAAAGACAGTATGCAGCCAGAGATCTACAGTCTAAACAGAAACCAATGTGTGCTGTAAAATATCACATTTCACATTGTTATTTTCCTCAGAGTCGTCACACTGATGCTTTTTAATTATGAAAAATGCATCTGAGAAAAACAGAAAAAATTATTGGATTGAGAGAATATACACTCACCAAATATATCATTTATTTCTTCACCCCACCCATAATGACTCCTTGGTGGGCTGCCCTAGGACTGCTTGATAATATGGGATTGTCATGTATGGGAAAACCACAAACGTTCCTGAAGAAGTGAGCGGTTATACTAAACCTTGGAGTCACATGGGCCACCTGGAATGGCTCCTGTCTTTCCCTGCTCTGTTAAGTGACCGTCTACCCCTTGACCAGGGACCCCTACCAGAGACAGTGAGAGTCACCAAGGAAGGGGGGAAATGGCATTTTCTCCCTCTTCCGTGGTTATGACTGAAGGTTCTTGCAGAATGCTTTCCTTTCAGGCTGCCTTGCTCTCACACATTCCAGGAGGACTGGAAGACCTTGAATTTGTCTGAGGATGTTCCCATGTCTTCATGCTGAGAGTTCTGGACCCTGAGGTGGGTATTCCCATCGTCCATTACTCAAAAGCAGCACAAGGGGAGGGAACAGTTACTCCTTGCTGAGAGCGTCGCCTGTTGCTTTCTGTTTCTATTTATTTTCTTTCATTTTCTCTGGGAAATGGCACGTATCACATATTGTAAATCAGTTTGGCCCACAGTGCTTTTTAAACTGAAATTTCCCCATAACTAGTACTCTGTGAAGGAAATATTCTTGAAAACAGGAAACTGTACGAATAATTCTGCAGCTGCTGTGTCTCAAACGGTGAGCTGTGATGGGAGAGACAGTTTTGCTAACGCTTTGATCCATCCCTGTAGTTACTGCACAGGCAACATTTCCTGCCTTGGGTTTTGAAAGAAAGCCAGACTCTCCATGTAATCGCAGAACACACCCAAACCTCCTCCAGGTCTGTACATACTCAGCCACACACTGACATACAGTCACAGTTCCATGGCATTCAAATACCTTGTAAATGGGCTTGGGTTTCAGATAATTGCTTTATTGAGTACGAGAAATTATTTTCATAATTTATTTCAGTTTTTGAAATGCTAAATGTTTAAACGAACAGTTGAGATTTTAGGAAACAAATGCTAAAACTTAAGTTGGTTAGACTGAAACTTGAAAAAAATATCCCACTAGTTGTCTATTAAAATAAAATACATTATAGTAGTCTATAGGCCAGGCCAAAAGAAAAAATCAGTGTCAATATGTCAGTACTATTTGGAACTAATGTTGTAGCACAATGACAGGGCACTAGCCTAGCATGTGGAAAGTCCTGGGTTTGATCCCAGTGCCACCAAAACCAAAGAAGAAAATAGTCAATGTATAATTTAACCAAACAACAATAACAAAACCAAACAACAACAATAACAAAAAAACAAACTCTAGAATAATTAGCTACCTTTTTCAAATTTAAATTGAATTGACATTCAGTAGTGTTTTCCCTACTTATTTATTTATTTGCTTATTTATCTTGATGTATATGAGTGTTTTGCTTGCTTGTACATCTATGAGATCCTGTGTGTTCCTGGTGCCATCCTAAGCCAGGGCATTGGATCTCCCCTGAAATGGAGTTCTAGACATGGTTGTGAGCCACCATGTGGGTGCTGGGAATTGAACTCAGGTACTCTGGAGGAGCAGCCAGTGCTCTTAACCAATGAGCCATCTCTCTCATCAGTCTGACACAGTACTTTTAACACTTAGAGTGGTGCTTTCAAGTGAAAATGCCATAAAATAAGAAAGTAATTTCCAGAGAGGAATAAAAAAATCATTGGAAGTGCTGCATATTTGTAAGGAGCGGGGAGGGTGTGCTGGGATGGAGGGCCGGTTTCTCGGAAAAGGATCTCACTCACATATCCTTCCCTGGAAACTAAAGTTGCTCTCTCAGAGTCGCACATTTTCCACTGAGGAACTGGAGACATTTACTTCAGATTCATGCAGGCCGGTAGCCACATGGAACATGTCAGCAGGAATATTAATTCTCATTCCCTTAACTACAGTGCAAGGAAGAGCCCTGGCGTCAGTGAGGCGCTGCATCCACAGGCGTCTTGCCTCTGTGCCCTGTCTTGTGCCCAGTTCCTTCCGTTAAGGCCTTGCCTCCGAGAACTACGGAAGACACGAGCCTCTACAAAGCTTCAGCACAGAGGAGTTGGAAAACGTTCACTAATCGGCCAAGGGCTGAAACTAAAGTGGTCGTTCAGTATCAGGAAATTATTATTTTTAAATAGTCAGGAAATGGTTATTTTTAAAAATTACTATTCACTATCCCATTACAACTCTTAATTGACAACCAGATTATCTGTCCTTTAAAACAACAAATCAAACCATTCCTGAAATAGTTTCAATAATTGTCTTTCTCCAGAATGCTCCCCGCCAAAAAAAAAAAAAAAAAACCAAACCCACCCCCAAACAAACAAACAAACAAACAAAAACAAACAAGGAAAGAAACAAACAAACAAAAAGCCAGAAAATTCTGGAAGTTCTATAAAACTGGCAAATGTGCCTGGGTGATGATGGAGAGAGACAGAGAGGGGGCAGGGGACAGAGCAGTGTAGAAACTCTTACTCTTTGAATTAAGAATCAGACACTAAGGCCAGGCATGGTGGCACATATCTGTAACTCCAGCACCCAAAGGCTGAGACAGGAGTATTCCCAACAGTTTAAGAATGGTCTGGATTACATAGTGAGTCCTTGTTTAAAGAAAACAAGACGTGTGTGTGTGTGTGTGTGTGTGTGTGTGTGTGTGTGTGTGTGTGTGTGTGTGTGTATGTGTAAAGAATCAGGCATCAAGAAGTAATGTGAAAAATAAAAAGAAAACATGCAAAACACTCATATTTAAGGACCTGAAAAAAATGTGATAGGGTGGGAATGCTGCTTTATGACTGAGAAATGCTGGTTATAAGCTCAAGCCCGCATGGGAGGAAGCTGCTTTTGAGGTAGAAGGAATCGTAGACTTTCTGAGTTCCTGTGAACAACAATCAAGGAGTTGAAGATTTTCATGCTTTGGTCCTTCTCCAATTCAAAGGATTTGTGTTAAGGAGAGAAGCATCTAGATGTAAGTATTCACCCATACTCTTTACAGAGTGTAAGAAATGGAAGTGAGAACGCTACAGTGAGTGAAAAGACGTGTGCTGTGCCTAGGCTTGCCGTGTCTTTACACACACATTAAATTCGGCTATGGACTCGCGTTTAGAGATTCAGATGTGACCTCCAGTGGCACGTTAACTACACATGCTGTAAAATACTGTCTTCCTTTTGGTGGTTGTCCTGGATGGTTCTATTTCAACTTGACACAAGCTAGAGTCACCCAAGAGGGCAGAAAATCAATTGAGAAAATGCCCTCAAAGCCTGTAGGGCATTTTCTTAATGAGTGATTGATGGGGGAGGGCCCAGCCCATCGTGGGTGGTGCCATCCCTGGGCTGGTGATCCTGAGTGCTATAAGAAGGCAGGCTGAGCAAGCCATGAGGAGCAAGCCAGTAAGCAGCACTCCTCCATGGCATCAGCTCCTACCTCATGTTCCTGCCCTGTTTTAGTTCCTGTCCAGACTGCCTTGAATCGTGGACTAAGATGTGGAAGTGTGAGCCAAATAAACCCTTTCCTCTCCAGATTTCTTTTGGTCGTGGTGTTTCATTACACAAGTAGAAACCCTGACTAGAACTTGGGGCTAGAAAAGCCACGGAGTATTGAGAGTTCAGTGGGCTGTTCTGAGGGAGCTTGGAAGGTAGGACTGTTGAGAGCAGTGTGGATGATGGAGGCCTGGTCTGTGAAGTCAGAGGGAAGCACCAACTCTACCAGGCCATTTGTGTGAAGAATCTGTGGTGTCAGACCAGGTGGATCGGAAGAATCAGCTGTGATTAACAGGAGACTAGAACCACTAAAAAAAACCCTTTGTTTTGCTGGGACAATGAATGCTGGTAAGCCAGGGCTGAAGAATCAGCTGTGGTAAGAAGAGACCAGCATCACTGAGGTAAAGTCTTCTAGGACCTGTGTTTCCTCAGGGTCAGCACACAGAAACTGTATTCCAGAAACAGCCAAGCGGCACCATACTGGCAGCTGACCTTGATAGCGTTAAGAGCCACTCAGACGGTGCTGGTTTTGAGGGCATGAAGGGGTCATGGAGAGAAGCAGAGGTCTGTTACTTGTGTAGCAGGACTAGAGTCCCTGAAGAGAGCCCAGGAGAGACTACTGGTGAAAGTGTAGCCCAGCTGCATTTTTGGAGATGCCCAGTTACCATGAGATGACCACCAAGAACAGCAGCGGCCGTGGAGTGGAACCATCTGGCACCTAGAAGACAAGCTGTGTGTGCTGCGGAGGGTGGAGCTGGAGAAGTGACCCCAAGCCCTTTGGAGGAGCCCAGAAGATTGAGTGGATCCAGACATTGAACATTCAGCTATTTATACTTTTGGAGTTTGGTTTTGCTTTGCTCAGACTGAAAATGTGCCATGGTTCTCTCTCAAAGACAATACTAATTTATTTTTTATTTTATGGGAGCCCGTAGTTGAGAGGCTGAATTTATAAAGAGATTTTAGGTTTTAAAAGACACCCTGGGCTTAAAAAGAGATGGAATTTTAACGTGTTTGAAATCGCAAAGACAGTGGGATTTTGAAGTTTGTAAAATGTTTTGTATTGTGATATTGATGTTAATGTGTGATGTTGGGGATGAACAAGAAAGGCAAGGTTAGGACTTAGCAGTGATATGCTTGTGTGTCAAGTTGACAAGGATCAGTTGTGCTGGCTAGTTTTGTGTCAACTTGGCACAAGCTAGAGTCATCTGAAAGGAGGGAACTTCAATTGAGAAAATGGAGATCCAGCTGTAGGGCATTTTCTTAGTGATTGATGGGGAGGGCCCAGCCCATTGTGGGTAGCACCATCCCAGGGCTAGTGGTCTTGGGCTCTATAAGAAAGCAGGCTGAGCAAGCCCTGAAGAACAAGCCAGTAAGCAGCACCCCTCCGTGGGCTCTGCATCAGCTCCTGCCTCCAGCTTCCTGCCCATTTCAGTTCCTGTCCTGAGTTCTTTCAGTCATGGACTAAGATGTGGAAGTGTAAGCCAAATAATCCCTTTCCTTCTCAACTTGTGTGAGGTCATGGTATTTCATCACAGCAACAGAGGCCGTATCCTGACAAGCACAGTGGTTTAATATGGTTTTGTCTATTTTTTACTCACCAGTGAGGAGCTGAATTCTGGGGCTGGACCAAGGTTCAGTTGATAAAGTGCTTTCCTTACAAACAGGACAATTAGAGTTTTGATCCCCAGAACCTATGTAAAAAGCCATGTGTGATCACAGACTCTGTAATCAGAGAGCTTGGGAAATGGTAATGGGAGGATACCTGAGGTTCCCTGGCCAGACTTTTAGTCTACTGCTGAAACTCAGGCCAAAGAGCAACTCTTTCTCAAACATGCAGGATGGCTAGCACCTGGGGAACGACACACTTTCGATTGTCCTCTGGCCTCCACAGGCATGCATATACATGCCAGAGGCCATGTCAGAGGAGCGGCAGGTGGTGATTGAGGTTCAGGGTGTTGAACCACCAGGAGGAAACACCATGACGGATATATCTCTGTTAGGCAAGGCCCTCCGAGACCCCAGACCCCAGAATGTCTTTTGCTTCTGCTGTGCCTTTGCATGCTTGCTGCTGTTGTCTCTGATGTCTGGCATGGTTGAATTGGGTGTGGGGAAATTCCCCACTGCCTGTAAGGTAATGTGTTTATCTTATGGAAACTTCCCATTCTACTGGGCAGTTTTACCTGCGAATCATTATGAAGATGACTCCCTCCCTAAGCTGTACCATCTAACTGATGATAATCATGTCAGCTTATACATAGCTTTGATGAACAAAAGTATATACAAGGATTGTTTCACAGCTAGACCTTTGAGTTCCACCTAAAGAACTGTTTTAGATCGCAGATCAGATTAAGGACTAAGGAGAACAATTGAATTTTCTGGAAGCCAGACCCTGTCCCTAACTCTCTTAATGCTAAAAAGATACAGGCACAGATCTCGGTGTGCATCATTTGGTTGAAACAAGCCTTGTGATAATTTCGGGTTAGATCAGATGTTTTGACAATAACTTTAAGATAAAAAAAAAAAAAAACCACAGAGAACAATCTAATGTCCATGAAGACACAGCTAAGGTTAAGAAATACAAAGCAGCCCAACTATTAAGGCTGATTGTTGATCAAAGGTGATGATTAACTCTTTGTACCATTCCTGCCTTCAGTCCCTTGATATAAGAAACTAGTGGTAGATGGGTATGCACCCTGAGGATCTAAAGTACAGCCGACTGATTGTCTTTTATGTACATAGTTTAGGTTTGTGATTCCTTTAGGATTCCTTGTAAGATTAACTTTGTTGACAGACAAAAGAATGATTGATTCTTTCTTGGTAGCCCAGAATAAACCCTGCCAGCAAGGGAGCTGTCTGTGAAAAGATGCTTTCTGTCTACTTATGCTCTGTTGATCTGCAATAAGTTACTTAGATGTAAATGTACATGGGATATTGGGATGACTTTATTTTTAATCATATAAGAGAGATGAAAAGCATGTTACCTGTACTCTCTCTCGGAATTTAGCAAAATCACTGTATGGGACAGAGATTAGAATGAAGATGGTTTTTAGAAGTACTTTAAGGCCTTAAAGAATCCTTGTGGAAAATAATAATTGTTTCACTGAGGGGGCCTTGTGGCCATCCCATGACCTTGGACACAGGATACCTCAGACACAGCTGGGGCTCTTGTATTCTTGTGTATTGCACACAATGCATAGTGAAGGGCTAGGACCATGGAGGCATGTGATTCTCCCCTTCAGTAAGACATGTAAATTAAGGTTAGGGACTCTGGTACGAGGAAATACTTTATGTAACAATTGATAAGTACGCTTCAGTATGGCTGTAGGAAAGCCAGCAGAATCCAGCCCAGTTGGTCAGAAGAGGCTGATGAATAAAGGAAACAATCAAGAGAATGTGTGAGTGTCTTTTTCCTAAACCCTTCAGATAAAAAAGTCCAGGACGTGCCAACATTGTGGGTTTTCTCTTCAGCCCCCGAGTGCTGCCTTAGAGGCTGGTCCCTGAGGCAGCCATATATACACATGTGTGTGCATCTCCACACACAGAGGGGGGAGGAGAGAGGGAGAGGAAAAGAGAGAGGGAGAGGGAAAAAGAGAGAAGGGGGAACTGAATTCTGCAGACTGTCTTACTGGAAAACTCACTGGGCAGTGGCAGGACATGCCTTTGAACCCAGCACTTGGAGGGCAGAGGCAGTGGGATCTCTGTGAGTTTGAGGCCAGTCTCATCTACAGAGTTCCAGGACAGCCAGAGATACACACACAGACAAACCCTGTCTCAAAAAAAACAAACAAAAGAATGGGAAACTCTCCTAGATGCTCCTAGAAACCCAGGTGCATACTCTTTGATTTTTAGCCAGGGAATATCGTTAGGCTTCCATGTTGTGGAATAATCTTTTTGTACAGTGTGAAGGTGTGTCACTCAAATTCATTTAATAAGGAGCTGAATGGCCAATAAGCTAGGAGTATTTATGGGGCAAAAGGATGCTTGGAAGAAGAAGGCAGAGATGCCTGAGGACGCAAACAGCATGATCATTACAAAGTAAAAGTAACCAAGCCATGTAAAAGAACATGTAGATTAAAAGATGGGTTAAAGCTGAGCTTTCATAATTAATAAGTCTCAGTGTCGTTACTGGGGAGCCATGGTCCTTATGAAAAAGTCTGACCCTACTTCTGAGCTACAAAGCCTTATGGTACTCTAATACTAGTCATTTTCAGCAAATTTTTAAAGAATATGTAAAAATCCAGGAGAAAAGATACAAGGTATACTTCAAAACCAGAAAAAAAATATGATGAAGAAAGGAAAGTATGTCGACACATTTGTTTGTACAGATTGCTTCCAACGACATACTGCAAGCATTTCATTATCAAAGCGGGAAGGTAGTTTATGACCTCTGGAGTCAAACCAGGAGCTAATTGAAAGGATGTCAGGTACTCTGGTTACAAAACCATGTTCCCATGGAAACGAAGGCACCAAAGAGCAAAGAGAGACTGCCAACAGAGCCTAAGACTTGTGAAGTCTACAGCTGGCTTTCTGATGAGCTTGAAAAAGCAAGTTAATTTCTATCGTTCAGTTTTCTTGTTTGCTGAATTTAATGCCTGTGCCATGATGGTGGAGTAAAAAGTAAAAAACGCCACTGAGCCCCTGCTCCCTCAAGGTAGACATTTCTCTTTTGCAGAATTACCATCAGTGAGTCCATCCCATCCAAGACACCCTGATTCCCTACAGTATAGGCAACCAATGGCAAAGCCACCTGTTGGAGCTGGGCAGCTGGCTCTGGCCTGTCAGTGCTGAAACTCTTGGTTCTCTCATTATGGGGTCAGTCACCCTTGCTTCTGTTTGGGTTAGTTGATGAACTCATGATTTTACATAAACGTGATTCCTTCATGGATAGAATTTCCTCTATGCTCAGGACAATTGGAATGTAGAGAAGTAGAAATTACCACCTTGGTAAGGATCAGGACTGAGGATCTGAGGGCTTGGGGGAGGGGGATGGTGTCTCTATAGCTAGAGTGCTTGCTCTATAGCTAGAGTCTCTACAGCTAGAGTCCCAGAGGAGTAGGTTGTCAGGTGGGAGATTGCGTCTTTATATGACAGAAAGTGGCACCCAAGAAATTCTAACAATATGGCCACCTAAACAAGACCTGAACAACGACAACACCAACTGACAAGACAAGGAGGATGGGGAAATCTCACAAGGCCCCACCCCAGGTGACAAGCTACAGTAAATGGATGGAGGCTGACAAATAGTCTTCTCCAGGGATGAATACCCCAGTAGGTTGTGAAATCCCAGATGGTCAGCACTAAATGTACATATGGGTAATACTGAATTGACTCAGCAGGACACATGCGTGTGCACGCACACACAAATATCTCTCTCTGTGTGTATGTATACATAAAGCAAAATAATGAGGGTAAAGGCACAGAAGTAGAGGTAGGGATGCAAATTTTATATATATATATATATATATATGATATTGTATATTTATATATACAATACCATACATAAAGTTCTGAAAAAAATAATGAAAATGCCTGAAAATAGTAGAATAGATTTAGGGAAAGTGAAATAAAAATAATACATTCTACAAAACTGTTAAACTATAATTTCTTTCAAAACTATTGGAGAAGCCTATGAAATCAGTCTAAAAATGACAGGAGAAACACTTCCAAATGGAAGACAAAGTGTAGTAGAGGTAAGAAACTGGTGGGTTCCCATGGTGCCCCACACTCATGCATGAAGAGATCTCTAATCAGACTTAGTGGATGGGTCATTCAAGGAAAAAGAAGAGGAGAAGGAGATAGGGACATGGGAGGAGGGCAATTCCGGGTGATCTTGGAGGGAAAATAGGAGGGATGGATACGACCCTATTTCATTGCATACATGTATCAAATCCTCACAGAATAAATTAAAACATAATAAGAATCTACTTAGCTAGATTTTCTTTCTTTTCTTTCCAACTTTTCTCCCTCCAGAACGGCATGATTCCTTGGAGCAGTTTAGGCATAATGCTCAGAGTAGCTGAGCTGTTTGAAGAGTGTTCACTATGGTCTCACCCTGCACTGAAGGGTTCCCAGACTCAGGGCCAAATACTCTAATGATTGACAAGGGGGGGCCCTCTGGATACCACACACACAGCACACTGCAGATTTACTGTGGTGTTAAATTCCATCAAAAAGATGCTCATGAAATTCCAGAGATCACTCTATCATCCATCTTAAAGAGAACTGTAATGTCCACGCCCAGCGATATGGCTCACTCTGGTCTCATTGTCCTTGTCCCTGCCCCAGGGCCCAGATCTCCTTGATTCTAAAAATCTCACTGTCACTCCATGCCCTCTAATCTGGGTGAATTTTTGAAGCCTACAATTTTTTTTTCTCATGTAAAGGGTAGAATTTATTCTAGAGTGAGCCGTGATGAGTATCTGTTTTATTTCAAACTCGCAAGCCGTTACTCACTGCACTTATCAGTGGAGGCTGCTGTAACAGGCACTGTGGACACAGAAGCTGTGGACATCCCCATCTTCTGATTGAAGAAGAGGAGACTGCTGTGGGATGTTCTGTATGGCAAATGTGTTGCTGATTAGTCAATAAATAAAACACTGGCCATTGGCTAGGCAGGAAGTGTAGGCGAGACAAGGAGGAGAATAAAGCTGGGAAGTGGAAGGCTGAGTCAGAGAGACACTGCCAGCCGCCATGATGACAAACAGCATGTGAGGATGCCGATAAGCCACGAGCCACGTGGCAAGGTATAGATTAATGGAAATGGATTAATTTAAGCTGTAAGAACAGTTAGCAAGAAGCCTGCCATGGCCATACAGTTTGTAAGCAATATAAGTCTCTGTGTTTACTTGGTCAGGTCTGAGCAGCTGTGGGACTGGCAGGTGATAGAGATTTGTCCTGACTGTGGGTCAGACAAGAAAACTCTAGCTACAGGAGACTGCTGTGTCTCATCTGGGGCTGGAGTGCAAGGAGACTGGTGTCAGAACCATTCCTCAAGGAGGCCTCGGATCTTTGATCTTGTCGTATCACAGGCCATCTTCTCCAGAAGTCATCTTCACACTGTTTTTGCACCATGTACATGTATGTGCCCACATTTCCCCCTTTCAAATACATACCTAAGTTCTGTTGAACAGTGCCCGCTAAGAACCACACACTGAAGCGCTAACTTCTAATGCCTCAAGTAAAACTATCTGGGAGATGGCTTTCTCTTGGGGCAGTGAGTTACCCTGCTGATGGCTCACCTACACTGAATTCACACCTTTTCCTGTACACACACACACACACACACACACACACACACACACAATACACACAAACACACAAATATAGTTGTTTCTTTTTGTCATGTTGAAATTCTAACTCATGGACTGAGATTTAAAGTTAATTTTAAAATCTAGAATTTTATAAATACATTAGTTATATGTTGCTATATTATAATTATTATATTTTTATATGAGAGCTATAATACATAGAACAATGTCAGTTAGAGTTATAGCCATGTTTAGTGATACATATCAGAAGCTTTGACTGTCTTTTGATGACAGGGATCTATTTCTGTGCTCGTGTGTGTGTGTGTGTGTGTGTGTGTGTGTGTGTGTGTGTGTGTGGTATCTGGGAGTGGGGGGAATAAGACCAAGAGCCAGCAAGTGTTCAAGAGACAGAGGGTGGGATCTGAAAATCTCACTTTCCATCTGGCAGGCAGAGCTGACCATCTGACCACAAGCTTTTCCAGGAACAGAGAGCTAGACAGTCTTGGTCTTTATTTAACCTAAGAAAAAGAAAAAAAAAAGCAAAGATAGACAGAAAGAAGAAAAAAGGTCCATGTTGTGAAATACTTGTAGCATCCATTTTTTATATGATGTGTGGTATGAGGAGCCAGGGAGTGTTTGTGAATGATATCAACCTTCATGGAAGAGGTGGAAGCCATGGGCTTTCAGTTCTGTGAGCTCATGGAAGGACTTTCCCTGCTCTAGCAAACAACAGAGACATTTCTCATGAGCTAGTTTCAGGTAGCTGACTGGCAGTTCCTGTCCTACTTATGACATGAATGCTGGACCAATAGCGGTGAAGTGTGGAATTATTCTTGCTTTTGCAATAACAGACTTGGAAAAGCAATATCAGACTAGACAAGCATTCTTGAACTTCTTCCATTTGTGATCCCTTTCATTCTAGACATTTTAACATTATTAACATCATTGATAATAAGTCATAAAGAAATTTGTTTTACCAATTCTTCTTTAGTAAACACTGAATTTTGCTTATTCATAAAAGATGAAAGCCAATGGGCACACTAACGAGATGGGTGTGCTATTTATTTTTGCATAAAGAACTGAATCTTCAGTGGATATTTCATACTGCAGGATGCAGCATCTTCGACATTTTCCAGAGCTGATCAATATTTGGATTCAACAGTCATAATGCTGAAAATGTCACTTTGCATAAATCTTTAGTACAAAGTAACAGAACCATGTTTAAGATCATTTCAGAAGCTGATGAAAATTCTGTCCTAATCTGAAGCCAAATTTTTTTTGGTAATTTTTGTGAAACTGAAGCTGATAACTCAAACAATGATTTATACAAATCAAGTTTTGTAAAACAAGACAACCCTAGAATACATAAATTAGAGATTGGTGTGTTGAGACATGATGGTAAAAAATATTTAAAGTTTTTCCTTTTGTAATTAAGCCATCCTGGCCCCATAATTGCAGAAAACTTCGTGCAATAAAAACACCAAAATTAAGCTGGTGCCAGGCGTGGTGGTGGTAGTGGTGGTGGTGGTGGTGGTGGTGGTGGTGGTGGTGGTGGTGGTGGCACACACCTTTAATCCCAGTACTTGGGAGGCAGAGGCAGGCAGATCTCTGTGAGTTCAAGGCCAGCCTGGTCTACAGAGCAAGATCCAGGAAAGGCCCAAAGCTACACAGAGAAACCCTGTCTCGAAAACCAAAAAAAAAAAAAACCCCAAAATTCTCAGCATAGGATAGTCTCTAATGTGAGCCTGGGTTTATTGATGCTGCAGTGAGAGTGTACCCCTACTGTGTGTTCATTGAAGTTACAACACAAATCTGGGGAGCCCTGACAGAAATACCAAGAATTCATTTCACACTTGCTTTTGAATTATTTTTGGGTGAGTGCAGTCAGAAACTTTTCACTGTTACTGATTTTTC
The DNA here is from genome assembly GCF_007827085.1 of Peromyscus californicus insignis. Classification (NCBI taxonomy): domain Eukaryota; kingdom Metazoa; phylum Chordata; class Mammalia; order Rodentia; family Cricetidae; genus Peromyscus; species Peromyscus californicus. The sequence goes on from NW_026294534.1 coordinate 4,168,165, forward strand.
ACGATCCTGAACTCGGCAATACATCCCACGGTTTAAAGGAGTAGTGGGGTGGCCAGACTTATTCTATAACTGTGGGATAATAGCTGTGGTCAAGCAAGTTCAGTTTGTGGCAGCTGCAGAGTTGGGGTTGATCCTTCACAGAGACGTCTCAAGTGCTTGTGAAACAGGCAGACGGGTCAAGGAATGCCATCCTCCCGCTCTGATAAACCTGGCTTCGCTACGTTTCCCTACCTAATCTGAAATTCCACATTTTCAACAGACCAGCCTGACAGAGCCAGCTCCTTCTGGAGTCCCCACACGTGTGCATATGGATGCCAGAAACAGGGAATGTGAGTTCCTTGCCAGGTTCAAGGACAGTTGAGGCCTGATGTCAGGAAAGCCTCCTTAAGGGCACCAACCAGTGTTCTCCACACATGCCCCTGCATTGCTCTGGACACAGCCTTGATGGCCTGGAGGGGTGACCTCTGGATCCCTGTGATTCAGCTTGAACTCCTCTCGGGATTAGCTCAACTCCGGTCCCTACCGGTATTCCAGGCTCAGACTCCTCAGCTCTCTGGGTCTATGCTGTTTAATTTCTCCCCTCAGATCATGCAAGCTGTAGGATGTAAACAGAAGGTTCACTGGAGGCGTGTCAGAATTTCCCCAAAGCTGTGGAGAGCAGCAGGCTTGTGGAGGGTAGCACACTGCCACCTACAAATCTGGAGCTGTGCGAGTGTGCCCACAAACCCTTTCAGGCTCTCTGTCAGCGCGCTGGATGTACCTCAGCCCATACTCTCTGCTCTTCACCCAGATAAGTGGGAAATCCCCAGCCTCCCCTGCAGTTCGGCCGTCTCCCTGCAGCCATCAGACTGGACTGGGGGGTGTGTCTGTCTGAGGGGAAATTCTTACGTCTGAGTGTTCATTCCATGCGCTTAGTGACATTCACTGACTGTACAGACAAGAGAGTCTTGCAGTAGGCATGTATTTCCATAGCTCCTGGAAGAATCTAGACATCCTAAATTTTGTTCCCCATGACATGAGCCCTTCCCAAAGGCAGACATTTGAAGGTAGAAGACGAAGCCGTTGAAAGTAGGAAGGATCTGAACAGACACCAGTAAATACCAGGTTCCACAGAAAGGAGCCAGAACAGCCACACATTTGTGGTCTTACATTCCACACATTTAATTTTGTGGCCTGTTATATTTTCTTTGTATTTTATTCTGGCAATATCTTATCTCTTTAAATTTGTCTTTTGACTTCAAGGTTCATAATCTTACTGAGTTTTTTTTCCCCTGCTTTAAATAACTGAGCTTTCCCCCACCCCCACCCCCAGAATTGAATTTGGAAAAATACTTAAACATAAAGTTTAAATGTGGAAATAGAAAACAGCTGAGACATTGACACTAAAATATATAGAAAGCATATTTCTCTACTGCAGTACTGTAATGAGAACACATTGGAGATTTTTAAAGACTCTTGTGATCTGGATCACATTAGAGAGAGAGAGACAGAGACCAGAGAGACAGAAGTGACTGCCTTTTCCTATGTGCAGGAAGGTTTCAGATGCCCTGCAGTGGCGCAGACTTGCCGCGAGGCGGCGCCATCCGCCGCCTCAGCTAATCCACCTGGCAAGAAAAGAACAAGCTCATCCTCCGGTGTTTTCCCCAGAGGCAGAAACATAACCCTATCCTTGTCACAGCTAAAAGAATGGGATGCAGAATTTACACGGAATTCTCAAAATATGTTTTATCTTCGTTGTCAGGAACCCCCAACGGACCAGCTTCTACTTTCGTTCTTGCGGATCTGGAGCCCGCAAATGACATCAGGCCCACTTTATCCATCAATCAAAGGGTAATTTCCCGTGTTTGTTACCATAGCACCCACAGCTGTGGTACTCCGCGGCTGCTTCTGTCTCCTTAATCTCAGCTCCCTATTACCGGTAAGCAATCAAGGATTGCTCGGGGAGCCCCGGACCGACCCGGTGAGGGAGGGCGGGCGGGGAGGGAAACACCGTAATTACTACAGTGGAGGCTGGGTAGTGAGACTTCGGTCACCCTAACACGGCAGCGTGTGACGGGGGGCCCCTCAGCAGAACTAACCATGAGAAACTGCGCCTCCACCACCCCAGCACTGACTGACAGCCTGCCCTGACAGCACCCCGAACTTCTTCCTAGTTACTTCTCAAAGGCTCCTCCCGTCTTGTCTTGCCAGTTCTGTTCTTCAACGGAAAAACCAAGAGACGTCTGGGCTCACCGCCCCCCTTTCTCCTACAGCAGAGCTAAGCACAGGCAGAAGCCCCTTTGCTGTCTAGATCCATGGCCAGAAGAACGCTGGGGCATGAGCACAGCGCCCCGAGGCAGATGCTTTATCACAATGGACGGGCTGCTCGGCTCTTTAGTAGAAATCTCTGGGGTCAGGTTGTCCTGTCGATGGTCATAACATTACATGTGAGAGGACATGGCTAAGTTTTGTAAGCACCACAAAAACAAACAAACAAACAAACAAAAACGATGCACTAGGGCTGGGGACGAGCCTCAGGTGGCCTCTCATGGTCCAGGCTCTGTGTGTGTTTGACCCCCAGAGCTTTGTAAATCATGCATAGCGCTGAATTCCTGTCCTTTCAGTACTCGGGAGATGGAGGCAGGAGGACTGGGCGTCCAAGATCGCCCTCAGTTGCCTAAGGAGCCCAACGCTAGCCTGGGCGACATGAGACCATACCTCAAAAACAAAACCAAAAGAAGCAATGTGCTGTAATGTTGAATTTAATTCTAAATTAATCTCGTGATGAATTCAACTTCATAGCTGCTTTGAGAAAATTACGTTTTGAAACTACCAAAATTTTACTGGCCCTGGCCTGAGCTGAGCGATGGTTGTAGCTAACAGAGTCAGAAGCCTCCAGCCATGGCGAAGGGGACTCAAGGGTACCGGCAAGGTCTGGGTCACCACACCTCTGGACAGAACTGGTCCCTCTGCAGCACCCAGCCAGGGCCACATGTAGTTGAGTGCTCACTGAATCCCAGTAGTTCTCAGTGTCGTGGAGGAATTCCCCACCCTCCACCCTCGTAGAAACCACGGAAATCCTACACCCCTTCATGTGCTGAACTTGAAGAAATACCAGGATTCCTTTTTCCCCTTTTCCTTTTCTTTTCTTTTTCACTTTTTAAAAAGTTATTTGAGAATTTTGCCAATATATTCTGATCACATCATCTCCCTCCACTAGCTCCTCCCAAGTATTTCCCCAGCTGGTGCCCATGGATTCTTCAGTGTACGGCTTCCACTGGAGTATGACCGACTGACCAGGGACACACACTAAAGAAAACTGGCCCTCTCTCTCCCAGCAGCTCTCAGCCACCAAGAGTTACGCACCCTGGGATGGGACTTGGTGCCCACCTCCTTCTGCAGGCTCTGATTTTGCTTGGTTTGAGGAGGCATGGCTCCTGTGCATGATGTGACAAGTGTGAATTAGTACGTACAATTTCCGTTCTATGTCCCACCCCACCCCCAAACACTCTCTCTCCATAGTCGTATGCTGACTCGGGCTCTTAAACTTCTTTCTGTCTCTTCTGCAATAAATCCCTGAGTGCTGGGAGGAGGGAATGGGACACAGATGTCACATGTAGGGTTGAGGTCTCCCCAGTCTCTTTTTTTTTTTTTTTTTTTTTTTTTGGTTTTTCGAGACAGGGTTTCTCTGTGTAGCTTTGCGCCTTTTCCTGGAACTCACTTGGTAGTCCAGGCTGGCCTCGAACTCACAGAGATCTGCCTGGCTCTGCCTCCCAAGTGCTGGGATTAAAGGCGTGCGCCACCACCGCCCGGCAGCCCAGTCTCTTATTCTCGGTATCTTGACTGGTTGTAGGTCTCTGTGTTAGTCACTGTCTACTGCAAACGGAAGCTTTTCTGGTGAGGGTTGAGAGAGGCACTCCTCCTTGGCTATGTGGATAATTCATTAGGACTCAGTTTAATACCTGTCTATTTATCAGAGTGATAGTCCTCAGCTCTCTCCAGGGTCTGTGACCTGTCTAGCCTCAGGTTCTTTGCTTACCAGTCCTGCCAGCTTTGAGCACCATCTTGTGAACAGACCTTAGGGCAGTGGTTCTCAACCTCCCTAACACTGCGACACCTTAATGCAGTTCCCCAGGCTGTGGTGACCCTGGATGGTAACATCATTTTCATTGCTACTTCATAACTGTGACTTTGCTGCTGTTATGAATTGTAATGTAAACATCCGATACGTGACTCTCGAAGGGGTCACAACCCACAGACTGTGAACCACTGCCTCTGATTATTTCAAAACTTAATGATAAATGACTATAGTTTCTGGCGCCTGCTGTGGAAATAACCTTATTTACTACTTTGTTTTCACAAGCCGGGATGAAAGAGCAACAGTTCTTAGATGGTGGGCTTTTTTTCCTCTTTTTCTTTTACAGACCATATTTAGAGCTTGTGGTGGGCCTGTGCTGTGTGTCTGCCTATATGCCTACTGTGAGGAGCGAACCAGATGGCCTTGGCTCCCCAGTAGCCACAGTACAAAGGTCACACATGACTTCTCTTTTGAACCTGTTCCCTCCTGAGCTTAGAAGACCTTTCATTCACTACACGTAGAGGAATGTGGCTGGTTTACATCCACTCCAAGGTGATGTGAGAATCTGTGTGTATCTTCAACAGGGGGCTTCAGAAAGCCTTTACGCTGCATTTGGGGAGCGAGTGCTGAACTCCAGCAGCCCCCTCCTTCCGGAAGCAAGCGCAGCCTGGGTACTGTGAGCTTCAGCAGAGGCCGAACTGCCTTTCTTGCTTTTCCAGAGATGGAGTCTGGTTTGGGTCATGCCTGGAACTCTAATCCCACGGCCAGGCAGGCAGCAAGGAGGAGCAAAAACGGCTTTGGGGTAAGGTCTTGCAGCCACTTAACTCAACAGGGACTCGGCAGCCTCAGGCAGGGCTGACAGTTGCCAGTGATCACCCTGGACACAGAGTGCCCACCAAAGCCGTGTCCCACCCCAGAAAGGAGCCATGATCCTTCCTGTTGTAGGAGTTCACAGAATTTCAGAGTGATGTGCCTGAAAGACTAACCAGAGCACACTGAGCTTGGTAACACAGGGTCACGAAGCCGGCAGAAAGCCAGCGGCAGAGAGGCCTCTGAATGCTGCGCACCAGGCAACTCCGAAGGCCTCCGCGGACCTGGCATTATCTCCGAGGCCTCCGCGGACCTGGAATTATCTCCGAGGCCTCCGCGGACCTGGCATTATCTTCTAGGCCAGTGACAGATTTCTCTTTTTGTCACCTTTCCTTAGAGATGTCACCACAGCTACAAACCGGCAGATTTGACAAAACCCCAAACAACTGAAAATGCGAGCCGTACAGGAGCCTTTTTGGTGCAGAAGGTATCTGTGACTGCCTCTGCATCCCAATAGCCTGAAGGCGTCCGGAGGAAAGAACTCTACCAACGCAATCGAGGCCAGGAGATGATAGAAGGTCGACACATGGACCTCAAACCTTCCTGTGGGGCTTTTGTTGGGACCCCCTGAGCAGCCCGGGAGAGGACTGCGTGCCGTGAGGGAAGGAACTAAGACCTGCAGACCTTCACGGAAGGCCGAGGCCACAAGCGTCCCATGGACAGGATTTTAGAATGCAGGCTTTCGGGTTTTTTTTAATGGTTATTTATGCAAAGCTCTATGGGAAAGTCAATACAAGTTTAAGCCTATTTCTGGTGAATTTTTTTTCCCCAGAGAACATTTCCTTTCTCTCTTTCCTGGTTCCCCTTTCCTTTCCTCCCTCCTTCATTTACTGCCTTCCTCTCTCCTTCCTTCCTCTCTTTCCCCCCATCTTCTCTCTCTCTCTTCTCTCCTCCGCCTCCTCTTCTTCTTCATCGCCATTCTTCTCTTCTCCTCCCTTTCTCCTTCCTTGTTCTCCTTCTTCTTCACCCCCCCTCCTTTTCTTGAACTCCTCTCTCTCTCTTCTTGACCATTATTGCTAAGCCTGTGGTCTCCCTCACCCACACCCTCTTAGCACGTGCGGGGGGCCTGGGCTGGGCATAGTTACTGGGGTTTATCAGTGAAAAGCCAGATTATGTGATGGGATAAGTGCCCTTCTGCCAGCCGGGGCGGGCTCTCAGGGCACTTGACCGGATCTTGGTGTTTTGTTACAATGAACAGGGGTGACGTAGAAACCACCTGATACACTGTCACAGTGAGCGTCTCAACTTGCCATTGTTTTATTTTACTTATTTGTTGTTAGATTTATTTATTTTGTTTTATGTATCTTAGTGTTTTGCCTACATGTATGTCTGTGCACTATATGCATGCCCGATACCTGCAGAGGTCAGGAGGGGATGTTCGATCTCCTGGTACTGGAGTTAAGAGGGCTGTGACTCACCATGTGGGTCCTGGCAACCAACCCCAGGTCTTCTGCAAGAACAAGTGCTCTTGCTTAACCTCTGAGCCTTCTCTCTAGCCACTCCTCCTTTTAAATATAATTGCGTATTTTTAAATTAATTGTGTGTGTGTGCCTGCATGAGGTCAGAGGACAGCTTGGAGGGGTGGCTTCTCTCCTGCCGTCTCGGCCCCAGGGACTGAACTTCAGGTAGTTAGGATTAGCATCAGGTACCTTCACGCACCTGGCTCTCACTCTTGTCCTTCCATTGTTTAATGGACCGTTTGAAAGCCCAATATACAAAGAGAACTTTCTGATTGTCCCAGACTTCTTATGATTAAAACTCAAACATTAAACCTGCTATGGATCAAGTCCAATATTTTTAAAAAGTGGGTTTTCTCTCCTCTTCTAAGAGACTATGAAGAACTCGGGTGAGGACAGTATTCTAGTTAGGATCTTGTTCTCACTGTCAACCTGTTTCAGAATGAGACTGCTCTTAGCTTTGACCTTGGAGTCTATGCTTGCCTAAACTACATAATGCTCATGGGTTTCTGGAGACAGGTGCTATTGTTGATATCCTGCCTGATATGAGGTGTTTTGTTTTGTTTTATTTTTCCCAAAAGAAGTAGAAATATATAATGCAGAAAATATAGAAATCACCTTCCTGGGGCTTTTACGCACCAATATGCACACACGTGACTGAGATCGACATTTCTTTTTGTTCTCAATACGGATTAGGATAAGGTGACGAAATTCATCACAAACACAGGAACCATTGTAAACATTTACCCTCCAATTATTCTTATGGGACATTCACAGAGAGCCACAGTTGAGTGTAGACGTGTGGTAGAGAGGTTGACTCTTGTTTAGGTCAGTCTGGGAGGCTCTTCAGTGCTTCTGGAAGAGGGCCATGTAAAAATACCTTTTTTTTTTTTTTGCAGGCTCAAGGTCACGTGAGCAAAAGGAAGTAACACTTGCATGGTGAGCAAAGGAAGGCCCCCACCCAGCCGTACCTGTGCAGATGAAGCTGGAGAGGCCTCCATAGATGACTTCGTCGTTGTCGGGCAATATGAACGGACACCTGGTCTGCACCTCCAAACAATATTGCTTGCACGGAATTGTCTTTCTGCAGTTAAACTGTGTGACTTCAAAGTACTGGGAGCAGAGCCAGGCTTTGTAGACAATCTGAAAAGCAAGGGGAGAAGAGTCAGAGACGTGGAGGGCATGCTTTGGTTTCGCTCAGGTCAGGAGACAGCTCGGAGGGATCAGGGTCTACACACTGGCAGCTGGACATGGGAAGAACGCGGCTCTTCTGAGTATCTGCAGTGAGCGCTAACGGCACTGGACACGGTCCAATAAGGATGAACGGTATTTAGTTTGAAGCACTCTTGGAAAATAGTGGATTTGAGCAGAAGTTAACGTTTTCAGGATCCAGTGGCATAGGAGGTAAAGAACGCAATAACCCCGCCGGTAAGTAACTGCTAACTCATTGCAGTGTGCAGAGAAATCCAGTTGCTTCCCCCGCTTTCCCTCGCCTCATACCTCGGCCGGACACTAGATGGCGCTAGGCCCTTTGCGAGGACGACCCGCAGGGGGTGCAGAAGCTTGGGGGCTGGTTACAGCCTGCCTTCCCCACCGCACACAGCAACAACAACAACAACAAAACATAGATGGGTATTTGCGTTTGTGACTCACACCAACGGCACCGAAAACCTCACCCAAAGCGGAAACACTCAGCAAAGATCAGACGTAATATGTCCCATTTGGTTAGGAGACCGAGGGTTCCTTCGCCAGAGCTTTCACCCCGTGTGATCTACGTTTGCGAAGAATTTATGTAATGTGCTAACATGTGGCTTCATTTACCTCTTTCTGTGTGGTGGCTACTGGGGGAAATAAACATCGAAAATTCTTTTTTTTTTTTTTTTTTTTTTTTTTTTTTTTTTTTTACCGTGAAATAAAATAAGTCTAAATTTAAATGAAACAGCACAGCAATGAAATTCTGTTTCTTTCCAGATCTTTAGCAACAGTGGATGATTCTGTTTGTTTCCAGGGGTAAATAATACTATTTAGGTAGCGTTTTATCCATTATGGTCTACCTTGAAAAATGCATGGCTTAGCATTAACTGTACATTAATACATCATAAAACAGGATAAAAATGACAAGTATTTAACAAATTATGTATTTTCTAAGCAAGTTACATTTTTTTTTTCAGCTCTGATTCTCAGCACACATTTAGAATATGTTGACTGGTCACATTATTTTTTTCCTCAAGAATAATAAGTGTGTGAATGAGTGGAAAATTTCAGAATTTGAAGCCTAAATCTATAGCTTTCCAAACTTTTGCTCTTCGTGGTTATGTTGTTCTCAGTTGGAAAATGTTTTCAAGACTGGATGAGGCCATAACAGGGTTTTCAGATGACTGTGAACAACCTGACTTGGATCATTCATCAAAGTCCATTTATTATGAGCTGATTTGGGTTTGTCTCATAACTTCTCGTTAGTTCCTTAAAAATAAAGTTTTATTCTTTGAAGGAAAGGTTTCTAGAGGAGGGGGAAAGCAAGTGTGAAATTCACACATAATTATAGCCGGCCAAAGTAACTTTGATTCCCACGGTCATCGGTGGAGCACCATTGGTGCCCTTATCACTTTATGCCCATTTGCCTGGGGTTTCGAGTGGACCCCAACACAACAGCAACAGCAAAGACTGCTGGGAAACCCAGGTGCCCCATGGGTGCCCAGGGTGGTGAGTGTCGGCTGCACCAGCTGATGCCACCACGGAATAAAGGACAGAAACATCAGTTTCAGAAGAAGGAGAAAGGAAGGATTGTCTAAGCTGCTCTCTGGGGTAAAGCGGGCATTGTAGATGCCTTCTTACCAAGCTGTACTTGTGTGACCTAGTGTGACAGGAGATACAGCATTTACGGTTGTCAGTGGACCCGTGGTCTCAGGAGTCTGTGTGCTTTGTGATTCCTGGCTTTAAGTACCTTTGCTAGGTGCTAGGGGCAAGTGGGAGTGGTTGTCTGCGCAGGCTAACAGTAAAACCGAATGCTAAGGAAAGCCTCACTGCACATTGTGGGACTCTGAGGCCTACAGTGGTCTACTTTAAATAATATTCCTGCACATTCTAGAAAATTCCAGGTATGTCCACGGGACCCACTGTACCCTCTGTTCCCAATCCTGCCCCAGTGGCTAACTTTTTTTTTTTTTGTTTTTGTCTTTTCATTTTTAGACAGAGTTCCAGCTGGCTTTGAAATCACGGTGTAGTCAAGGATGACCCTCCTGTCCCCAACCCTCAAGTGCTGGGATTACAAGTCTGTGCCACCATACTGTCCTGGAGATGGGACCCGGGGCCGTGTGCGTGTTAGGCAAGCACTCTACAACTGAGCTACATCCTTAGGCAGCTTTATGCTCTTTCATATCAGTGTGTTTGGGTGCCAAGTTATGACCTATGTCTGTCCCCTCTTCACCCACAGACAAAGCGGTGGCATTTAGTGATGCATTTTGAGATATGGACCTGTCCTCTCATCCATCCTTTCCCTTGGCATCGCCTCGTTGAGACAGACCCACTTTTGTTCTGACTTGATCATATTTGCACTGCAGATTTTTGTTTCTGCTTAAAGAAGTGAGCGAGAGAGCGAGCTACCAAAGCAGTTTTTCCCAGCATCAGGCAGAGGCTGCAGGCAGACAACTACAGACAGCTAACTCACCTGCAGCCAGCTACCCTGCCCTTCAGTGCTGCGATGGACCTGAACGTTTGGATATGCCATAGGAAGCTCCCATTTGAGAAAAACATTTCCTTTCCGAGGCATCTACTGGAAATCAGTCAGAGGGAACCACGTGAACAAAACAGTGAGGACAGAGAAGAAATATTTTATCATCACTTGAGAGATTAAGGCAGAGGAACAATTTTTATGTAATGAAGGAATTATCTTTTCCCCGTGCAGACATGTTTGTGATGAAAGAGGCAACACAGGCACAGAGGACATTTGCTGGAATATTCCAGCATTAACTGGAAAAGATTTGCTTGGGAGAAAGGCAATTCTGCACTCTTGCAAAAAAAAAAAAAAATGACTTGAAAAGTTAAAAACAAAACATGCTAGCAAAAATCTAAACAGTGTGCTAGGAAGAGTAGATTCATGCCTGGGAATATGCCATCAAGTGAAGTCTATAACAGGCGGCGCCTGCAACTTTCCCCCCTCTTAGAGAGCTGCTGTGTTTTGTGTGACCACGACAATGCCTTTCTTTAGTTGTCTACCATCTTCAAGGTGGGGTCAGAATGGCAAGGTATCCAGAGAGGTGCAGTCGTGGCTCTTACATCCGGGAATAACCGATTAATTGTGCTCCAGGCTCCCTCATTATGCGGGAACTCATGACTGGCACTGTAAACCCAGCCCACTGCCTGTGGCTGAAGAAGCCATGAACCATAGAGGATAGCCACGTGGTGGAAGGAGAGAGCTGATCCCTGCAAGCTGGCCTCCTCGTGAAGGCTGTGGCACACACACTCGGGAGCACAACCCTATACACACACACACAGTAAGTAAATAAATATAATACAGATTTTAAAAGAAGTCAGATATTTAAGAAAATGTTTGGGGGCCTGGGGAGACAGCTCTGCCTGTCAAGTTCTCGCTGTGAAGCATTAATACCTGAGTGGAGAACCCAGCCCCCCATAAGCCCCAGCACAGCAGCATAGGCCTGTTATCCCACACTAGGGAGGTGAAGACAGGCAGCTCCCTGGGGGCGGGCTAGCCAGACAGCCTAGCCTATCAGCAAACTCCAGGTTCAGTGGGAGAACCATGCTGTCACAGAAGACAGTCTTCAGTTGAGGAAGACACTTCTGGCCTCTCTGTGTACCATATACACATGTATGCACACAAACATACATACATATACACATACAACATGACACTTCTGACCTCTCTGTGTACCATATACACACACATGCACACAAATATGGTTTTCCCTGGTCCCCTCACTCTAGCAAAGATTTCCTCAGACTTCTGTCACATTGCTGATGTGTTTCGTTAAATCCATGTCTGCTGTGGGATGATCTGTATGTGCTCTGATTGGTCAATAAATAAAACACTGATTGGCCAGTGGCCAGGCAGGAAGTATAGGTGGGACTAACAGAGAGGAGAATTGAGAGAACAGGAAGGTGGAGGGAGACATTGCCAGCCGCCGCCATGACAAGCAGCATGTAAAGATGCCAGTAAGCCACGAGCCACGTGGCAAGGTATAGATTTATAGAAATGGATTAATTTAAGATATAAGAACAGTTAGCAAGAAGCCTGGCATGGCCATACAGTTTGTAAGCAATATAAGTCTCTGTGTTTACTTGGTTGGGTCTGAGCGGCTGTGGGACTGGCAGGTGAGAGAGATTTGTTCTAACTGTGGGCCAGGCAGGAAAACTCTAGCTATACATGTCTATACGGGTGAAGGCTTTAGGGCCTGAGTCTGCAGTGAGTGGGGATAAGACAACTGGCATGGTTAAGTGTTGGTCTGCAAGGTCAGCTGCCTGTAGCTACTGCATGTTTTGTCTGAGTACATATTGTACAGTTTAAAGTGGGTCACAGACCCGAGAGTCAAAGCTGGAGTCTGTGTATCTTCATATGGACAGTCCGTTCTATCTGGAGAGCACTGTCTGCACGCAAAAATGGGGAGGCGTGGTCTACTCTGAGCAAGAGGCAAAGAAAATTGATGCTTCCTAAGGCTGAGCTGAATCTGAGAGAGGAAATACAGAGTCCACCTGTGCTAGCTCATTCATCCACAGGGTTCACTGGAGGCAGCACACACACACACACACACACACACACACACACACACACACACACAGACACACACACACACACACACACAGACACACACACACACAGACACACACACAGACACACACACACACACACACACACACACACACACACACACACGCTTCTAGCAGAACGACTCCTGAACAATAATGCAGATATCCTCCTGTCTGCTGTTGCTGGCCCACGTCTTTGGATCCTCTGTTCTTATGGGGCTAGCCTTGTCCTTCAGAATTTCCCATGCTGTCTAGAGTTAGCCCTCATTCCCAGACCCACCCAATCTAATCCAACCCAGTCCCAATGACAAGATGGGTGGCAGGATTGACTCATTCAGGGACAGAATTGCCCTCAGAGCTGTGGGGTCACCCTCCACCAGCCTGCTACTCCAGGTGTGACAATGTTGGAGTCACCAGCGTGTGACTACAGGGCAGACACGGAATGAGTCACCCAACTGTGCGTGCCTGGGTAGCAAAGGTCTCAGGGTGGTCTGTGTGCTTAGGAGATGAAGGGACCCGAGAAGAGTCTCTCAGTCTGTCTCTAGCACCATTCAGGAGAAAACAAAACAAAACAACAGCAACAAAAAAAACCAATGCCCTAGTTTTGACCGGAAGCCATTTATTACTATTCTTCCCTTTTGAGAGAGCATCACTTCTGTTCCACACTGTCCTTGGTTTACCTCTCCTCACTCTTTCTCTCCTGTGATGTGGCCCCGCCACTGGCCTTGTCCGCTGCAGGCCACTTTGTCCCTCTGCTGTCACATCCAGCCCCAGAAGCCACGTGTGTCTTATTGGACCCCTCACTGGCCAGGGGTCTTCCCAAATGACGGCATCCTGATTTGAGCCTTGGTCTGCCCAGCCCTCCTGGCCTGGGGCCTCTTTCTTAGTCCTTCCTTGTCTGTCCTTGTCGACAGTGTCTGCAGTAGAATATTATTTTAAGGTGTATTACATTTGTGTATGCTGCATTGGTTTAACTCTGTGAAGCTGGGTTACTGTGCCTGTCTAAAACACCTGATGGTCTAATAAAGAACTGATCAGCCAATAGCGAGGCAGGAGAGAGGAAAGGTGGGGCTGGCAGGCAGATAATATATAAAGAGAAGGAGAAAACAGGGAGGAGAGAGCTAGAAGGAGCCAGAGAAGGAGGAGGGCTTAAGGGGCCAGCCACCCAGCTACACAACCAGCAAACGATGGAGTCAGAGTAAGATTTACAGAAGTAAGAGAACGGGAAAAGTCCAGAGGCAAAAGGTAGACAGGATAATTTAAGATAAGGAAAGCTGGGTAGAAACTAAGCCAAGCTAAGGCCAGGCATTCATAAGTAATAATAAGGCTTTATTTTGGAATATATTTGGAAGCTGGATGGCAGGCCCCCAAAACAGAGTAAAACCCAAACAACAGCAAGTGTCTATATATGCCCCCTGCTGGTCCCCAAAAGTATTATCCATACCTGGACTAACTGATTCAGTAGCCTATGCCCCATAGATCTTCTGCTCCTGGCTCACATGCCCTTGGCCTGATTAGGTCTCGTGGCTCTGGGGGACTTCTCTATAACCCTCCTGACTCCTGCTCAAGGACCTGACATGCATTCTTCAAATGCAAGGATCCAATGGCCTCATTGGCTTCCCTTCTGAGTCCCTTTCTGCACTGGGTCCCCTGGGACTGTAGGTCAAATCTGGGAACACTTTTGCGCTCATAGGAAGCACCTGGTCCTTTATTTACCTTTCATGGAATTCTCTTGGGAGTTTGCCATACATCCTTCAGGCGGGCACAGCAATGTCATGTGTTGGGTGTGTGGCAAGGTGGAAGAGGGTGACACTCCGAAAGTAGCTCACTCACAGATCAGAAATGATACGTGCATTGTGATGTTCACATGGAACCCAGCATCCATCCATTGCTCCAGAGAGAAATATGAGCATCTAACAAGATACTTCATATGACTGTCATGGTGATGACAAGGTGAGGGGAGGTCTATTGTGGGCTTCTGAGGAGACAGAAGTCCTTTTCACGGGGGCTGCATGGCACCTTGTTCAAAGACAGGTGGTGTTTCTCAATAGTCCTTTTGGAAGTTGAGATGAGACGAGAATACATGGCAGCCACTCAGGCTCTGCCATGGAGTGCAGCAGTGTCTGTGGAGTACCACACTGACTGCTGTTCTGGGGAATCACTTGAACTGGGTCTGGTTTAAGTGGCCTGAAAGTGCTGGGGACTCTCCTGGCAACTGTAGGCTTGAAAAGATGTAGAGACACTTTCATACATGCTCCTTTGGGGGTTCCCCATCTCCACTGAATTGAGAATGTTGGAAAGTGGGGAAAAAATCAATCTTGTGAAGAAGAGAGAACGGAAGAGCCTGAAATAAGTGGAGGACAGCAGGTGAGGAGGGGGTGTAGTCACCTGTGGGGCAGGGGTGCGCCAGCAGACTTCAATCTGTAAGACCTGTGTGATGCTTGCTGGAACAGTTGGCATTAGATAAGTGAAATTCCAGGTTCTATAGTGAGTTCCAGATACCGATGTCCTCCGTAGAGCTGTCACGAGCAGCCCGAAACTCATTTGAACAGGCACCTTCCCACTGGTTTTCTACATGTGGATATGATGGGGGTGCCTTAGCCACCTCATACAGAGGGAAATCTAAGAATAATTAATGTGTAAGGTTGCCAGACTCCACGTGGAGCTTTGCTCTAATACAGTCCATTTCTCTCGAAGTCTGACCATAATACATTGTTATGTGCCTTGTAGAACTTATCTTAGACCTTGCTTCTGGAGATACATGCCCTTCATTCCCACAGTCCTTTTGGACCAAGAACATGTGGCCACAACCTGAGTTACCAACATCAGACTCACAGGAGCTACTGTGGGAACAGGGCCTGCTCTAGACTGTGGGATCTTCATGGTTCTCATGGCTGGGGGCATGGCTTATTGGTCATCATGATGGATCAGGACAAGCGGCCAGAGTTGTTACCTCATCTTAGTGACTCAATACCTAGAGATGGAGGAGGGAAAGAAAGTCCACTACATTTCAGACATGGGGCAGTACTGAGAGACTTGGATTTTTAAACACAGTGCTTTCTACAGTTGGTCTCTTACCGTAAAAAAAAAAAAAAAAAAAAAAAAAAAAAAAAAAGTCACTGGTACTGCTGGATTCACAGCTTTAAAAGCTATGAGCCCTTCCATAGTCTAGTGAGAACACAGAGTAGATGCTTGAGACCCTGAGACAAAAAGAAGTTTCTCGCCAGTGCTGGCTTCCTAGGTAACATTCAGTTTAGCTGTTCATCCACGAGTTGTCGCTGAGAGCAGACAGAATCGCGCAGTCAGAGTATCCTTCAGAGTGGAAGTTTCTTCATAAGGCCTGGATAGGTAGGATGGCTTGGTGGGTAGCATGCTTGCCCAGAAGTATGAGGACACTTGAGTTGGGATCCCCAGGATACATGAAAAGTCAGTTATGGTAGGTGCTCACCTGTACTGCCAGCTGTGATAGCAGAGGCAGAGACAGGAGAAGCCCTGGGAGTTTCCAGGCAAGCCAGCCTGGCATGTGCCACAGTGAACAAGCGATACTGTCTAAAACAAGGTAGAAGGCAAGAACTGCCCCCCTGAGGCTGTGATCTCCACATCCTGTCACTGGCACGTGCACACATACACCAACTTGGGAGAAGAAAAGGAGGGAGAGATTTGAGACTTTTTTTTTTATAAAAAAAAAAAAATCAAACAAACTTCTTTTTGTCATCAAAAGTAGGACTAATCAAATTAATGTGGGCAATGTAAGATGTATCAGGTGCTTTGCTAGTTTCATGCAAAACAGGAGACCAACATGAAGAGAAGGATGTTCTGTGATAGAGAGTGGCCTGGGTCTGGCAAAGGGGTCAGAGTAGATAAGAGCAACCAGGGTCTAGAGGAGGAGAGAAGGGCAGAGTGCTGGGGGCGTGGAGTAAAGACTTACCAGTAGTTGCTGGGCATTTTCCATATACACACCATGCAAGCAGCCCCACCCCAAACGTCCACATGTGTAAACCGAGCTCAGAGAAGTCACACACTTTGGACAGGACCCCATAGCAGACACAACAGCCAGGAGGAGCTTTTGGGTAGTTTTACTCCAAGCCCCACTCCACACATCAAAACCCATCACAGTCCACACCACTGTGAAGTGATAGTCAGCATCAGCTCGTGTTACTCTATGATTGGTGTTTGGAAGGTGTAGGAAGTACCTCTTCCAAACTGGGACTGGATGGTGCAGGCCTATCATCTTTGGGATTCCAAAGGCTGAGGCAGGGGACTTAGAATCACAAATTCAGCCCTGTCTGTGCTAAACAGTCATCTCAAGGCCAAACTGGACAACTTAGTGTGACTCCAGGTCAAAAAAAAAAAACACAAACCAACTAATGAACAAAGGAACAGACACAAAGATGGGCCAGGGATGCGAGGCAGTGGTGAGGAGCTTATATAGTGAGGCCCCATTACCAAAACCAAGGAGGAAAAAGAAGATGCGTCTTCTAGGGCTGGACTTTGGATGTAGAAATACGTTCTGACATCGGCCCTCGCTCAGCAAGATCTTTCTGCAAAGGGTACATGCACTGCCTACCCCCACCCCACAGTGAAAGATTCAAAGCATGGCAGAAGCTCACAGTATTCAAGAGTTTTTGACACAAGCTTCAAACCCTATGAGTCGCTGACATGAATAATGATTTAGCTAATGAGGAAGGAACCGGGGATGTACCTGGAGCTGTCTATTACCCAAATTAACAACCACCTCCAATTAAGAAGTGTATCTTTCTGGCTCTGATTCTCTAGTGTGCACTTTCTCTCTCCCTCACCCCACCTCCCTGCCTTTTCCTCAAATGGATATGCATTCAGTTATTAAATTGCATGCTTGTAGAATCGATTACATACATTTTAAACAGGATTTGCTAAACATTTTTAGTATGCATTCTACACATCTAAATTTTTTAGAATATGTTCCTTACATAAATACAAATTAGTAAAATATACATAAGACTTCTGAGTGTGTTCACTGTAAAACATGATAAAAACACAAGGACTTCCCAAGATGGTGGGATGCTAACTGCGACGCGTCAGTCCAGGCACTTAGGAGAAGCCCGGCTCAGTTGAGCTGGGATTTTAGCTTCTTAAGTTATGAGATAAATCATGTAAATTGTCAGACTCTGTTGCGTAAATATGTAAGACTGAGAACTTGCTTAAATTATATAAGCCAGTTTTAATGGATTTTATCTAAATGACCATACAAAACAATCCCCCCTCCTTCCCATCCCCTACCACCCCCCAAAGAAAAGATAACTCAATGATGGGATTGTATAGGGACCCTGGGTGAGATTCAGCCACTGTTCCCGAATGAATGAGTGAGTGAATGAATGAAACCATGTATGTCCTGATGAAGGTGAACGCAAATGGCCATGACTTACACAGGCTAAGTTAGTCCTTCCTATTCTAGGCAGGGAGATCCAGTCTTCTTGGCCAGTCTTAGACGTGACTATTTTGATCTAGAAATGAACAGGCTCTGTGTCCTTTTTTGCCCGGCTTCCTTTCCAAGGCAACCAAATTAGGCTAAGCCGCACAGTTCTGAATAAAGTGTGAGGATGCTGCTTTGCTTAGTGATGACAGCAGTTCACACCACTCCCCTGTTCCCACAGGTGTGACTCAGCAGTTTCTATAACCATCCAGTCGTGCATACACAATCATAAGTACACATATTCAGATAGTTTTCTGGATTCAATAAAACACAGTTAATAACTCATTCAGTGTATCTCACGTGCTTCGTCAACTTTGGGTAGCAAAAGGAAGGGGCCATGTTACTGTATTTCTTCATAAAATGGTGGGATTTAGAAAATGGATGTTTTCAGCAGCTTAAACCTTGTGACTGTCCAGGAAATCAGGAAAAAAAAAATTAGATAGATATTTTAGGTAAAATGGAAATAAATTTAAGTTATGCAAATTAAGGTGATAGATGGGACATTCGAATTCTTCCTAAAATATTTCTGACAATGAGTTTCAACTAGTTATTTCTTGTTTTTCATTCCTCCTTTTCAACTTCATCCCTGGGAAGTCAGTAAGATACAGGCATTTCCTGTTCTCTGAGTGCACACTATCCGAGAAAAGTGAGGATGGCATTTTTCAGAGTTAACATAGAGACACCCTTTGGCCTTGGACCTGTGCTGTAAACAAGCCCAGAAGCAGCCACCAGAGGGCAGGCTGTTTGCTTTGCTCCTGAGGAAGCAGAAAATGGATCATTACTACTGCTCTCTTCTGTCTTATCCAGAACCAGATATCCCTCAGATACATAGTTTAACAACAAAATCTGCTGTGGGAGAACCTTTATCACTACTATCACAGTGTATAATTACTGACAGTTCTAACTGACGGGATCCGGGACCAGTGCTAACAACGGTCCTGGCAGACTGCAATGTGAAGCTCTGTAGCTACAGATTTCAGTCGCTTCAGAGACAAAAAAACACAGGTCCGGAAGGACAAGGCTATATCCAGTTTCATTCTCAGAGTAAATCCCCACAAAAAAGTGCACAAGACACTGAAATAAGATTCAGTTAAACCCAGAAAGGACTTCCACAGCTTGTACAGCTTACATCAGAAAATCTGGGCATTTAACTCTAAGAATCATCTGTTTTGGAAATGAATATTCATATCCATGATAAAATAGGTCACCGCACAGATGAAGAACGTTCTCGGTTTTGCCTGTCAGATGTGTGTTTGTAGCCCAAATCCTCTCAACCGACCCCCAACCTGACAAACATGTCCATGCAATATGTTAAAATGCGAAACTAGCAGTTTGCCCTTGCGTTCTGCATTTCCCTTCGCTTTGCTGTCAGAGTTCTAGAAAGAAGCACATTAATAAATTCTGTTCAATTACAAATCACATCGAGACCTAGAGCAACTGTAGCAGGAGCAGGGCGAAGATCTGTGGCACTGAGGATCAGAAATGGAAAATGGGCTGAAAATCAGAGAAAACCATAGCAAGTGAAGACTATCCCCTGCAAAGAAGGCAACATCCATAACTAAGGAGGCATTTACCCTCGTGTTTCTTTACAAAAGAGGGGGAGGGAGGAAAAGGGCAGGATTAAGCAAACATCGTTTCGCATTGAAATAAGCAGATTCGGACAACATATAAACTCCAATCTCGATCAGCTGATTGGGGAGGGACAATCAAGAACAAAACTGAAATATTATTTTTATTTATTTATTTTTAAGATAGGCTCCCCCTTATAAACCAGGCTAGCCTTGAACTCTCGATCATCCTTCCGCAGCTCCTCGGGTCCTAAAATGACAGCTGTGTGTCACCAGTCCTGGCTTTGGAAGAGATTTTTAAAATACCCATTCAAAAATATAAACCAAAAAGTGGGCTTATCATTTAATCTTCTCATTGCCAAAGATACGGTGAACACAATTCAAACATCTGCCATTTCCCTGAATTCTGCTCGTAACCCACCTTGATATGACACAGTTTTGTTCTCCCTCTCCCCCCCTCCTCCTCCTCTCTCTCTCTCCACAGTTGGCCAGACTCTATTTCCATTGTCTTGTTACAAAGCACCTTCTGCTTGCTTTCCTCACACATGAACTGGAACAACAAACAAACAAAGCTCACTGCTTGCTCCGTGCGTGAACAACCCTAACTCTCTGTCGAGGGTGAAGTGTGACCTCTCCCTCAAGGATGCTCTGTGTCACCGGCCTGCCCGTCAAAGGATCCCTAGTGGTGACTGCCTGGAGTCTTTGCTCCCACCCTGACTCTGCAGCAGAGCCTCAGCCTGTAGATTTCACAGGAAGGGAGCTTCTGCAGAGCCGCCCAGCGGGAGAGTGTGCGTATGACATTATAATGGGAAGGGATCAGTAATGGTGAAAACGCAGTTTGGTTATATTCCCGTGACTTTAGGAACCTTGTTATTACTTAAAATCATCATGAGTCACAAATCCTTTTGTATTTTCCAATGTGAATAAAATAATTTCTGAATATCTATCTATCAGCATGTGTAAAGGAAGAGACTCAAGAGACCATACAAAGCCCAGAAGCCAGAATTCAATTTCCTGGCCAGACATATGGCCTAAAGACATCTGTCACTGTCGGACTCTGCAATCACACACACACACAAAATGTTCCTTTCCAAGTAACACACAAAGTATTGCACCCACCCACCCTCATGTGTCTCCTGTGGGCATACATGGTACATACTGCATACGGGCATTCTAGGATGTGTTGTTTCTGATCTGTTGTGACAAAATAGATGGAAAGAAAGGAAGGGGTAACAGCAACATCAGGAAAGTGTAGGAAGTTCTCTGAGGTCACTGTGGATACCTCTGCTCCAGTGGGAGCTCAGATTCCTCTCTACTTCCTTCACACAGAGCGTAGATAATGGGTATCTTCAATTAGATTGCAGCTCATGCGCAGTGTTTTTCTCAGTATCTTTTTTTCTTAAGGAATACAGAAGCCATCTTGGTTAGGCATGTGGTACCGATGCCCTCAAGACTAGTGGTGATTGGTTGAGTCCCGCACCACCACTGACCGACCCCTGTGCTTTGATTGCCTCAGCTCCTCTTTGATAGCGGATGTGCAGAGCCATATTTTCAACCTGTCAGGAATGCAGACTTCTACAGAGCCCTCCATGTCCAGCGCTGTGCCTTGAATGGGTCTGAATACTGTAAGCTGCCAGTGTTTAAGCAACAACGTGTGCATGGGTCCTAAGGAACATGCTCAGAAAAACCATGTTTGTAGAAATGATTTTAAAGCAACAGAGCAATGATCTCCTATGAACTTAGGTCATCTGATCAAATAATCTTGATAATCTCATCGCTATAATTTTAGCCATGTGTTTTTCTGAAACATCATGTCTATAACTCCAGGCTATGCAGGACTGGTGATTTTCTTGTCTTAATACACAATAAAGTAGGCACTTTGAAAAGCAATCAGTGTTTCCCCCAGTGGATGCTGCTTTTTATATGGTAAGACTGACAGTGAAATGGAAAAGAATACAAGCTGAAGAGACAACACCTTCAAGTAAGGAAGCCCCGGTATTTATTCCCCTCTATGTTGCAGGAGTGTGTGTACTTGTGTTATTTGAGATTCAGTTGGCAATACGACACTCACAATTTTGTATGGACAAAATAACCATCTACTTGCCAGCAAACATGAGCTATAATCAAGTGTAACAGGATTTTGCTGATGTTAGGTGTTGGCAAAGCCCCATGTATCGAAGTACAAGCTCGTCTTGTGTGTAGTACTTCACAGGATAACTAATGAAATCAATCCTCTTGATTAACGTATTCGTTTCAGCCAGGTTCAGGGAGTATATGCCACGAGAAGAACATAAGCCAGATGTGTCAGTTAATAGGACTGGCACCACTTATCGATTATCACTGAATATAAATCTATAGGTAAATTTAGAGAAACTGGAACAGTGCGGGTTGGTCTCAACAAGGGGTCATGACAACTACCATCTAATGCAACCTATTTGGAAAACAAGCTAAAAGCCCAATAAAAGGAACATCTGAGCCTGGAGTTATGCAGGTGGTTTCAACCATTTCTCAGAGATGATCTCCCCTAGCTCAGTGACAGGAGACTGCCAGACATCTCTTGTAGTGTACCGCGTGTATCAAAGAGGTAGAAAAAGCTTGAGTTCTAAGGGAGTAGGGGAGTAAGAGAGAGGAAGGGAGGAAAGGAAGTCCTGTTACAGAGCAGGCGGAGGCCGGGAAGTTCCGTGCGTAGCTCTGCTCACTCTACACTCCATGTTGTGTGCGCTCCTGTCACGACTCCCTCAAGCGTGTCAAAAACATCCCTTCAATCATTTGGAGCTATTTGGGTCATTACTTGACCCAACGTCAACCCTTTAAGCTAGCCAAAGAGGCTAGTGACTCGAGTTGGTGGTTTTCCTGCCTGCATGCCTAGCCCATCCCACCCAATTTCAGATACTAAGGTTGCCCCTGAACGCTGATTATCCTCTGTGGCTCCAACAACCAGATTCTTCATGGAAGTCATATTTCTGGGTTGTTGTGTAGAATTTCCTATCCTTGCTTTGCCCCGGGCTTCCAATAGAATATTATCCGAACCAGGAAGGGCTCAGATAAAATACAAGCTGTGCTTTAGACACACGCAACCAAAAATGTTGAAATAATAGCAGGCATAAGTGAGCCTGTTTATTTTGAGTTTCATTTAAAACATTTAGATGAGGGAATACTTTGTATGCTGATGTAAAATCAACACCAATCATGATGATTGGGGTCCCATGCCTAGGGAGAAGTGTTCTGGGGTGGACACCGTCTCCTGAGCACTGGGGAGTTTTCATTATGTCAGTCTGTGATAAAGAGAGAATTCTAGAACCTTTCTCACACTGGGGGTTGTGCAACACCTGCAGTATAATTAGGTACTCAAAATCTGTGTATACTTTAAAGTGCTTTATATAACTGTTATTGTGCACTGGGGGACGCCTTTGGCTCAGCTGCTAACCTTTTCATAGCAGAGTTCAAGAGTGCGAGCGAGGTGTCCGGGAGACGCCAAGTGGATGAGGAATGTGAAGGAAAGCTTGTTTACCGAGAGAAGGCGGCATACCGTGCCCATGGAACATTCATAGTCTCATCCCTGGTGTTAAATCAATTCCCCTCTCCACACCCCGGCTCAGAGCAGGGGTCATTAAGAAGCTGGCTAAGTGCTTAATTGGGTTCTGAAGGAGGTTTCTCCATTAACATTAATTAAGGTCTCTCTGGGTACAAGAAAGCACATCCACCAGGTAGGGTTTCTGGGTTCACATCTCTCCCCATGGCTGTCTCTGCAAAACTATGGCTTTTTTTTTTTTTTTTTGGCATTTGTTTTTGAGCAGATTCCAAAGGAAGCTTCCAATGACTACGAGGACCAAGGGTAAAGGAACTCTTTGTACCTGAATGGAAGTCTTGGCAAGTGGCAGGAAAGCTGTCCTTTCTCATCTGTGTTTGCCCTTGAGAAGAGAGATGACGGAACTGTGGAGAAACAATGTGTGGGCTGCTGCCAGGTGCTGCAGCCGCCCCTGAGGGAGGCGCCGCCGTCTAAGTCACACATGGGGGCACTTCTGAGGTGACGTTGGGGTTCAGAGTCTACTAATCTTATTAGATGGAATCAAACGATGTTCCTGATATTCAACCCTTTTTGGCTAAAAAAAATGAAAAGTTCATATGACTCAATATAATAAACTCAAGAAATTCTCACTTTAAAATGCAAAATAAAAATATAATCTCCTTAGAAAATACAGGGAGACTTTTTTCCTCTCTTTCTGCAGTCCCTCAAACTCCAAAAAGCAATTCCACATGCCCGGGAGCAAGAAGTGTAACATAAGTTCACCAGTTTTATCTCTGTAAACCTAACAGAGCAAAATGTGCAAGTCCTTTGTGTATGTGAATACACCGTACATACCCACATTATATTTGCCCATCTGCATCTTCATCCTTTTTTTTTTGCTTTCAACATACATAAAGCAGTAGAATTATGCAGGAAAATTACAAAATTCAAGATAATAAATATTTATTGCTTGCCTAGGAAAGACTGGGAGGAACACAAGGAAGATATGACCAAGAAAATTGGAAGAGTACCGAAGACAGACAGAGAGACAGAGAGAGAAGTCTCCCCGCTCCTTCTAACGCACACACGGGGCGTGCAGCAGGAGCTGTGGAGGACTGCGTCCAGGCTTCGCAGAGAAACTTAAAGAGCATTGGTTTTGACAAGAAACATTGACAAGGCAAGTTTTAGAAATGATCTGACTCTGTTTGGGCTAATCGAGGGAATGGAAGAGAGAACAGGGGTCTAAAACCGTCTGCCTGCATGTCAAGCTACATGCATCTTCCCATAAAAAGCTGCACATTCCTCAGTTGTTTTCATATTTGTTTCATCCCCGATTTCTTTTTTATTTTGTCATTAAAAAATTACATGGGAAACATACTGCAAAGTCAAGCCACCAGGTGGTTGACACTGTTAATGGTTCATGTAAATGATGCTTTCTCTCCTACCCTCCAGCCCCCCACAAGATCCCCTTTGTGGTGAATAAGTGAGGAAATCTGAAGTTGCTTTATTATCGGACTAGAACAAATAAAACATGTCTTAATATGGAGAATGTCATTAGACAAAGCCATATTCCATGTTCTCTAGTTCCTGCTTCTTCTTGTCTCTAAGCCCACACCTGGTGTGCACCGAGGCCTCTTCCGAAGGCCTTCTGACTGTAATATACACAAGGCAAGGGAAGGATGCTATCTCTACTTTAGAGGGAGCCTCGATGTTTTTCCGGGATCAGATTAGTGTATTTGAGACTAAGAACCTGAAAACATGAGGTCCAAGGGTGGAACATGAAAGGTCCAGATGGCCTTCAGGATCTGTCAGATCCCACCCCAGGGGTAACTGAGCAAGAGTCCTCACTAGCCCCCACAGGTTTCCCTGCTTTATCTCATGACACACTCTAAGATTTTTAAGTACTTCTCAATTTTCATTTTCTAATAGACGTTGGGATGGTTGGATGTCAAAGAAATGTGTTAAAACTATTAGAGAAGTTAGGTCTCTCATAATAAACAAACTCCGATGAACTCTAAATTTAAACTCTTACAAAGAAAGTCTGGGGAGAGTGGAGACCTGAACTGTGTGTCAGCCCTGCACATCACAGCAGTTTCCTCCTCTGTGGTCACCATGACGTAAGCATGGGGGAAACAAAGCCAAGGTAATGAAGGGCATGCCGATCTCTCCTGCCAGGGGTCCTGGCACGGCATTAGAGTCCTTGGCCAGGCAGCTCAGAGCCAGGGGCATATGGAGCTAACCAGTGAGGCTGGCTGGCAAGCTCGTTTCTGGGAGCAGCGAGCCTGGTCACCAGATCCTATCTCAGAAGACACAGAAAGTACTAGAGATATCAAAGACGGAGAGCAGGGGAATGAAAACGTGACCCCAGAGGCGTTTGCTGGTTCTAAGCTTCTATGCGAATTCCCCCAGCACATCTTTGTCCTCTCACAAATCCTCCCCTCAGATCCTTAAGAATGCAGGCTGGGAACCTTAGAGCTAGACTGAAGCACAGAGGCTGTCCTCAAGTCCCCTGTGACTCTGTGCTTTCCACACTGTTTCTTTTCACTAACTCTAAAGGGAAACTTTATTTTTTGATCCTTGCTTTAAGGAATCGGAAGAAAATAACTAAAATAGTTAAGCTGACAGTGATTTACTTTTTTATCCTGAATTTTGAACAAGTACCTATGTAAGAGCAGTGCTATTTCCTGGATCATCATTTCTCTATCATGAAGGTTGTGCAAACCAACAAGAATATGGGAACCTAGAAACAGAGGAAGGGAGAACATACTTCGAGCAACAGAGCCCAACCGAGACACCACCCTGTGCATGGTTCAGTCCTTCTGTCCATGCATGCATGGTTCAGTCCTTCTGTCCATGCATGCATGGTTCAGTCCTTCTGTCCATGCATGGCTCAGTCACTAGCAGATAGCCACAAAAGACTGTAAGTTGGAAGAAAAGGTATTTGTGATTTGCTCTGTGGGAAACTATGAACTAACTCCTTTAATAAAAAGTATGTAGGTATCACATTCCAAAGTGTGGGCCCACTGATCCCCAGTCTTTTTAATCTCCACAAAATCTCGAGTCAAATACTCTTTGGGTACTAAAATAGAACTCTGAGGTGGAAACACCCTCACAGATCATTACCGCGAAGATTTGGGGGAAACGAGAAAAGACAAAAATATATGTAAGCAGTTTGCTTACAGAGTTCCAAAGGTTTATTTCTGTCTGGCTGTGCTACCCGTTACATAAGCAGGTCTTAGGCAGGAAGAACAGAGACAGGATCGATAGCAGCTAAATTGAATTCAAAGCAGGCACAGCTAGGCCTACTACCAAGGCCATGAAGTAAGAGGGAGTAGGGGTGGGGTTAAAAACAGACAGAAGGCTTATTACTTCCTACTTTAATTACCAAATAACAAAATCAGCAATAACTTTATCCCCTCATATTAGAAAACTGTGTACTACCATTAAAATGGAAATATGGAATCAGACTTCATTTTGGGAACTATTTTTCTGTCATATCTTCTACCCAGTGCAAACCTCGAGTCCCTTGTACACGTTCTTCTCTAAAATTCTTTGTCTAAAAATTGACATTTAAGAATGCACACCATTCTTAAAGGAAATTAAGGAGACCGAAAATTTAAAACCCAGCATTGAGCCAAGTGTTCTTAATTAAGAGTACATTGTAAAATGGCAAAACAGATGCATAAAACTTAACTAGTTTACACCACTGTTAAATCTCATTATTAGTTCTCAGATAGAATGAAAAAGTGGGCAATCATTAATTCCCCCAGTCTTTGCAGAAATTGGAGCAGAGAGCATGCAGATTATATAATCTTGTTACTGGTTTTTACCACATGGACTTATTCTGTTACCGCCTAGCTCTTATTGCATTATTACAGGAATAATCACATTATTATACAAATTATACAAGAAATGGAAAAGCCATAGGAAGGGGTTACAATGCTGAATAATCGTTACTATGCTTTTCGGCATTTCGAGCTTCAAATGAGAAATTAAAAGTAGAAGCCACTACTGTGTCTTAAATGGAGCCAGAATAGGGAAGCGGCAGGGAGGGTTCTGTCTGTCCTTCTGTTTTTAAGGGTGATAGATTGACATTTTCTTCCAGCTACTGTCTCTTTCTTTCCTCTTCCTCTTTAAAAGTGACCCAAGGTCCACTGTGCTGAACTCAGAGGTTGAGCGAGAGCTTTAGCAAGCTCCCTTTCCAAGGAAGGGCCCTAGACGGTCTGCATGGTCGGGGGCAAAGAGCAAGTCCAGGGAGTCTGTGAGAAGCAGTGACCTGATTATCCTTTCACAAGGTAACACGTGTCCTTGAGGTGGCAGGATTCTGTGTTCTCTGCGTTAATGAGGATGCTGTTTTTATAAACATCAAAGACAAGCCGGACAGCCAGCCCCAGTAGGCAGGCCGCAAGGTTCTGCACAGCCCAGCCATCCACTGGTCCTGTACTGAGACACATGCAGGGTCAGGTGCAAAGTAGAACAATCAATGTCCCCAAGATGTCTCTGTCCTTGACCAAGAGTCACAAGACTCTGCTAACAGCCTCTCTAAGTGGTCTCCCCTGGACCCTTGCACAGTGTTCGGCATAAGCTGAACAGGAAAGGCCATGTTGAGCTCCTCGGTTCCTGACGAGGTGTTTCCAGAGAACCGGCCTCTGACTTCGCTATTTTTGGTAATTACAGCTTGACTGACTGACAGTCAGAATCCAGTCCTTGCACTTCAGACAGGCAAGCTGACAAGAAAATCCGTGTGCTCTGCTTGCTTGAATGCTAACAAGCTACGGTAAGGCTTCCATACCCTCTTCTTCTCCACTTCCTTGCCAATGATTCCCATTGCAAATTAATCCCCACTGAGCTCTTCCTCTTAGTGTGGAGGCCTGAGAATACCCACCGCATCTGCTGTTCGGTTCTTATTAATCTTTCTGTATAGCTTTGCTGATTAGTTTAATTGACCAATGGACGAAGCCACTGGTTAATACATAACTTATCAGAACTCTCTGAAGAAATCAGTAAAACAAGTAACATCTGTGGCCAGGATGCACTCTGCCTGTTAGTCAAATGTTTCCTCAAAGTACTTCGTTAATTATTTTGTTAACAAGTTCACCCAATTGGAATTCCTGAGCCTGAATAAAATGATTCAGATTTGCAAACACCAACTTCTGTTTCAAGACTGAATGCCTACCACATCATGTTAACGCTTGCTTTTGTGATGCAGAAAAACATTTGCTTGAGTACCTCCAATCAAACGGTTTCACAAAACCATGACAATTAAATACACTCAGGGTGGTTCAGAATGATGCACCAAGCTATTCGATTACGGGGTGCAGATTTGGTTCACAAAAGGCAAGGGTTCCTTGTATCTGCTTCTGTGTTTTGGAGCCATGTTCAGGAACTTCCTTTACTGTTATGGAAGATGAAGTCGCCTTCCAAAGGAAACATACAAAAGAACAACACAGGGCCCAAACGGCCTACCCCTGTTCACTGTCTCTTAAAGTTGGCTGGGTGTGGTTTGTAGCGGGTAGGTGCCCATCTGCTAGTTCTCTGACTGTCCCTTTCCTGTCTGTCTAGGATGGCAAGGAAGGTTAGTGTGAGCAGACAGAAGTCCCCACAGCCTGATGAAGGCCACTCTCCATCTGTGTAGGTCACAGTTCCCTGTCATGCGGAGAAGGGATGTTGGTGGGGCTGGAGGACAGGTGCCATGCAGACTTTCCTAGACCATGAACAGTGAGACCTTTGCTCTGCTAAGGGTTAACTTTAAAATGCCCCAGGGAGATGCCTTGGCCAAAAGCCAGTCTTTTTGACACCTTTGAAGGCCCTTGAGGGTAAAAGGTCAACAGTAATATGCTTCCCTTCCTTGGCAGAAATAGCAGAAATTCTGGAAAGATAGCTGCATTTTGAAAGTTAGAAGCCAGGCTTAAAGAGACATGTTTCTCATCAATACACATCAAAGGAGCAGGACAACTGCAAAACCCCCTCTCCACTCAGTTTAGCCATGTCTGACCAGATATCAATTCTATTTCTGTGATAAAAACAATATTCATATACACCTTATATTTCTCTTCTCTGTTATTTTTCTTTTTGTTTTTATGCAGGTCATTATTATAAACAAACAAAATTCTAAATACAGAAATTATAAAGAACATTAATTGTCAAGTTAACTCTTTGCAATGATAAAAGTGTGAGCATTTGATTAGGTGGCTGGAGACAGAACAGGATAGAACTGAGTAAGAAAGCTTAGCTCTGTGGCTAGTGAGTCTAAACCATGTTAACCAACTGAGCCTGAAGGAAAAGAGAAACATCTTAGAAGTGCTCAACACCCTAAGTTCTCAACTGTATTATAATTACTTCAATTACATCCTGAAAAGACACACACAAGAGGAAAACTCATGAACTATATGAACTGTAGGTTCAGGTTTAAGATAATCTGGGATCTGTAAAGTTATGCACTAGATGTATATAGTAGGTGATTATGTGTGTGTGTAAATTCCTGTCCCCAACTATCAACTGTGATGCACAGATTTATTATCTCTAATCAAAAGGATTGTGCAATGTGTGGGTTAATGGCACAAGAAAAGGCTCCTTTTTCCAGAATGTTCTGGATTATGTTCAAGAGAGTTTCTACATGTTAGGTAGATATTCCTAACATGTTAAGGTCAAAATTATGAAACATGGAGCCAGCACAGCTCATTGGAATATATTCAGGGTGTGAAGTCACTACTGGGGGCCATATGATAGTCACTTAACTCCTGAGGGGCCCCTCTTCTTCCCAGGGAGAGCACGTTGCTCAGCACCCATGGACTTGCACAGGACAGGAAAAATGGTGATGCATGGCTGCTTTCTGAGGCAGGGGACTTGAAACTGCTCAGGTGCCAGTCAGCTCAGACATACAGAGTGCCTAAAAGAAAAGTCGAGCAGCATAGGCTTTGCCAGGCTCAGCTGTCAAGGGGGGCCCCTGCCTTAAGGAGCTCTCAGTCACCAGGGAGAGAGACAAGAAAAAATGACTTCAGTGCAAGACAAGTGTCTGTCTTCAGCTTGTGTGGCTAATGGTGGATTGGTTCAGGGTGCCTCATGTAGTTCAGTTCTAGGACCAAACTAAGGACAATCAAGGGTGTGACCCTAGGAACTGGGAGAGAAGGAGCCTTCTAGCCAGACAGTAAATGGGCACCAGAAAGGCATCCTGGACGCAGGCGCTTTCTACAGCCATTTTCGAGAGAACCAGGGTGATGATCGGGTTTGCTAACAGCACCCATGGTTTGGTGGAAATAGCCTAATGATTTCCCCTAAGAAACACAGACTTTCTTCCATATTTAAATAGGAATCACAGAAAGATACAGCATGCTGGGAAGGGGGGACCTTATTCAGAGATATTTTAGTTAGATGACTTGAACAGCTGTGTGGGGGATGGATTTTAATGTTGCACGATTATGGAGAGAGAGAGAGAGAAATAACACGCAGTGTTCCTACAGAGAGAGATGAAGGCCTGTATGAGGCTGGAGGCGTTAGGGATGGGGAGGGATGAGGGGCCTGAATTTTTGCATAAGGTAAACAAACACAGAAAAGGGGACTGATAGGATGCAGAAGACAAAAGAAAAATAGAGGCTATTACCTGGAACACTGTAATCCCCTTTCTAGGCCTGGAAGAGCTAATTTCTGAAAACTGAGTGCCTTAAAAAAAGAGTTCACTCTCTGGGTTCTTGAAGTCAGAAATCCAAAGCCAAAATGCCAAGTGTGGACACACTCTTGCAGGAGTAGGAGAGACTGCCCTGGCCTTCTCCTTAGCCTGGAAGGAAGGGCAAGCCTCTGACTCTCAGGCTGCAGCTCTGTGCTCCAACAGGCCCCTTTGTCCTGTCACTGAAGGCTTTCTCCGTGTGTCTTTGTCTTCATTGGCTCTTTTTCTTGTAAACATGCCAGCCAGCAGAATTAGGTCCACTCTGGGGGCCATCACCCCAATTTGATTACAGGTTCAAAGATCCTATGTCTAAATAAGATTGCATCACAGACTCCAAGGCTGTGGGCTGCGGCACATCTTTGGGGAAATACACTTCAATAGATTCCTAATTTGAATAGGTTAGACTCATTTATTATAAGAAAACATTGCAACTTGGAATGAGAAAGGACCCAATCGTGATTCCAGCTGAGGACCATATGTCCAGACATGCAAGCCCCTGTGGGACATTTTGCATTTAAACCACAACAGATTTTCCAACTTTCTTAGACCTTTCTGTTTATGACTGGCAGGGGTCTATTTTTTCCCCCACGTAAAACACTTCTGTGGGCTCTGGACTCGTGTGTCTCATGCTCCCTTTTCCTTCCCCACCTGCCCACATTGCCCTGTTCATCCCTTCTCATTTAAAACATGGGGTTTTGCAGTGGGCCCTTCATACTATCAACTATTAAAACCACTATTTAAATGTATTCAATTAGTATAATCTATTATAAACTCGGGATGGAGCTGTGGGTTTTAATGGTCCAGGCAAGGAATAGAGACATTTCTAACAGACATAGCTTGAAGATTTGTTTCTGAGTGATAGGTTTGTTAGGAACCGGGGAAGAAAAGACACAAACCACACAGAAGAATTTAGTTGTTGCAGAGAAAAAAAAGGGATAGAAATATGCCTTCACCTTGAAGCTGAAAAAATAAACATAAATAGTTAAAGAGATTTCAGTGTATTCTAATGATGCCAATCTGACTTCCTCAGTTGAATTAGATTCTAACTCTACTTCAAGTCATTTTTCCTCCATATGATCATGGCTATTTTTCTAAATCTGATTTCATTGTTGGCTTTTTCCTGTGTGGGGCACAGACTCACAAGCAGCTAGGCCTGAGAGGGATAGGCTGTTACACAAGAGCCGGGTCAGAGATCTGGGTTTCAACCCACAGGCTGTGGTCTCTGACCTTTATTTTATTCTCCACTCAAGACTAAAGGCATTACCTCATCTGCTTAGCCTTTGCTGCTCCAAACATAAACTCAGTACTTCCCCTGCTGCCCAGGCAGCCTTCCTCCTCCTCTGTCTATGGATTACTGAAGGGTACCTTAGTTAAATTCATGATAAAACCCACAGTCGTCAACATCTCTGAAAAGACTGCAAAAGCCCACACTGTCTTCCCCAATCACCATTCAGTTCTTCAGTAGAGCGCAGTACTTAGAGACGACTCGGGAAGACTTCATCTTGATTCTAGGTGATTCTTTGGAAGCTTTTGTAAAAGCTGTAACAACAATAATCTGAAGTATCTTGACTCCCACACAGCCACTGTGAGCTGAGTGACTGCACATGTGCTGCATGGTCAGCCTTCTGTGCCTCAGTTTATCCAACATATCAAAACAGGCAACGTGTGGTATGGAGCCCATTGTGGTTGTGAAGATCTACGTGTTAATACAGGCCAGGTCCGCACAACAGTACCTGACACACATTAGCTGTCTGTATTGTTGGGGCTCTGAAAGCGCCCATCAATGCACACTGTCCTTTTCCCCTCCGTGAGACCATGGCGAGTGGCCCACAGGCATTTGGTGGAGAGGTTCCCTTCCTCCTGGGAGACACATCAGACATGGAAGGCTTCCCATCCTGGCCGCCGAGCAGCAAAGCCCATGGAGAGAGGAGCATTTGGCTTAGGGAGGGAAGGGCCTGCTGATGTTAGAAGAAGGTGAGAATTACTTTCCGGTTAGCTCTTTCCCACTGTGAAAAACAACCACGACAAGAAGCCTCCAAATTTTTACACCTTCAGGCAAACAAACCATGAAAACGGTGTGTCCACTCACCCTTACTTTTAACCATCACTCAAAATAGTTCAGAGCCCATCTCCTATCTTAGGTTTGCTGTGCAGAAAAGCACGGAAACATTCCTTCGAAGACATCTTCAAAGTCATCTTCTGTGATTCAGAGCCGAGAGTGCCTGCCCGTCTCTCCCCTACCTCTCCCTCCTGACTCCTTTCCACCTTCACTTCCTCCTGTAAGCAGCCAGTGTCCTCAGCAGGGCCACACGGACACAGCAGAGGGGTGATCCCTAGCTGGGAAGGTCACTCCCTCACCCTCTTCTGTGCCCTACGCCAGGTGAGCACCCAGCGGGTGCTGCCAGAGTGTGACAACCTAGAGGAACAAACCAGAGGCAGGGCAGAACAGCGAGGCGTATGGGGACAGGATTTTCATTTTCTCATGCTAGAGAATAAAGGAACCCATTGACCTATTCTTGTGGTAAATTTCTTTACTTACATAATATTTGAACAAATCATGAATGATACGTTTTGAATTAATTTACATCTATTTTAATTAGCTGAGTAACATTAATTAGCACAGAATTCATAACTAACACACAGTGATAGCTGTGGGCACATTATCTGTGGCTCCCTGTTTACCCAAAGATCCACTCTGCAGGGTGGCCTGGTAAGTAGAAACGAGATCACGGTAAGAACTCGGTTGCAGCCCCTGCCTCTCTTTTGGCAGGACAGTACCAAAGTTGTGTGAATTGTCTGGGTTTTTCTAACACAATGTGCTGCACGTGTGGTCTCTTGAGCAAATGGACCAACACTGCTACCTGGCATTCATATCTCAGAGGACATAAAACACACCACCAGGGTCCTTCCATGAGCCACCACATGTAGATGTAGGTCAGGCCGTGGGTGCTCTCAGCCACTTCCCTCTCTTTCTGGACCCCACACAGCCATTCTTACAGCAGACGATACTATGGCCCAAATGGCATCACCATCTCTGTCACGCCCTTCCCTGCTCCTTCCTTGCTGGCACACACTTTTGTCCAATGGCTGCCCTCTGTGTTCCCGTGTGCTCTTCCACCCTAGTATCTCCTTCTCTCTGTGGTCCACGCTTTAAACAGGCAGATATCTTCATCTTACACATAGTGTATGTGAGAACACCAGCAGCCCATCCCCATCCCATCCATCTCCTTATTCATACACTAACATAAAGGTCAACACCTCAGAGAGAGCCCACTGCTCCTAGACTGAAAAGTCGGTTTCAGCCTGTGCATAGTCTCCTTGTCCCTGCCATAGCCCTCCTGCTTTGCTCAGTGGAACTAACCACACTAGGTGCCACTGAGGTCTTGTGTCTGACTCCTCATGATTTCTACTGCAACTCTAAATTTATGAGAACCAAGTCTAAGTCAAGGCTATATCTCTCTTCACCTACTGCTCAACACTGAATTCTAGTGGTGGCACATGGTAGAAACTCAACAAACATTGGATAAAGGAAACAAGCTCAAAAGGAATGAAATAGACCTTCCTATAGGTGCATAGAGATGGATGGGAGCTTTTAGATACACACATGCTACCTCCTCCTCCAGTTCTTATTAGTTTTGAAAACTCATTATGTTTTGTCTTGTCAATAACCAGGAGAAGTGGGAAGTGTGCTATGGATAAGTGTGGAAGATGATCAGAGATTATAATATGAAGGCGGCAAGAAGCGGAGAACTGAGATCGTCACTGGATTCCCATGACTTGTGTTGAGACCCGCCTCCATTTTTGCTAAAGAGCTGCTTGGTGGCTGGAGAGAGAATTTCTTAACTTGTCCCTTTCTTCCTGTGTCTCTCTTCAATAATTCCTGGAGGAAAACCCTGGATGAGGCAGTGTTAGTGCTTCCAAAGTAACAAAAATCAGCTCAGTCTCAGGGTCCACATGAAAGTTGCCTTTTGGATTGAAGTTGTCAACCAAAGGGCATATCAAGGCTTTCAAAGCCATCTGTGCTCCCTTATCTGTCAAAATTAGCTATGTAATTTCCCCACAACTGGAAAGGATTTCAAATTCTGGAACAAATTTTTCTACTACTCTTAGTGACTATTCAACGCCTTTGCAAAGACCCTGGCCCCGAACACAGTTAGGAGACTTAGAAAAGCAGTATTAATCAACTGGTGATTTGCTGAAAAAGGAGTATTTTCTTTGCAAATTATGATTGTCTTACATTCAAAGATGCGCACAATTGACACAGTAGGACTTTAGGATGGTCAAATATGTCAGATCTATTTATTTCTCAATCCAGTGCAGCACTGGCTTGATCATAATGACCAAGCACATTACCAGAGGCTTGATTTTCATTTGAAATACAGGAAGTGAATTTCAGTCTTAAGGTAACCGATTGTTTTCTGTATGTTAGTAGATGTTAGTTTTCTGTAGGTAGGCTAGATGTTAATCACTTTTCTGTTGCCCTGACAAAACACCATGGCCAAGGCAACTTATGGAAGAAACAGTTTATTTGGCCTTACTGTTCCAGAGGCAGGAGTGCATGGTAGCAAGCACCAGGCATGGCCACAGAACAGGGTGCTGAGAGTTCACAGACTTTACCACAGGCATGAAATGGAGTGGACAAGCTGGAAGTAAGTGAGGCATTTTCCTTTTTTTAAAACTCAGTACCATTGACATCCTTCCTCTATAAAGACCACAGCCTCCAAACTCCCCAAACAGTACCACCTAGTGGGGACCAGGTGCTCAGCTCTCAGAACCTGTAGGGGACAGTCTCATTCAAATTGCTGCAATGTCTTTATTCCTCTAACAAGGATTATCCATGGCAGCCAGAGCCATGGCTTTTGAAGTTGCATGGTCTGGTTTCCACCGTTGAGGCTTTTTTTCCCTATCCTCCTTTAGTCTGACAAATCCCAATTCCATAGAAGAACCAACGTGTTGATCACAGCCGATGCCTGTCAGCTTTCCTCCAGAAGCTAACAAAAAATCAGGGCATCTTCAAAATTTGCCTACCAGTTTTGTTTAGTTTCAATATGTACTATGAGTTACATCTGGTTTTAATTTTCAAACAGCATGTAGCAGACACATAGGTATGTTTTTCCTGTTCCCTATTTAATAAGATATAATGTCCTACCTAACAAACAGCAGTTAATGTTTTTTATGAGAAACATTGCCACTTTTCAATTTAACACTATTTTTAATTTATGAAGTATACTCTATAACAGCCAGAGTAGGCTAATTAATTTTGAGGTACCAAAATAAAAAAACCTGCATTGGCCATGCCAATGTGTAGTCAGTTTTCTCCTTGCTATAGCTTTGAAACTTGAAGACTCTACTTCTAAAGTTTAGCATGCTTTTAGAAAGCATTTGTTAAATAAAAAAAAAACTATATTTTCACCTAAGTGGGTTATGTAAAGAAAAACAGGGTTTTTCTGTGGAGCAGGGGCAAAATACAAACCACCAACATCTTCAAGATTCCTTTTCACTGTGGTTTTAGTTGGCAGTAAAAAAAAAAAAATACAGATTAAAGTTTTATTTCATTACATTGCATAAAATAAATATAAAAGAAGTTCTAGTGCCCATCCATTGTCACTTTGTCTACATTGAGACACAGTTTAGACCATGAGTAACTGTGGTTTCCACAGCGTTTCATTTTAATAATGGTTTTGTATAAAATATGTTCTTTCTATAAAGTAAGTTCTAAGAATGTTGTTTTATAAACTGATACAGCCTGTGCTGGTATGTACATGCTGGTTGTTTTTCTTTTTCTTTTTTCTTTTGTGTCTTTATTTTGAAGCCAAACATATCCAATAGGTGGTGGTGAGGTGCTGCCTGCCTATCACTCCTGCAGGAAGAAGTCTTTCTAGAAAATAATTTCTCCAAAACTAATCCCTCTCACCAGTTTTCAAATAGGAGATTTATTTCTTTGACATGGAGCACATTTGAAATCACCTCTGCCATCTGGAGGTATGTCCCCCCTGCGTGGACAGCACCCTCCATCCCACATCTGTATTTGATTTCATCTGTTCCTTGAGGCCTGCCCTGTCTGCCCATCTGGATACACAGATCTTCCTGGATGAGCAAGCCTGGCCTGGAATTTAAACTCAACAAAGCAAAGGCAGGTGGACCGCCTCCTCCTCCTCCAGCCATCTCGCCCTGCTTATACCATCTTCCCGCAGCACGACCCCGGCCTCTGACCTCCTGCAGAGGGCAGTATAGAGGGTGTCTGGAACCAGGGGCATGCTGGGAGCTTTTGACATAGTTCTTATATGTACAGAGAGTGATATAAACTACCATCTTGCAAATCTTCCTTACAGTGCAATAGACCCCCGGCTTTACCTGTGTCAGTACCATAAAACTATGTCCTAGGCTGTGGTTTTATTACACATAAGATTCTCTTATTATTAAGTGATATCAAGGCAGATAGAGGAATGCAGGCATTTCTACTCCTTGATCAGTTCTTTAACTATTCAATTTGAAGAGCAAAATAATTAAATCCCCCCCTTTTTTTGAGATCAGGGTGGAAAGTTACATGGAACTGACTCCAAATAAAAGCTGTGCCTCCCAATGGCTTGTCCAGCTTCTGGTTAGAGTTCAATCTCTCCTCACGGGATCAGCTGAAGACTATGACTACTCAATCTAAAGGCATTTCCCCTTTCAGGTGTTTTCCCCCAGAGTCTTTTGCTGCTGATAACACAGAAGGATATATGACTACTTAACTAAAAATATATAGTTTATATCTGCTTGCAAAGAAAGTTGCTGCACTAAACACTATTCAAGATGCTAAATGACCTGAAGTCATGTTTGGATGCAGAAATTAAAATGAGGACTTCTCCTTCCCATGACCTTTGTCCCCAGTATAATGAGGCATTAATTAAATGGTACCAAACAGCCTTAGAAACACATTCCTTTATGCACTGAGGAGTCTTCAGAAGAGAACTCTAACTCCAGAAACTCCAGTATTCTACAGCCATGGGCAAAGGGTTTATTTCTCATTTGTAGTAATTTACTCAGAGTTACAACTGAACATTTTCTAGCCAGGGGAATAGCATCTCCTCACTTAATTTAATTTTTAATTAGTTTGGCCTTTTTATCTGCTTGGATTAACATAAAAGAGAGAAAAAAGGAAATAATTGGAAATGCTACAGAAAAAAACAATATGTTTACTACTCAGGATGAAGTTCATGGGTAGAGCACTTGCACTGGTACAAGATGCCCTGGGTTCAATTCCCAAGATGGCATGATCAATTAATCAGTTAATTAACTAATTCATCATCTATTGGTTGACACGTGATGGTAAAATAGTGTATGAGTCATTAGAAACATGGCTATCCTCTCTTATTTGATATCAACAGAGACAAATTTTAAAGACAAAAAGGTAAATTCTATTTATCTTAAAAAGTATATCAATTCCTAGCACCCACATGGCAGCTCACACCTGTGTCTAACTCCAGTTCCAGCACTTGACACTTTGCACAGTCATACATGTAGGCAAAACACCAGTAAATGTGTGTGTGTGTGTGTGTGTGTGTGTGTGTGTGTGTGTGTGTGTGTGTGTATCATCAACTAATATAAAATTCCTGGAACAGAATGAGACAAATTCTGTTTAGTGCATTATCTTGTTCACTATGGAAAATCCGGGGTCTTGACAAAATACCCCAAGGTGAGATTAGTCTGCATGGAAACCAGCAGCACATTACTTAAACCCAAACCTGAGGGACCAGCAGTGTGACTCGAGGGTGGAGCTTTTGCTCCTTATGTGTTGGGCCCCTGGTTCACCCCCCGCCCCTGCACCCTCTCTCTTTACACACCACACACACACACACACACACACACACACACACACACACACACACACATGAAACTGAAATATAGAAAGCACCTATGGAAAATTCTTGATAAAATGATGTTTAACATAAGAAAAAAAAGTGAAAACACTGTCTCAAAGACTAGGAAAAGACTATTATACATGAGTTAAATGTGCACTGGGCTCACACACATGTGAAGGAGTTTCCGGTCTCTTGGGGTACTTGGGGGATATCTGTTATTTGGACTGAGAGGGAATTTAATTAATTCAATGTAGGAAACAAAAGGCAATGATCATGGAATGAGATTAGGATAGAGTAAAGGAGGCACGGATATTAAGAAATGACT
Organism: Peromyscus californicus insignis; assembly: GCF_007827085.1. Lineage (NCBI taxonomy): Eukaryota > Metazoa > Chordata > Mammalia > Rodentia > Cricetidae > Peromyscus > Peromyscus californicus. The sequence continues at coordinate 4,206,669 of NW_026294534.1, forward strand.
TTGGGGCCTTGGATGCACAGAGGCAGGAGCAAGAAACAGACAACAGAACCCACCCCCGCCCCCCACCCTGGCGTCTAGACAAATGCCGAGCTGTATTTTGTGAGATGTGAGATGCATCATGCAAGGACTGCTGACTTCTCTCGTCTGTGCGTGAGGCGGGCTTCGAGAGGAAAGGGTAACAGAGGACCACTGGTATCAAGCATCTTGAGAATCCGTTGACAGGAGGGCTGTACACACCCCTGGGACACACGTGCTTCCTGTATGCATAATTTGAGATGGCAGCTGCGCGTGCCAACCTTTTGCAGCCGCCGCGGGTGGGAGAGGGCAGCCCCTCTAAATGGTAAAGTGAGAAGAGGCAGGAAGAAGTAAAATGCGGCTCTTCAAAGGGGTGGCGGGACTGTCAGAGAACAGAAGAGCCGGTAAACGACCCAAGTGTTCAGGGAAAATGGGAAGAAAATGTTTCTTGAGTGCTTTTACTGTATAATACCCAGGCGCTGTCTGAGGCAAGAATAGCAGGCTGGGAATTCAGGCCACAAGCCATCATTTCCATGGAACACTCCGGGCTAAGTTATCCAAAAGATTAGGGCTTACTCAGGAATTACAGGCAGCTCCGGAAAGTAATGTATTCACAAGCAACTCCAGACTCAAAATTCCCTGTGGTCTAAGGACTAGTGAACCAGAGAACTTCTTGGTTAATAAAATTTCTGTCTCTTCTAACTTTTTCTTTTCTTTTCTTTTGTCTTCTTTTCTTCTCTCTCTCTCTCTCTCTCTCTCTCTCTCTCTCTCTCTCTCTCTCTCTCTCTCTCTCTTTCTTTCTTTTTTTTTTTTTTTCTGGAGCTTCCTCCCATCCCGTAAGGTGCAATCTCAGACTGCTGTAGAGTGAGAATCTAGGTCCTCGGTAGTACCAGCCCTGCAGCAAGTCCTCTATTACCAATTGTTCAACACGGGTGTGGAAAGTTACCAACCCCTAGAGCATTCTGAAGACTTTGCTGGCCCAGTTTAATGAAAGAGCCTGGTATTACCGGGAATTCTGCACACAATTTAAAGTACAATCTCCCATTGTCACAATATAGAGCATTTAGACAGGTTTCAAACTAGTTAAGTTTGTGTTAATTAATGTGAATAAAGGCATTGAACACAGGATTTGCTTAGTTCTGAAAGGCTATTTATTTCACACTAATGCATGCTTATTTATATAACACTACAGGTTGCGAGCAGAAACTTTAGAACACTTTCTGGCCCAAGACTTTTTATTTATTGCCTATACAGAGAGAATAATATTTCCGTGCTATTTAAAACTGTCAGTTAAGATGGCAAAAAACTTTTTATTCACGTTGTTATCAAAGCAATTTTTTCTTTGAAATGTTTTCCATTTAAATGTTTTGTTTGTTTTTTGAGAATTTCATGAGTCATGTATTTACATCATTTCCACCCATCCTCCTCCCCATAAAATTCCTCCCATGTTCTCCAACTCCTCCTCAAATTCATGACCTCTTTTTTCTTCAGCTTTTATTTTAAGAGCAAAGGTATAACAGAGAGGGCATAAGTATAAAGGTATAATGGAGAGGTCATAAGGACAGAGGTCATTTCATTCTGTCACAGGCTTGTAGTAGGTAGTTTATGTGGGAGTCATGCCAAGAAAATATATATTAGATAGGGCTTATAAAGAATTTTATTCTTTTATGAAAGAACTAATCTAGAGGAAAAAAATAAAACTGTGTTATCTAAAAAGCTGTACTCCAAATGGCCTCTCAACTCTGGCCAACACAAATGCATAATAAAACAGTGGGGAATTTGATGTTAATGAACAGAACAGTTTTGTGGAGTCGAAGACATTCAGAGTCTAACTAAATTATGTTTGCTCATTACTCACAGCACCTTTCATTTTCAAGTGGACAGACGATCAGTCGTGCTGCAAACATGATTCTTTCCAAAGACACCAGGTCAGTTGATGTCAATCACCTTTTCTTAACCCTACGTGCTGGTGAGAATTCCTTGAGATCCAGATGTTCAAGATGACGCAATGCCTCCCAATGAGTACAACTGGGAAGATTCACAGAAGGTTGGGTTGGGACACTGGCCTTTTGTTCCAGGTATATTAGTGAGTAGAATGTGTGATCAGGGTTGGGATCGGACCCAGTCCTCCCTGCTACTTGGGCAATGACTTTAGTCAAGTTAACAGATCTTGCTTCTGTGAATACCAGGACTAAAGCCAAAGGTAACTAATGACATCAGTTTCTACCTAAAACTACTTCCAACAAATGGCTGCCAGGGGGACCTGACCTGGAATAAAAAGTGAGAAACTTTAATGAGGCTGTAAAGAGACCTTAGGCCGGAAGGAAAAGGAACACACAAGTTTATCACGCAGTGTCACCGAGGCGTAAGAGGCTCGTGGACAGAGTGCCAGTACAGTTGGGTCACTTGTAGGGTGACACAAGACGAAAACTTTCATCCACGTTGGTTTGGGAGTTTCACATATGGACTTTGAGAGAAAAGTGACTATGTATGCTCCCCCAAAGAATGGTGCTTGGAATGTTACAATTTGATCTCCTTGAATCGCCTAATTATTTTATTGTATGTTTTCCAAAACCAGCATCAAAGAACTATAAACAGATCACGTAAATAAAGGCAAAGGAAGACACAGGGGTCTGTAGCAGGGCATCTGGCACCTCAGGTCCTCTTCCAATGCATTAAGAGCCCTGAGCAAAGCCTAAGATGGAGAAGAACTTGGCTGGGTGGAGGAAAGGCGTGTTGCTTCTGGAGGGGTCCAGAGAGGAGTGAAGCTGCCATCTGCCCCTCTGGGTATCAGAAACTAATGAGGGTGTGAGACACAGGGCTTGTTGTCTTCGCATAAGATAACGGTCACCCCACACTAATCACATACTGTGGTTGTGGCAGGGGTCAGTTCCTCACAGGAGCTGGGTAGAGAAAGAGCTTCAGTTCCTGTGAGCTACTGACTTGTCACGGGGCTTCCTCACACAGCAGTCCACAGCCTGGTGAGCTTCTCCGGTTGATGGTGATGGCAGAAAGACGAATAATAGAGAGAGGGTAGGATGGAAGGGTGAGAAGAGGGGAAACAGGAAACGGGGAGATGGAGGAAGGTGGAATCCGGTGCTTTGTCAGCCAGTCTCCACAGTGGCATTGTGTGACAAGTGTCCTGTGAGGATGGCTCACATTCCAGGGGCCGTGAGTGCCAGGAAGGCCACTGTCAGGGATAGTGTGACCTAGCATCAGTAGCACAGGCACGCGCTGGTTAGAGAGGACACACCCGTTCATACCAGACTGCGTCCTCAAGCCTGTGTTTGCAGCTGGAAGCACACTGGCCAGCTGCCATGCAAGAAAGAATGACGTCATCAGATCTTCCCTTCATTGCAGCTCTACATGGGGAATTTTATGCTCCATTCATTATCTCTAGTGACCTCAATAGACTACCTTGATTTTTTTTAAACTTCTTTTTAGCTTTATATTTATGAACAGAAATACTCTCTGAAAGGGCATCATGAACTGCAAACTTAAATTCCTTCATCTTTTAAAATTAGTTGAGTTGGTTTATACCTATAAAAACCTTCAAAACAAGTCTCTTGTTTTTCTTTTCCTGCCCCTTCTCCCCTTATTCATTTTTTTTTTCTCAGAACTTGAATTTTCTGACTTCCATTTACCCAGGGGCAGCTTCAGTTTGGGGGCACTGAAGCACAGCCACTTAGTCAGACAACCAGCAGGCTCTTTCCAAATCGATCTGCCCATAAATCAAAAGTGACACTGTGTGACGGACGATAGTTCTTGCTTGCAGGCAACACCAGACTGTTTTTTTAGATACCTTTGGGTCCCGGGGCTATTCCCCCAGATTCTCCCCCTGCTCTCTCTAGTAAGGTCCTGAAGAGTCCCAGGACCAGTGCAACCTCCTTAGTCCCTCTCTGCTCAGCTGTTCAGCATCTCTGAGGCACGCTGGCATCTGTGATAATCTAGGTTATTTCATCCTAAACAGCAGCTCTCTCTCTAGGGGGCCTGCACGTGCTTAGACATAGGCACCTCAGCTTGTCTCCAGCCCTTGCGCTGCCTCAGTCCCCCGATGCTTTCTTTATGAATAGTCCTCTGTAGGCGGGGGGGGGGGGGGGGGGGGGGGGGGGGCGCACTGGAATGGTTTTGAACAGATCCAGCTCCTTCCTGATTCAAAGCTTCTGCAAGGACCACCCCCCATTTCTGTACAGACCCTTCCCCCATTTCTCAGAGTTTGTGATTTCATTGAGCTTGGCTAAAGGGCATCATTCAGAGGGGTTTTCCCTCAGGGATCTTTCTCAGACAGACAGATCACCACATCTATGTCTTTACTCCTACAAGTGTCTCTGGCTGCAAATGTGAGTGACAGGATTAGAAAGGCCATTGGGCTCCACTTGTGCCAAGTGTTCAAGAGACAAGTAACACACAAAGGCATGGTGATGATCAAACAAACTAATAACCACCAAGGGTCAACTATACCGATAGGAATACCAGTCATTCCCACTTCAAGTTCACAGTGGTCTTGCATGCAGGATGTCACTGCCATCCTTATTTTGTGGGCCAGAGATAGAGAACATGAAGCTATCGAGGTGCCACAGATAGATGGAGTGGAACCAACATCTGGATTCACCCGGGCTTCCCTATAGTGTACTGGAAAGCATCTGGTTTGGTCTAAGACTCAAACCAGCTCTTGAACGTTAGAACGAGAAGCCATGGAGACTTCTGCACATTACAAGATGGAGACGGGGGTGGATGGACATGGTTCAGAAAAACATGTAAAAGGCACAATGAAAATATGCAGCACCATAGCATAAAATTTATTATTAGCAGTTGAGAGTAGTGACTTCTATGGTTACTCATACAACGGCAAGGCTCATTGCTGCTTACAGAGAGGTGAACTCCTGTGTACTAACCTGAGCTAACACAGAGAAAACACTAAAGAGGTATTAGCACAACCTAACAGGACCTGCCCTGCTGTTTCCGGTTGGCAACCTCCCAGCACCTCCATTATTCCTGATTTTATCCTGTCAATGAACCTAGAGTTGAGAGAAACATTGCAAACCAAGCTAATACTGTAATTACAATCATTATTAGCTTATTGGCTTATAGCACAAAAAATGTTTGGTCTCATTATCTTGACTCACCATGGTGGGTGATAAATATTATTTGACATGTGGAAAGTCACATTTATATTATGATTCCTTTTCAAAATTATTGAAATAATGTACGATTGAACTCAAAATGTATTCAATGTATCTTCATTTTCTTAATCATAGAAACATCCATAATACTTTTCCCTATGCTCTGCCTCATGGGAAGAAATTGTAGGTAGTTCATGAGAAGTATCTGGCCATTTTGTTCACAGACCTAAAATCCTTATTTTAAAGAAGAAAAAGGGCAGAGGTCTTGAAGACTGCTGATTCTTCTGTAGAATGGTGGTGTGGTAGAGGAAGCAGAGCCAAGTTGACATGCAGCCCTTTCCTTCTGGTTCATACACAGAAAACTCAATGGATCTACGAACATGTAGAGAAGATTCATCAAAAATTTACAAATTTTAGCATTCATCAAGTTCTCAGCTGAGGCAGGCACAAACATCTCATGCAGTGCCTCATTTAATGCTTACAGCGCGATCTGATGCTATCACAATTTATAATTTGAAACCATTGGGAGCACTTCCATGTTTCAACACACCTAATAAATGACAGAGCTGAGATTTTTCAGTTTTGTTTTCACAGAAGCTTCTCTTTAGCCACTGTTCTTCACTGCCCTCAACAAAGACATGGAGTCTTTCCCACTGGCCAGCGCTTCAGAACATAGAAATAATATGAGAAAGTCAGAGGCCTGATGTCCATAGAGGCCATGAAAACTAACAGTATTTGACAGTATGTTTTTTTCTTTCCAGCCAAATTACACTTACTGAACAACACCTATAATCAGTAGTCTGTACGGGGCTCAGAAAAGCACACTGTTAGAATCTGAGGAATTTCCTTGTTTTAGGGTTTCCATTGCTGTGAAGAGATGTCATGACCATGGCTACTCTTACAAAGGAAAAGAGTTTCAGAGGTTTAGTTCATTATCAACATGGTAGGACATGGCAGCATGCAGGCAGACATGGTGCTGGAGAAGGAGCTGAGAGTTCTACATCTTGATCCACAGGCAGCAGGGGATAAACTGACTTGAGCTTCTGAGACCTCAAAGCCCACCGCCACAGTGACACACTTCCTCTAGCAAGGCCACACCTCCTAATGCTGCCACTCCCTATAGGCCAAGCATTCAAACACACGAGTCTATAGGAGCCATACCTATTCAAACCACCACATTCCCAAACAGTGTCTCCAATAGACATGATTAAAAATGTAAGTTATGGGCTGGCAAGATGGCTCAGCAGGTGAAGGTAGGTGCCACCATGCACGTTGACCTGAGTTCAGTGCCCAGGGGGAAGGAGGGAATGCACTTCCACAGGTTATCTCCTGACTTCCACACATGTACTGTGGCAAGCACCTCAATACACATATGCTCTCAACACATTCACATAAATAAATACATTTATTAAGATAAATTATGTAACTTTATATTTAAATATATTTTAGATTTATGTATAAGCTGTAATTGTTAGTACTGATGGTCAGTGGACAGGACCACTTGGGAGAGAGACCTCTGCATGTGTGAGTAAGCGTCTAGATGGAGTTGAGGAGAGAAAATGCCTCCTGACTGTGGGCAGCACCATTCCATGAGCCCTTCCCAGACTGGATTAAAGGAGAGAGAGAGAGAGAGAGAGAGAGAGAGAGAGAGAGAGAGAGAGAGAAGCACCAGCACTTCTTCTGCTTCCTGGGGATGCAATGTGACCAGCCACTGCAAGCTCTTGTCACCACACCTTCCCCACCTTGATGAGGATGCTCCAACAAGCTGAGTCAAAAATAAACCTTCCCTTCGTTAAGTGGCTTCTATCAGATACTTTGTTGCAGAAACAAGAAAAAACAATGAATGCAGAAATTAAGATCAACCATCTAAACCTTGTTTCTTATTCATCATTCTGTGTTTATGGTCACCTGGGCCCTCTTGGGGCACATTGAATATTTGCATACATGTGTCTCCTACAGCTGCCTGGTGTTATATCCGTAATCAGCCATGATGGTAATATCTACCCCTGAAAGTCAGCAAACAATGTAAACAAAGGCTTGACATTGTTATGTTGACTACCTGATCTTAAGAATGGGAGGTAGCCGGGCGGTGGTGGCGCACGCCTTTAATCCCAGCACTCGGGAGGCAGAGCCAGGCGGATCTCTGTGAGTTCGAGGCCAGCCTGGACTACCAAGTGAGTTCCAGGAAAGGCGCAAAGCTACACAGAGAAACCCTGTCTCGAAAAACCAAAAAAAAAAAAAAAAAAAAGAATGGGAGGGAGAAAGTGTTACTAAGTTGCAGTTAACAAAGAGTGCTGCCTTATGAGACACAATGGTTACAGAAATTCTCCAGCATTTGAGCAATGACTCCATCCTGTTCACTAAAACAATGTTTCTGTAGCTGCACTGCTTCACCTGGTTCATTTCCAGAGAGTTGTCCTCTAGCTTGGAAAACAAGCCTTCTTTGCCATGGGTAGACAGTATTTACCCAGCCCAACAGACTCAAGGATGAGATACGTATAAGCACAGAATATCCCCCGAGTCTGGCTTGATCTCTGGCTTTGATTATCTACATCCAGTCACCTCTGCTCTTTTAATGCCAGGGAACACTCTAAATTCAAGCTTGTATTAATTTGGGGTGTTCACAGAACTGCGGCTTGGTAGGTGAGGAGAGGCTGAAGTGGAGTGGTGACTGAGGAAACGCTCTGTGGTCACCTACTAGGACCAAATGCAGCTCCTGATTTACTCTTCTGTACCAACTTAAAGATCATAGCTTTGGGTATGAAAAACCCCAAATTAGGTCAGCCCATTTGTTCTGTGTCTGGTGAGAGTGTGGTGGTTGTCTTTATAGTGGGAACCCAAGCAAAGGAGATCATATGGGGAAGGAGAAACAAGAACACAGAGAGCTGAGGGGTCAGAAGCCTGAGGCATCAGCTCACTCTCCTTAACTACTGGCTCTTGCAAAAACAACTAGAGCATGTACTAAAAGAGCATCATTCCCTTTGGACAGAATTCTCAATAACCAGCCTCCCCCGACCTCCAAGACCCCACCCACGCAGGGTCCTACCACCTCAGCATTGCTGCGTTTATGACCAAGCCACCAACACAGGAACTCACGGGGCCACGCAGTCTCCAACCCAAAGTAACATTCTTAGTATCCATGACGTGATATTTTTATTTGTACTGAAATGTGATTTTATTTGTATGTTAATAAATAAAGTTGCCTAGGGGTCAGAGCTAATAGCAAGCCATAGCAGAGCTGGGCGTTTGTGGCGCACGCCTTTAACCCCAGCACTTGGTAGGCAGAGCTAGGTAGCTCTCTGTGTGTTCAAGGATACAGCCAGCATTGGAGACACACGCTCCAATGAGTGTCTGGAGGTCTGTACAGACAGGCAGTGATGAGGCAGTCATGTGGTTGGGTTTACAACCAATGAGAAGGCAGAACAGAAAGTCTATATAAAGACAAACAGACAGGAAGTAGCTCTCTTTCAGAGAGGTCTCTTGGCTTAAGAGGATAGCTGCAGCAGGCGGGTAAGGCTCTTAGCTCTGATCTCTTGGCTTTCTTCTTTGCATTGGTTCTGTGTTTCTAATTTAATAAGACGGTCGGTTACATCTACATGTATATAAACGTGTATGGGCGCATATATGCCCAGCTCTTCCTGGTAAGTGCCCTGCTCATCTTTTAACAGTACGCCACAACATTTGTAGTGGCTGAACTCTTCACAGCCACCACAGTCTCCTCTCACACAGCACGTGATCTTCAACTAGCCATAGGAATCTCAAATACTCACCCGTCATACATCATGTGCTTGGGGGTAGTTAGAGAAAGTGGTGTGTAAAGCAGCTGTCTAGAGCCTTAGAGGTGGTATCAGCAATCCTCACTCCATTTTTCCTGCTTTGAGCTTAATCTGAGATGAATTCTGGCAGAAAACACTGAGGTGGTTATGTGGGACCTCAGAGAATCACCGAGAATTTCTCTTTGATCCCCGGAACTGCGGGGTGGGGGCGGAGAGCTCTCTCATGTGTAAGGAGGACAGAGACTTGCTCTGGCAACATGCTGCCCCTGGTGGCCTAATGTGTGGACTGCTGGCCCTCCCTCTGCAGCACAAAAAGTAATTTTTTAATTGGACTCTGTAAGTTTGTATTTAAAGCAAAACGAAATGTTTCTGTTTTTACAGGGTAGGACTCTGTTCCCCTCCACACACTGGGATTCAACATGAAACAAGATATTTTACATCACCAAGTCTAATCCGTTTGCCTGAAGACGGAGCTAGAAGAAAGCCTGCAGGTCTAAAGGTCATAATGGGTTAGCATTCTCCAGCGCCGGAACTTAATTAGCATAGATGCAAAGCTGCAGGCCTAGCTCGTGAGGTGATCTTTACCACAGCTAATGACAAGCCTGTGCTGAGCTATCTTAGGACCATGTGGGAGCAGACATGCTTGCATGACCTTGCCTTCTTCTTCGGGACAGAGGTGCTTCCAGCAGGAACAGGGAGTGGTCCACAGTCCCTCTGCATTAAAGACATCACACACAGAGCACTGTGCTACACTGACCCAGTGAAAGCTCCCCAGTGCACAGAGGCCGCATTGACGGTCAGTTTATGAGGGGACCACGCTGACAGAAGGGTTAAAAGGTGACAGCACAAAGAGACAGCTGGAAGCCACCTGCTGACACCTGAAGGATGGTCACAGCGAAGTGGAACAATCGGAACGTGTGTGGCTCCACGTGACAAAGACCAGAAAGTGACCACTTGGGACCTTCCGAGAGTTCACATTCTGCTGGAAAGTGAAAGCGGAGAAGGTCGGGGCAGGTTCTCTGCAGCAGTCTTGCCTTCTGCCCTTCTAATCCACCTCTGTAAGGGAGATCAGCAGAAACCTGACCATCATTTCCTGAAGGCCTCAGAGACTTAAGAGATGAACCAGAAAGTCTGTGGTCTTTTCCATAGTCTAGGTCTGCCACTGAATAAAACCCTACTCAGACATTAGGACTCAGAAACAATCCCAGTGAGAGAGGGGGGTATTCCAACTCACTTCACTGGAAAGTTGGTATTGAATAGTGGAAGACAGAAGTTTTCAGAGCATACAGAGAAAATGGAGGGGCTCAGGGTGGGGGAGAGAAAGACAAGGCTATGATGAAGCAGACATAGTTGTATCCTGAAAACCAATGTTGAGAACCAGAGATATAAGTCTATAAGGAGCAGCAATACAGGATTAAGAAAGTAACAGCAGGCAGAAGAGATGGCCGGTGGCTAAGAGCTCACACTGCTATTGCAAAGGGCCTGGGTTTGGTTCCCAGCATCCACTTTATGAGGCTCACAACTGCCTACAACTCCAGCTGTATGGGGTAGGATGCCCCCTTCTGGCCTCCATAGGCATCTGCCCTGCTCACCTACCCACACATACACACGTAAATTTAAAATCAGTGAGAGAGAAAGCCACGAGACATCCCTGGCCTAGTGTACACAGCAATGGACCTTATTTAAAAGCTGGTTATGCCTTCTTGTCTGTCCTCTGCTTGCAGATGACCCCTGGATGCCAGGCTCTGTAGGGATGATTCCTTATAAAAAAGATGGCACTCTGTACAAAAATAGTTGTTCCCCTTGAGCTCTGGCAACCCTGAGGGATCATCCACATCAAAGAAAGGAGCACCCCGCAGTCCGCGTCTTTGCTGTTTAGGTGTGTGGTCTTCTCTACATACTGGGCCTTTCCTGTGCAGGCGCTTCTTCTCTCCCTTCCTGTGTGGTGTACCTTATAAAGGGGGACTCTTCAGTTGCATTTTTTTCTGTGTGCATCATAACTACCTCCTCCTCATCTTCAAGTCTGGAACCCCGGGGGATCTCTGTCACTGAAGAGTCGGACATATCACCTCTTTCAGTTCTGATGTGGAACCGCTGGCTTTTCTGGGTCAGAAATCAGTAAAATTGGAAACATTACTCATCCTACCTGTGTCTTTCACCTAAACAGTGGCATCTTGCATAGCATCTGTGTCTTGCACCTACCTGTAACTGTGTCCAACCAGCTTATGAGTACTCTGCTGGGCTAAGGGAAGGAGAGAGCAGGCCTTATTTCTCAACCTTTGTCAAATCTTGAGTGACCACAGGAAAATGATGAGCAAACCACGCGACCAAGACCTGTCCATGGGCAATTCTAGATTGTAATACATTGGCCATTAAAACTAACCACACAGGTCTTTGTCTAGTAGGGAAGGAGTGTTGAAGTATAAAGGTGTCTAGGAGCCTATCAACATTTCCTGCTTCAAGATATTTGGAAGTGTGTAATAGAATATGTTCTGAACAATGAAACCACTGTCCCAAACTCTATGAAGACAAAGGTGACCCCTGTCTTACTGCTTTGTCACCATTGTGTGTACGTGATAGGAACACAGTTGACTTATCCTTCATAAGTCAATTCGTGGTATCAGAAAAGGGGCAACATTTAGAAGAGCTGAACAGGAGGGCATTAAATGGGAAACCCTCTCTCGTTTTGATTCCTGTCTATTCTTCTACATTCTGAAATCTACTTTCCTTGAATCCAGCTATAACAGGGGTCCTGGAGCCCCAGAAGGCCAGTCCATTGGTTACTCATGTGTTCTGTTTTTCTCCATCCTATCAGAACTCATTTCATGTTTGGATTACTTCCTGACTTGAGGACTTTGGGAGAAGGTGCCTCTATCCTCAGGTCCACAAGTGGTCATAGGATCTAAATGCTCCCATCAAGCAAATTCTCAGAACCAACGTTAGTGATCCTGAAACAGAAGACTTCTCTCCATTTTCCCTAGGTATCGTGTTGTGTAGGACCTGAGGATCAGTAGCTACTTAATGAGGCTAACATACATGAGGAGCACATCAAAGACAATGTCAGAAAAGGGAGAAAATAGAGACGGGGATCACCACTTCACCTGACCCCAAAAGGTGACCCACCTCTAGATATCCATTGACTTGAGTACATCAGAGAAAATATCTCAACTGTTTCCACTTCAATATGTCAATGCCAAAGCATAGCCTGACAGTCATAAGGACCTATCTTTCTTCCCATCTCTATTTTAACTAAGTACTGGAGCATGGAAACACATCTAAACTATTTGAGTTTTCTAGAGCCCTTCGGGGATCATTAGACCATGGACAGATCATTAACTTCTGGAACTTAGATTAATTCTCCCAAGATTTCAACATTAGTGCCTTATTTGATTAATTTTAAACTCACAGTGCCAGATCTGCCTCTTCATTTTATAAATGTATCTTTAAATAAAACATTAAATAGCATTTGTTTGTTTCAATTCAGTAAATGTGACCTACTAACAAGCCATATTTATTAATAAATTTGACATTTTTATTTCTTTACATGCGTAGGACTCACATTAAGTGATAAATAAGGTTGAATGAACTCCTTGTTCAAAACACCACATAAAATTAAGCGCTACTTTTAAAAACGTATCACTTAGATTATCTGATTGTGTGAAGGCTCCAGTCCCACATTTGTCTGATATTACCATGGCGAAAGAATGTACCGTGGGACTCTAGGTGGTTACAGAGCACACAGGCTCTCTTTTACATGTCTGGACAAGGTCTTTTGTTGTATATGGGTGACCTTAGTATAATACGAAAACCAAAGGGACAAGTCACCCTATCTGTCATAATTGTAATGTATGCAGTTGGTGCCCAATGTGTGAGCATTTCTTATGAGGATCAGAGACTTAATAGTTGGTAAGAATTATGCAAATGTTAAGGTGTTAGTACTAGGAGTAATGATCTTGAAGAGGCTAGAAGAGGCCAGGAAGAGCTTGGGAAGGGTCTGTCTTAATTTTTCAGACCTTCCAGGGTCAGCAGAAGAGTCTTATCTTCTTTCATGCCATACTAGACCACAATTACTGGTGACCCAAAATGTCTCTTCTGAACCTTCAACTGAGCTCTACACTTTGTAAATATTGAGGTTTTGAATATTCCACAAAATTATAACAAATATACACACACCTAACACTCACTGTCTTGATAATAAACACACACAGGCAATGGACTCATTCAGATTCATTGAAGTCCTTAAGTGTAGAGGATGGAGCATGTTTTTTAGATGGTATAGTTCATTTATCTGTTAATGGTCCATAGAATTCATCTTATTATATCTCTCCACCATGAAAATCATTCCAGTCCCTTTCCCTAGATAAGAACATTGTGGGAAGATCTCAGATCCTGCCTTTCAGCTCTGCTGGTCTCCACAGCCTCCTCCTAGGAGCAGCCGGTGCTTGTGGGCAGGTTAAGAATTGAGTTGATCCCAGTGCAATCAGAGACAGTTTTCATGATTAATGCAAAGATCACATTTGGCAAATCCAGAGACTAAATAAATTTAAGGGGGAAAAGTGTCTTTAAACTATTTTGTTCAGTGGTGATATTCAAACTCTCCCATGAGAGAAGCATATCATTATGAAATCATGTGTTCATAACCTTCTTACAATCCTGCCTTCCTTCATGAACTGATACACCCTCTTCCCCACTGTGTACTAAGCTGTAGTCAAGGGGAGGTTGGGTGATGGGGGATGTTGCAGACAGATCATTTGCATATCCTGCAGACAGTATGGACCTCCCTCTCCTGCAGACAATCCTCCTACACGACACACTGGCAGACATCAGCCACTGGGCTGGCCTTGGTCTCACTTGTCACGGAACAGCAGCAACGGTAAGAAACAATAACTAACAAAAGCCTCATACTTGCTTTGTGTCATTCAGTAAAAACTATCTCATATTACTTTGTGTCATTACGTAAAAAACTACCTCATATTACTTTCTCTTCCCAACACGAAAGAAATCACAGTCTCACTGTCTTGAAGCGCGTATGAGGGCTCATTGCAAGTGAACACGACAATTCGCTCACAATTATCCTGGAAAGCAGACGGTCACTTGGATTGCTGATAAAATATGTCATTCTTTGCACAAATGTCTCTTTCCATTGTTGAGTTCATTCTCTCAGAATGCAGCATTTTTTGTTTGTTTGTTTTTTCTATTTAGAAAATGTATTCATCTTTTACATGATAAGACACAAAAAGTCACAACTTCTTAAAACTTCAAAAGAAAAAAAATATAATTCTGTAAGCATCAGCAGCAGTTTTCAGAGTGTAGAAGTGATAGGAGAGGAGGCTCCCAGGAACAGCCATGAACTAGGGGCTGCTCAGGCTTGAGCCCCGGGTAGTGTCACTGGAAAGGGGCCTCTGTGGAGGGTGTCGGGCTTGAGGGACACCGCATAAGCACTTCTGTCAACCACCAAACACAATCAATGGCCAGGGCAGGGGAGGGGACTGCTTTGACTCAGAACAGAGGATCCAGGGCTGGAAGGGTGGGGCTTTCTAAATACGGACAGAAGCCCAGACAGCTGTGTTGTAGCATATTATTCTAAGGTGTATTGCTTTTGTTTATATTGAATTTGTTTAGCTCTGGGAAGCTGTGTTACTGTGTCTGTCTGAAACACATGATGGTCTAATAAAGAGCTGAATGACCAGCAGCGAGAGAGGCAGGAGAGAGAAATAGGCAGGGCTGGCAGGCACAGAGGATAAGTAGAGGGAGAAATCTGGGATAAAGAAAGAAGTAGCCAGAGAAGGAGGACTCCAGGGGCAGCCACTTAGCTGCACAGAAAGCCATGAGTAAGAGTAAGATCTACAGAAGTGAGAAAACGGGAAAAGCCCGGAGGCAAAAGGTAGATGGGATAATTTAAGTCAAGGAAAGCTGGCAAGAAACAAGCCAAGGTAAGGCTGGGTATTCATAAGTAAGAATAAGCCTCCATGTGTGATTTATTTGAGAGCTGGGTGGTAGGCCCCCCAAAAGAGTAAAAAACAACAGAGCTGGGTGTCCCAAGTTCTGTACTGGCCTTCATGCCCACCTTTCCCCCATAAGCAATCTCTGTCCAGGAGTAGGGCTCTATCAGAAGAGTTTACCAGGCTGGAGAAGTAAACTACTGGACTGGGTCAGCAGAAGGCCTGAGGCATACACAACACATGAGCATAGAGCATAGAGTGCCTGACTCCGTAGAGAAAGGCAATTGTGCCCTTATGGGCCCATCCCCATGCAGCTTGGCTAGCTGACTGTTGGAGGTTGGAGGTAGCAGCCTGCCCCACCACAGGTATACAAAGACCTCAAACAATGTGCTTCCCACACGGGGTGGGGGTCCAAAAACTCACCAGGAAGAATATGTGTGGGGTGCCTGGGATCACAATTGAATGGGGCAGCACACCCAGCCTAGGAATCCTAGCCTAACATGAGGATGGAATACTCCAGTCCTCCTGTAAGGTTGCCTGGGAGGCAGAGTGGTGTCCTGGCTGAGGCAGGAAGAAAAGCAGGGGCGAACAGACTCATGGGCAGAAGCCAGGCAGAGGCAAATGAGCACAGTAAATTCAATAAATGATTGTGTGTGTGTGTGTGTGTGTGTGTGTGTGTGTGTGTGTGTGTGTGTGTGTGTGTTCCGTTTGTAGACCAGGAGACCAACTCTGTCTCAGGGGGTGTCCAGGCCAGGTGGGACTAGGTTGGGGTACAGAGATGAGACAGGACTGGCTCGACGGGACTAGCTTAAGGAATGTACAGATTTCTGTGTTTTCTACACAAATAGGAGCTTGATTCCAATTTTTTTTGTCCCTTTAGGACTCCATGGGGGCCTATGTGTGCACCATCCACATGGATCCTGCACCCTTTTCCAGCCTTCCTGCTTGATGAGGAGGACTGGGGAGAGACAAGACCTTCTCAGGTTTGTGCTGGTCACAGCGTTCTGGCCCCAGCGATGCCCAGGAAGTAGACCTTCTGGGTGATGCCAAACAGTGGGCCAAGGACCAGTGCACAGCAGTATGTGACTTTCAGGAAGGCTGAGGGGCTCTTATATCTCCAGATCCTCCTGGCACAGTCTAGAAACACCGAGTGAGTGTCCTCATTGATGCCTGACAGGAAGGACACGCAGAAAGGAGACTTCTTAGAATATGGGTGACCCAGCTGGTTCAGGTTGGAAAATGGGGAAGTAGACATCAGAGAAGGGAACATTCCTGAGCAGTGTGGCTGCCAGTCCCTTGTAGGGGCCACCAATGCCATGGTTCTGCATCAGGTCATAAGGTGAACTGGGAGGCCATGGGCTGAGGAGTGGCAGGAACATCTACTGAGGGCTGGGTACCTCCCTGGCTGACGGTTGAGCCTGGGTGGCCAGAATCCTCCTCTGAGCAGCAATGTGGCCTGCATCTTACAGCTGGATCTTCAGCATCTCCAGGGGGGTGGTCACAATCACCTGGCAGGTGCCAGCTCTGCAGCCTGCCAACATTTTCTTAGGCAGGGTCAGCTTTTGTCCGTCCTTAGAGAGCTGAGGTCTGAAATAGTCATTAGCTGCCAGCTTGATAGCCTTCTCAGGGGTGGCCAGGGTCAGGTTTACCGCTGTTTCCCTGTACGTGCCGAAGGAGCCCTTGGAGTAGATGGTCTTGATGAGGCAATCAGACATGCTGACATGTATGCGCTGGCCATTATGCTGGTCCTGCAGCCGAGTCTTAGCCTGGTCAATGAGGAGCAGGCAGGTGACCCGATGAGCCCAATGATGCCACTATTGACGAGCCTGGCCGTCAGGCTGATCTGCTTACCAGCTGTTTTCACCAAGTGAAGCAGCAGGCTGACTCAGGCCAGGTGATGGAAGTGGAGGTATTCATGAGGAGGGGCTGATGAGGACAATGTGGGTGACTGGTAGTGGTGGCTGATAGTGGGGGAGGGGATGCCTTGCCGTCAGAGCAATTGCAAGACTTCTGCTACCACCAGGATTGCTTCCTGTTTTTTGTTTTTCTGTGAGTTTCATGACCTCTGGTTTGTGGCTTTTCTTGTGGAAGAATTAGGTCTTTATGACTGTACATGTATGTGATTATCTATTTATGCGTGCATGTATAGCTCCTACTTAAACTATGAACATAGGTGTATAATGCCATAGAAAAATCACATGGGACTTTGAGCAGGATCAGAAGATGTCCCACGAAGTGGGATTGCCCATAAAATGCCCCCCAGTGCTCGCTCACATCCCCACTGGTCTCACTGTGCACCTGTACCACTGCAGCCCACATAGCACAGGGAAGATCCAGGGCTGGGACCCAGGGTTTGCTTACTGCCTTGGCTCCTGGAAAAGCCTCTCCCTACCACACATTATTTCTGCTTGCCCTTGAAGTGCAAGGATAGCCCCCCAAAAAACAGAATTTATCTCCTTTGTGCTTAGTAGTGATGGAAGAGAAACCAACAAAGACATATAAGCAGATTGACGGCATGAGCGCATATTGGTAATAAAAAGAAGCATAAAATGGTGAAGTGAACTAATGATCAGGGGCCAGGAGACCAGGAGGGAGAGGGAGAACATAGGAAACCCTGCAAGAAAGAAACATAGGGTTCCTGTGATGAAACCACATTGGGTCTGCGGGGGCGTGCATACAGAACTATGTATGTGTAAACACAGTACACAGCTACACACATGTGTGCGCGCACGCACATACACACACACACACACACACACACACACACACACACACACACACACACACATTCACACTCACAAACATGGGAATGAAGGTCAGCTAACCTGGACTGATACATGACGTTATTGCTGATACCCTGGTTGGGAAGGATATGTGGAATTTCTTGGCTGCATTCCTGTCTTTCTACAATTACCTGAACAAAACATTCAATCAAAACTAAAAGCGTACGAATCGAGTCGGGTGGATCCTAGGACATTCTAAAAGAAGTCATGTTTAAAAGAAGAACCAGAATGCATGTTTGTGTGGCTTAGGAGGCACGGGGGCAGAGAGTAGAGCCATCTGAAGGTACGCTGTGTTCAGTAGCCAGGGGCAGGGCCGTCCAGCAAGCTGGAGACAAAAGCATGAGCCTGACAGAGGTCCCTGGGTGAGTCTCAGAGAGCAAGGAGACAGCACCAGAGAAGTAACATGCATTTTGCTTTATTTTTCTCCACTGGCAATTTATTTTAAGGCAGTCGGGGTAAGACGGTGAGATGAGTGTCTTTCTATTATCCCTCTGGCTTCAGAGTCAAGACTGGATGAGAAATCAGGGAATTGGGAGTGGGAGGAGGTTACTTCAGAAGACAGAGCAATCAGCAGGGGAGGCCTTGAGAAATGAGACAAGAGAAGTGTGTGTGGAGGAAAGCAGACTGGGGAGGGAGGTATTTAGAAGCAAGTGAAATAGATTTGTAGATGAATGGAAAGTTTTGTTTATTGGTTAAAGGCTGGTAATGTTATTTATTAAAAACAGAAATACCTTAGAAAAAATGGGCATCCTGGGGCCACTGCCTGGAAAATTTTAAGTGTCTTCAAGGTGTTTTAAAGTCAGTTTGCATGCCGAGTCTAAATTTTTTATTTCAGTAGGCAAATTTCTTCACAGCAACTCTTCTGGAGTTCTCAGAGTCCTGCTCAGAAAGATGATGAGTGGGTCTCTCATCTTCATAGTCCACTCTGTGATGCCAGAGCAGGTACGTCACTGGTCCATGTTAGAGAATCATGGGACAGAGGAGATAGCTGCAGGGTAGGCATAGGTGGGAAGCTCCTGTGATGTTACTAGAAATCCTACTTCGTAATATGAGGAAACAGTAGGTGCCACACAGTGTCCCTTTTAATTGCGAATAGTGTACAGTTATTTAAGACTGACCAGCTATCTAAAGTTCCTCTTCCAGGAATAATCAACTTTTTTCAGAATACTGAAAATTTAATATCTTTCTGTCTCAAACTTTGGCCATTCCTTTAGTTGAATTATTCATGGTCCTTGTCTCCCAGGCTGACTGTACTTCAGTGTTTTCCTTGGGGCAATCCACGCACCATGTGCCATGGTAGTACTTTAAGTAGGACTCCAATAGAAAGTCTATAAATTTTAATACTTTCATGGAAATACTGCATAAATTTTGATACATGTTAACCCGAAGCTATCAGCGATCTTGTTATGAGTTTTAAAATAATTAGAGAGAAGCCATTGCTATATACATAAACAATGGCACATGCTTCATTTCAGGCTCATAAACTAGACACACTCACACACACACACACACACACACACACACACACACACACAAATAAGCTTTGATGTCTTGGTCTAATCTTAAGGGCCTGTTCACACGGTTCCAAGAAATCACATGTCAGCATTTTCACTCGCCCTTGTCTTTGATAAACGCTCTTATGCTCCTTGACCATTTTTGTACTGTTCCTAAAGTGTCATAGTCACCCCCATGTGGCAACCCTGTCCTTCCATAATCAGCTTCTCCTGGGTTTTCAGGCCTTAAATTAAACAAGAGCAAAATCAGATATGCAATAAACTGCTCAGCATACCACATATTACCTATCGACACATCTTCATCTCTGTACCTGTCTATCTGCTATCTACGTCCGTCTATCTATACTCCTATTCACTACCTATCATCTGCCCATCTATTATCTATCTAACATTTATCCGTTTATCTATCATCTGTGCATCTCTTTACTGTCTATCATCTATCCATTTATCTATTAACTATCTATATTTATTTGTCTATCTACCTATCATCTGTCTATCACCTATTGTATTTCTTCTATCCATCTATCACCTGTCACCTTTCTACTTTATCTATTTATTATTTATCATCTATGTAACTATTTATCTAACCATCTACCATCTCTCTACCCACTATCTATTTTTACCTGTCTTTCTATCATCTATAAACTACCAATCAGAATACTTTATTTTGCACTGTGAAAACACAGACATGTTCTGTTTTCATTCTTCTCATCATTATATCCTGTGTCCCTCAGATTTAGATATGCCTAATCTGTTCAAATGTTAAACACCAAAGAGATGATATAAATAGATTAAACCCTTGGTTCTTCAAAACCTGGGCATGATTTTAAGTATAGAGTGTTACATTCCAATGTGGATTGAACTATTTGAATGGAATGGATTTTCTGTTTTAGTCAAGGGGAAAACACAGAAAATAATATTATTGGTAGCTTTTATATTTCTAAGAAGTTTAAAGAAAATTAGATGTACTGGTTGCAAGTTATTACTCCCGAGAATATCAAGAGCCACAAGTAAGCCTGTTTTCTTGTGTCTAATGTCACAACGGCACCCCTCAGTTGGTAGCTGGTGGTCTGCAGAATTCTAAGACATTTCTGGGGCTTTACCCTTGATGAAGCTACCAAGATTATATGAGTGCTTCAAAGGGGGACTTGGCAGCTATAATTAAGGATAATAATAATCTAATACTGATACCAGAGAGTATTTCAGACCTAATTTAATCTCCTGAGCTCATGGTAAGCCTGGAGGTTTGACTGAGTGGTGACGGGGCTGGGGGAATTCAGAGCACAGAGATGTTCTGGTTAGACACAGAGGAGTTACATGATAAGGAATGGGATCTCTGGGCACTGAGGGCACCAACATATGAATCAGAAAGAGCCATGAGGTACTAACTTGACTCAACAGCCTGGATGAGTTTAGAAGATGGCTTAAGCTGCTGTTTGGATGCAGCCCACAATGATACATGAGATGCTGAGAAGACCTTGAGTTGAGAAGCTAACCCCAGAACTATGAGCAAACAGTTGTCATTTTTGGTAGTTAAGTTGGAGCAATTTGCTAATTACCAACTGGAAGTGCACACATAGTTTTAGTAGTGAGCCACATGTCCTAACACTGTATAGTCACAAGCCTCATTCTTCTCTGTTCTGAAACTGGACCACTATTTTATCATCTCATGAGCAACAGCACAGATACATTGTGTTCTAGCATCACACCAAAGATTCATGGCAGTTACGCATTGCAAATGAACTTCTGAAACAGGAACTTATACAAAACTGTGACTCAGTTTCACGTGTGTGTGAGTTTTGCCTGTACATATTTATGTGCACTGTGTGTGAAGTGCTCGTAGAGGGCATCTGATCTGACAGTTGTCTTTGTTTCTGGCTCCCTTCAGAGGTATCTAGAGCCCTGGAACTGGAGCTAACGACATGTGGAGCCACCATGAGGGTACTGAGACTTGAACTCAGGTCCTCTGAAAGAGTAGCAAGTGCTCTTAACCACTGAATCATCTCTTCACCCTTGTATCACCATCGTTAAGATTTTAGTTACATTTGGTGGTTCCTAATAAAATCCCACACACTTTGGTAATGAAGTTTATTGACTTCGGAGTTTTGTAGTTTGTAATCCATGGTTCTTAAGTGTCTTCAAGAAATTATAGGTCAGCATCAGCATATATTTCCCACCATCCAGGAGCCATCAGTACTTCCTAGACTGTCAAACAACACAAACTTTTAAAGGAAACTTTCAGGCAAGGAAACAGAGGCCACATATCTTGGGCAGCTTTGAAACGCTCCTACCTCTGTAGGGAGCCAGAGATAGAAACAACCATCAGATCAGATGTGAAGATTAACACGACTGTATAGCACGGCCAAGTGGTATAAGCCACATGTGGAAATAGGATTATACCTTATCATATACAAAACATTATAATCTACAATGTATAAATAAGAAAGACATACATATGTACTCATAAAAAAGGAAGTGCGCTAATGTCATATCAGAACACGCCACTTGGTGATACAGCACTGTGACATTTGAGGGAAGAGAAATGGGGATGTCTTTCATCTTTCTTACTATCGTTCCCTGAAGCAACTCACAGGATCTAAGATGATCTGCTCGGCCTGTAGAACACATCACAAGACACTTATGTAAGGAGTTACCTTCTTGTGCTTGGAAAAAAGCAGTCAAAGTCATTGAGATGTCAAGAACTGGACAACAGGCCTTGCTGGGGTTTCACAATGCATTAGTTATTTCTCTCACAGCTGTGACAAAATGCCTAACGGAAGCAACTTAAGGAGGGAAGGGTTTATTTTGGGTCACAGTTGGAGGGGAATTCAGTCCACCACAGCGGAGAGGATTAGTCTGTGTCAACAGGAGCCTGAAGTGTCTGGTCACATTGTGGCAGGCAAGAAACACACACACACACACACACACACACACACACACACACACACACACACACACACACAGAGAGAGAGAGAGAGAGAGAGAGAGAGCAGAACCAAGGCTAGGCTATCCCATATAGGGAGGGTCTCAGAGACCCACCTCTGCCACTGAGACTCTACCTCCAGAAGGGCTCATAGCATCTCTAAGCAGCATCAACAGCTATCAGCCAAGCGTTCAAACACACAGCCTGTGGGGGCTGTTTCATATCCAACCACTCACACTCAGGTTCACCACCATCAGATACTATACTCCCCTTCCTAATCTATTTATTCAGGAATCACCAGTCATCATCAAATCTAGTACTAAAATATTCAAGTTTACTGTTCCTGAGGGTCTCCCTTTCCTTGTAAAATGTCATGTGTCATACAAAACTTATGTTAAACAAATCTGTAACTTATCCTCTTGCTGGTCAGTCTTTTATTATGGGGTCTTTGGCTGTGAATCTGTAATATCTGAAAATATGTTTTCTTCCCCAAACCTCCATCCTGAATGCAAAGTTCTAATTTTCTATACCAAATGCCTTATTTCTAAAGAAGCCTCAGAGTGTTTGCAACACCTATCTGTGTTATAGTCACCTTATGATCTTTATTCTCATATTCAACATCTTTGAAAATGATGGGCAAGGATTGTCAGAAACTGTACCAAGAATCTAACAGTGACAAGTGCCTGTCCTGGGAGAGGTGCTCAGGACATGCTGCTCTTTCGTTCCCGGTGATCGAGTAGCCAGTTTCCTAGACCCTTCGGTGACATGTCTACCAAGGTCAGAAGATGGATGGGAGAAACACTGTGGACTAGACACTATGAAGTACAAGAAGAGCTGCCTTGGCATTAGCGTGAGAATGCTGCATCTAGAGAGAAAGAAAACTGAAGACAACACAAATACAGGTCTCAAAACACAGAGCTGCTGTGGCCTAAGCTTCACAGTATGCTAAAGGACAGACTGGCATGTGGCAGTCAGAAAGGAAAACCCAGCCTTGAGGGTTACTGGGCTCATCCCGTGACAAATGTGGAGAAAAGGAAGCAATGGAAACTGTACCCACAATCCTTACAACCATACAACAAAGGCAGCAACAGAGTTTTCCAACCCTCTCATTAAGGCCCATGACAACTCCTTTAGATGGTAGTGTGTTTTAGACAGTGTTATGCACTGAATGTTTGTGTGCCCCCAAAAATGCATATTCTTGAGTCTTAATACCCAATGTGATGGGGCTGAAGGGGCTGAGGGGTGCTGATTATGGCTGTCTGAGCTCAGGAGAGTAGAGTCCTCATGATCACATCATTGGCCTTGAAAGAACCAACCAGAGTAGACTTTGCCCCCTAACCCCTCACTTCCCCCTACTCCATTCACTCTTTACTATGAGGATATTTCAAGAGGGCAGGCCATAATAACATTAACATTTTAATTTATGGTTTTATAGTATCATTGTCCACACAATAAATTTCTTCTGTAAGTTATTCTTTCATCCTTGAGAAACATAACCCACTTTATGTAGAATTGAATTATGATTAATGTAGCATAGTAGCCTTTTTGGAGGTGAGCTTCTAGGCATATCTCTCAGCTCTCCAAGGTTCTGAGAATACTTGAGTCCTCAGCTCTAAATAGGACATTCATAACAATCCTTCTACGGCTCAGGGAATATTGGTAGAAGGCATGAGTAGAATGTAAGAACTACAAGGTATTGCAAAGAGCTGTGAATGGTGTCTTCTGGGCATGATACAGTTATTGCAATCACAGCTGCATAGCCTTTGTGGCTGTCTGCACTAGGTCTGCATGAAACTGGGGCTTTGCAATAGTCAATCATGGGTTGGGCAGGGCCTGACAGGGCCATACATCTTCCTATGAATAACTGGCTACTGACGGATTCTAAGGACAGTCATTGCCTTTAGTTATGTGCTTAGTGGTGAGTCTACCAGACTCCAATAGACAGTTCCAAGATCATGATTGCACAGACTTCCTTGTTAAACTCAGTGGGTCCAAAAAAAAAACAAAAACAAAACAAAAAGGCACCAAAGGACTCATAGGGAGGAGGGGGTTTGCTAAAGCAGGAAGATTGGAGGGAGTGGGAGTGGGAGCAATCAGCCAGCCTTATCTCAGCCATGCACAGAATTTTCAAAGGATAGATTTAACTTTAAACAAATTAAACTGTTCATTTTCCCCATTGTGTTTCTAACTCCTTTCTTCCACAAAATATTAATGAGTTTATCAACACTCACACGTGCACACAAACCAATCGCTGCAGCTAGACAGTTTTCCTTCCATAAAGTACATTTTCTTGTTAAATCTACAATAAGACGGATTGCAAGACAGAGACTTTAAGCATCCATAGCCCTGACAAGCAGGTCACAGGTGTCACACGATTGTTTTACCCCAGTGCAGACAGGAAGTGAAACATTGGTACAGGAAGCAGGATGCTTCCTTAGTATTGCCTTCACTCAGCTGCTGCAGAGAATATAATTGCCTTGGCTGCTTCCTCCATCTTTGATTGTATGCCTTGAAGACCCACAGGGTCAAACATCATATAAGGGAAGTGGGCATCTCAGGTACAACAAAGATGCCCTCCATGTCTGTGTGAGTGGTTCTACTTCCTTTTGTGGAGAAAATACTTCATTCCTGTATTGATTATAGCCCCACTGACTTGGTCCTGGTGACTTGAAGACAAACAGTTGTAATGATCAGACCTGCTAACGCCAGAGCCCTGGAGATGGGAAGAAAAGCAATTAACACATGCAAAGGACTTTGTAAATAAGTATAGTGTTATTCTCAATGGTCTTGAAGTCTATTTTTATTTATGCATAGGCTTACACACCGCATTATTAGAGTTGCTGTAAAATTCCCACCACATGACAGATAAATCAATATTAGAGAATCACACACAGATGATAACTGGGCTGAACAGTATTAACCTTTCTGTGTTCTCATGCACCAGATGAGAGTGGAGAAACCCTTGACACATCCGCCTGCAGACAGAGGATTTTTTTCCCCACCACACAAAATCAAAACCTCTGGTTCCCACCAGAAAATCTGATATTAATGTCATGAAGACAGATGTTTAAAAGGGTTAAAAACAATCATTGAAAATATTGAGTTGGGACACCTAAGGTGTTTACTCTCTTCTGGGGTGCAAAATGACAGAGCCCGTTTGAAAGAAAAATGACACCAGGAAAAGGAGCAAAAGTCACGAATAAAGAAAAATGGTGAGGAGCATCCCAGGGAAATAACCAGCCTCCTTTTAGCCGGGCCCCACAGAGCAGAAGTGGGTCATCCTGCTGAGCGAACAGTGTCATTTCCCTGCAGTATCAAGGCCAGCATCGGCTGCCCTCCAGCACCACAGAGGTGGAGAAGTCCTTGGAGAAAGGTCTCTGGTGTTTGCAGGTGTCTGGAGGGGACTGAGAGAGGAATGAGTGTCCCATGGCCTCCATGACACCAAATACGTACAAGTTCCCACCTCAGTAAATCCCCGGAAGAGAAAGACTTGGCACCGCTGGGGTCTCGTGTCCTATTTTAATTTCTTTTTCTTAAATTTTAAAGGACGTTCTGGTTTCATATGTAATGTGGTTCTATGAGATTTGAACTTCTACACAGGTGCTCACAGTGCCCATGACCATGCTCAATTGCCACACATAATGAATACACAAAGGCAGGAGGAAGTCACATGCTTCACACACACCTGACAACAGAACCTCATTCTTTGATGAAATTTGTAGAGTATTTTAGAGCAACGTGTGCCTCAGTGGGCACTAATAGGATGCCATGGAATAAGACGTTATGGAAAAGCAAGGAAGATAAACAAAAGATTGATCAAGTGCTGCTGCTTGCAGTCCGCTACCCCTTCTGACAGTATAGCATATTTTTTTATTCTTGAGAATAATAATTATAATGATATTTCATTTATCTTTTCCTTTCCTCCCTCCAAGCCCTCCCATATAACCATGCCTGATCTCCTTAAAATTCATGGCCTCTTTTTTTTTAACTAGTTGTTATTGCATGTATAAATGTATATGTATAACTTATATTCCTAAATATAACCTGTTCCGTCTGTATAATGTTACTTTCATACATGTTTTCAGGACTGACCACTTGGTAATAGACAACCAGTTTTCCTCTGTTGCCTATAGTTCTCTCTTTTCCCTTTTCAGGAAAAGTAAGTAACACTTTCAGAGTGCCTGTAAACTGGACCCTGGTGTTGAATGGGAACCCTGTTGTAAAAGCTAGCCTGGGAGAGGATCAGCCACAGGCTGTAGGAATCACCAGACCTGAGAGGACCTTGTCTGCTGGGACAGGAAATGATAAGAAAAGACAGAAAGATTTTGAGAAAGTTCCCAAGATCAGCAGGATGGTATTTAGTGATTCACAGGATCCAATGGAGGGAAAGATGGATTCGGAGACATCAGAATCTATTAAGCCTGTACCACCAATGGGTCGCTGTGTTGTTCCTAGCAAAGGCATTGAGCAGATAAAATCGTGTAAAGTTTTCACAGTAGCTTTGTTTGCTTCAGAATGGTTTTATTGTCTTAAAATTCTCTGTTTAGTAGAGATTTTAACAAGTATGCTTTTTAAAAAAAAAAAAAACAATGCAAATTCCATATTACCCTAAACTGTGTTCCATCCCAGAAGAAAAAGGAACATAAGATGCTTATTATTGGTGCTTCACCCAAAAGACCAATTAAAACCTCTGTCAGTAACCTGAGTGGAGTGTGAGGATTGCTTGAGCCCTCATCTAATTATTAGGGAGTTACTTGTTGCTCCCTAACAAATTGGGCATGCCATCCCAGCTTGAAATAACAATGCCCCCCACCCCTTACCGTTTCTGTAGAAAGGGAATCTATGAGAGATTTCACTGCTCCTCTAGCTCAAAGTATCTCACCTCAATAGCTTCCATGTGAAATACAGACTCTGTTTAAGTGTTAGGGAAGCAACCAGTAATTTCCTGATTTTTAAATATCGTACAAGTACTAGCAAGATGGCTTAGTGAGTAAAGACACCCACTTCCAAGTCCGGAGACCTAAGGACAGTCCCTGGGACCTAAATGGTAGAAGAACAGAACAAACTTCTGCAGGTTGTCCTCTGCCCTCCTCATGCACACACAGCACACATATACCTCGCACATATAGCCTTGGCTACAGTAAAGAAATAGATATGCAAATGTTAAAAAATTATATGGGACACACTGAAACTTTAAAATGTGTTTATCTAAGGTTCAAGTTCGTCAAGTTCCTAAGTATACCATGCGTTTTGACGGGCTGAACTCAATCATTTATTCCATGAGTTGGCAGGAGATGCTGGCCAGATCTGCAGTATCTCAAGTTCTTATTGGAACAAGAGGAGCTTGTCTGTGCTTTGTTTCTGGAGGGATATTAGTGTCCTGAGAGCTTGTGAGCAGAAGGGGCCTGTGTGCTCCCACCCACATAAACTCCTTTTTATGTATCACAGATCACATACACCGGAAGAAGAGTTCTGAGAAACAAAGCAAAGGGCACACCATTGACTGACATCTCCTTTTGCTATGTTTTATTTATTTGCTAGGACTGAGCAGACAAGTCTAACCCACACATGGGAGCTGGTAGGGCATCATAGGAAGACGTGAAGTCACGGGGTCAGTGAGCCTCAGGAATGTATATTCTCACAAGTGGGAAACTTAGTCAGAAGAACTTCTGAACACTCATCCCATCTTTCCCTTGCAATATGTTCCAATCAAGAAACAGACCAGACAGACCAACAGACCACACAAAGGACCAAACAAAAATCTACCTGTGTTTCATACATTCAGAGATGGAGAAAAGCAAAACAGAAACGAAGCTTGGCTGAGGCTCATACATCCGAATTCTGGGTTGAGTATAAAGGTTTTGAAGACATCATTTCTATAGACCTAGTTCAATAGAGGTATTTTTATGCCTGACACTTGATGATTATCAAAAGCCTTTGATATTCCATCTCATCTTTGTTATCACATGAAAGTAAGTTATCTAAACCACAAAAATATAAACACATCAATGATTAAGGAAACCAAACATCACGAATTTGTTTTAGATGAACAATCATCTATAATTTGAAAAACATATTTTAAGTTTACATAATATAAAAGTTTTAACTCAATTCTGTTTTTTTTTCTTACTACATGTATAGATGTCTGATTTGTTGACCCAACAAGTAGGTTTCAATCAAAATCAATAAAGAAGTAGAAAAATGCAAATGAAAATCTTCAAGAAACATCTCCAAATTAACAAAATGATCTTCCTCCCCTTATTTGGGAGTTATGCAAGATACAAAATGTTGTATTCACATTCTAGTTTTTCACTGAGTCTTGGAAATTACTTGAGCTTTCTGGTAATTTAACATAATTGTCAATTTCAACTGTCATTTAGGAATAGTGTATGCTGGGTATCTTCCAGAAAACATTCAATTTACTACTTTGAAATTACAAAGTCATTTTTTCCTTCATATCCAAGAATTAGTTTAAAATCTCTATTTGTATATTACCTTCTTTATCTAAAATACTGTTAATTATTAAGCAGTTAGGATTTTACTTAGCAAACACCATGTGACTCTCAGAGTCAGGGCAGAGGTTATTATTTTTAGCCTCTTCTCAGTTTCCTTCTGAGGAGAGAAAGCCTGGCCTGTTCTCTTCTACTTCAAACCATTTCCTCTAAAAACTCAACCAGCAAGAAGCAAACTTTCCTGTCCTGTCGCTCCATCAACTGCCGCTGTTTTAAGATATCTGCAAACCAGGAAGAGCCATAATGGGTGTCTAAATTTGGATCTTGGCTGTCAGGACTCTCATTAGTACTGCCTGGGAGCATGGCCACTTAAAGTCACTTAGCCTAGTAATACTGGCTTCTGAAGCCAGTGCCTGAAGGACATAACAATAGGTCCTATTTCAGACTCTTTCCTTCTCCATGTCCCTAACTTCTCCTCTGGTCCCTGCCCACATACCATCAACCAGCTCATAGCACTCCCTACCTGTTAGTCCAGAAAGCATCAGCAGGTGTTTATGAGAAACCTCCAAGTACCCCATATGATGTCTTTAAGACAATGAACAAGCAGGTGAAAAAGCAGCAGGTATAGAAAAGGAGAGGTATAGAAACACTGAATAAACATTACATATTCTGTCCTACACAGTCCTGGTGTGGTCCCCCTCAAGTCATTTTTAGGTGGGTAATGTTTGTTCTATTTATTTATAATGATGGTTATAATTTGCTGTGCCAAGAATCAAGCCCATGCACATGTTAAGTGACCACTATCAATCACTGAGCCACAGCCCAACCATGTCTTATTATTATCTCTATGCCTTTAACCCTGCTAATTTCATAATTGATCAGAAAATTTGGTCATAATTAACCATATGTCTTCATTTTATATTGTGATTTATAAGTAACAATAGTTTGTACAGGACACATAAAACTACATCATGAAATATCAGTCACCTCATTCATCGGAGGTCACATTGATGTCAAGTCATTTTCCAGGCCTATTTGCAGTTTTAATTGTGACTTGTGGAAAGAAAAGTCAGCCAAAGGCAAGAACGTTTAGTCAGGTATTTACCCCTGCTCATGCTCTCAACCAAAGCTCATGGTGCAGTGTCCTTCCACTGATCATCCGCCAAAGCAGATTTTCACAAAATTCATCAGATTCAATCCTCATCCATCAATGTAATTCAATATTTACCCATGCAGTGTCTACAAAATAATTTTAAAAAGCAGAGTATGTAAGACAACAGGCTGCCCACTTTTTAGAGTTAGGAGTGCTATCTTGATTTTCCCTCTTCTTTCTCTCCACCCAAGTGTCACAGATGGGTGAGTGACAGGCTGAGTCCATCACATCTTGTTACATCTCAGAAGGAACAAAGAACACGATGTTTTCTAATCATATTCAGTAATGCTGGGTACTCCAAAGGGTAGTTTGTTTATATAAAATGAAACCAAACAAAACACACGAATGGTCTTTTTTTAAAAGTCTGGCAATGTTGAGGCTGTAGAGGTTGCTCAGGTGTTAAGAGTGTTTCCTGCTATTGCAGAGGACCAGAGTATAGCTCCCAGCCATGTCACGTGACTCTCAGCTGCCTGTAACTTCAACCCCAGGGTATCGGTCTGTTTTTATTATTTTCTTGTCTGCTTTAAGTAGACTACTACATTTGCCCTGCTACACAAAAGTCTTACTTCTGCTTCATACAAAATTTCTAGGAAGCCCAGGAATAACGCTGAAGGCAAAAGAATGTCACCTCCCTCCAGTTATTGACCTGCTTGTCGGTTTATTCAAAACATCTGTAAACGTTGCACATCCCCAAGTTCTCAATGCTGCTTCTAACTCACATGAGGTCAATATCATCTGTTTTCTTCTTCTTTGGTCTTAGTATTGTCATCTGCTCTCTGCTCCTCCCAGATCCCTAGAAAGACAGATGCTCCATTCCACAGCCCTTCCAAACGGAAACCCTCCCCAAATGCTCCCAAGCACACCTTCACAGGCACATCACAGGCCAGGCCTTCATCCTTTCTATACTTTCTACCTTCTCAACTTGAGACTCAGTTCTAGCTACTAAATACCTCCTGGTTTTAAAATTATGGTGTCTTCAATCATAAGTCTTTGCAACATGCTTTTTAAATTTCTTTTAAGCCCTCTCCCACCGCTATCAATCCCCACAATGCCTAGCTCTATTTTCTCAATAATTATTTGTAATCAGCTTCTTGAAGTTAACAGAAATTACTCTTATCAAGGTCTCTAGTTGTCTTCCAAATGCCCACAAGAACAATGAATCCTTCCTAAGCCCTCCTTCTCCATCTTTCTGTGGCACCTAGGCTGGCTTTACTCTGAGCTATCTATTCTCTCCACGCTGACATGGTGGGAACAACACCCTACAATTCACCATGGAGCATCTCAAGGTCCCAAATGTCCCTCTTTACCATGTAAGACCCAGGTCAAATGTTCTTTTCCATGAAAATGGGCCCACTACTCTAAAATCTCAAGGGTCTTAGTTTTATCTCTTTGAGAACTTTAATCACATTTTTAGTTATCTTCATAAATAGGATACACTTTTGCTTTTATAGTGAATCGCTTGGGGGCTGTTAAGTTTTATTTGCCATTTTAAACACCATTGTATGAGTAGTGTGATAATTAAGATCCAAAAAACTCTCACCAGTGTCCTATATTTAGTCATAATGCAATTGTTGACTGTTTAAATGAAAACATAAACATTTATTGATTAACTATTGAAACAAAATGGCAAGAATTGGCACCCAGAATAGGGGCTGGTTTTAAAGTCTTTTCTTAGATTCTGCCTTTAGAATTGGTCCTTGATGGTTTGCTTGCCTTTATTTTGATAAAAAACAGATGAAATTTAAGGGTCTTTGCAATATAAATTGCTACCTGTATCCTAATTGTAACCATGTTTAATTAAAACGAATACCCACATTCTTATGAGGTAGACCAGATGGCAATTTAGTCTTTTGTGCAGTTTGCCCTAGAAATTGTAACAACATGAACTCTTGTGTCAAAAGCTAAAGTTTCATAAGTAGAAATTGTGTCCCTATTAGTGTCCTAACTGGCTAAAAGAAAGCACGCACATTAAAAATGAATGTTTTAGTTCTTTGTATCAATAACTTTGAATAACAAGTTTTATGTTAACTTACTAAAATATTTTTTACAAAATATTCAATAATGCATATACAAGATTTTACATGTTAGCATCATATGCAAATAAGTGTTCTGCCTACCCATGGGACACATCTCTAAGCATATTCACTGGTGAGCATTTTATAATATTCTAAAATTATCTATTGGGTACCTGATGATGAAAGATACTGCCAGGGAACTTAGGGGTATAGAGACAAATTAGACACAAACCCTGCTCTTGAGAGAGTTTCCATATAACAGGAAACATAAAAAATGTCTGCAAATAACTCTGCTGCTGGGTTGACAGTAGCAAGTCCCATGAGGGCTTCAGAAAGGAGACTAAATGTCTTGGGAGTTCTTGAAATAATGAGACACTTTCTGCTTCAGGAGAAAGCAAGAAAGGCATCACAGAAGCAGTACTTGAGCTAATCCTGTTATAACTTGTATAGTCTGAACTTGAGAGCAAAATGCTGAGCTAGAGGAAATACACCATGGAAGGGGCAGGAGAGCATTTGAAACCACATTGAGTCCTGTTACAGGCTCAGGATGCAGAGAAATGGAGCCTAAAGGCAAAGGATTGCAGAAAGTGGTAAGGATTAGAGCCTTAGGAAGTGATGGGATATCTCTCCTGGCAGTGGTCCATCTTCCCAACTGCCTTGATCCTGGTGTACACACAAAGCTCTTCTTGGTACAGTAACTTACTTACTGCACTGACCCCTGGGCTAGTGTGTCAAGATGAGAGACTAAGGTAGAGGTCACGGGGGCCTGAGAGCCCTTCTGGCGGAATGCACATCTAGCCGTGCATTTGAACAGACCTATTTGATGACCATGTGATGGCAGTCACTTCCAACATCCCGTTCCAGAAAAGTCTTTGAGGTTAGGCTTCCCTCTTGCAGCAAAAGCAATCCTGGGTGCTTGCTCTCAGTACCCCCAGGTTCTGTACTGGGAGCTTTCAGTCATACAGGTAAGTGAGATCTGGATTTGGGTGGTAACAGTGGGACTAGGCTACAGGGGATTATTAGGAAAGGTAAAATTTTATGCTTGATGAAGCAATGTGATACATGCAGGAGGTGGTGGCCACCCCCCTCTGCAGCCTAACTCATCCTTTGCCCGACACTCACGTCCTTACATGGTTTCATATCACTAGGGTTAGTGTGTTTAATCTGGAGCACCATAATCAGCAATGACAATGTGTGATTTGCTGGATTTTGGATCATTTACTCTGAAGGAATGCCACTTGTGGAGGACGTCCAAGCTGACCTACAGAAGTCCCATGTGAAGGGTGTGTATGGCACAAAACATGTTGCCAGTCTCCAATCCCAATGAGTAGTTTAGCTAGGTGGAGTCTCTAATTCTAGTTAAATCTTTAAGATAGTTTAACCTCATAAGAAACCCCAAGACTGTACCACTCAGCTAATTGGTTCCCTGAATCCCTGCTCATAGATACTGTGTCAAAAGGAAAACGTTTATTGTGTATCTGATAGTATATGTGGGACAATGTGCTAAGTAGAAACAATTAGACATTATCCTGCTTCGTTCCTTCCTCCCTCCCTCCCTTTCTTTCTTCCTTCCTTCCTGTTTTAAGAGGGAGAACTTTTTGCTCTTTCCTGGGTTATATATGTTAGGAAAACTTAGCTATTAACTGGAATCATGCCCTCGTGTTCCTTTTGAGATTATCTGTATTAGAAGAGGAATTTTGAGGGTCTTAGGAAGAATCACTAGTTACAACAAGCTTGGTCAAACAACTCTGCAGCTGAGATCACAGAGAGAGGAGAAAGTCCAAGGGGTGGGAGTGAAGCATGGCGGCAGGAGCTTCAGACAACTGCTCACACTGATCCACGGTCATGGGGCAGTGAGAGATGCTGCTCACACTGATCCACGGTCATGGGGCAGTGAGAGATGCTGCACACACTGATCCACAATCATGGGGCAGTGAGAGATGCTGCTCACACTGATCCACGCTCATGGGGCAGTGAGAGATGCTGCTCACACTGATCCACGCTCATGGGGCAGTGAGAGATGCTGCTCACACTGATCCACGCTCATGGGTCATGGATCATGGGACAATGTCAGATGAAAGCTAGTGCTCAGCTAACTTTCTGCTTTTCATTCAGTCTAGAGCCCTGGCATATGGGGTGATACAGTTCCCAGTTTGGGTGGGTCTTTCCACCTCAACTAACCTAATTTAGATAGTCTCTCATGGATACTTCCAGAAACTATCCTCTGGTGATTCTAAATCCTGTCAACTTGACAATCAATCTTAACCATCACATTACAAGACATTTACATGATATGGTACATACAAACATACATACATACATACATACATCACATAAATGCACATAGGGATGTATTGATGTGTTGAAAGCTATTTACTGGTGGTTGAGAGGCTAGTGAATTTGGGGATAATCAGCTTCCAATTTCCCCAAGCTTTCCTGGAGGAGACATCTGAGTGGGTGCACACAAATCCATCAGGCTCCATCGGCTGCCATCCAGCTGAGAGCCATTTGGAGATAAAAGGAGCTATTTCCTGGATGAATTCGTCACCAACACTCCACCAGAATAGCTTGGGGTAGAGATGTTTCAATGACTAAAAGAACATTAAAAAATATGGTCATTCATGTGACTCACAAAGCATACGTGAATAGATGTTCAGGATTGAGTGACTTTAAAAGAAGCCGTTTCCTGGGACTGAAATGGACCTGGGCTGGGGGAGATGAGAGCCAAGGCTCTCGAAGGAATGCCAA
Organism: Peromyscus californicus insignis; assembly: GCF_007827085.1. Taxonomy (NCBI): domain Eukaryota; kingdom Metazoa; phylum Chordata; class Mammalia; order Rodentia; family Cricetidae; genus Peromyscus; species Peromyscus californicus. The sequence goes on from NW_026294534.1 coordinate 4,241,113, forward strand.
GGGTAAGGAGGATGCTGAGAATGGCATCGCCCCTTCCATGCTCTGACAGAAAAATAGAAAAATTATTCATAGTCAGTGAGTGTGGACGCGGCAGACTTTATTAGCAAAACGTCTTCACTGTGTTTTTAAATTTCTTAAGTGCCCATCTCTGTTCTCCATCTCTACCCTCACTTTGCCATCAGGGAAATGTACTCTGCTAGAATTTTTTTAATGAATTCAATGATGATCATGAACTATTTTTTTTGAGTTTAGCAATCCATAAAATTTCCTCCTCACCGCCCTTCTTATAAAATAAGAGTAAAAGGAAATGAAAGAGATGTTTTGGCCAACATGTTACTTTGAAATGAATTAAGTGCCTTATAAGCAAACAGACACGTGGAGGCACGTGTTCACACGTACCTTGCCTACAGTGCTTGTGTGATGGTATATTGCCTCTGAATATATTTTCAAACCTCCATGTCATTGAATGAAGGAGAAAGCAGTGAGAGTCTTATCTGGTACATAGAAAGTAGTTATTAATTGAAGGGTTAAAGTCCTCACATAAGCCTGTGAAACAAATTTCGGAAAACAAAGGCCTTTGATGACTACTGGTTGGGTAAGCTCGCTCTTAATGACCAACGTGGTACTTCCATCATTCATCTCCCCTTGGGTGTATTATCCAGTTTGCTGTATTTTATAGTTTGATTATGCCTAATACCTGTTTCAAATGTATAATCAAATATCTAAAATCATCTTTCCAAGTGCATTGCTTTATTCTGAAAACCAATTTTTTTCCCATTGAGACAAACAACAAGTGATAAACGTCGTTCAAATTAACTGCTTTCCGGTCCACGTGTTCCAGTGCTGAGTGACAACAGGAAGTAAATGCCTCTTCACTGTGGCTTCTACTCATTAATGGTGACCTGAGAGCAATGGAAACCCAAAGACTTGAAAAACCTCCTGGGGGTGTGGAAAATTATTTTTAATAAAAAGTAAAGAAAATGTTTTTATTTCTTTTTGTGTATGTCTGTGCAGATGTGCTTGTTGTGATTGTGTGTGTGGAGGCCAGAGGTCAATGTTGAGTGTCACCCTCAATTGTTCTCCATTGTTTTGAGATAGGATCACTCACTGAACCTTGAGCTCACTGTTTGGGCGAGACCAGCTGGCCAGCAAGTCCCTGGGCTGCACCTACCTGCACCAGCCCCTCCCCACCAAGTTCCCGTGTTTTTTGCGTAGGTGCTGCGAATCTGAACTCAAATCCCCCCACCTGCTCAGTAAGCACTTTATCCACTGAGGCATCTCCCTAGTCCCTGACTTTGATGTGTGTGTGTGTGTGTGTGTGTGTGTGTGTGTGTGTGTGTGTGTGTGAAGAACTTTTTCAAGTGGAATGTTTTTATTCAAAAAGTTTTTTTTTCAAAATACTTTAACGTGAATGTATGTTGTAACCTGATTTAAAGATCAAATAGGGCACAGCCACAAAACTTGGTAACTTCTCACATAACCCACACTGAAACTCATAAACTAAATCTCTCACTTGTGGTGGCTAACTTGACTACATGAAGACACACCTGGTATACTGGTAAGGACCACTGCATGCATCGTTGGTGGGGCGTTTCCTGGGATGTTTAACTCAGGAAGAGGGAAGACTCATCCTTAAAGTGATGGCGGCATTGCCGTTGACTTAGTAACAGACAGAATAAGTAAGGGAAAAGGAGAAGGCCAGCTGGGTCTCAGCATTTCCCTTTCTCTGCTGATCTCCTATGGTATGAGCAGGCAGCCTCACACTCCCACTTCCGTAGAGTCATCTGCTCCCAGGCCTTCCACACTGTGATGGACATGACCCCCTCAAACTGTGAACCAAAAGGAGCCCTCACCCCTCAAGCTGCTTCTTGTCAGTTGTTGGAAGCTAGCAAGACACTACCACCCTTGATTTTCCTGAGGTAATAGGACTCTGAAAACCATGCTTTAATTTTATGATTGTTTTAGATTTTACCAGTGAAGAGAAAATACCCATTGGCACAGACGTGGCTGGTCTCCACTAGAGGAGAAAACTCAGTGGTGGGCATCCTCAACACGCCTCACAGGAAGGGATCCTTATCCTAAGAACCATGTGGCTTGACCTTTACAGAAACGGTTATGTCAGTGTCTTTGAAACTGAACAACCTCTCAGAATTTGCCAACCTGTAAATTCTTGGACAGGACCCAAGAACCATGTCCTCAGACACTGCATTTGCAAGAATCCTAGAGTTGTATGACCCACAGAGTTTCAGGGGGAACTAAAGACAAAGCCCTGGCGTTTTCTATAAGAAGCATTTGCAGAAACTTTGTTTCAAGGCTGCGCAAAGAGAGGGTTGTCATTCTGTAATTGGAACACATAGTTCTACAGCAGGTTTAAAAGGGAAAATGACGGGAAATGGTCACTTCTACCATCACTGCTCCCCCTGTAGACCACGAAGAAAGTATGTAAACCACAAAGAAAGTGTGTCCCCTCCTTCACCTGGGAAGCAAACTGGAGGGACAATGTGTGACACAGCTCCATCACGGCACCCACAGGGCCGCACGGAAAACCCTTCACACGGCACCAGGGAAGACCTGGCCCGCCAAGGACTGTGCTATTGCTTCTGACAACTTACTCAAGCCGGGCAATTTCTCATTTTTGACATTTTATCACGTTATCAAACCTTGTATGCCGTTATGAGTTGGTGCCATTGTTTTCCCTATTGCAGCCTGACTGAACCTGACACCGGACACCTTATTAATGATAGTGTAGCAACTCGCCACCTGATCTAAAATTCAAACGCCATCCCTCACCGTGATGTGAGTTATGGAACTGAAGAGCCTATGGCAGTAATGATAACAGAAGGAGCTGAAAATGCACTGAGGAATCCATTCACCTCTCAGAGAGTTACTTCCTGCCTGCCTGTTTCAGGGACTCTTCTGGAACTTTGCACATTGGAATTCACACAAGCCGATATGCCTTGGCATGGGTACTTGGATCACAAGCGTGCTAAAGACGTGGGAACTTGGAAACGTAGGTTGAGTCGATGGAACGTGCTTGTCAGGAAGCCCAGGGTTCCAGGCTCAGGCACCCAGCTCCGTGGTGCTCAAGCTGCTCACTCCTTCCTTATGCTGTACGTGCGTAGACTTGGCTTCCTAACGTCAGGGTCAGATTTTAATCTTTGGGTACCATGCAGATTGCACTAAGTCAGGGTACAGTGTTCAGCACATTCTGTTGAGGGGACAGGAGCACTCAGAGAGGACTTCTTGGTGGGCTTCACGAGAGCCTGCCCAGTGCCCACCTCACAGTACCATCCACCACCGCCCCCTAGTGAGGGACAAGGGCATGTATCACCAGTGCTCTCAGGGTCCTTAAGTGGTAACTGCTAAAGACCTGCTAGAACTCATTCCAATGAGGGGGAGGGAAGAAGAGGAGACAAAGGAGGAAGAGGAGCAAAGGGAAGGGAACAGGGGGAAGAGTGAAGGAGGAGGATGAACAGGAAGGGATGGAAGAGGGAGAAAGATGACTGGGAGGAGTGGGAACAGACATCAGCTGCTGGCTTCAGAACAGAAGCACTGCGTTCTTGTGGCTTTGAACTCTTTGTTTTTTTACACACAACTTACTACTTTGTTTTCAGACTGAACTGCGTGGACACGATGTTCTCCCTCACCTGCAAAGATTCAGAGCTTCCTCTTTGAGGAAGAATCATCTTAATTCCACCCCCCCTCCAAATACTTGCAGAAACCTCAGCTCTGCGGCAAGGTGAAACTCTGAACTGTCAGTGTAAATTCTAGAAGAAGCTGACTGAATTCTTCAGAGTGCCAGAGCTTACAGGACTGAAGAAAAATGCTTGCCAAAATGCATTCTGAAAATTGTTGTGCAAAACTCCGGGGAAACTCAAAATACACTGTTTAAAACAAACCATTGCAATTTGGCTCTATGTTCAATTGCATATGAATTTCTTTATCAGATTTTAAAAAATGGATTAATTAGACAAAAGCAGAAATACACACATCAAATAGACAGCAGCCCCAGTGACTGTATTCTCTCTGCCAAAATGTAACACTGAGAGAGCACTTGTAGCGCACAGCAACGGTTTCCAGTGCCATCCAGGCCCACGTTTATTCTTAAATGTATCAGAACAATGGCCAGAAGATACACTAGTAAAGTACTATGGAATCATTTATAACTGATGGGGTTGCTAAACCTTTACAGAATCACTCCTGAGTACTCATCACCACATCCCCGAATCTGAGAGTCCAAGATGCCACCATAAAGGTGATTGGAATGGGGGGGGTAAAGCTCATGAATACTCATTGCCACATCCCCAAATCTGTGAAAGTCCAAGATAATACCTTATGGGTGATGGATGAAATGAGAAGCTTCAGTGATTAACCTGGGAACTAGCACTGACTGACACAGAAAAAACTCCTTCCTTTTCAAGTTTTTGTTTTAGTTGTGAGTTTTCAGCCCCAGGAAGGAATTTCCCGCAACACAGTATTTCACAGACCCACAGGAATCAGCACACAGAGAGTAAGTAAGGGAGTATGGAGAGCTCAGCTCTAACTGGGACACCTGTGTCCTGTTCCTCTTCCCAAGACTTGGGGCCATTGGACAAGAGGACTAGAAAGATTCCAAGAGGCAAAAGGAATAGGCAACCTGCAACAAAACACTATTTGCTGGACATGATCTCTCTGAACTTACAGTGCCTGGGACACTGCACAAGACTCACGCCAGAACAAGCCAGCCAAACCCCAGCATGGGTAGGGGACGGGTCCGGAAGTCCCACTTCCATTTGATGAGTGGTCACCAACAATTTATGTCCCCTCTAGGGGTTACATTTGCTTTGGGCTATAGACACTGGGAGCCACCCATGTTCCAGCGGATGGTCCTACACCCGTAGATGTACAGGCAGCACTCAGTGGGCTCACTGTTTGTCATTGTTGTTAAAGACAGAGAAAACACATGAAGTAGGGAGGGAGAAATGGGAAGAGGATATGGGAAGAATTAGAGGGGAGGAAGTAGGATAGATCTGACCTCAAGACATTATATGCACGTATGGATATTTAAGAAAATACTTACAAATAAAGATTAAATTGACAGGTGATGAATTTGACCTGGTACCAAGACCCTGTTATTTTTGCAAATGCTTATGAAGGATGACTAAGGCAATGTGTGTGTGGTCACAGCAGTACAGAGAATGAAAGTCTGTGCTGAGGAAGCAACTGGGTGACATGTAATCCCAGGGTGCCCAGAGCTGAGAGAAACGAGCTAACGAGAGAGGAAATGAATGCAGACTGGATATCAAAGTGGAAGTTGGTCCTCTGAGCCAGGTTGGATCCACCCACCCAGTGACAAGGACTGGTGGCCGGTGGCCCCTCAGGTGACACCCAGGCTGAAGAGAGTTGCAGTCAGAGAAATGAATGCAGTGTTATTTGTCACAAGTCATTGCCATCTGCGTCAGAGTTTTGTGTCTCATTGATTCATAGAGCTGAGCTGGACATACCTTGGCCGGGCAATTGGGAGCCTTCAGCCTGCACATGAGGCTTCTCCTAGATACCCTGGGCTTCCTGATGGCAGTTCAGCCATTTCTCTTTCACTGACAGCAGTCTCTGTGGGAGGAACCACCTTGTTTTTCCACTGTGCTGTCCTCAGTGCTGAGGACACATTAGGCGTGGGCTGGACCAGGGCTGGATGTCTTAATGAGGACCTTGAGAATGGAAACATGTAGCATTTTCCTCTACTCTCCAGCATTCACATGGGGATCTTAAACAATGCATCTGAGTCTTTTAGGGAGACACATCTCTGAAAACTTACCTCCAAAATTTCAAGAGGACATCTGGCCTCAGAGTATTGCAACAAAAGCTTAGTTTTTATCTATGTCCAAGAACGCTGTCCGTAATTCTCAGAAGGCATATATTTCAGAAAATGAAGTTTGAAAGAAGAGTCAAAAAACCTCAGAACCTCTGGAGAGACAACAGCTGTCAGAACAACTGATCAGACATTTCAGGGCGGGTCTAGCCTGGCAGCTTTCATTCAAACTTGAGTTAAACTGCCTGACCAAAGAGTTTCTCACTTCAAAAGCTGGGTTTATTTTTACATTTTAATAATTTTTTTAAAGAATTTACCAGATGGAAACATGGAACAGACTTAATGAATTGTTGTTGATTTAACTCCAGGCACAGGGATGAGCACTCTGCATACATTGTAACTAAAATGAGAGATCAGACATATCCACCTACGTCTTCACAGATCAATAGGGTCAAACAGCATTGTCTGATTCTGTGAGGAATTCTTACACCATGTTAGGAAGCATGCATTATTTTAAAAGCCACTTATTAGCCATCCCAATATGCCCTGAACTGTGGTCAAAATTGTTTCTGTATTTATATGCTGAAACTTGGGGAAATTCAGTAAAGCAAATTATGGCTACTGTGAATCAAGAAACATATACAGGCATTGTTACTTATTGTCATTCTTGTGAATTTTAAACTTGGAGGAATTTGTGAAAATAGCACGAAGATTTTGCATATATTTTTGCTATATTGTATTTAACCAAATTCTAACGATAACAACTTATGCAGTCGAATTACTGTCATCAAGACAAGGTGATTTTTACTGTTGGAATAACATTAAGAATGTATTAGCCCAGAGGTGGTGGTTCACACCTGTAATTACAGCACTCAGAAGGTAGAGGCAAAGCCATCAGGAGTTCGAGACCAGCCTGGGCTACATAACATCATGTCTCAAAAATACACACACACACACACACACACACACACACACACACACACACACACACACACACGGGGGGGGGGCAGAGAGAAAGACAGAGGGAAACAGGGAGGGGGAGGAGGGAGAAAGAGAAGGAGAACTTGTTAGGGTGAATTCTCATTTCATTCATTATTTCTCTACCATCTGCTCTCTGCTCTAAGAACAACCCAGGACACTACACTCCATGTAGTGATTAGATTCTATTGTCCTTCAGTCTCTAATGGGCTTCACTCTGTCTTCATCTGGCATGAGCCTTATATCTATAATTATCAGTTATTGCATGGATTATATCATTTGGGCTTTCCTGATGTCTCTCCCAGCTTCAATGGACACTCAGCAAGTACACTGAAGCAATGATATTATATCTTTGCCAGCACACTCCCCCAGACTGTAGGTGATGTACTGTGTCTAATCCCAGAGAATGTTAACCTGGACTGTGGTGTGCTGGGGACTGCACAGGAAAGTTATTGTTTTGTATATAAATGCCCTATTTCCCTTCAGACTTGCACCAAGGAATTCAGAGTCCATCAGTGGATCCTCCCTGCAGTGGCTACTATCCCAAGTGTGACCAGCAATGGCATTTTCCTCTTCTACCTGCGGACAAGGACACATCTGTGGAAGAGTTATCCCTCCTGTTTATTTTCTCAATTATTTACTTGTATCCTAGTTTTGTGTGGGGCTTGTCATTGCTTTATGAATTATAATCTAACTACTGTTATTTTTATTGTTCAATTGTTTTACCTTTGGCCTCTAAGAATTTCCTACAGCTAATTTGCATGTTCTTTTGTAAGGATTTTTTTTTTGACACTATTTTCTGCAAAAAGTTTCAAAGGACAGCTATATCATAGCCTCTCTCCCTAGGCTCAGGATTGGAGCAGAAGAGGAATAGAAAGAATGTAAGAGCCAGAGACAGCAGACATCTACAGTGAAACAGTATTTGCCTGACGTGACAGAAACTCAGAACACTGGAAGTACACCTACCACAGCTTCACAAGAACAAAACAGACAAACCCCAGCCTGGCAGGAGACGGGCTCATGAAGTCCCACCCCTAACTGGGGAGCTGTTAGCAATTGATAGATTTTGGAGGAGGCTGCCCATGCTGCAGTAGGTGGTCCCACACTCGTCACACACAGGTAGCACTGATTGGACTCAGTGGGTTTAAAGAAGAGCAATTGAAGTTGGGAAGGAAAAATGGTGGTGGGGGTAGGCTAGGAAAGAAACTGAAGTCGCGGGAAAGGTGGGTAGAATCAATTAAAATGCATTATGTGCACTATGATATTCTGAAACTGTATGAAAGATAAACCTTTAAAAAGGAACGTGTCTTAGACTCATCTTACATGTCCACATCCTAACCCTAGACTCAGTCATTTACCAGAAGCCTCTGGTGAATGGGGAAGCACGTGGAGGATTTAGAAATATGGAATTTACATTTGTAAAAACAATTTATCTTTCCAACTTTTTATTTACTTTGGGTCACGTGTGCGGACCATGGCTACTGTGGGGCAATTCTCTCCTTTCACCGCATGTGCCCTGGGCATGGACCGCAGCTCATCAAGCTTGGTGGTAATCACTTTTGCCTGCTGAGCCAATTCACCAGCCTTAAGGCCACTTATTTACAGGGACCTTGTAAAACATTCTTTTGTCTTCTTCAGATTAGATACTGTGTTTTGAGTTAATAGTCAACCAGCATAATAGCATAATTATGGTATTTGCTCCAATTGGAAAGTCAAGAGATTTTTATATCTGGCTATGTGATGCAAGCCTTAAAACTAAGTCTAAAATACTGAAGCATTGTGGGTAAATCAAACAGACTAATGTCAATATTATCCTAAAATACTGTTTTGTTGATGAAAAAGCCTTCATAGAAGCGATTTAAACAATGTGTTACTGGATGTGTAGGTGTGTATGTCTGGGGGGAGGCACAGGTCCCTATGAAAAGCATGAGTCAGGAAGTCAGGATAAATGGCCTCCGCCTACGTTAAAAACACTTCAGTTATGTGAAGGAAATGCTCGCACCAGAATGGCTTTTTTTATTCCCAGTGAGGGAAAGAAAGGCTGCCATCCCTCTCAAGGTTCCTCTAAATCTTGCCTATTTTTATGCTGAAGGTGCAGGGCTGACCCAGCTGTGCCCCAAACACAGGGGATCTTGGTGGCATTTGTGGGAGCAGGGGACTTGACACTTGAGGGAAAAGGTTTTATTTCTTGGTCTCTGCCGTAGTTTCAATTGTCAACCTGACATAATCTAGAATCACTCGGAAGAGTCTATATGATACATCCGGCTGTGGTGGGTGTGGCTGTGGGAGATTGTCTGGATTATGCTAATTGATGATGGGATATGGAGCCTAAATGTGGGTAGCACCATTCATTCTCTGGGATTGGGTCCTGAGTTGTGTAAGTTCAGAGAGGTCCAGAGCATCAGAAAGCATGCATGCATTCATTCTTCTCTGACTGCAAATATGATATTAATAGCCGCTTCAAGATCCTGTCTTGACTTCCTTGAAACAAGGGACCATGACATGGAATTACAAGCTGCATAAACCCTTCCCCACCAAATGCATTTTGCCAGGGTTGTCATAGCAACAGAAATAAGGGCAGGACAGTCTATATGCAATGACCCTAGAGGCCTTCAAAAGGTATGTGGGACTGGAGTTCTGCTGGGATAAAGTGACTTCTCAGTTGCCAGAGTCTCGCCCAGTGCCTGAGAAGGGCCTGTAGACACAATATTAAATAATCAAAAACACAGCAGCCAAAGCTCCTGCTCCGATGGGTTTCCATGTCACAGCCCTGTCCTCCTGTCTCCTGCCAACGAGACAGTGGGGTTTAAACCTGGTCTAAAGTACAGAATAAAGACACAGGGTGGACTCTCAGGTTCAGATTCACGTTTCAGTCAGGTATGTGCTTGTAAGTTTCACTAAACAGGAGAGCTGTCACTCACATGGCTGCTTTAATTGAGCCCATTGAGACAGCTGGAATGACTCACACTGATATTTGCATTCTACTAAATGAAAGGAAGTGAGCTGACTTTCCAAAGACCCTTGTTCTATACCAGGTTATCTCTAAAAAGAGCTGCACTTGGTTGGTCATGATAAAAAAAATAAATAAAAAATAAAAATATTTAAAAAAAAACAGGAAAAAAATTACTTCCACCTTCAATTTTAAATGTTGGCTGAAATATTTTTGAATGTTTTTTAACAATTGCTATTTCCTTAGCAATGGATCAGAATCATATATTAAAGCGTTGCTTCTAAAGGAAATGGAAACAGTGTGATTTACTTACTGAAGAGCTCCTTGAAATGTCTGGCTTTCATAAGGGTTTACATTCCACTGGCTGTTTTAAATATATTTGCTGAAGTGGGGTCTTAATGAGGAACAGATTAGCTGTTCAAATGTTAATTTTTTTCAATAAATCCCCTAAAGCTGGAGGAATAATCATCTAGAGACACCAACATTCACCTACGTGTTACAGACTTTGAAATCACATCTTCCATGTGTGTTCACAGATAGATCAGATTAAAACATTGCAGAAGACAGTGCTGGGATGCAGATTCGGATGGGGCCAAGGATGCCTACAGGATCTGTAATCTCCCCTGAACCCTTCTCTTTCTGCAGCAGATTCGGATGGAGCCAAGGATGTCTACAGGATCTGTAATCTCCCCTGAACCCTTCTCTTTCTGCAGCAGATTCGGATGGAGCCAAGGATGCCTACAGGATCTGTAATCTCCCCTGAACCCTTCTCTTTCTGCAGCAGATTCGGATGGAGCCAAGGATGCCTACAGGATCTGTAATCTCCCCTGAACCCTTCTCTTTCTGCAGAATTTCGCTGTAGAATTTAACCTGGTGGTTGGAGGTGGTCCCGCCCATTCCTGAAGTTCTCACTTACTCCCTTGGCTAGCCTCCGTTCATTTATCATCCAACCACTCATCTGGTCATCTGTTTATTTACTAATTAGAGCACTACTGAACAACAGGACGTGAAGAACTGAAGAATGAAAACTGAAATACACGTAAAAGGATGACTTTCAATCTGTTAGTAAATGCAGACAGCTGTTAAAATGACTAAGTATAACCAGAAACATGGTATGCCCTCAAAACACAGAAAACAACAAAAAAACTCAAGAGTGCTATAAAAAGCTTTAAAAAAAAAACCAAAACCAACCAACCAAACAAACAAACAAACAAAAAACTCTTGCTTGCTGGGCATAGTGGTTGCATGTGTTTAATCGTAGCACCCAGGAGGCAAAGACAGGTGGATTTCTATGAGTTCAAGGCCAACCTGTTCTAATAGGTCAGCTACTGCTAAAAAGTGAGATCTTGTCTCAAAAATTAAAACCTAAACAAAACAGACAGGATGTGGTCCTTGCCTCTGGTGCTATTTTTTATTATGGAGCCCAGAAGAGGCTGCTTGGTGTTTTGTCATCAGGGCCTGGAACATCTAAGCAAGCCCCCTCCTCCCCAAGCTGCCATCCCAGCACACTTCTTATTGTTTTGATCTCATGAGTTCCAATACTGGACGGCACACTAGGAACTCATTACAGACTAATTTGAGATTGTTTGCTTGAACGTAGTTAATTCTTACCTGTCAACTTATAGCATTGCACTCTGTGTGGTTTTTTTCTTTCAATTCGCATTTTTTGGCTACTCTTCTGAGAGCCTATATTTAACATACCCTATTTGCACATATTTTTCACAGTGAAGTAAACAACTATACAAGTGAAGAAGGAAGGAAAATCCCTGTGATCAGAGTGTGTCAGCTGGTTGAAGCAGGACTCCAGTCCAGAGCAGCTGGAAACGCTGGAATGAGAGCTGCCAATATCCAGCTGACAGAGCAGCCAAGGAGCTAGCTCAAAGTCTTAGAAATGCTACAGAAACTGAAGGACTTGTGTGTGACGTGTGTGTGTGTGTGTGACGTGTGTGTGTGTGTGTGTGACGTGTGTGTGTGTGTGTGTGTGTGTGTGTGTGTGTGTGTGTGTGTGTGGAGATAGAGAGAGAGAGAGAGAGAGAGAGAGAGAGAGAGAGAGAGAGAGAACATGTGAGGAGGACAGCTCTCAGGATTCTGTCCTCTCCTTTGACTTCCTGTTAACTTCTTGTGAGTACAGGGGAATCAAGTCTTAGGCTTGGAGGCAAGTGCCTTCACTAGCTGTGAGTCCTTGTGCCAGCCTCATGGGCTATGGCCTTCATTTTGAACCCTGCCTAACTAAGCTTCTAACCTGTGGCATCCAGTGGCAATGTGAGCAGAGCAGAGACCTGAGAATTCCTACACAGCTGAGGAAAAAGCAAACATTAGAATCTAGCAGGAGAGAAAAAAAAAAGCAAAATGGAATAAAGCGATAAGCCTGAAACCCATGCTCCAAGCAATTTAAATTGATTAAGGTGACTCTCTTAGAGCTAACTTATCTACCAAAATAAGCAAAAGTAAACTTAAGAATCAAGTAGAACTGATTTTAGCATTTGCATGCTGCATACAGACCTGGTCACATGTGGACACATACCTTAAATATGTTTTAAGATATCCCCAGCTCGAGGGCTGTGAAGACAAGCTGTGGGCTGGGCGCCCTCCCTCTGATCTGAAAAACCAAATAACAATCTCCCCTCCCCTCCCCCTTGCTTCTGCTCTCCCTTTTCCTCCCTCATTCCTCCCCCCTTTTCCTTTTCTCTCCCCCTTACCAAGCTGAATTTGTGGATTGCGCTCCACACGTTTGTCCACTGCTGGAGAGCTCATTGACTTTTTACTGCTGTTATCAGGTCCCAGTTATCCTAACTGTTCAAATGAGATTTCTCAGTATCTTAAAAGCCACGGCACTCTTGTATTCTACACCAGGACTTGTCTTCATTTCTGCTAACTCCTAACATACAAGTTTCCCCCAACTGTCCCTTATTATATTTATTACTTATTTACTTGCCCTTCCTTGGAGGTCAGGATTAGTCTCTGTTTTTCTGTCCACTTCGACAAGGTTTTCTTTGCGAGTGAACAACTGGATTAAAACAAAGGGCAATTATAAAACACAGCTGATGCTGACTGTGAGCTGACTGAATTTTTCTTTACATTTCCAAGTGATAAACTCAGATATTTGTATGAACTAAGGTTCATAGAATTTTAGTAAACAAATGTTAAATTGTTTCCAAATTCTAGCATTCATTATCAGAGTCCTTTAAAAAAATGCAATCAGGGTTAGAGAGACGGCTCGGCATTTGCTAGCACTTGCTGCTTTTGCAAGGGATCCAATTTTAGTTCCAAGCAGCTAGATCTGATGGTTCATGACTGTCTGTAACTCCAGTCCCATTTCCAGTTCGTCAATAAAGCAATGGGAGGTGGAACTCTGGGAAGAAATGTGATTGCCCAAAACCCACAGGGAGCAACATGGTGCCTTCAACCCACACCACAGTCTAAAGAACTCAAGGCGTTTGGGGTGTTGGGTCTACCTTATCTCAATGGATGTTGACAGCAGTCTTCATAATTCAGGGAGGACCTATAGATGGAGGTTCTTATTTATATTTACCTTTTCCCAGTCAGGAAAGACTTTCATCGTAAATGTCAAAAGTGGAGCTCAGGTCTATAACTTTTATCTTCTTGTTCCTAGCCTGCTGTTCCTTAAGAAAACTGAATAATAATTACACTTAATAGCAGGAGAAAAATCTAATTAAAGGAGGCAGAGTTAAGTGAGACAACAGACCCACGTGACGTGGTTAAGCCAGGGAGAGGCCGTGTCAAGGCAAAGGCAGTGCTAAGAACGCCAAACGCTGTGGAGGGTCAGAGGCTGCCAACCCCATAAACCGATGCTGATGTTATCCACCACTAGTCACCGACATTAGTATTCAACCAGCATACCGAGGACCGTGAGGTAATTACAAACACAGGCTAACCCTGGGAAAATAAATTAGAGAGTCTTGGAAGGTCTCACTGAAGTTCTTCTCTGAATATAGAATGATAAGAACCAAATAAAGTCACTCAGTATGCACCACGATGATGAATATTTCACTGAAGGTGACCACAGTTTATAAAATAAAATAACACTCTTCAGGAAAAAAATCACCGTTTCTATTTGCCCTTTTACCTACTATTCCAGGTCAGAATCTTACATTCAACAGTCAGGTGGTCTCCAGTCAGCAAATCACAACTCCTCCTACGCCCCAAGAGAGGCACTTAGACATTTAGGTACCCTCAACATTGCACCAAGGACCAAAAAGTAGCAGCAGAAAAATTCTTTTCATTTATTTCTTGTTTTGAATTGATTTGAATGCATAGATTTGCTTCTGGTTTTATTAAGACAATGTTTTACTGCCTAGTCAAGGCTGGCCTCAAACCTATGGTAATTCTTCTGAATGCTGGGATTATCAGAGCCTATTAAAAAGCATCAATTAGTTGGGTTTAAACAATAATGACATTAATAATGCTGTTTGCCTGTGTATACGCATTAGTCACTTTCTTTTGGTGATAGAACAATTTAAGGGAAAGAAGACTTATTTTGGTGCTCATTTTCCCAAGGATTTTTAGTGCCTCAAAGGGAAGGCTGGCAGGGTGGCTCTGTCCGTGGTGCTGGATTCTCAATGGGCAGCCAGACCAGGAAGCAGAGCTAAGGGGCTGGGATATCAGCAAGTCTAACCTGCAGACTTCTGACAGCTACCTACTCTCCAAAGACTCCACCAGCAGGGACCAGGTGTGCACAGTGTGAACCTGTGGGGATATTTCAGCCTACAGATCAGGCATGGGTTCTGACACTGAGGTCATTGGCAACCCCCCAGGCTGGAATGCTCTCTGTCTTTCACAATTATCCACCATAGCACTGTAGCCACAGCTGGAGTCACGGCACAAACAAGCAGTGCTGGCTGGATTTATTTATTTATTGACAAATTGACACAAGCTCAGGTCACAGGAAGAGGAAACCTCAATTGAGAATCTGCCCCCACTAAGCAAGTCTTGATCAGTGATTGATGGGGACTGTCCAGCACCCGGTGGGTGGTGTCATCCCTGGGCAGCTGGTCATGGGTTATATAAGAAAGTAGGCTGAGCCAATCAAGGAGAGCAAGGCAGTAAGCAGCACTCCTCCATGGCCTCTGCTTCAGTTCCTGCCCCCAGGTTCCTGCCCTACTTCAGTTCCTGCCCTGACTTTCCTCAGAGATAGAGAGTGACCTGAGAGTTATAAGATGAAATAAACCTTTCCTTCCCAAGTTGCTTTTGGCCATGGCGTTTATCACAGAAATGAACAACAAACAAGTAACAACAACAACAACAACAACAAAAACCCATCTAACTTGGGCACAGGGGTAGTCAGTAGTCAATATCTAGTCAAGAGCAGATGGAAAGACATTGATATCTTTTTGCCTTCAGAATGAAGTGGAACTTCTATTTTTAAAGTGCCATGTCTTCCCCACATTAAGTCTCATCTGGAAGTTCTGATTGGACAGTCATATTTTTGACAGAGTGCTTTAAGTCTATACCTGTAAGTTCTATGTGTAAGTTTCTACATGTAAGTCTCTACTTTTAAGTCCCTACCTGTAAGTCTATTGTAAATTGTAACTACTCATTCTCCTAACCGGAGACATTTTGCCCTCTGTCATTGTGAACCACAACTGCATAAAAATGAGGTGTAAGCTTAGGACAAGTTGTTCCATCCTTTGCTATGATTGAACTCACTGGAGAGCTCAGAAATCCAAGTGTCTAGCTGCACCACATCAAATAAGAAGCGCATAAGCCAGGATCTCTGGCTTGGGACTAGACTGGGACAGGGATTGAAGCTCCCTGTGTCACCTCAGAATGCAGCTCCAATGGTGACCTACTGGCCTCTACGGAGCATTCTGCTCCACTCCCAGTTTGCAAATTAGAATGTTTCGTGCTCTGTTCTGTTTGCATGACAGCACATGATTACCTATATGAAGAAGATGCATTCACCTAAGACAGAAAGAAAAGTTTAGAGAGAAGGGGAAAGCAGAAGTTTAAATGAATGATCAGGAGCACTATCCCAGGGGTGAGACTCCCAAAGTCAGCTGCATAAAGAATAGGACCCCTTCCCCAATTCTTTTGATTGTTTGGATCATGCTTTCCATAGTTCCGTTCTGTTTTTTAATGTTGCTGGTGCTACAGTGGCAGACATTGAACGTGATGGTGGGACTTTAAGCAAGTCCCTGGTGTGACTTGTTCCCCCAGCTGGGTCATAGCTGCAGAGAGTATGGTTAATTCACTCCTTCACAGTTGAGGGAGTTGAGTGCTCTTCATTCAACACAGAGAGGTATTAGGACTAATCACTAAGGGGTACTCAGGTACATTTAGAAAAGAGAGATAATTGCATGCTTTACATAAATGATAGAGTTTTGGTTGATGACAGCTAATTATCAAAAAGTAATACATTAGACTGAATTCCATGACGTCAGTTATAAGCATCACTAGTGAAATGATGATTATATTCAAAAGAGACATAAGTATTATGAAATATTTCACATTATACACTCGCTGTAGTTGTGTGAGGGGTATGTTGTTGGGACAGTAAATGCAGTATTTGGGCGGTAACGCCAAACAGTTCCCTGTATTGTTTCTTACCCAGGAACCACACTCCTCTCATTATGCTCCTGTTTCTTTCCTGCGTTTTGATACTTAAGATCCTCCTATGTGTCATTCCTTTAATGTCCACAGTAATCATAAGTCAAATATTACAAAGAGCCTAGAACTGTTGGTAATGATATGAACGTTTTCCAATAACTTCCCATACATTTAAAATAAGTAAGACACTCTCCAAGTGCCCAAAAATGTATAGATGAGGGCAGATGGTGGTCACTGCATCAAAGGGGTCACAAGCACCAACCACCTCACATCCGAGAAAGTAATCAGCCTCAACTGAAACCACAGAAGTGACGCATCGCCTTCTTGATACAGTTGTAGATATTCAAATGATGTATCACTTTACCACACAGAAATAAATACTGACATCCTGCCGACTACAGGTGACAGCAGCACCAGCAAAATGGGTGAGCAGAACAGATCCTGGAACACTTCTTCAGGGAGCAATTTGTAACATGCACTGGGGGGATATTAGTGTTCGTAGTTGCGATGTGTTTATTCACCCCTTAAGTTCTCTTTTAAAAATAAGCCCTGAATATTAAAATACCCATTAGTCAAGGAATCCTCTTCAATGTTTTCTGTACTAGCAAAATACGGCACGCTTGATCAAGGATGACATCAAGCCAGTGTCCATCCATTTACACCAGACTTTCTCCTCAGACCTTGGACCACTGTGTTAGTTTCATTTCCACTGCTGTGTTTAAAAAATACCCTGACAAAGAGCAAGCAGGACAGAAAGGGTTTATTTCAGCTTGCAAGTCCAGGCCATAGTCCCCCACTTGGTGGATGGGAACCTAAAGCAGTCGGTCACACCCACAGCTAAGAGTGAGAGAATAAATGTGTGTATGTCTAGTACTAGGAGCTTTCCCTAGTCTTACAAACCCCAGGGCCCCAAACCAGGTATAAGTGCCTCCAGCTTTCGGTCTGGGTCTTTCAACATCACTTTAGACATTCAAGGCTATCTCCCACATACAGAATCACAGGCCAGCCTGGTCTAGACGCCCCTCATTGAGACTTTCTTTTCAGGTGATTCTCCCCAGCGTCAAGTTGACAATGAAATGAACTATCACAACAGGCCACCTCTTCAAATTTGAATCTTCCAGTGATTTTTAGTTTCTAATTTTTTTTTTTTTTTGGTTTTTCGAGACAGGGTTTCTCTGTGTAGCTTTGCGCCTCTCCTGGAACTCACTTGGTAGCCCAGGCTGGCCTCGAACTCACAGAGATCCGCCTGGCTTTGACTCCCAAGTGCTGGGATTAAAGGCGTGCGCCACCACCGCCCGGCCTAGTTCCTAATTTTATCTGATTTATAACTCAGTTTAATCCACTTAGTCTATAAGCCATATACCTGCTCTGCCAGTGTCTGAGCTTTAGGACCGCACAATCCTATCACAAGTGTGCCAGTCTGTGTCACTAACTTGCTGACTCCTTAATGGTAAATACCTTCCTCCTTCATTTTTCTTTCTAGGTGAGGCTTTGCAGATCCTCTAGACAGCTGGTGAATGAAGACACAATGCAGTAGTCAGCATCTTTGTTGGGAAGAATGCTTTCTCCGCATGCAGAAAAGGGAAGGAAGGTAGACTTGATCAGAACAGTTCCTACGATGACATCACTAAGCACCTCTGACTTTCACTTTTTGTTCATGGGCAGGTGGGATTCCCAGACCACTGGAATTGTGACCAGACATATGCCTGCTTCACCAAATGCCATTTATCATCATTCTTTTATTTTTCTCAAAACTCTGTGGAAAAATCCTGAAGCAAGTGAGTCTCACACACTGACAAGAAAGGGCAAAGTTTATGAGCTGACATTTAATACACAAGAGAGGCACTAATCAGAGCTCAATGTAAAGACTCACAACAGGCATGGGAGCAGGAGAGGTAGACCCAAAGACCATATTCAAACACACATAAAGGTTACTTAATTGTAAGGAAGTTGGGGTCTAACCAAGACAGTAGGGTTGTTTTATATGACTGCCCTGCAAACCACAATACTGTATCACAGTCGGAATGGAGCAAGTCCCTTGTTGGAAGCACTTAACTCATTTGGGGAGTATGTAAGTATGCAGGCGGCTCACATTTCTCCCTTATGTCTGCTGAGGTTGGAGTGGCTTCCTTCTGTTATTATGGCCATCAGAAGCTTCATAGAGATGAGGACCCCTCCTCTTCTCAGTCATCTTTAAAAGCAGAGCAGCTTCAAGGATCATCTTAGGCATCCCAGGTGTCATCCTGTATCCTGCTCAGAAGCAAGGGTTCCTGGCAAGTGACCATGCAGACATGGTGCTAGTTCTTGACATCTCAGGTATTATGATATCTCCCCTAAAATATTAAAAAGCAAGTGAATTCTCTTTTTTCCCTGACCAGTGATGTTTTTGAATTCAAGTATCTGCACAGATCTTGCTCTGTCAAATATGAAGTAGGAAGACAGCTCTCCCCAAACAAAACTGATGTTATAAAAATGATGAAAAGTACAAAGGAGATCTGGGTTTTCCTTACTTACTGTGAGCTGTGCATAGTGACCACTCAGTCAATAAGCATGGTGATATCATTTGTGATTAGTGAAAAATACACATAAGTTTAAAAAAATCTAGGGAGATGTCAGAAAAAATGGCTACAGAAACAGAGGTATTAATCTGATAAGGAGACATCTCCAAGTTGGCCAATATCCTGAGTGACGAGTGGCATGTATTTTTCCTAAAGAAATGAGCTAGCTGCCCTGCCTGCCCATCTCCGCCATCAGTGCCATTTGTATTAATTTTGCAGGAAGGATCTTTGTCTACAGCCTGAATGAAGAATGGTAAGAACTGTCTAGAATGGAAACACAGCTCCTGCTCCTCACACCACACCTCCCATACAGATAAACGTGTCTTCCACCCAAGATTTAACTGCAGGAAAATCCACCCATCAGTTTTAGAACTGTCTAAAGCCTAAACAGTTGATGAGGCTACTTTATGCTGGACGCTGTGCGTTCTTAAAATACACAATGTCTGATGATTTATGAGCTCCCCGGTTAATAAATATGTACTTCTTCCATATTTATAGGGTTACCAGCTTCCACAGAGGCTGTGGTTCATTACACAAAAGGTTTTTTTTCAGCTACACAGTATTCAGTAGTTTACTAAATTTTGTGATGTTTCATCAAAATCACAGTTTGGTTGCCCTAAAGGTACTCAATGAAAATCTAAAAATGATTAAGCCACAGTCATCTGGCTCTAAAGCGGCAAAACTCTGAGGTTTTTTTTTTTAATGTCATCTTTTAATACTTATGATTCTTCATTAGAATAATATGGTTGATGACAGCTGTTTTCATTTTGCTATGCATACCTTTACAAAACTGTTTTCTGCATTTAGAAATCATGAAAACGAGATTAAGAAGACTCAGAGTGAAATGCAACCCATAGCTTGTATGAGCATCAAAGCCCCTAAGACTCAGACTCAACCCTGAAGGAACAACAGCAAATGGAGAAGAGGTTTGCCAGCCATCCAGAAAGAAAGTCTGAGCATGTTAGCATCTGCACGAACAGACACAGCTTTCTGAAAAGACATCTACCCACAGAGACTAAGTAACCATCCTTACCATTAGCGTCTTAACCAATTTTAAAAATTACATCTGACAGGATATCTGGAGCAATATTTCACCTTGATATTATTGAAACCAAAGCAATCCAAGAAGAGAAAATGTGGAGAAATTCAACACTACATGAAGCAGAGGAAAGTGCTAAGCCCATAAAAGTGATCTTCTCAAGAAATAAAAGAAAAAAATCTGTACTTATAAGGACTAGGGTGCTATGAATGGAAAATAAGGGAAAGTTTTTTGAAATTTTAAAATATAGTGGCTGAAGTTTTAGTTCCTTTTACATGAAAAGTTTGAAGATGAAATGAGACAATATCTAGGAACTAACAAAGAGGGAGACAAAAGAATGGAGAAAGAGGAATCGCCTTGAACAAGACTGAGAATAGGGACACATAGTCAACTAAGGACCCCACCTCTTCTCAAAGAGAAAGCATTGGTAATGAAGACAGGAAACATGCAAACATAATGCAGAGTATTTTCCGGGCCTCTGGGCACAGGGGTATGGACAGTGGAGAGTCTCAGCTGTGCCTACAACTTCACTAACTCGAAAGCAGAACTAGACACTTCCTATCACTTGAGGGCTCATAATTTCTAAGTCTGACCCCTTTTCCCATGGGCTCACATCAACTCCTGTTCCCACCATGCTTAAATGGCATGGTTCCCTTCTTAGTTATTTTTCTACTGCTGTGAAGAAATAGTACCCAGGCAACTTATAGAAGAGTTTATTTGTGGCTTACAGTTTCAGAGAGTTAGATCTGTGATCATCAGGCAGGGAGCAAGTCAACAGGCAGGCAGACATGGCTCTGGAGCAGTAGCTGGGAGCATCCACCAGATCCACAAACATGAGGCAGAAGACAGTAAGAGCTAAAATCTCAAAGCCCATCTTCAGTGACACACCTCCTCCAACAAGGCCACACCTCTTAATTCTTCCCAAACAGTTCTACCAGCCTGGGTCCACGTAATCAAATATGTGTGCTACGGAGGCCATTCCCATCCAAACCACCACAGCTCCCATTCCAGAGCAGGAGGACCGCTTTCCAGTCAGACTGTGGTTCCCGGCTTCCCTTGTGTAACGTGTCTACTAGACTCCCACGGGGCAAACCCTTCTGTCTTCTAATGGCCTTGGGGCAAGCAGCTGGAGTGCCCCTTCTTTGCACTGTTTTCCTTTACTTTATGCCGCTCTCTAAACTTCTGGCTTCTACTAACGCACGCACTGGTCTTGCTTCTGCACAACTGGTTTCCTTTATCTCCTACTGAAATAATAGTCTCCTTCCTCTCCCATTTCCTTGTGTGTTACTTTCCCTCTCAATATTTCCCACTCTTGCCTCTCCTGTTTTATTCATAATTTTCTCTTGTAAACCCATCTCCTCCCACTTCTTGGTTAGCATGCACTCTGTTTGCCTCTGAGCCCATCCTGCAGGGCTTACTGTCTTCTCTTATCTGTCCTCCCATTAGAGTCTCAACACCGAAATCACTGTGTGTGTTTTCTGCTAAAGTTTCACAACAAAATGTATATTATGAAATGTAAAACAGTGTGCATTTAAAAACATTGAGTTAAGATAAAAATCAGTAAATATAATTGTCCCTTCAGTCTTATGACCTGCCTAGCCACAGGTTCTTGGCCCCAATGAGTGTGCCAGACGTGGGCTTTAGCTTATAAACTGGGCCTTAAATCCAATCAGAGAGTAGTTGGTTATTCCCTGGACAGTCAAACCAATGTTTCACCAGTGGGCATGCCTTTCTAGGCTGGTCATTCTTACAGCTCATTGGTTCACAGCTGAGTGAGGTTGACAATTAATTTCATGCAATTAAAATACCGGAGACAAAGCAATACAATTGTTGTGGGTGGAATAAAGCCCCTGAGCTGAAAGTGTCTCATTGTGTTTCTTTATTTTTTCATGATTCCAGCACAACAGCCCTGTTAGGACGTCTGTGGATTGCTGTAATCCTCGGATACTTGTATGTGAAGTCCTTGATTTCTCCTTAACTTGAATAAGGAGAAAGCTATGACCTCTCCCCTCATATTTACTCCCTTTTTCACAAAAAAAGTGATGTTAAGAGCTGAGGAATCCTAGTTTTGTATACATGGCTCTTACCAGAAGTTCCCTGGTTTTCCATCACGGCCATGCCCCGAATCTGGCTCTCTGTGGGGATCCTGAGCTCCCACCTTACCCACTGAGAGAGGAAGCTATCAAACTCACTTTCTGATTGACAACTTTTGATAACTTTCCCACACTGCTCCTGTGTGTTACTTCCTTCTACTTTAAAAGCTGTCTGTATGGTACCTTTATTGCTTTCTCTTGAAACTGATTTTGTCACAAAATGGAAAAGAAAAATTATGAACTGTTTCATCCTGGCACTGAGAAAATGCAATTTCCAGGGTTTTCTTTTCCCCTTTGGAGATTTCCCTTTATTATTGTTTTGAATTTATTTTGAAACAGTGACTTCCAGTTGAGAAATTGAAGTCCTGTCTTTCCCCATCTTCCAATCTCATCAAGAGCTGAGCTATGAACACTTCTGAAGCCCAATCCTGTTTAGCTAGAATCTGCTTTTCACTCTGGGGTGTATTAAAAGTACCCAGCATCTTTTCATGCTTAAAAATATTTATTGTTGTGGTTGTTTTGGCTTCTTCTTTTAAGAATAGTAGAAGTTAGTATCTTCTCTTTCCAGTTAAATAATGTAAAAGTAAAGCCCACAGTATCACAAAATATAGGTAAGAAAACTGTACTTTTCTGGTTTTGGAAATTCCCTTTCTTTGCACACGGCTTGTTTGCTGGGAGTTTTCTCCTTTTCCATTTTTTTGTTTCCACAGATTAAGTCCCTGTGGCCACAATCACATCAACAGTGAAAGTAAACACATTTTAAAATATTGTTTTATAAATATAAATGAAAGATATTTAATAGGGAGTGAGAAAAGACATTTCTCCTCTGTGGGTATGGGAATTAAATAGGCCTAACATCTGTGTAAGGTGATTTCTGATAAGCCATCTTCAACACAGAGATGAGCAGTCATCATTATTGGTAATTTTCAGTAGCTTGTTCAGAGTCATGCACAGGTACCTAGTGTGCTCAGGTGAGGACATGCTGCATGCATTTCACCTCCAACTCTGCCCACATCCCAGCCTCCCTGAAAACTGAGCAACTATGATGTAGGTTAGATTCTACTGTGTATGGCACCTGTTAGGAAGCCCCTGTGACATGCTCAAGTGACAGGCTTAACAGAGTCTTAGGATAGAGGGGCAGGACACCACAGCAGAAAACTAATCAAGCCTCTTGGTGTCACATACAGAAAGACACAGGCAGAAAAGGGCTCCCTAGGAAAGGGGTTCCACTGTTTGATCTGTGAATATCATACCATGTCTTCCACTTGGGACACTTTCCCTGATATTATTTCCCTCAGCCTAAGAGAAGCTCCAGATGCACACCATCATGCCCCGTCCCTGAACTACCTCACTGCTCATCAAGAAGACCATGACTTCTCACAGGCTTCTTCTAAATGTTGAAGGCACTCTCTTACAGCCTCACACCAGCCCCCTTTGTAGAGCATGAAGTCAGGGAACCACAACAAAGCTAGTTAACCAGGAAGAGACACGTGAAGAAAAAACAATGAGAACTAGACACTCAACCTTGGGCCAGTCTGCAGGTATCTCTGTATAGAATCTCTCAGTATTAATATTTCAGGACTCACATCTCATGTGCACTAAGAATCAAAGTTTAAAAAGAGCTTGCTCACTGTTCTATCCTGGTTGCTAATCTGTGGCAACACAAGCTCATCTCTGTCACTGTAGCTGATCATAGGTTTCCATCTTACAGGTTGTGTTCTTTGGCATACCTATGCCTCTGAGCCTGTAAGGTTGTGTTAACAGGATTGTGATACCTTTAAGGATGTTATGTCCTATCAATATTTATAAAGGAAAATCTAGGAAACTAAGGATTACTAAAACCTTGGGAAAATTTACAGTATTATCTGATACTTACATAAAAAGTGTATAAAGGGTATCTAGGGGCTGGAGAGATGGGATCAATAGTTAAGAGCTGGTTGTTCCTCCAGAGGACCCAAGTTCAATTCCCACACCCATAGGGTGGCTCATAACAATCTGTAATTCCAGTTCCAGGGGATCTGATGCTGTCTTCCGGCCTCTGTGGTAACTGCATGCATACGGGGCACAGACATACATGCAGGCAAAACACCCATACACCCAAGGTAACGCAAAAATTACAAAAGAAAATCTAGAGGATATATGTTTAAAAAAACGATGCATGTTTGTATTTTTCCTGATAATGTATGCATTTTATTTTCCCCATCAATATTAAGCATCCTAATTATGGGTTTTTAAATTTGAAAAGTGGAATTTCCAAGATAAATTAATGAGTTGAAGAGAACAGCCTGCTTGAAAGAACAGAACAAGCAATTTTATTTTTCTGAATATTGAGACAAAAATCCAAGAACATTGCTAGAGATTGATAATGAGTATTAATCATTTTTCCCGCAGTTTGTGCAATTTTCCCTACTAGAGGAACATCTCGAACTCTACTGGAAATGTTAAATTTGCTTTGTGAGTTGAAGAAAGAGCTTCACTTTGCAAGTTTGTTCCAAGTGTTTAAATGCTGATTTCAGGAATAATTAGTGTGATGACACTCTGAGGATCTGGACACTGGCCAAACATTGTCCATGGAAAGCAGCTAACCCTGGAAGAGGGTGAATCTTGCTCTGAGCCTCTCCCAGAGCTGGGCATCTGTCACCTAACACTTAACTCACACCTGTATCCAGAGCTGGGGAGGCTGAGGAAGGACGGTTGCTGTGAGCCAGAGTTCAGTCAAGCCCTGCCTAAATGATGTGTTATTATAATTCCCCCGTCTGCTTTGCAGCTTCCTTTGGAGACTCTCTACGATTGATCTCTTTTAAATCTGTCTATATTTTTACTTAAAAATCAGAAGTCTGCATTTCTGTTCAGCCTGGGCATCTCAAGATGGGTGAGATTCACTGCCCTGCCCACACCCCATGCATCATGCCTTTACCAACTGAGCCTAATATTTTAGTTCCACTGAGTTTTGTGGCCATGCTGCTCAGTCTCTGTCTTCTGATAAAAAGTTTCTGTCAAACCAGGTCTCCTTGCTTTGTGTTTTAGAAACTGCATTCAAACTTAGGTGTGATCTTTCCTCTTCCTTCTAGATGACCTGTCCTTCATCTGGGTGATGAAGATAAGCCTTTCTTTCCTTTTTGGTCCTGAGGTAAGAGTTCCTTCCTTCCTATGGATTAGACAATTTTACCCCAACACAACAATCCTAGGAAAACTTTAAGCAGCTGTGAGCTCAACTACGTGTGTCATGACACAACTTATGTATCTATCTCTCATGCAGCAGGCTGTCCTAACACTTAAGTGCTTCATTAAAAACAATGGAGAGCCGGGCGGTGGTGGCGCACGCCTTTAATCCCAGCACTCGGGAGGCAGAGCCAGGCGGATCTCTGTGAGTTCAAGGCCAGCCTGGGCTACCAAGTGAGTCCCAGGAAAGGCGCAAAGCTACACAGAGAAACCCTGTCTCGAAAAACCAAAAAAAAAAAAAAAAAACAATGGAGAAAGCCCGGGCAATACACCTCTATGGCATCACATTGCTTTAACCAATAGTTACACTGGATTCTTGTGACCTGCGTCGTTGTTGTCCACAGAGCAATCCCCAACACTGGACAGCCACTGGGAATCCTCACCAGGCTCCTTGCCTGCAAATTCCTCGTGTTCTCTCAGTTATTCTTGCTCTGACAAAATAACGTTTAAGGCGAGAAGGGCTTACTTCAGTTTACTAGAGTGGATGGATATAGTCCGTTACGGAAATCTAGTCTCCTTCTGAATTTTCCTTTACATGGTTGCGGGTGTCTGAATTTCTGCTCTTGGTGCTTCTATAACAAGCACTGCATCCAGTGAGCCCTCTCTCGCTGCCCATTGGCCTCCCCCACCCCACAGGGTGGAGGAAAGCCTGCTTGTGTTCTGTACCCAGAGCCAGCAAGAAAGTATGCTGAAAACGCAAAGGCTTGATAGCGAATTGAGAAAACTCACTATTGCGTTTGCCGTGGCCTTCTGTTTAACTTTACTCAAGAGCCTTTTTTTCCCTTTGAGATCGTAACCTATCAGGGAGAACTCTGGGGTCTGTCTTCCCTTTATTGTCCAGGAAGTTTCAGAGAGAAAAAGAAGTAGCTTTAAATAATTTCCATTTTTTATTATCTTACTGTCCTAACTCTTTGAGGTATTTTCTACTATTTCTTGTTTTCTGAATCATAGTACTTTTTACTTATAAAGACCATTTTAACATGGACTTCTCCTTATCCATGAAATATTCTTAAAGATGCCTCTGGTCTTTCTCTCCCTGTTCATCTCCACTCACCAGAGGCAACATCTGGTTTGCATTTCTTAGATCTGTTTTTAAAATATTTGACCTTGCAGTTAAACTCTCTGGTTAAAATATTATAGTACTGTATGGTGGGGGAGGAGGTGGGCTCCTTTACAACCTAAGCTAGTGCGTAGTTATAATCTTAAGTTATGTACTCTTCCAGGTCCCTGTCTCCAAATGTTTGTATTTTATGATAGTCATTTGGTGAAAACATAAAATAGGATCAACCTGGCCTTACAAAATGAATATTCACCATAGATTTTGGTGTACCCACATGGTTGTTGCTTGATGGTGTTTGTCTGTTTGTTATCTGGGTCTCTGAACCAGAGACTTAATCCTTGTTAAAGTTTGTTCGAGATTTCTGTAGTGCCCCTCATTCCTTCCCCATGTGACGCTTTCTGTGCTGTTTAATAGCACAGAGCAAAGCCCTCTGTTAAGGACAGACAGACAGACAGACACATGTACAGGGGCAAATTCACAAGATTGTATTCAGGGAGGCACAGATTCAGACTCACAAGACAGGAACAATGGAAGACACAGAGAAAAGTGGAAAATTCAAATCTGGCCTCACCCCTGGTTAATTACACCGAGGGGAAGTGCCTTTAAATTTCTTTTCCTTAGTGAGACATGGATGCATTACTGGCGACCATGAGTTTATTGTGAATGAGTTCAAACCAATGAATTTTGTGCCTTGTGTGGGAATCTCTGATACATTAAACTCACACACAGGAGCAGCCACATGTGCCTTTCAGTGTGACACTCAGGCTGGTACCTCCACTGAATCCTAGGCCCAGCCTTTATCAGAAGCATCACTCATGGGACCAGTCCTGGTCAAGTAGATCCCATCATTGAAGTGTCCTCTCATGACAAGCTCTCATCCAAGATTGTGTTATCAGGATGGCCCAGACAGCTGGGATTTTACTGGTTTTATAGAATAACCAATATGATTCTCCTTATGTCCAGTTGCCTAACAACTTCCTTAAAAAAATGATTCCATCATCATATACTCCCTGACAGCAAAGTTGAAAGTTCTTTAGAGGAGTGAGCAGAGGTCACTGGAGTCTGTAAGACACTCACCCAGTAACTGGCTCAGGTCCATTGGCTGTACCAGGTGGGCTCCTTTCCACGCTCTCCATGGCAGGATTTTTTTTGGATTGATATAAAGACAGTGTTGGCTGGTGCATTCTTCCAACCCGCACCTCTCTGGGACTCTATTTGTTTCAAAGGAGATTGTTTTGTAAAACTAAAGCAGGGTGGATGGACTCCTTGTGTCCTATCATCCTATCATAGGTGCTATTATAATAAGTTGCCATCAGCACGGCCTAACATATCTTTTCTATTATCAGGCTTGTGGCATTAGGGCCACTTAATTAGATGTCACCAAGAATCTCGGTAAGGTAATAAATCAGGCTAGTGAATAATTCCAGCTTGATGAAAGAGGACAACAGTTGCACTATTGGAACTTTCACTGACTGAATCCTTGGGGTCTTCGATTCATCTCAGCTGAGCCTGACCCTTGTGTTATCCCTTTTCCTTACCTGTATGGGACCACAATACTGGCATGAAATGATGCAGGTCTCCTCTTCAGCCCTTGGTCAGTAGGATAAGCAACTATCACACATGAAAGCCATCCTGGTGAATGTTTGCAGGTGGCTGGGTGCACAGCTTTGCCATTATTACCCCATCGTAGTGGAGTGTAGCTCCTTTCACCTACATCCTGGCATCCTTCAGATCGTAGCCAAAAAGATGATCACTTTTCTTTCATTTTCATAAGATTTACTTCTATCTTATTTTATGTGTATGTGTGTATCTGTTCAGATGTATGCCACATGCCTTCAAGTATGCACTGAGGCCAGAAGAGGGTGTCAGAGCTGGAGCTGGAGTGACAGATGAGCTGCCCAGTGTGGGTGCTGAGAACCATGTAGGTCCTCAGGGGGAATAATACATACTCTTAACCACTAAGTCGTCTCTCCATCCCTGATTCCTGATCTTTTCTTTCTTAAAGATGCTTCTTCATGACTCCAACAAAAACACACACAGACACACACACACGCACAGAGGCATGCTTGCACACACCACATGCACAGAGGCATGCTTGCACACATGCACACATATGCACACACATGCATGAATACACATACACATACACATACCCATGTGCGTGCATGCATGTGCACACATGCGCACACACACTCCATATACATCTTTATTTATATTTAAGCTAGTCTCCCTTCCTAGATACATCATACTCATCTTACTGCCTGGCATACTGTAGGTGCTTACAACACAGTCTCCTGTAGTTCGTACAATTTTTAATACCACTTGAACTGTCTCAGTGTAAAATCCAAGCTCACCCTAGAGAAGCTGACACACACCAAGCGTTTGCTTCATGCCGTGTCCCAGCCACTCTGAGAAGGAACCTTGGTACACTCTTGTGTCTACCTTCTTCCATTGCTTCTACTGGTTCACGGTGTTTGTAAGAACAGAATGCCCTTAAGTGAACAGCACAGTACCTCATAAATGTTTGTGCCTGGTTTCTCAGAAAATAATTTTTCTCATCTCATTTTGACCTTGCAACCCACACGGCCCAGTGTCCGCAGTCACAGCAGGAAGTAAGCTAGGCCAGACTTCCTGTTCCTGGGCTTACATACAGTAGCTGTCTACAAAGCCAGGGACTTATCTCCTTTGAGAATCTGGAGCAATGACAATCTCGATGTCAGTAATAAAAAAAAAAAAAAAAGCTTCAGAGGACACACAGCCAGCCAAAATGCCTCCTAAAATACCATTTTAAATTCCACTTACAGAGTCTCTAACCTTACAGACCTGAGACACAGTGAGCTCTGTAATGCAGAGCAGCTTCTGTAGGGAGCTGAAGCATTGGCAAGGTTCTAGAACATACGGCATTCAGACAAAAAGTATGCCATGCATACAAAGTTACTCTATTTCCCTAATATTTTTTTTAAATACAGATTTATTTTGGAACCAGAACTACGCCTTGTGGAATTTAGAAGTCATATCTTAAAAATGAGTGCTTCAAAGACATAAAGTTTGATTTGATAAAGGGACAGACTTTGAAACTTTTCTCTGAGGATCTGTGTAGAAGTGTAATAACCCAATATCCTGGAAAGGAACGTTTTATAGAGGTAAGATCATGTGGTAGTTTGGGTGAGATTGACCCCATAGGCTCAGATGTCTGAATACTTGGTCCCCTGTTGGTGGAACTGTTTAAGGAGGATTAGGAGGTGTGGCCTTGTCAGAGACAATGTGTCATTGGGGGTGGGCTTTGAGGTTTCAAAAACCCACACCAGGCCCAGTCTCTCCCCACCCCCTGCCCTCTGTGTGTGTGTGTGTGTGTGTGTGTGTGTGTGTGTCTGTCTGTCTCATGGTTGTTGTCTTAACATGTAAGCTCTCTCAGCTATTACTCCAGTACCTAGCCTGCCTGCCTGCCTGCTGCCATGCTCCCCACCATGATGGCCATGGACTGAAACCCTCTGAACCTGTGAGCCCCCAATTAAATGCTGTCTTTTATAAGTTACTTTGGTCATGCTGTCTTGTCACTACAAAAGGAAAGTAACTAAGACGGGGCACCGTGATGCAAAGCATCAAGACTGGTTGTGTCACTGTGTAGGTATTTTCTGTTGTCCTATCCTTGAGGTGATACTTTCACTCCAGGAAGACCAGACTTGATGAATTCACTTCACAAGCTGAAGAAACTGTCCCCATGGGCTGTTGTCAGAAGTTTCAACTTTTGATGTTTAGACCACATCTTCCCTCACTCCCTTTTCATCTATGTTATAGGACTCAAGAAATGAAGTTGGGGACAAGATGGTTGCTTTTGACTTCAAGCCACAGTTGATTATGGAGAGCCCTGGAACTAGAATGAAAGCCTTTGGGTATTCTTGTCCAGGTACACTCTAAGCTCAGGATTCCCAGGAAAGGTATTTCAATAGTGAGTTCTCCCTGGAGAATACTGATTCCTCTCCTTAGCAGCAATTAGTTGCCCACAGCTCTTCATTTAGGGGTGGGGTTGTGTGAGAGTTCCCTTATTCACACCAAGATGCCAATTGGTGTTGTCATTGTTCAGATGCTAAACACAGACACATGAGCAATACTAAACGCACTGGGCATATATAAATACACACACACACACACACACACACACACACACACACATATATATATATATATATATATATATATATATATATATATATATATATAGTGGGTATATGTGTAATAATAACAATTAAAGAAGTCATTACTGTGTAAGGGAGTGGGAAGAAAGAGAGTTGGAAGGAGGGGAATGTGGGGTTGAAATGATATAAATACAGAACTCTTATGTGACAATTCTCCAAAATATTTAAACATTAAAGAAAAAAAGATTGAAGTTATCACGGAAGCTTTGTGGATCTGACAGCAATGCTCATCCAGTATCACAATGAGTTTATGGGGAATAACGCCCTGAATGAATTAATTTTCATTTTATTTTCAATTAGGGTTAATATCGTGAGTATTTATGAAAAGAACAGTTTATCTTTCTGAAACAAAACGAGCGAACAGAAGCTAACGGGGCTGCCTGGCTTGAGGCTCGAGTCCGTTTTGCCTCCATCCTTTTCTGAGGTAGTCTCCCGAGCAAGGATTCCCACAGGAGCCTTTCGCCTAAGGCTGTGTCACCATAGTTACAGAGGATGCCGGGGTCCATGTGCTTCCAGCAATAATTGTTTCATTTTTGTGTACAAACAGCTGAACTGGATTTTATGATTTCAAATGTGATCTGTCCAGATTCAGACTCAGATAAGAGCACCTCAGAACGCTCAAGCAAGGGCAGAAATGCAGATTTATGCTGGCAAAATTCTCCCAGGAACAGAACATCTCCCCGCGATGACACCACCTTATGCCATGTCCTTTCTTGTTCCTATGCTGATGCTTCCTCTACTAATGAGTCTTTTGATGGCAAATTCTAACCTGTACTGTAAATTACAGAAATTGAGGATGGCCTCAAATTATATATAATGTGATAATTATAATGTGCATAGAGTACAATGGTTGAAGGTATCGATGTTTGTAAATACTCACATTCTGTAACATGTTTCAAACCAATTTTATAGGACAGCAATGAAGGCTACTCCAGGAGCTTTAGGTTTATAATGGTGAGTGAAAATATTGTTGTTTGATTTTAGTATTTGATAGTCAGATAAGAAGTCTCTCATCTAACATTTTTGCCCCACTTTCTCAGTAATATAATCTGAACACTGAAACTCTATTCAGAACTAAAAATAATTTTACAGATAGTATAGTGGTGCATGCCTATAATGTCAGCACTGAGACTATAGATAAATTATAGGAATTACAAATAAACAAATTAATTAAAACTATATAATTATGTACACACACACAGAGACATACATCTCCATTTGAGGCAGGAGGATTGCCACAACTTTGAGGCCAGTCTCAGGCCAGCCTGGCCTGCTGAGTGAGACTCTGTCAAATCAACACAACACAACACAACACAAAACACACAAACAAATAAATAATTAAATATGAATTAATTTGTAAAGACAAAGTTCATGTGATGTGATTATTTACTGAATTTACATCTGTGGGTTTCCCTCAATGGTAAAACCACAGACAAAACTTAGACTCATCACCTCAGACCTTCACACTTGGAAACACGAGGATCCTAAAAGTCAAGAGACTTGAAACTCCCACCCACCCCAATCATTAGGTCCTTTCTTTGTACTTCATCAAGCACAACAACAACTCCCAGTTAATTACTCATTAGAACGTGAAGCAGTTTTTACACAATAGAAACAATTCTCTTTCAACTAATAATTGGGAGAGATTATTATGCATAATTTAAAGACCCATAAGGGATCACACGTTTTTTAAAAAGAGAATTAAAATGTTTATACATGTTTTCATTAGACACTATAATTCCGTATGTCCCCAGATATTAACTCTTGGGTCCCGAAGAACATGTGGTTCAAAAGACATCAAATTAGTCAATGAAAGAAACATGAGCCGAACTAATTCAGTACCCTGTGCTTATTGTCCACCCTAGAAAGGGTGTTACTCCTCAAATGTTTCCCTTGAAAAAGACATTTGACAGTAAATTTAAATTCCAACCAAAGAGGATGCCACAGTCTCTTTTCCTCTGCACCTTGACCATGGGTGGGTCTTCGTGCTAACTGCCATTGACAGAGTAAAGAGGGTTCTCTGAGAGTGTTGAGAGATGTGCTAAGCTACAGGTCTGACAGGAAGTCATCAGGAGTCAGTAGAGTATTATGCCCATTAGTCAGAGTCATATTCGTCGGTTATCCCCTAGGGGCTATGATCAGTCTAGCCACAGACTCTTGGCTTTAGCAATGGTACCAGGTGTGGGTTCCATAGTGTGGATTGGGCTTTAAATTAAACCAGAAGTGGCTGGTTGTTACCACAACATTTGTGGCACTGTTGCTAACCGTGGGCATGTCTTCCTAGGCCAGTTATTACTGTAATTCGCCAGGTTCAGAGCTGGGTAAGATTGATGATCCCTTTTTCTCCTTCAGTAGCACGTACAGCACCTTCCAGTATTACGAAGGCTAGCCAGTAGCGATGAAGCTTCCAGGTCCACACCAGCTTGATTTCTATCTTTAGCAATAAGGCCTTACAGCTCAACACTGAACATCTGTATCGCACACCAGGCTTCCTAAGGCTGAGGGATGGGAAAGACGATTGTAAGAGCCAGAGGCAATGAACGAATATAAGGAATCTGTTTCCGTACATATTAGACATACCAAGGCATCTGAACAGATGAACTCACAGTGACTGAGGAGACCCGTTGCAAGTTCAAGCCAGACAACATCTCAGCATGGAGAGGGGGAGTGGGTGCGAGTCTCACCGCCAGCTGAACTGGTGGTGGTAGTGGGTAGCTACTGGGGGAGAGAGAGTCAGATTTCTTTAAGGGTGTGGTCACTGGTAGGTTGATCACATGCTAATGAATGAACATACCCCCAAATATCTTAGTGTTATAATATAAATGGGACTTGATAGGCTTTAAAAAAAAATAAAGACACAAAATTGGGTGGGTTATGGAATGGTGGAGAGGAGCTGAGAGGAGTTGAGGGGGTTGGGAGGTAAATTTGACCAAATACCATATGTGAAATTCTTAAAAGATTTGCTAAAAATATAAGACAAACAATACACAAATATAATCCAAATTGTGGCGCCAGCCTCTGTAATAAAATGAATACATGCTTGACTTATAATTTCAATGGAATGTAATTGTTATACAAGGATACTGTCCTTAGTTCCTGGAACTGGGGGAGGAATGTAGCATTTCTACACATAAAATAGTCTGTTTTCAGTATGTAGGTTTTCTTAAAGTAATGGCAAAGTGTTCGCACTCAAAAGTGTTTGTTAGAGTACAAGGGCGACTCTGCCGTGACCCGGCCCCGTGCAAATCGCAGTGTGTGTACAGGAGACAAGAAGCAGTACTGTTCAGCCACAGTGCCCTCGAGCCTACAGATCAAGAATATAAGCAGGGAAGGTAATTAAATAACAAATGTTGAACTCAAGGGAAAATGAAGGTCTGCCAAGGGCGGCAGCTGTAGAACCACAGCGAGGGGATTTTCCCTTTGTGAGCAGGGGCTCCTCACAGGCAGCGGCAGAGATGGAATTGCCCTCAGTGGATGGGGGTCCTAGTCTCCCAGGATAAAATCACAGAAGAGCAGAGGTGGTCCTGTGGGCAGAGGGACTGACTATTCCTTCTCAATTCCCACCAACATCCAAAAGGGATCTGAAAAACCATAAAATATCACATATAGACAAAAGCTGAAAACCTCTCCAGTAGATGCTGCTCAGTGTTTTTTCTTCATAGAGGGTAACACTGGAGATTCCAACACTGAACTGTGGCTCCTGGGGACAATGCCCAGTCATTCCTACCTCTTGTGGTCACACCAGCTCTGACCACGCAGCACACAGCCCTGTTCCGTGCCTGCTTCTGTTTACAGATTCCATCATTCAGCACAGTGCTCATTCCTCAACAAGGACCCTAGGCAAAATCCCAGAACTCAGCTTGAAGAAAGCTGTCTTAGCTCATGCACTTTCTCTGGGACATACATGGCTACCTTCCTGAGCTTAGGGACTAGATAAGCCTTGGGCAAAGAGCTTGGGGGCCAGGCAAACAGTGACATCATCAACAAGAAGCAAATCGAATGTGAAAGAACGGCACCAACTAAGCCACAGAACGGATGCTAGCTTGCATGCAGCAGGGTTGAAAGAAAAAAGGCTGTGTGGGCTGGGGATGTGGGCACAAGGACTCCAATTTCTCTTGCCCTCAGGACAACTTTGAGCCATGGTGCCCTGCAAGAAGCAATGCTTTGCAGGGAACAAATGCACTTTTGCAAGTAGGTGAATTTTGAGTTTGCCAAATCAGCTGCTAGCGTGCATGAGCCGTCTCTGAGAAGCCTGTATCAGATACGTGCATCATGGAGGGGATGGATGGCTTGCTCCATACAAAGCAAACTGTACACAGTGAACTCCAGCACTGAACAAGGTGGAGTCAACCCAGAAGCCATCAGCCACCTTCCTATCTTGTTCCAGGGAGGAGTGGAAACCTCTCCATCTATGATCAGATGCTGTTTCCCTTGCGCTTCAGAGATACATTGTCCAAGTTTCAGAGATTTCCCCACTGATGAATAATTCAGAAAAAAAGGATGCATTTTTATTTTTTTGTATATTTATTTTCTTTCAAGTTTTCTTAAATAAAGGAAATGCATTCTGTTCACACATGCCACTGTTTCATTTATGAAGTTATGCTCAGAAGTTAAGAAATGTCTCAGCAAATTCAAAAATAAGCACCCTAAAGGAAATTAAACATAAATATCCTCATTATATTTCAATTAACATGATAGCAGATTGAGTTCAAGGAATTCAGTTATTTTCAGATTATTTTTAAAATAGCAGCAATATTCCAGAGGCATATTGTTATTACTTGGGGAATCATTTCCACAGTAGAAACTTGAGAACATGCATATTATAAAGCCCTCCACCCTGGTAGAACCAACTAACTCACAGGAGTGGGGTCTCCCCATCTGGCTGGACACCTCATCTGTAGGCTCTGTTTTATATTCTCAGCCCCTTCCTACCCCTCCACCACCAAGAGTCCGCCAGATAGGTTTGTTTATCCTGAAATATTCTTCCAGAAGATTCTGTTGCCCTCCGTGAAATCTTTCATCAGTTCACACGTTGTAGGGTTATTCCTATAACTTCACAACTATAGAAAACTTGCATTTAAAATTTTCCTGGAGATTTTGTCTACATTCAGGTCCATGCATTTGAAAAGAATTCTTCTAGGCTTCTTACAGAAACCAACAACAATATTCTGGTGGGAAGCGATAAATTCGCCTGAGCAAGGAAGGCACACGGTGGTGTTCTGTTTTGATTGGAGAAATGAATAGCAATATTCTTAACTCAGGCCGTGTTCGGGTAGGGTGGGGAAATGCTTAAGCTGCTGCTTGTTCCTGGTAGTGAGTGCGTGTGTGTGTGTGTGTGTGTGTGTGTGCATGTGTATGTGTATGTGTGTGTATGTGTGTGCATGTGTGTGTGCATGTTCAGGCATGCAAGTGTGTTTGCATGTACACGTTGAGCACTGAGATTTTGCAAGCTTCCCTCAAAGATAAAAAGATCTAAAGAAATCTTGTGCATTTGAATCCCAGCACCTGAGCCAGGAGATAATGCAGAGGATGGGGTTGGAGAGAGTGCTGTTTCCGTCACATGACGGTTAATCTTGATTGTCAACATGATGGGATTTAGAATCACCATGGAAACAAATCTCTGGGTATTTCCGTGAGGGATTTTCTAGACTAAGTTAATTAATGTGGAGAGACACACCCTAAGTGCACCGCTCCCTGGGCCCTGAGTCCGGGGCTGCATAAACACGACAAAGCATCCAGCTCCTCCTGCTTCCGGATGTCGGAAATGGAGTGACCAGGACCCCGGCTCCTGCGCCGTGATGTCCCCAGCTGGGCTGGACTGTACCCCACACAGTGAGCCACAGACACCCCTTCCTTCCATCCCTCCTGTCAGGTGTTCTGTTACACCAGCGAGGAAGGAGAGCGACACACTTGACCACGCCTGTCCTGGACTGAGCGTTGACTTGTTGGCTCCCCCAGCACGGCCCGAGAGACGGAGAGAAGGGGACTGGGGTCCCGTCCATCCCCTGATCAGGAGCCCCGGAAGTTAAAGTCAGTGGCACTGACTATATGGAAACATTACATGCCTCATGCTTTTGTGACAAGTGACCATTTTTGCTGGGCAGTGGCCCTATCGCCTCAGCTCCTGAATCTTTATCTCATGTTATACATCCTGCAAATAAAACTGATCCAGTGTTTTGAGGCTTCGGTTGATCCCTACCAGGCTTCATCGCAACTGGCGGAAGTCTTGAGTCGTATCCAGTCCCACAAGGCAGCGGCCTTTCTCTTTATTTCGTCTAAAAGGGAGCATATCCTTCTAATTTGCTGCCCCTTTAAAAGCAATTTAAAAATTCCACTCTTGAGGTGGGTTTGTGGCTTCGCAGCTGTCTCCAGGTCCACAGTCACTAAAACATATAATTGGTTGCATTTCCTTTCATCTTGAGCAGGTGTGCTGTTTTTCTGTGAGTCTCTGGTCAACTACAAAGCCCTGCCTTGCTCTGAGTGGTTACTAAGGGGACCAGGCAGCTGGAACAGGAGAAAACGTGCACCTGCCCTCACTCCCTGCACAGGCCTTTGCAGGACGTGCCCTCCACAGTTGGATGTTTGACCCACGGGATAGGTAGGAATTCACTTTCTTCATTATCAGAGGTACAAACTTTCAAATTTGAACAAGCATCCCTTTCCTGATTAATAAATTGGCGTCTCTCTGAGTTTTAGCAGGTTTGGCAGAAAGCTGGGGCATGCCCCTGAACCCTGAAGCTGTTTGTTTTTTAACCCCCAGTTTGTGTCTTTCTTGCACAATTGGTTTCTTCTTTGTGTTTAAAATCTAAACAGGTCTTTCTAAGCATGTACAGGGTATTTTAGAAGCTTCCCGGGGCAGATGTTAACAGGGGTGTTTTTCATGTTTGTTTTATTTGTTGTTTGCATCCGGAGCAATGACCACTTAGCTTCCAGGAGTACGTTCACATCCTGCGGAGACAGTGCTCTTCCTGCCTCCCAGATCACCATGGGGGATGTGTGGGGAGCACTCACACTGTCCCTCCCAAGGCACTCTTTTGTATTAAAGGTACATGAACATTCATTCCATATGCACAACATCCGTGGTAAAGATCATTAACAGTCATAGAATTTGTTGTTTTTACTGGAAAATAATACCAAAGGATGTATGTTGTAAAGGGTCATGCTTTGTCCAAGAGCCTGATTCAAGCAGGGCACCCCTCCCCCTCAAAAAATGAATAAATCATCTCAGATTTACATATGAGCTAGAAATGTCTCCAAGACATTCTGTTTTCTGTTACTTTATAATAACAGTAGCATCAAGACAGAAAATTGGGGACAGTCTTTTGTGTTGTGATTTCTAATCAGCATTAATCCATTCTTGTCGATCACTAGCTAAAGAAGAGTGCCTCACAACAAGTCTAAGGTAGCTCTTAGAGACGAATGGGCATCTGTCTCAAATAACACATTTCATTTTCTGGAAAAATAGAATATTATCTCTCGTTAGCCAAGGAAACACTTCAGATGAATAGAGATTGTACTCAGCAGGATGCCCAGTGTGATAGGGCCTACACCTTGGCCACACCCATAGCATCACACACACCTCTGGCCTACAGCTTGAGCACACATTCATTTTGTTAGAGCAGAAATCCGAGGGACCAAGCTCCACACTGCAGGTGAGATGGTCTGTGCCAGGTCTCAGCAACATAGGACTGCATACCTCCATTATATCTTTATGTGTAACGACAGATTCGTTTACAGCTGAACAAAATTGACTGTAAACATGTCGGGACTTAAACCTGGAGGTATGTTAATATTGCTTTGTAACCTCTCCGCTTATTTTTAGACTAACCTCCATCTGTTTAATTTATTGCATGTCTTCCTGGTTCCTGAGGGAGTGAAGACATCTTTCCAGCTCCTTATAGAGTTTGGGCTTGCTGGCGTGTGACTTACTTCCTGGATGCACGGAATACTGATGAAGAAGAAGGAAGCATCACTGGGCCTTCCTTTGCTCCCTGTACTTCACTGTAGGACCTTCATGTCCCTTCTCTCCCTTAATCCTCAAAACCTATTTCAGGCCATTATCAGAGCTATTTCTCTGTGAAAAATGCAGAATCTGGAACAGACCACCTTGCACAGAGAAGAGTTAAGAGAAGTGTCCTAAGATGAGGGATTGTTGTTGTGACCTGGTACAACACAAGGAAAGACTTCTACACAGGACTGGACCACTTAGCAGTTTGACTTCCAAGAGTGTCTGAACTTACTTAAGCATCCACTGCCTTACCGGTGCAACAAAATCGCAATAACGTCCCTGCAGATGGTCCTGAAAACTAAAAATACATGTACGCGCCTCCTGCTCTGTAATGCACGTAATAGCAGCTCTACAATGTGGTGGTTAAGGTTTGCTGGGAAATCTGACACTCAGCGTGACTGACAAACCATCAAGTATAGAGTGCGCACTTGGCCCATTATATGGCGCATGCATTTGCATATTTTAACATCTCTTGAGTTGAGATATGCCTTACTGAAAACAGCTCTGGAAATTCAATGAACTACGATGTGATCATATTTTTCCTTTGCTTAATACAGCAACAAAACAAAACAAAACAAACCCACTTTTGCCAAATGTGAACTCTTAGTATGTGCTAAGTACTGAGTGTTTAATATGGGTCATTCAACCCAGTTCTTACAATAACAAGGTTATAGAACTACAGCCATGATCCCTTTATATAAGAGGCTGCGCACCTTTCACGTGGTTGATACTTGGAACAGGAGCTAAAATGGGAGTCTAAGTGTTGTCTGTAAAGAGGGGTTTGACCTCCCCCTCTCCCCCTCACCTCTTCACTCTCTGTGACTGAGGCTCCAGAGCCAGTCTGGCTGACTTTGGAGTCCTGTGAACGATGTGACTTTGGGCATTTTCTCAGCTTTGTCTCTGACTTGTTTTACTTATTTACAAAGTGGCAAAAATAGTAGAACCTGTATATATAGTAAATCTTAAGAAACACAAACATGTTCTTCAAGTACATGTGTACATTGCATATATATGCATATATATATATATATATATATATATATATAGAGAGAGAGAGAGAGAGAGAGAATTATGTAACTGTGTATCTGCTCTACAGATGTATGCATGAAATACACATTAACCAACGCCAACTCAATCAGCCCTTGATAGCTATGAGGAAATGGTTCCAGGTGCTCCAAAAAATGAAAAAAAAATATGAATGCTCAACTCCTTTATACATAGTGAGGAATATCCTCATATCTACTTTAAATCATCTCTAGATTAGTTATAATTCCTAAGACAGTGCAAATCCTACATAAAAAGTTGGTATATGGTATTTTTTACAGAATAATGACAAGGGAAAAGGCACATTCTCCAAATGCAATACTTGCCCAAGGGTGTAGACACCAGGGATGCTGAACTGTTAGATATGCAGCGCTTACTGCAAACACATACACACACACACACACACACACACACACACATACACACAAACACACTTCAGTCTTACCACAATCTGAAGGAGATATTAGTTTAAAATGGCCTTAAACACATCAAGTGCTCAGTAAGTGCCAGGTAGCTAAAAGGTATTAGCTTTTAATTTAAAGTAACTAAAACCTTCAATTGTTAACAGAATTAT
Source organism: Peromyscus californicus insignis (assembly GCF_007827085.1). Lineage (NCBI taxonomy): Eukaryota > Metazoa > Chordata > Mammalia > Rodentia > Cricetidae > Peromyscus > Peromyscus californicus. Next base: position 4,281,190 of record NW_026294534.1, read on the forward strand.
GCTCTTCTCTCTCTCACCACCCCTATCTGGTGTTACTGAGGCCACGATTGTCGTCTTTATTGAGGAGCGTCCATTTCAACAGGGTGCTCTTATGTTTATGCTTCTCTAGGATCTGCAACTTCACTTCTGGATTCTGAATTTCTCATAAAGGTATTTTGACTCACTTGGGAACAAAGACTGTGGTGATATTTTATTTGTATGTTAATAAATAAAGTTTGCCTGGAGATCAGAGGTCAAATAGTCATAAACAGAAGTCAGGAGGTGGTAGCCCACATCCTTAATTCAATCACATGGCAGGCAGAATCTCTGTGTGGTCAAGGACACAGCCAAGCGTGGTGTGGTGACACACATCTTTAATCCCAGTATAAACCATAGAGACCTGGAGGTCTGTATAGACAGGCAGTGATGAGGAAGTGATGTGGCTGGGCTTAGAGCTAATGAGAAGGAAGGCAATAAAAGCACAGGTTAGACAGGAAGAAGCTCTCTCTGGAGAAGCTACAGCGTGGTGGTAAGTTAAGGTTAGTCAGTGACTCTTCACTGTTTCTCTGATCTCTTCAGTTGTTACTCCTGTGTTTGGCTCTGTGTTTCTTATTTAATAAGACTGTTTAGAAATTCGTCTACAAAAGACTAAGATGTTTACTTCTTCCATTTTATGAAGGGTAAAGGTTTTAATACTGTCTGGTCACATTTTAATACATAGTATATTCAAACCTTTTAGCTAATGTTACTATAAGCTAATGTAACTTAAGCTGATATATCTAAACCTTTTAGCTACCTTAAATTAGCTATCTTAAGATTGAGGGTGTATATCTTAGCCAGGACAATCAGAAATTTGCATCGACTGCCAAGCAGTACATTAGCTGATCACTTACTGCAGATTGCCCTGTTATTGGCTCCCAGGCAAACCGAGAGAATAAAGGCTAAGGAAACACACGACTGTTGTGTACTTTCAGTGAATGTTTTTAAATGGTGGTTGTTTATTAAAAAATTAATTCATGGGATGCAGCTCATTAAAAAATAATTTCAGAGCATTAAGTGATTTTGGTTTAGGAAAAAAATAAATTGACAAAAGGACCAAGCAGCAGTCAACTTGTTCTTAAGTTCATTTTAATTGGATATATTATATATTAAAATGTGACCAGACAGTTTTAAAACCTTTAGCCATTCATACGATGGCAGACGTGGACTTGTTAGTCTTTGTGCCCCAAACGGGTCGAAATACCTTTATGAGAAACTCAGAATCCAGAAGTGAAGTTGCAGATCCTAGAGCAGTGCAAACCTAAGAGCACCCTAATGAAACAGACACTCCTCAATAAAGACAACAATCGTGGCCTTGGTAACACCAAGTCAGGGAGGTGAGAGAGAAAAGAGCAGAATTCTGTTAACAACTGGAGTTGATTTTATTAGCTTTGGATAGGTTTTGAATACCATAAATTGTTTTAAGTAGACAGAGAAATGCTCATAGAAGACACACAAAAGTCGATGAAAACGGACCCAAGCAGGTCATCCAGCATCAAGAAAACACACAACAGAAAGGGATGAAGGGGACGGAAACTAGCCAGGACACAGCGCAAGAACAAACACCAAAAGGAAGAGAGCATCCTGGCCAATCAATCAAGATGTTAGACATAAAGTGACTAAGCCCACCAATCCAAAGACAAAGAGTATCTGAATACAGAGAGGCAGATGAAAATCTGCGCTGAGCTCTGAGATGAAATGATTGACATGGAGAAGGGAGAGGATGGAAGGAAATGTTCCATAGCATGGGGACAGCAGAAGACAGGGTGGCCATACTTACACCAGACAAAATGGTCAGAAAGAATACTCTGTAGGTGACCAAGAATGAGGCCACGTAATGGGAGACAGATCACTCAAACGGGAAGTTGAAACAACGGCAGGCTTGTGTGCCCCTAACAATAGAACAGCTGATTATGGGAATCAAACGGAGACAGAGCTGAAGGAGGACACAGGCAACAGCAACAGCAAGAAAGTTCAGTGCTCCGTTTTCAGTAAGAGAACACCCAGACAGAAAAGTCTGTAAGAAAACAGAGACAGTGAAAAACTGTCTCTAACCAATGTGTCCTAACAGACACACCCCGATAGCACTACCCCAAAGTAGTAAAACACAAATTCACTCTAGATGCTCAGAGAACAGTAAAACCCCTAGAAGGGGAATGGAGGAAAGCAGCAAAACATTGATTTTTGCCTTCTTGGCTGAGTTTATTCCTGAGTGTGGGTTGGTGTATACACGTGTGATGCCACTTTAAATAAAATCATTCTTTTATTTCCTACTTTAGGTTGTTCACTGGAGACAGAGGCACAGCTAATTTCTGATGGTTGGTTTTGTGTCACTCATCTTTGCTAATATGAAGAGCTAATATGAATTCTCTTTTGTGGAATTTTCAGGGGTTTTTACCTATAAGGTCAACTCTTCCATGAACAGACTTTTTTCTTTCTTTCTTTCCAAACCAGAATGTCTGAGATACAAAGCCAAAAAGGCAAATGTTACTGTAAAATAACTCCTACAAAGTATATCCTCACAAGGAGAGAAGAGATAGGCACGCACAGATCCATGAGAGCTATTCATCCTCTGAGCCAGTTTGTAACCATGTGGGGCACAGGTCCCCACCAACCAGCAGAAGCCAAGAGGGGGTTGCAGAACAGATTCTTGTACCTGAAGGAGGAACTGCAATTACTGCTTCTGATGAAGGAACTGAGGCACTGAGAAATATGTAACTTGTTCTTGATGGTTAGAGTTATTTGAGGCTCAAAAAGCTCCCAAGCCTGGGGTTGGGGTGACTGCCCTTATCTCTACATCATGGCAACCTCTCACAAGCTACAACATGGCTTAATGTCTCCAGAAAAGCAAACGCAGCAGCCCTGCCTGGAGCCATAAAAAGAGGTGCACTGACCAAGGCATGTGATGGTCAGAAGCCTAAGATGGAGCTGCACAGCCACTGTTAAAATTCACCATCTGCCCCCACTGGTTTGTCTACCCAGCCTTGTCAAATAACAATGAGCATGGAATGGTGAATAATCAGTGGGCCTGTCTTTTCTGGGTGCTTGCTTAATAATACACAGCACAAATAAAAAGTGTGTGTTGAGTCAAAGAAGAAGAAGAAAGACTTTCTAATCACCAACTGCACCTCTAGAAGTGACTGTAAATATTGTCCTTATACTAATAACAATGTACTTTCTCCAAACTTCAACAGTGTCCACTGAACTTGTCCTGAAGACAAGAGTTAATTATGGGTTGTCCCTGGAATCTTCCCAGGCTTCCAAGCTTCGTGGCGGTTGTGACGCACACGCCACAGCAGGGACACACCCCCAGCTAGCAGCTATACACCCCCAGCATGACTTTGGTACTCACTTATCACACTTGGCAGAAGGAGGAAGAACAGATTCTAAGCAGCACGAAGGGCCCTGTACTTCCCTCCAAAAGAGAGCAGCTACTCTACAGTGTCCGCATGATTATTGAGAAGCACTGGTCAGTAGTTCTGGTGGGGTCTGCAGTGAGCCTTGAACCTCTTTTAAATTTTTATTTCTGTAGAAAACAGCTAAGAATTTCTCAATGCTTTATTGACTGAATGCATAGAGAAGAGTGTGTTCAGAAGAAAGCTGGGCATAGGATTGCTGAGTATTTGCTGGATGCTTCAAATGAGTATTTCATTTCCATTAAAAATATACATACATGTATGTAACAATTAATGAACAAAGAATCCATGAATTTGAAAGAGAGTAAGGAGGGGAATATGGGAGGGTTTGGAGGGAGGAAAGAGGAGGGGAAATGATGAAATTATATCATAATCTCAAAATAAAAGAAATAATTAATATATATATATATACATGTGCGTGTATGTGTGCGTGTGCTTGTGCATGTGCGTGTGTGTGCGTGTGTGTGCATGTGCGTGTGCGTGTGTGTGTGTGTGTGTGTGTGTGTGTGTGTGTGTGTGTTTGGGGCCAGCAAGATGGCTCAGTGGGCAAAGCATTTGTGATGCAAGCATGACAATGTGAGTTTCATGCCTGAAATGCCAGTCAAGGTGAAAGGAAAGAAACTCCCTCTGACCTCCACACAAGCCATGGCAAGTACACACACAATATAAAATACGAATTTGCTTAGGAGCCCCTTTAACACCATAATAAATGTGCCCAAGTACTTGGAAAACATTTAAGGCCTGCAATGAAATACTTTTTAAAAGCTCATGAATAGAGAATCTTTTATTTCATTTGCTACAAGTCATATTTTCATAAGAGAACATGAATTTAATATCCTGATAGATTTGTAAATATAGGTGAGGTGTTTTCAGAAGGATGAGAATCTATGGCACCTGCTAAAATGCAGCTTCGCCATGTGGCCCACATCCTTCTCTTGACCAGCTACTCTTCCAGGTCAGTCAGGAACTCTTCCTTGGCAAGGGGTGAGAGCAGGACTGCCGAGACCCCAGGACTGCCTCCAGTCTAGCTTTTTGGCTCTTTGTCACATGAAGAGGCAGTCTGTGCACTGTTAATGCTACAAAGTCATCCAACGTCACACACTGCGGGTAGGGGACGGTGGTCATCCGGGGAGCCTTTGGGTTTCTAGGACATCTCTGAATTATAATTGTGAAATGGGATTTCCTGGGGACACTCCCATTAGCCTGATTCTATCTCCCATCTTCCACCCTGTGTATTTTCAGAAATTTCAAAACCGAAAAAGAATGTCCTTACTGTCTTCCTTCCCCACCCAGCTTCCTTTGATGAATTAATTGGGTACATGCCAATCGAACTGCAGACATCCAGCCCTGGCTCCCAGCCCTGTGGATTATCTCGGTGGCTTTGCTACAATCCATTCCTGCTCTTTTGTTGCATCAAAAGGTTTTCGGTGCCCCACATGGAGCTTGGAGAGTAAACTTCTATGGAAGACAGGACTATGAGAGGCGATGAGAAGACAGTTATCTCCTTTTCCAAGCCACAAGGAGTCCCTTACCAACCGTCACTCAGGACCTGAATGCCTACATAGCCTTGTATATTCTCTGATGATAAAATGGTTTTGAGAAATCAAGACAAATCCATTTATTATAACTAAATGTATTTTCATAAACTTCAGGGTGCTGTGGTATTTTAACTGTTTTATATCATGAGGTGGGGAGACTTTATGTATGCAAACTATGGTGCCTCATGGGAAAAAATATAGCAGGCGTATTTTCATTGTGTTATATGAAATCCACATTCTCTAGAAGATTAAGAAAACAGTCGCTCACAGAACTCACTTGTGCTAGTAGCCATCTTCCCAGTTACACAGAGAGAAAGCGAAGAACATCAAAGGGAAGGCAAAGGCTTCTTCATTATTCCTTGGCTACTCACGCAAAGGAGGAGCTTGAAGCAAACAGCCACTGAGTTGTCCCATGCTGCCTCTCCCACATGTCAGAGGGACATGAGCTGTGCCTACTGGATTGTGTGTTAGTTTGTATCTTGGATGACTTACAATAGCTGAATTGTCTTAGATTCATGCTAATAAGGCTGTGTCTCTATGCTTCTCTGTTTTATGGGTGTTACACTACCTCTCACAGAGGCACTGTGTTAGGTGAGGTTTATTAGGACTGCTATAGAGGTTTTCAAATGTTCTGGAATCATTGAGGGGCATGGCTTACTAACTCCAACTCTAGAGGGGCAGAGAATCAGAAAATTAAGGTTATTTTTTTACTGTTGTTGTTTTGGTTTGGTTTGGTTCTTTTGATTTGTTTTTTGTTTTGTTTTTAAGACAAGATCCCACTACATAAACCAGATGGCCTACAATCCGTGATTCCCCTGCCTCCACTTCCAGAGTGCTGGGGTGGCATGTGTACCCTACCTTGTCTGGCTTCAACTATTGCAGTCAGACAGAGATTGCCGGTGACATCAGCTGGTGCTGATGCTGCAGCACTTCCACACAACGGAAACTTGGTAGTTGCTGCTGTCCTCAGCTCCATTCTTCACCGTTTCCCCATGCCGGTCATTATACGACTCTGTGCCACCCATGGGGAGAGAACTCGGGAGTTGGTGTTTTGGAGACATAGGATTTCAGTGAAATAAGATGAACCCGTCAGAAGATCTGTGCTAACACTTACCAATAGTGTATCATATACTTAAGCCTCCTCAGACAGATAGTTCTCATGTGACTGACTATGTTCTTGTCACAATAAGAAAAACAAATGAAGGATATTGGGATAAATTGAAATGTGTGGAATACTGGGCTTCACTGTTTAAGGGACCCCCAAAGAAACAACTCCTAGAAGCATGTCTTTAGACAAGTGTGGGAGCCCACAGAGGTTTCCTAGTGAGATCTGAGCTTGCTCTACCCAGCAGGTCTGCATAAGGGGATGGATTGACCATATGCATGGTTACCAGGTGTTTGGAAGGGTCTGCACTTGGCTGTGCTAGGGGGAGGTCTTTTGCACCACCTCTTGGCATTTCTATAAATAACCCTTTTGAAGAGACAGAAGGGGCTGGTGAGTTTTGACCCAGACCCTCCCAAGGCTATCCTGTGTTTCCGTCTCTCTCTTCTCTATATTTCTTTCTAAATATTTCCCACTTCTCCCTGCTCAAGAGTATCCTGGGGGGAAAAGTGGGAGCAGGTCTCCCATAGACAAGATCCAAAAAAGCATCGTGTCAGAAATTAAAAATCTATGGTAACATGCCCTCACCAGGAGAACTGACTGACCATGGATGGTTCTGGTCTCCATAAACATCACCCATGATTTTGATCCATTCACTGCATGTTAATGAGTGAATTAGGACACCCAGTCAGTTCTGCTCCGGTCATGATAAAGCTTGCTTTGGTGGAGTGTGAAATCATTTTCACTATGGGCACAAGGGAGAAATTGATTTTTAAAGTTGGGGGCCACAAACATGGTTATGCTATTGCAGAGATGTGCAAATTTGCAAATGACTTGTGGCAACATGCATTTATGAGAGACAATTACAGTCTGGCAACTGAAGGCATTGCTTTGATGGTGACTGTGAGCCACCAGTAAAGAGAGAATACACAGAAGGACTTGTATGCCCTCCCATGTCAACACACTGCTCTGAAAGTAAAAGCAATCAGAGTGAAAGGAAATGCACATCAGTAACTCACCACAGACGAGGTACAACCCTGAAGTATAAAGGAGATTGGAAACGCAACCCTGGCTCCACTAAGCTAAGGTGTTTAGATCTCATAAGAAGTCAGGCTGTGTGCTCCTTCCCTTCCACACAAAAAACCATTTAAACCCTCAAACCCACCTGTGGAAGGACTGCTAACGAGACATCACATCCTTTCACACCGTGAAAACTGCCGGAGGCTTAGCTGCCATTTACCAAGATCAGCTAATCTTTCTGTTTTTTAAAGCATGGAAATTTCCAGCACATGAAAAGCACAGAGAATGCTGAATGAACTCTCATGCACCACCATCCAGTTCAACTCACACCGGCTGACATGTGCTCCAGATCCGACACACCTTTGCCACACTGAATTATTTTGAACATCAGTTTCTATATTACCGACAATTTCTTTTGCACAAAGATATTTCTGATATACTTAAAAAAAAACCATAAGCTCAAAAATTCATTAGCAGAAATTGCACTGTCAACTTGCACAGCACACGAATAGATGGAGGAGCTAAATTCTAGGTCTTTGGTGTTTCTTGTTATTAGAATGTATCCCACTCACACTGGAGAATCAATGAAGACAAGTCTACTAAAAGGTGACAACTTTGATCATGGTGTTTATGTGACCATGAAAGAATGATTCTGGTTGATTCCTAGAGTTCTCATGTTAGGAACAGAATGCTTCTGTGGCTTAAAGCAGCACACATGTATTGTGTCTTAGCCCAGTGGGTTGGAAGCCGGAAAGTGATGGATCTCTGAGGCTGCCTTCCCTGCCTTCCTCCTGTCACCTGCCGGGGAGAGGCCCTGTCTGGCTCACACCAGCTTCTGCCGGCAACCAGCTGTCTTTGGTGTCCTTGGTTTGCTTCTACATCACTAATCTCTGCCTCTGGTGTCACGTGGCAATTTTCTCCTGTGTCTTCAGATGCCATTCCCTGTTCTTATGTGGACACCAGTAACAGGAGATTGGATCTTATCCTCATGACCTCACCTGAGTTTAATGATTGACAAGAACGTTATCTCTAAACAAGGTCACACATTCAATATTCTGGGAACTAAAATTTCAACGCATCCTCTTGAGGGAACACAACTCATCCCAAGCTATAGTGTTTTAGGCCTATGTCACCACATTGCTATTAGAATTTCCCTGGGTGATCATGCACACATCTGTGCTGAGAGCAGAAAGACAGGGAAAGTCACGAGATAAAGGGCTGGGAGCCCTTTCTATGTCTGGTTGAAGTCTCTCAAGCTCAGAGTTAAGAATCCCAACAAGATTAACGAAATTTACCATGATAGCTGCCTACACATACACAATGCTCTTTTGTATAGAGGCATTCCAGATAATATTAAAATAGCAAGGAGCCGTGTTTAAGGCTTAAGTATACGTGGACTTTGAGTTTGGCCCTACTGCTTGGATTTTATGAGAGTCTCCCAAAGCAGCAAACTTCGTCTACAGTAAAAACATGCCTTTTCTCTCTCCCTCCATCCTCATGACCTGTGGTCCTTATAGCCCTACCCCATGCTCTCCAGAGACCACTGCCCTAAGGTGTCATCAGCAGAAAGAGAAAGCCACGAATACATGCCCAGTGGCCTGAGAACCATTTGCTGCTACTGCTAAGGCCCAAGCAGCACTTTCTCGTGAAAAGGCAGAGCTGTGCACGCATCAACTGCTCTCTCCAGCCCACGCCCTGCTACACTCATGCTTTAAACTACATTAAACTTTCTGAAAGTTTGGCTCTGTCTCACACTGACCTGTCCTGTCCCAAGACACTTTCTTGCATGAATGTTAAGAATTTCTGCCTCATCTGCCCAAGGCCCCACAAAAAAATTCCCAGGTTCCATATCCCCAGCTCCACACAGGTTGGAATAACTGCTCTGTACAGGCACTCAGTATGTACACAGTAGGTCTACATTTACCTTTCCAATTCCACCTCTGACTGTCCATTTAGACACAAAGAATTGGGTTCCAAGGCTCCTGATATGTGGACCCACTAGGCTGCTGTGTTCTCTGTACCCAGCACAGTGACTCTGTGACGTGTGGATCCAATGCTCCATGTGCTTCTGAACAGCAACAAAAAAAAAGTGTTTAAATAGTAAAATGAGTTTTAAGGAAAAGAGTCAGAATTTCTTTCCAGGAAGGTAAAGGAGCTTAACTTTCATATGGAAATGAGGCCAGACACATTATCTGTCACAAGTTCTCGCCTGACAGCCCGACCTTGGAGAGTGTCATTTTGGCATTCAAACAGAATGGAGGTACCTTTCATCATTTGTGAATTTCGTGCCTTTCTTTCTATCTTCGCCCCACAGAAAGACTGGCAGCAAGTGTATTGAAAAGACCTCCCCAACACATATCATAATGGTCATGGATTTACTGTGAAAATGGAATGGACAAGTTTGAAAAGACACAAAGATATACAAATGCAATATGCCTTCCTTGCAGCCTGTGCTGGGGAAGCACAGCTAAGTGCTGGCTACTTAGCGCTGATTATCACTACCATTCAGTCCCCAGCTCAGTGCTCCTGGCTTTTCTACAGGCAACTGTGAGTGGTTCCCTGCACCCCCCAGTGAGATTTCATCAACACCCCATGAACACAGCAAACAGGATGGGAAACATGAGACCTCAACTCTACACAAAGAACTACAGGAAACTGAGGAAAGCTGGGATCAGAAGAGGTGGCCTTCCCCAGGGAAGAGCACACTAATTTGTTGTCCAGTGCTAAAGTTCAGCCCTGAACACATACACACAAGTAACATTATATGGGCAACGGGTTACATTGAGGAATATCCATGTATCTACAAATATATACACGGATGCAACAACAGTTAGTGGGAAACAAAGAGACCATGAATTTAAAGGACAGCAGGGAGGGATGTGCGGGGGAGTTTGGAGGAAGGAAAGGAAGGCAGAAATGTTGTGATTAAATTATAATCTCAGAAATAAAAAAAAATAAATAAAACATCTACAAGAAGTGAATTTTTAAGGATTTGCAAATGAAAAGCAGATCTTTTGACAACTGACTTGGGGCTCTTGGGAGAGGAATTGGGGTAGCAGGAGGTGGGGTGGGCACAGAAGACAGGTGCCCATTGTAGACTGATGCTGATGGAGTGGGTCAGAGCACACAAGTGCCACTGGAGGGATGGTCGGGTGCCTTGTCATTTCAGAGAGATCTGGGATGTCTGGGATGTTACTCTCACACCCAAGACTCCTGTCATCCTGTGTCTCCCATAGCAGGGGGAGGATGGACCCCCACAGGGATCAACCAGCTGGCCTAGTGGCATTTCTAAACAGATCCAATGAAAGTGTCTCTCCAAATTCGGGAGACTCCTTTGACCATAGGAGGGGCATTTTCTAGTTTCACTCTGAGCACATGTGGTCTTTGAAATGGCCACCAGGGGGCAGCATGACCATCTCTGTCTCTGACCCCATCCAAGGTGAGATTTTAGTCAGACACTCCACCCGTGGTTTTAATGAATAAAAAGCCAGCGTTGTCTACTAATCACAGAAAAAGGCTAAATTTATCAGTCCAAAGTTTGTGTAACTAGTTTATTGCTACTTTTACTGAATAAAATATCTGAAAAATAAATCACCTATACTTTCAATATCCCATTTAATATACTTTAAAATGGAACAGATTTTCCTCTTGTCCTATAATACATGCTTGTTTGAGGTGTCTTTTCCTTGATGAAGGTGATCAAATTATATTTGAATACTCACTTTTCTGCAATGTTATTATGGCTCCCTAATGTATATATTTCCTCGCATGGTTATGTAACGATGAGGAACATACATTGTGCCTCAACCCCATGCCCTGACCCTTCTGCTCTGCTGTGGAAGCCCCACTCTGCCCCAAGACGCATCTCACAAGCCATCACTATTCCCAGCATGCTTTGCAGAATCATCTCTCTCTAAATTCACCTGAGAACATGGGAGCGCATTCATGGGTAGGTTTACCTACTGTAACAGCATAACCACACTAGAGAATTTTCAATCAGTGCTCTTAGAGTCCAACAGGGAATCATTAAATAGTGTATCAAATTTTGGAACATAGTTTATCTCTTGATGTTTCAGGTTTTGTATTGGAATCTAAGCTGTGTGCAAAAGCCAACAACTTCAATAACAGTCAGCAACTTCCAGTTTTAAATAGTCTCTAATCATCATGGAGTACCCACAGGAGTACTGAGTGAGATGCTAAGAAGTCCCCTCCTCTTTGGGGCATAGGTGATGACATTGACTCTTAGTTTCCATATGTAAAGAGCAGAGAAGGGTTTTCATTGTATAATGTTCTTGTTAATTTATTCCCTGAGATAATGTGACTGACAGTATCTAGATGAGAAATGCCATCTGATTGTTGTGCAGGCTTGGCAGGAAGTACACTCGGGAAGGACACTGAACCAGAGTTTCTATTGCTTTTTAGTAACTAAGCTTTGGATAGCTTCTAATCACATGCACAAATGTCATCATCACATTTTCCTGGAAAATATAAATGTATTTAAATTAAACATATATTATCTAAATGGGATAACACACTTACTGTTTTAACAATTATAATTCAAACACTATAAATAGGTGAGGTTTACAAACCGAAAGGGCTCTGCTATCACAAGTGTGTGTGTGCAAGTGTGAGACTTCAGATAACATCCATTCCTACCCCAGCACACCATTAAATACGCAAAAGCTGCCTTTGACATTTTCTATTTGGCCAAGCTAATGAAGATGCATTGGGAATTCTTTCAGTATTTCTCATGTTCTCAAAAACAACTAGGAAACACTTGGTCACATCCAAAAATGTATCATTTTTTTTTCGAAATGTGCATTAAAGAAGAAAAAGCATCCTAGAAAACATCTGTCATGGAGATAATTAGGAAATTCTTTATCTTTGGAATGCTTCCAATTTCAGTTATTAGCAACCATGCCCCAGTTGCCATCCTCAACTGGGGGTGGATAAAATGGCGATGTGTGGAAAAAGTCGTGGCTGATTTTTTTTAATGGTTTAACACTGCTGTTAGTACTACTGGGCTCTATAGAAAGAACCAAAAAATGCCCCACATTTTCACAACCAATTGGGTCATCCCTCCTGGTATATGCTCATACCAGAACTAGAAAGACAAGAGAATGTTCTAGAGAAGGTTTGGAAAGGAGATAGCCAGTTGGAGGATGAGGAGGGACCAGGGAGGAGAAACAAGCAAAGCAGCCAGCCTGTAGGACGTTTACACTCTTGTGAAACTTCTGAACCCAGCAGAGCTGAGGACCACTTGGCGTCCACAGATAGGATTACTATGCATCTATAGGGATAGATCAAGAAGGAGGCTGTAGTTTTATCCTCAATCTCCCTGAATTTCTCCCCTTGCAAACCAGATCCTGTCTAGTCACATAGCTCTCTCTCCATGATCTTCTCCGTTCTGTAGTGCAGTCCCATATCCCTGATCAGTCTTCAGATAACTGCAGCTCAACGCGATCTCTGCAGAGGACAATGGCAGACCCTGCCTGGTGGTGGTCTCAGAAGTCTCAACACACAAAAGCCCTTTGAAATAACAGATATGGGCTGCTTTAGGCTACTGCCTTCTAGAATAGAAGATACAGTGATGGGCAGGTGACCACTGAGGCTGAGAGAACTCTCACTTCTCTTCTGACTGTTCTCTAGAGCCCTAGCGTGGCTTCACGTGACCCCAGTGGCACTGTGAAGAGGTCATCTTCTTTACCCGTGTGCTTCTGTGCCTGCCTCATCAGTGGATCTCATGGAGCACCAGAAGAACCAGCCCTGCCTCCATCTTAGGTTTAAAAGCCATATTAGAGTGAAGACAAACTAGGTTCATTCCTGCTCATGATTAAACCTCTGTTTCTCAAGGATTGGGCCTTGCCCGATCTGTAACCTTATCTACAAATGGTTCTGTACTGCCTGTTTCAGAAATGACAACCATGTCTTTGTTTCAGAAAGTTGTTTCTAACCATCTTGTGACCCTACCTTTGTTTTAAAAGGGTTGTTGTTGCTACTTTGTTATGATTACTTTGCAACCACCATGTATGTCTTTGTTTTAGGGGGCGTTAATTTGCTATGCTTATGTTCTATTTCTGTAACCCCAACTATTTACCCTACCAAATCTCTCATTTGGAAACCCCCTACCCCTGATCTATAAAAGCCTTGTCTTCCTCACATCCAGGGCTGACGTCTATCTCAAACTCCACCTTATGGGAGGGGCAGGCTATGCATAAAACTAAAAAAAAAAAAAGCTTGCTATAATTAATTGCTTGCTTTAATTAATTTGACCATGATGACTTGGGTCAGTGGTCTTCCCATCTTTGGGATTAAAATACTCTTGAATAGATGCAATGTATAACAATTTTTACTTAAAAGTGTGCCACATTTCTCGGATGGAAAAATGAATATAAGACCCTCTGCGCATGTGACCTCCTACCTCTTCTCTATGGAGAAGACTACAGCAGAACAGAGTCTACAGCTGTGTTCATGATTCCCAAATCTCTTGTCTCTGATTTGCAATAATGAGCTTTAAATTAACCAAACTTCAATAACCAAAAGAAAGAACCCATTTATTCATGATAAATCTCAGCCCACACCTGGAATGCAAACGGCTAATTTGCTTACATATTCAGGACACCTTAGAATACGGACTGCACTGGGCATCCACAGTCACCGACTTCAGCTGGGCTTTGCAAACTGCCCTGAAAGGGTTCAAAGGTTTCCTTGCCAAACCTTTACTGCATAGCACAACAGTGGTGAAATCACCTTTATTCTCTGGCAACATTTAATGGCACAGTCTCTCTTTTCTCTCCCACACAGTACAGTAGCTTATTCATTTCTTACTGGTGAAAAGGCAAATGTCTGAAAGCAGCTCTTCCTCTACAGTCCTCCTCTGATGGGCAGGCTGCCCTCTCCTGGGACCTTGCCCTGTGTAAGGCTGCCATGTACCAGAAGTGAGGGTGAGTGTTGTTCACCTGCTCTAAGAAGGGTTCTTGCCCTTGCCTAGAGGCTCTACTGAGCCTCCTAACCTGTGGGGGTAGGTAAGGAAGTCTGAGCCTTAGGGAGAGTGGGTGGACTGTTGTGGGGTCAGTTTGTGTCAGGACACAGTTTCTATGAATTGCTTCATGGATCGTTCATGCAGGACCCACAACAGAAAAGCAGGAGGGCAGAGGACGCTGGCAATGTCTTCCCAAAGGAAGCTTAGAGACCACAGAAAGAAAAACAGGGAAGAGACAAAGGGGGAACCCAGTTCCTCCTGTCTCCTGTCCTAGCCTGCCCTGACAGGGGACTGCTAGACTTTGTGGGCAAAGTCTAGCTTCGCCTGGAGCTTCTGTGCATTGAAAATAATGCAGCAGCTTAGACCCAACGCTTCTGTTTTAAAGGTTTGGATGAGCGTTATTTCTGACTCTGAGTACCAGTGAGAGATGGGTGTTAACGGAAAGGGTGTCTGTAGAACTTCCTTTCACAATGTACCTCCCTTCTTCTCATTGTTCTCACTGTAGCTTTTGTCAGGTGGGGTCTCTTTCCTTCAACTCCACCCCCACGGTCCGCGGCTTCCTTTTTCCTGTCTCTTCCTATTTTAATGAGACAGAACGTGAAACGTACCAGGTAGTAAGTTCTGGGCTGTATGAACAGCTACCAAGAGTCAGTGAAACACCTTTTGTTTTACTCTTTGGAAAAGAAGCTGCTGTCCTTGAGAAAAGCCATGAATGTCTACAAGCCCTGGCTCAGAATATGTGAGCTACAGAGGAACCGAGGGTGACATTCTTGCCACCTACCTGCTCTGGATCTAGTTAACAGCTTGTACGCCAACAGGAAACATTTGTAATATGGCCAATTTAATGGTCACATTCAGACTAAACACATTAGACATACCACACTGTGAGATCTGGGGTATTCTCAAGTTAAAAAAAAAATCCATTTCTGGAAGATGGCTTTTAATATTACTAGCTATAAAGACTATAAGCAATTCTCACAAATTCTAATTCAGCATGACCGATAGTTGAGCTACAGATTTTAAATACATGAAAAGTAAGTGTTCATGTTAAAAACTAAAGTTAGACAAGGAGCAACTAACTAACTAACCAACTAACCAACTAATGAACCTACTAACTAACCCTGCAGGAAACATAAAGAAATGCAGTAGATTCCCACCCCCACCCCCCAATTTTATATCATTGTTGAAAAACAAGACAGTTACTACTGCTTAGATCGGGTGTCACTGACAGAGAAATAAATGCTATATTGATAATCCTGAGACATATCAAGCAGCATAGTTTGGCTCTTTTAAAAAAAATGATGTGTAAATATTAAGATGCCATTAACTTTTTTTGTCCTTAGTAGCCATTTGAATTAGGGGTATCCACCACTGTGGGTTGGTAAAGCATTGTTGGCTGGCCCATTTACAGGGCCCCTTTCATAAAGGGACTCCTTCCTCTTTAGAGACTGCCTTGCATGCTACAGGTGGGTTTGTATGGGTAGAAGACCCCATTTCTTATTCAGTGAGGAGTACTTCATGTTCCTCAGAGCAATAACCCAGAAATAACTGTGATTGTAGGCTGTCAATTAATGATAGCTTCTTCTATCACCAAGGGAACGGCCAGCAACAACAACAACGGTGACTTTCAGGGTCCTGGTCCAAAACTGGGCCTGATTCTGTGATTGCTATAGTAACTATCCACTGTGTTCTCCGAAGCCTCTGGAGTGTCTGTCCCCACAAAGCCGAAAGGATCAGTTGTTTTGATGCTCCACATACTTTACAGCATTCACAGCAAGCACTAGGAAGCTTCTGTCTGAGAAGCAAGCTGGAGAGAACAAAGGGAATGCACATTGTAGGGAGGAATCAATCCCTGCTTCACCAAGTGTCTGTCATGGGTCCTGTCTGCCCCACACAGGAAGGATGCTGAAAACAACACAGTCTCTTCAACTGGCAGCCACTTCCACCCAAGACTCACACAGGGCTTCTTCTAAGCAGTAGCCCACCCGGAGAAGCCCCCTCCCCTCCTCCCCTTCACTCTTCATCCAAGAATCTGTCTGATTAATTGCATCCCCGCCCGGTGGCTTCTTTATTCAACACCTGCTCAGAGTTAATCAAGCTTCAGACAAATGACATGCCCTGAGACAACCTATTGCAGAATAGCTGCTATTCAGAGACAACTGATAGACTGGGCGGATCACATGAGATTCCCACTCAGGGAGGAGACTGAGAAGTCTCCATTAAATCAATATGACACGGAGACACCAGCAGTGAGTGGCCAGTCAGAGATGCAGACTCTCTGAAGACTCGGGTTCTCTGAGTTTAGGAGGAACATCTTTTGAGGTTTAGGAAAATGAAGTTTGCCTATGCCAGGATTATTATTCATTGTTTTAATGCAGATATGAGCCTTGTTTGTGCTACCAGAAAAATCATGCATTCTTCTAAAGTCATGCTATTGTCTGTCTTTTATGCATGTCGATTATCATCATTTGTGACATGTTTGATGTATTAACCAAATGCACCTATCCAAAAAAAAAAAAAAAACTCTTAGAGAGCAGCAGCAATTTTAATAATTCTAGTTCTGCAATTAAAAGTAACCTAGCATGAAGATACCCAAATCTCTTGGATTTCTTTATCTTTGCACACCTGGAATATAGTGGCTTCTCTGTGTTGTGTATACATACATATATTTTAAAGCTCCAAATATTCTTTTATGTGATTGTCATTGCAAAAGCATGAGATGATAAAGTCAGGCAGACAAATCACCCCCAGAGAAGTCATGAGGATGGGAAGAAGAAAATCGATGCAGATATTAACTGATGAGAAGTAAAAACGGGGGCTACAGACACACTCGCTTAGGGCGGCATGCTGGCATGGGCTAGGGCAAGCTGCCCCGACCCCTCTCAGCTAACGACACATGCATTTCTAGGTTCAAGTGTAGCATGAATCTTAACAGTTCTTATTAATAAGATCAAACCCGAGGCCAGTTATTGAGGTAAATGCTGGAAGGTCAGAGTACCAGAACAAGCCACAGCTATCTCACCTTGCCAATTACTCAGCTGGTCCTGTTTCCTCAGACTGGAAGCTTCTGTGTCCTCATCCCAATGGCTCTCAGCTGAACTGCTGCTAGAAGCCTGAATGCTTAACCAGCCAAAATGCTTAACCAGGCAAATGCTTCTAGTTTCTGGTCCTCACGCCTTATAAACCTTTCTGCGTTCTACCACAACTCCCTGGGATTAAAGGCTGCTTTCTGGGATTAAAGGCGTGAGTCATCATGCCTGGCTGTTTCCAATGCGGCCTTGAACTCACAGAGATCCAGAGGGATTTCTGTCTCTGGAATGCTAGGATTAAAGGCGTGAGTGCCACCATTTTCTAGCCTCTGTATCTAGTGGCTGTCTGTTCTCTGACCCCAGATGAGTTTATTAAGGTGCACAATATTTTGGGGAACACAATACCACCACATTCAAGTCTGTGCTCCACTGCTTTTCCATGACAAAAAAAAAAAAGGCTCCAGCATGTGGCTTATTCCACAAGCACATTATTTAGCAGTTGTCCACATCTTCTCCTCTACCTCTCCCAAATTCCTTCTTTTAATTAAAATTTTTCATACAACATATTTTAATTATGTTTCCCCCAACTCCTCACAGATCCTTCCCACCTCCTTATCCCATCACCCCTCACCCTCAGAACTTCTCAAATCCTTACCATCTCTCTCGGTTTCTGAAGGTGCCTGGTGCCTTCTCACTTCATTCCCCATGTGTTCATACTGACCATTGTGGAGCATTTGTTTTTCTAAGTCCCTGAGGGACCTGCCCAACACTTGCACTCAGTTCATGGGACACTCTGTGCTCATATACTTCAGTGGCTCCATTTGCAAACAGAACTAGATGCAGCTTCTTTAGCAGAGGTTACGGAACCCTACTGTCTGGACCATTCTAGATTCTTCAGCATCATCGCCAACCAATCCAATCCCTGCCGCCTTCCCTTGCCAGAGGCCACGCTGGTCTTGTTAGCTCTCAAGTCATCTCACAAAAGGCTCTGATCCTTCCTTTTTCATACCACCTAAAATGATTTTTCACTTAGATCTTTAAGTGAAGTCACTTCCAACAAGCAATTTTCTCATACAGCTCCCGATACGATGCTCAGATCGCCTTCACATTTCATTCCTTTACTTCCTTGCATACTTCTTGCCGGTCTTGAAAACTGCATTGTTATTTTGCTTACTTACTAATGACCTACCTCTCCCACCACCATATAAAATCCATGAAAAAAGGAAACACAACTTTTTTTTAAGTGTGTACTCAGTGCCAAGAACTATGCTCAGATCAAAGTAGGTCTGTGTGTCATGGATTGTGGTTGAGTAAATGACTAACAAAATAATGTGGACCATCTAAGCACACAGGGGCCTCTCTTCCCTTACAGGGAAGCACTTTCTATCTGCCAACCACTGTTCAGAATGAAAAATGAATTAGATGACCACACAAGAAATTCATTGGGGTCTCCCTGAGTAACTCAAAAATCTAAAAACAATTAGAGGTTTTATTAATTATACAGACTTTGGAATCTTATTAAAATTTTAAAACATAGCTATAATTTAACATGTATTTATCACTTAACTTTATTTTTACTAGACTATGAGCAAAAAATTTTTTTTTCTTTTGGTTTTTCGAGACAGGGTTTCTCTGTGTAGCCCTCGTTGTCCTGGAACTCGCTCTGTAGACCAGGCTGGCCTCGAACTCACAGAGACCCATCTGCCTCTGCCTCCAGAGTGCTGGGATGGGATTGAAGGTGTACACCACCATGGCCTGGCAACTTTACGCAGTTTTTAAGAGTTAACAGTATGATGCCACTATGTTAAGTCATTAAAAGTATCTTTGTACATTAATATTGTCCCTATCTTTAGTTTATATCTAATAGGTACTCCTGAAAACATTAGCTAGTGAAGTAAGAAGCATGAGACCCCTTAGATCAGTGGTTCTCAACCTGTGACACCACCTGTTTGGGGTGGCGTATCAGATATCCTTCATATTAGACATTTACATTATGATTCGTAACAATAGCAATATTATAGTTATGAAGTAGCAATGTAAATAATTTTGTGGTTGGGATCACCACACATGAGGAACTGTACTAAACAGTCACAGCACTAGGAAGGTCGAGAACCACTGCCCTAGAGTGTGTCAGGATAACTATCTTACTTGCTTGGCTTTTAGCTCCAAAAGTTCATAGCAAAAGGGAGTGCACCAAGGGTCTGAAATGGGACAGCTGCCAAAAACAATTTTCAAATGAACGACATTGCACGTTTACAAATGTAACATGAGGTGCTCCTTGGTACATGACACATGTGCACAGTACATGTGTAAGAGTGTTTGTCAACACGTGAGTGATAGCCTGTAAGTAATCCCCATCTTAGTAACACCGGCAGAAAGGACGAGCTGGGCTCGGCATCCTCATTAGCATACTGGATCTGCATCTCTTCAGATCTGTGGTTCTGTTTATTGGTCTTAGAATAATTTTAGATTGTAGAGCAGGGTTGGTGGATCAATGTCGTCCTCCAACTTCTCCTGATGTTGGTATCTTAACATAATCACAGTCTGTGAGAACTACGAACAGACGTGACTATAACATCATTAACTCACAAGAGTTCACGCCCCCTGCTTACACCAAGACCCACACTGTGCTGCAGGCCCCTTGTCCTGAGGTTCCGCCCACATTTGACATTGTTCTGCCTTTTCTCATCTTGGTGACTGTGAGATATTTTGAGAGCATACTCAGTTATCTCCTAGAGGAAAGTGCTATCCCCACTCTACCAGTAGACACTGAGAGCAGTATTGTCTGAGGGCAGTCCTGTCTTTTTCTTCCCCATGAACTGTTCTGTCCTCCCGTGTGATTCGTCAGCTTTGGACTAAGTGGCTGGTGTGAGCTCGACTTTAGAGCATAAACACTGTGTGGAGCACACAGCAGGATGCTGCAGCATCCAGAGGAATTGATTGCTCAGGTGACCAAAGACAGCAGTGCTGTGCGTGTGTACGTGTGTGTGGGGGGGCGGGGGGGGTGGTAATCTATGGCCTGAAGTTACAGAGATGGTAATCTGAGATTGACAGGTGCCACACATTGGCCCCACTTCATTTCCTACAGGTTAAAATGCTACAAGTTAGTGGGTGTCCACATTCCAAACACTCCACGACCCCATTAAACTGTAAGGATTCTTTTTAGCACATACCTACAGGACATCTACAGCTCTAAAACGGCGACTCCACCCTGGTGAAAACAGCGGTCGCTGAAGGGCTATGCCATTACTGCTCACAGCCCACTGGAGGAAGAAATTGGTTAAATGATCTCCTGGACCCCTTTTTCTTTTGGAAATATAGCCATTGCTTTTATAATAAACAATTAAGCTAGGCACATCTTAGTCTATTTATAGCGCCTAATTTGCAATGTCGGACTTCACTTCATTTGCAAGCAAAAACTTTCTAGTGTACAGCTGAGGCTGAACCGGTTGGGATTCCACAGGCCTGTCAAATTTACATAAGTAGTAGCCACTGGGTACATTCATTCTGTGCATTTGACAAATAAGGGTTACTTTTGATCTTTTTATTTAATTCCAAAGCTATCAAAAGTAGACGCTTAGCATGTGCAGAGCTATGCACACTCCATAAACGAATTACCTTCCTTTCCCCCCCCTCCAAAGGAAATAATTGGTGCTTCGTCCCTGTTGATGCTTAAGTGTTTTTCAGGATAACAACTGCACCCAAGAGGGAGAGAGGTTCCCTTGTCGTGCAGTAGGAAGACGGTTTGTCCAGAAACATTTGTCACATTTATCCAGAGAAGCAAACATCTGGAGTGTAAGTATAGTCCACTTTAAATAAAAAATACACTTCTGAAAACTAAGAAGCCATTATAAAATCAAGAATAGACTGTCTACTTACCTACCTGAGAGATAAATTTATTATGTCATTTTTAATTCGCTTTCTCCTCACAGGCTCAAAGCATTTGTTCTATAATTCACATTCTTTGAAAACTGCATGCTGCATAGGCTCTGTGAAACAGTGTCCATCCCTCCTTTGCAGGTGAGACTGGGCCTCTCATTATGTTCCACAGAGATCTTGGGAGTTTATCACCAGAATGATTCAATAATTACCAAATTTTTAAACAAGCAAGTTGCTCTTATTTTTTGTTATTTCCCCCTGCAATTTATCTGTCGTTAGCAACCAAAATAAAATCATATTTGATGTCCATTTACCAGTGAATGGATTCTAATCTAATTAAATACAGTTAAGCGATATATTTCTTCCTAATGAGATACAGGAAATATGAATATTCTATATTTTTTTCAATTAGTTCTCCTCCCTTTGCATGTAAATTCAACAAAAACAAAGTAAGCTGGACCAGCATGATAGGAAAAAGAGATTAAGAATGAGCAGGCCGATATAAAAAGGAGAACAAACCAAAGACATTTATAGACACTCTCCTTGCTGAGGCAGGTGCCAAGGGAAAGCTGATGTCTTCCTGATCACACTGTCCGATTGGGGCTAAGGCTGCCACGGTTAATCTCCATCTTACACTTGGCTGCAGAGTTTCGAGCAGACCAATCTGTCCCTGAAAATCTGTCTCCCCATCTGCAGAAAGATGATAACTTCCATACCTGCCTTATATGGTTGTATAAATTAAGTTATATAATCAAAGTAAAGTGAACAGTGGTAATTCTGGCACAAATTAAAGCCTAATTAAATGCTAGGTCTTATACCCATCATTATTTCAAAAGTCCAAAGTTACATAAATGCATCTTATCTTTTTAACATCCAACTCTTACGCTCCTTCTTAATTTAAATCTACAGTACGTCTCTTGTGAAGCAGGGTAAATATATATTTTTTTTAATCCTTGAAAATTAATTACACAGAAAGCTACTTAAAATGACAGGTTTGGGCTGGTGACATGGATCAGATGGCAAAGGTGCTTGCCACCAGCTTGGCTGCTGGAGTTCGGTATTGGGAACTTACATGGTGGAAGGAGAGAGGGAGCTCAGCTGCTGGAGTTCTGTATCGGGAACTTACATGGTGGAGGGAGAGAGGGAGTTTCCTCGACTCGTCTGCTCACTTCCACAAGCTCACTACAGCATGCCCACGCACACACACACACAACAAATAAATAAATGCAATATGTTTTTTTATCACAGGCTTCCAGGCTATTTTGAAGAACATGGTTCTGTTTATTCAGTAATATGCAATCTGTGTGTGCTG
This sequence comes from Peromyscus californicus insignis, assembly GCF_007827085.1. NCBI lineage: Eukaryota > Metazoa > Chordata > Mammalia > Rodentia > Cricetidae > Peromyscus > Peromyscus californicus. The sequence continues at coordinate 4,303,486 of NW_026294534.1, forward strand.
ATCCTTAGTACACAGTGTTTAAAAAAATCCTTATTTCTGCATTCTAGGCCTTACTAAGTGCTGTTTCCTGGGGTATCAGCCCTACTAAGTGCTGTTTTCTGGGGTATTTTTAATTCTTCTGACTTAGTATGATGTTAAGTTGAATAGAAATCACTCCTCTTAGTTAATCTACTCACAGTAACGAAGAAATAATGATTCCAGGACCGTAAACCATTTGTTACTCACAAGTGAAAAGAGGCAGGGGAGGGTGCTATGAGTTGTATCAAAAACTGGAAAACCAGGAAGGTTCCTGGCTTTTGATTTGGAACTGGGAAGAGTATCCATGTCTAAATGGCTCAACACTGGTTATTCTGAAACATGTGGAATGTGGTATTATTGTGGTTTTGTGTGTTGCCTTTTCAATAAGAACTTGCTTAATAAACTTGACATTTGAAGTTATAGAAAAAGTCACCTCAAAGACAAGTTTCTTTGCAGAAAATCTATGTCCCCAAAGATGAACATACTGATTCCTCACCAAATGGGCTGGGAAGACAAATCAGTTCAGAATAGCAGTAGATCAAGGTGATCCCTTGTTTCCAATTTCCCACCTCATCTACTCAAGTGAAGTGACAGGGAAGTTACATCATTTGTTGTGTGTGGTTTGGTCGGCATTGTGACGGGGCTTGCTTGTACATAATGCTTTCCATGACTCAGAAACCCCTTCTTAATGTCCTCTCTGGGAAAGACTTGTCAAAACCCCTACATCCAGTCATTTATTGATTTCTCAGTGAAGTTGCTCAGTTCCTGACCCTCATCTTGCTAACTCTGGGACCTGTGACAGTCACCTGAACTCTGCTACAGTACAGAAGTGCCTTGAGGACCTGGTTGCCTGACTATCCTCATGGGGCTCTCAAAACTCCATCATAAATAAATATGATCAGAAACATCTCACTAGCCACTTTCAAAAGTTTTCTAAAATATCCCATTCAGGAACTTACCTATACTTCAAAAAAAAAATGCTTAGATTATACACCAAGGGCCTAAGGACCCGGGAAAGTATTCAAGCTGGTGGGCTGTGAGAAAGGGAGAGCCCAAGTGGCAGTGCTCAGGAAAGACAGACCACAGACAGCTTCTCCTGCAGCAGTGAGCAGTCCAGACCAAAGAATGTCACCTTCGCCTGCAAAGGCCGCTGCTCGTCTGTTATCTGTGTTCTGGAAGAAGAGACACAAGAGCTTCTAGATCTGCTTCAGGAGCTGCTTCAGATTAAAAGGATGGTGACAGATGGATACATTTCTGGGCAGAGAAATGGAAACCCTGGATCCAGGCCTTGGAGTTGTCTTAAAGGTCTTAAACATTCAGATGCGTTAATGGCAATTTAGTCATTTTCTAGAGTGAGTGAAATGTGAACACTTTAAAACAGAGAGAGATTTCCGTGTGAGTTGATTTGTCCGGCTCATTGGCCACAGGTGAGATATAACATCTGACTGAGTTTTTGCCCCAAGTTACTTCCATCTCACAGCACCCAGACAGCATTCCCTCTGATACTTTATAAAGCTGAAGCTGCCCAAATAAGACATGACTTATCTTCACACATTTAATGGGCTACTGTCAGCCACAGCTGATTGGGGTTCACCGCTCCCTGTCTGTGGCTCTCTTTTTGACTTGAAAGCAGTCTGCTAGATTAGGGGGAACAAATCTTCAGGGGAAGGTTCTGGAGACGGGAGACCTCTCAGACTGTTCAGTATCTGGAAAGGAATCCCCTCTGCTCCATGCATGCTATGACACCACACTAAAAATCAGTTTTGATCTAAGGTTGACAGAACCACGGTATCACAAAAAGCCAAGCCTTCCTCAGCAGAATTACAGACTGAGCATGTGTCCCTCATTCGTAAGTCTGGAAACTGAACAACTGGCTAGGCAGGTTCTCTGATTCTGTGGCCAATTGAATGCATACATATTTTCAGGATACAAAAGCCACAGTACACTTCCTATTCAGTTTAAGAGGGAGCGTTGGAGGCTGTGAGCAGTCTCCAAGGCCATTTCCATCACTTCCTTCTTCATCCTGGCTCTCTGAAGCAGCCTCTGCTGCCTGCTGCCTGCCCACCCTCAGCACACACCTTGCTGGCTCTGTTCCCCACTGGTAACACTCACTAACAGTACTAACCTTCCCCACTGATTCTCCAAAACAAACAGATTGGTAATCTTTGGTCTTGGTATTAAAGGATCAGAGGCATAATGTAATGCTCCCAGAGTTTCTCTTACAGTACTTAATCATTTATAGCACAGAACATTTGAAATATACTCAAAATAGATTTCTTTGCAGCTCTGAGCTCATGTAAGAGAAAAGCCATCATGTATATTTTATTACCCAGAATATTTCATGTCCGTTGACCAGGGCACTGTACTGAGATATGAAAGCTTACACATCTCTATTTTTCAAAAGCTCTATGATAGGAGCTGCGTTTGAAAACTGTAGGCTACTGAGACATGCTTATGCATAACTCTGTGTTATTTTCTTATCCACACACTTGCCCTAAGTTGGGCTCTTTTCAGATATGTTAAAATTGGGAAGAACGGTTCTATTTAAATCAGACACAGCTATCGTACTGAACAACCAGAATTTAACCCACGGCTTTACAGCCACAAGGAACAGTGCATCTTTCCCTGGACAGAGACGCTGTGGGATTTTTAGTTCATGGATTTTCAGTCATCTTGTTCCAGCTAGTAAAAGTAAAGCCTACTTCTCCACAGCTTCTTCAAGAAACACAGATGTTGGAAAAAGAAAGAAAGAAGCCCGAGAACAAGGCTTGTCAATGCTGCAATCCCACATGAACTGGACTTCACTTACTTGTTAGGACAAAAAGATCTTCCTGGTTAACAAAGAAAAAAATAAAAAACCAACCTCAAGACAAGGCAGCCACACCCCTAGGGGACAGCATGATGGTAACAGCATTTGTAAACTGTCTCTTCATGCATATGAAAAACCAGAAGCCAAGATAATCCTTTAGTCACAAGAAAACAAGTCAAAAGCATGATGGCAATAATAAGAAAAATGAAAACAATCAATAGATCTCTACATCAGCCATTTCTTCAAGAGCTTATGAAACACCCAACCTACTGAGCCTACAATCATCTCTGAGATGCTGACGAAGGACGTGGATGCAAATGTAGTCACCACCATGAGCCAGTGGGGTGTCCGGTGACACAGCCTCAGAAAGTTTGTCCTTCTGTTTTGTGTCCTTTCCATTCTCTTCTGTGTGAGGGGTTTCCTCCCTCCTGTGGGGATGATATTCAGCATGGATTCCAGAAAGTGCACCCTGTCTTCTCAGGTGAGGAAAAGTGCTCTTGGCACATCATGATTTCAAGCCACAGTACTCATTCAAGAAGCATAATTCCCACACCCATGAAATAGTAGCCAGGGACACACTTTCAGGAGGCCACCCTGGACCTCAGCTTCCTAGCCCTGGCTGTCCCTGCCTTTCCCAGCTTGTCTCCCTGTCTTGCTAAATTCCTGTATCCAAGTCATAAGCTGAGCAGCTGGTGGGCAGAAGTAGATGCTTCTAGCTGGATGCTGTATGGCCACTTGAAGCCCCGCCCTTCTTCTTGAGAGTCACCTCTGTAGGTCCTCTCACCTTGGCCAATGAGTCAATGGTACAGTCGGGGAAAGGGCATCCTCGCTGAATCCTTAGTCATCTGGATGGTCACCAGCTCCATTACAGGCCATTTTGTTCCTTCAGCGGCACTAGTTCCTAGCACCGAATGAGAGTACATACACACATGCACTTAAATAATCTTTAATGCACTCGTGTGCGCGCGTGTGTGTGTGTGTGTGTGTGTGTGTGTGTGTGTGTTCAAGAGCAAGGGAAGAAAAAGGCAGAGAGAGAGAGAGAAGAACTGAGGATTATTTTTATCATTCTCAGCTTGCTTCTTTTCTATGTGTTCAGTTCACAGCTTGTTTTGAGGTGGTGTCTTTTGTCTTGGGACCTTGGCAGGTGCCCGGTGAATACGCTTCTGTTTGGTGTTCTGTTACACTAAGATACAAGAAAGATCTGTAGAAAGCAGGCAGGGAGGGTCCATGGCTCTAGGAGGGAGGTAAGGTAAAGACAGCCTTGAGGGTCTGGGTAAATAATGGCTAACTTTAGGGATGCAAAGATGTGCGAATGGCGATATAACAAGGTCCAAAAAAAGAAGGGGAAGGGATGGAAGGCAAAAGGGAGGAAATTCCTCTTCTCCACAGAAACCAATAACCGACTTTTCTCTAAGGTCTTTGTATGAAAGCATGACTTTCCAGAAAGCACTAATGGGAAGTGGAGGAAGGCTGGGGAGGTGGGGCCCAGTGAGAGGGTTTTAGGTAACTGGAGGTCACACCTGAAGGGGATCCACCCATGTTCTCGTCCCTTTCTCTTGGCCTTCAGGCCACAAGGTGACTACAGTGTATTCTAGCCCAAGGCAACCCAGCACCAATCACAGATAGGAACCTCAAAGACTGTGGAACGGTGCTGGAATGTTGTCTGGTTTGAACCTGTATAGGTCCTGTGCATACCACAGGCTCTATGAGGCTACATGTACACCAGCCATGTTTCTAGTAGATGTGGTTTCCTTGGTGTCTTCCATACTCTCTAGCTCTTATCCTTCCTCTTCCTCTTCAGCAGAGTTCCCTGAGCCTGAGGGACTTGATACAGACATCCTATTTAGGACTGAGTATTCCAAAGTACCTCACTGCATGTGGTCCAGTTGAGAGTCTCTGTTAATTTCCATTTACTGCAACAATAAGCTGGGAAAGTAGGTGTTTTCCAGTGAAATATCACTGAGTTTATTAACCCTCGGGGGAAGGCCACATACTTAGGAGTTGTTGGTCAACAGAAAACAGATCCAGGATTTTGTGTGTGTGCTTTTTAGTTTTTGTTTTCTTTTATTGATTGTAAGTTTGGTTTAATCTTACTTTTTTTTCATTTTTCTTGTTTATGTGCTTGTTTTGGGAGAGAAAGAAAGTGAAAAAGAATCTGAAGTTGGTTGGGGAGAATGTGGGAGGAATTGGGGGAGGGAAATATGATAAAATTATATTGTTTACAAAATTTGAATAAAATATTTTTAATTTTTTTTGTTCTCAATTAAAACCTTATCTATAAAACTATATGCAACTAAAGTCAGTTGGCTGACTGAAATTATAAGAGAATTTGGCTTATATACATTTCTACATTTTTGTAAAAATATATTTCATATTAGTCGGGTGTATGCATGTGTGTGTGTGTGTGTGTGTGTGTGTGTGTGTGTGTGTGTGTGTGTGTGTGCAGGTTCCCACTGAGGTTATAAGGGGGCATAAGGGCCCTTGGAGGCAGAGTTACAGGCATTTGTGAACTGTTCAGTGTGGGTGCCAGGAGCCAAACTCTGGATCTCCCATAGAATAGTAATCGCTTTTAGCCTCTGAGACATCTCTCCAGTCCTTTAGTGTTTTGAGCATCAAAAATAATGAGGATTCTAAGGTTCTGTCGAAGACTGTTACGAAAGCACTAAAAGAAAATCACTGCATGGTAAGTGAAGAGGAGGTTGTATTGCAGCCCAGAGTGGCGGGACTCTCATGTGGGGTAACATGGTGCTGAGACCCCTCCAGTGATTATGTACCTCTGCAGCAGGTGCTTCAATAAGCTGCGTCTCCTTTTCGCTTAGTTACGCTCTATTCAGCAAATTATTATTCCAAGGCATGCTCACGGGAAGGTATTAATTAGAACCTGTTATCTCTGTTTTACTAGAAAACACTAGTTCAGTAACTTATTAGAATAGTGCTTGGACATTTTTCTGCAGCTTTCCAACTCATCTGGCAGAGAGTAGCTAATGAACTCGAGAAAAATTCCAACAACTTAAAACACGTAAGGACTGAATAAAATGTATCTTTTAGAAAGATTTATCTTTTTAGTGTGTGTGTGTGTGTGTGTGTGTGTGTGTGTGTGTGTGTGTGTGTGTGTTTGTGTTTGTGTGTGTGTGTGTGTGTGTGTGTGCACCACATGAATGAAAGTGCCTGCAGAGGCCAGGAGAGGTGATCCCCTGTAATTAGAGTTATAGGCAGTTGTGAGACACCCAATAGAGAACTACATCTTGGCCCTCTGCAAGAGCAGCAAGTGTTCTTAACTGCTGAGCCATCTCTTCAGCCTTGAATTGGATATTTTACTGTCTAAACTGCCCTTGTAAGTGTAAAGGAGTTGTAGTGTGTCCAAACAACGTATCACTCAAATTGGGATACTTTTGAGAGTGAAGGGTGAAGGGCATCACTGGGTGATCTAAGACAAAAAAGTAAACTAAGGTCTTGTAAGGTCTGCATGTACACAGTTTAGGTCCAATGCCAGGGTGAGTGATGTCAAATCATCTAATTTCACCAGGAAGATGTTTCCTTAAAAAGATTTATTTTTGAAACAAATCTACTTCCAGAACTATCATGCATTGTTAGCATTCTTGTATCTTCAAGGGAAATCACTGTGTTGCAGATTCATGTTCTCATAAAAATATCTATGATGAATTTCCATAAGAGAAAATACAAGGAGATAATTATGGACAGTAGAGCACCAGCAAAAAATGGATGGGTCATTCTGGGTGGGTGGTGGCAGCCAGCTGGTGTCTGGAAGAAGCCATGGGAACAAAAAAAAAAAAAAAAATAAGGAGGAAAGGCTGGAAGAGCCAGTGATTTTCAGTTACCATCAGCAAGAGCAGCAGAGAATTTGGCAAATGGAAGTCTTAATGGGCAGGTATAATAATGGCCTTTTCAGCAAATTAGAAGGCATATTTTAACCTCCTATCCTATGTAAAGTGTTAAGAGAGATTCAAAAGTATAAGGCATTGTTTCCTGTACTAAATAAATGAGTGAGATTTGGGAAAGCCATGTGAGAAATGAAATTGTTGATTCCAAAGAGTGCTTCTATTGAATGACAAGAAAAACTGAGCCTATCTGTGACTGTCTGTTGCCTTTCTGTCCATCACAGTAGCCAGCTGAAAATGTTTCTTTAGACATGAGATAACCTTCCATGTTATGCTGATTGAACCACATCTACATTATGTGCCCACCCTTTCTGTTGCTCACGGAATTGACTAGTTTCTGTTCCATTGTTGGATCTGGTGGGGGTGGAGGGGCTTTAGAGATCAAGGTCTCCCAACACTAAAGTTACAGCCATGTCTTAGGGAGCAGATGACAGCCTTCCTAATGACTCTGAGTATCACAGGAAGGTGTAAGTAACACACACTTCCTGATAGTGACCTAGGAATCTCTGAGGCCAAGCTTTTAATATCTGTCACCATGAGCTGTGGATATGTTGGTCTGTGTGCAAAGGGATTTCTGGATAAAGACAATGTAGTGAGAAGTTGCCAGAATTAATTGACTTGTTTCAACACGATTATTTGCATGTACACATATATGTGTGTAAAGTATTCATATAGACATGTGGCAGTACGTAAGGTCATGATAAAAGAAATCAAGGAGATCTTAGGATCATATTTAGGAGATCAAGTCAACTGTTAGAGGAAAGTCTAGTACATGAGACTCTTGAGTCTAAGGTTATAGCCAGCATGGCCTCCCATGCTCTGTCCCTCAGCTGACTGGTTTTTGAGGCAGTCATTCCAACAAGGAGCCTTCAAAGGGGGCCATCTTGAGCTTAGTGCTCCATGTTCTATCTGTAAGAATCTCTGTGTCCTGTCAGCTTCTTATAGCATGTAGCTAAGTCCCTTCTTACTGAGCTCTATATTTCCATTTGTTTCTCTGAGCCTCAGAGATAACAAGAAGGAATAATTAGGAAAATTTCAGGAATCTAGGTTTGTTCTGTGGACTCCCGATTTTAGAGTAAGACTATGTGCTACAGAGTGTGAAGGGGGCACAGCTGGAAGGTGTGCTTCAGACCTAAGAGAAGGTTGCAGATGATGTTGAAGGACTGGAGCCCACTATCTACATGTTCACATTGGGTGCTGTCCATTGGACTGAATATTCTTAACTTGTCAGACCTTGGGGACAGAGGTGAGTGCTAGAAGTCAGGGTCTTCCTAATATTCATTGCACTCCCATGGTACTTCTGACTTAAACAAGCAGGCTCAAGAAATACCTTGATATCATCCAATCAAAAATGACTCTTTGGTATGGCTTTGTCCTTGGAGGCCAGCCCTGGGATCCATGTCCAGCATGTTTCCTGTCTGTCTGAATGTCTGTCCACATTTTAAGAGTACTTGTTCCTAGTACATAGCTCCCTTCACTTTGACTTTGGAGCCTCCTGGACATGTGGCATTGAGTTCACGTCTTTATTTCACGTTTGGCACACCAAAGAATCTGCACCTTTTCTTAACTTTATGAGTAGAACCTGAGCCACGACATCAGCCGAATTATCTACTGGTCAAAGGAAAGGGGGAGTTAAGAAGACATTTTGATATATAATATTAATATGACTCTCTATTTATAGGAAATTTTAATATCCTCCAAATAACTCAGGGATTGGCATATGAGGCTGATGAGATAAATGATGGCCATCTTGAAAAGCTAAATTTGGAGCAGTTACTATGCTGTTATGTAACTGAACTTGTTACAGATGAACTTGATTGATTTTTGTTCATCCTCCTTCCACCAACTTGATAATGTTCCAGAACCAGATTAAAAATGGCCAATTCTTGCTTTACCATTACTATCCTTTCCAAAATTTATATTTGGTATTTTCTTTCAACTTCATAGTGAAAGGTACAGTCCTCGTGTTTAAAAAGTCCATTTTGAAGGAGAAACTATGGAAGGCAGTCTTCTATTTTTTATTATTTCATCTCTCTGGATCAGTAGTTACAAAATAGTCATTGTTATAGTGCTCCTATTTATCCAAAGTATTCAGAAAATCCATGTTATTTTCCCACTTAATCCAGTAAAGGAGACATGGAATCTTATATGTGGGTATTTAAGACTTATTTCACATAAATAAACACACAAAATATCTCAAACAATACAAGTTGAAAAATAAAGTATAGTCCTTGTGAGTATAAATCCTCCTCACAGATGTTTCTGGAAACTAACATGAATGTTTTCATTGTTGTCCTTCTTGTGTAAAATAAGTGAGCAAATATGTCAGTGAGTCTTTACCAGATGGAAGTCAACACTTATTGTTGCTTCTAAGGCAACTTTTGTCCACATGTTATTGATAATAAGCAAATGGCTGCACATCATAGCCACTAACTGATAATCAGGACTGTATTGATTGTCAACGTGTATCCAACACACAGGACATGGATTGGTATGTACTCAGTACTATATGAACACAATCACTAATTGAAGGCTAGCAAAGCTGTGACCATGATGGTTGTCCAATTTCAGACATTAGAGAAACAAAGCCATTATCCTCAAATATCTTAACCATTAGGAGGCTCTCTTTGCTCATGGTTCCAAGTTTGTTATGTGTGAGGATGATTACAGAGAATGATAGGAAAGTTCTACAGTTAGAACAGAAAGGTGAAAAAATCTCTAAAAGACGGATTTTTCTGCCTGATGCCAATGCCCATGAATGGTATCCCCATATTCTGCACATGCTAGCTCTGCCACCTCAGAGATTACAGACATGTATGGAGGCAAAGACAGAAACACGAGAAGTAGTCCATCAACTTTCACTTATTGAGAAGCCAATAATATGGTAAACTGTATGGAAAACACATACCCCAAGGAAGGTAGCAATTGTGCCATATTCTAGGAATGTAATGGTGCTGTCGAAGCCTTTATATAAACATGTGTTTGTGTGTCTCTACACAAATAAAACATTCCTTTGGGTATAAATAATAGCAACTCCAAATGTAATGAGATGTTTGATAGTCATAATTGACTCAACCTGCACTGGAGTTTCCTGAAGTAAGTGAATCAAAATGAACAAAAAGAAAGCCTGTATATATGCTCTCTCTCTCTCTCTCTCTCTCTCTCTCTCTCTCTCTCACACACACACACACACACACACACACACACACACACACACACACTGCTGATGGTTCAGCTCCATGTCTTAGCTCCATGTCTTCTCAAAGCCCCATGGTTCTGGCCAGCTCACCATGGTAACACATCATCTACAGCCGTGGTTCACAACCTGTGGATCCTGACTCCTTTGGGAGGGTCAAACAACCTTTTCACAGGGGTCACATATCAAATATTCTGCATATCAGATATTCACATTACAATCTGTAACAGTAGCAAAATTACATTTATGAAGTAGCAACAGAAATAATCTCATGGTTGGGAGTCACCACAGCATGAAGTCCACCATTAGGAAGGATGAGAACCACTGCTCCAAAGCATTCCAGCATTCTGACCAGCCAAACCTTGATTTAGTTTCTCATTCCTGAAAGTGTGCAGATCTATCTCAGCAACACCCTCAGAGTTTAAAGTAATGAGAAATATTCTGAGATGCATCATGAAGAGGAAAATTAAGTAGAGAATACTCTCTAATTCTTACCATTGATTTATATAAAAATGCCTAATTAACTGTTATGATCCTTCCTTCATAAAAATAACATTGAAAAAGAGACCTGCTGGCTAGTATGTAGGTGTGAATTCCCAGCACTTTGGAAGCTGAGGACATATCGTAAGTTTGAAGGCATCCTAGAGCCCAGACTTAGATCTAGACTAAAGAACTACGACACAAAAACAAAAAGAAACAAAACGCCGGAGGTGAGCAATAACAAGAATGTCCTGGGTAAGCTCCTGTCTCAAAGTTGCATCATTTATACCCAGCAATCATTGTCTACAGTTGTTAACAATTAATGGTCTTTTAAAAAGACAATAATGAGACAGCAATCTTTCTTTTTACATAACTGGACAAGGCCACAGTATATCATACAAAAAACATTAGAATCAAAATTCTGCTACTTGTCCATAATAACACTCACTTAGTACTATATTTACTTTATGCTTCTACCTCAGAGTAGTACACTCAAGTATTTAATTGCTTAATTAATGTCTCACTGATCCTCTATTTTTCAAACACAATTAGGCATATTAACATGTATGAATTCAACTTACTTTCAATGATTTATGCAAATTTAAGCATAGGTTGGATTCTTTTTTTAACAGCAGATCATTTACTTGTGGTTTTTCTTACATAATTATGCTTACCTTAGGCACACTTTAGGAATAGCTTAGATTTAAAGGCTAAACCTCCAGGAGAAACTGGCATTCAAGTGTAATTCTTGGAGGTCCAAATAAAGACTTCCATCTTGTCTGGGCCAAGCCGGAAAACCTGTATGTCTAGTAAGTTCTAGGCTGAAACCCTCATTTAGAGGCAACATCTGAGGAACTATACAGAACTGCAGAACTCAGCCTGGTCCTGGTTCTTTATTTTCTTGATTGCTGATGTTGGAATTTAAATGAGAACCATCACTGGTGCCTAACATTGATCAGGTGACAACAATATCATCAGGTAGTCCAAATTAAAAGTCGGTCAGTTCCTGTTGTTTTATTCCCAACCAACTTAAGAAATAAAAGTAAAGCCTTAGGGAACTACTTCTGTTAAAATCAAAACATTTCACATTTTTTTCTAGGTGTCAATCAATATTATTTATTTTTAACTTCAGTTTGGGGACAATTCAGGAAAAGTTGTCTCTGATGATTAATCCTCATAGTCAACCTAACTGTGTTTAGAATCACTGAGGAGATGAACATGTGTGCCTGTAGGAGTGTCTATGAGGGAGACTTCAGAGAGGATTGACTGGGCTAGAGAGAGACCCACCAAAAAGGAGCAGTATGGTCCACGGGCTGAGGATGCAGGCGGAATAGAAGAGGAATGAGGAGAGGTCATTGAAGACACAGTTCCCTTCCCTGATTCCTTTCCAACATTCTCTGTGAGCGTGCTGGTGGGTGGATCCCTCGGAACCTGTAAGCCTAAGCATGCTACCCTTCCCTTCAGTGGTCTCAGGCAGATATTGGAAAAAATAACGAATGTATCCAGATGCAACGTTTGAAAAAATGTGTCAGATTTTCAGGAGCCATTATTCTGTACACTCAGTAGACTTGTACTGGTTTTTTAAAACATACAGCCTATTGTAACTTTTATGTTGTCAAAATAAAGTGGAGGGTCATTTACGTGTTAATGCATTCATGGTGCGGGGGCGTGAACTGAGAGCCTTGCTCCTACCATGCAAATATTCCACCACTGAGCTGCCTTCTGGCTCAAGTGGAGCTTCTTCAATCAAAGTATCTCATGCGCATCTTTGAAATATCTCAGTCAGCAATGACATGTATGCTGTTTAGTATTTTAGGACTTTGACAATAAAGCCTATTGAGAAGGAAAAACAGAATTCGATCTTTATAGAAGCAAGAAAAGAATAGGAAATAAATGTACTAAACAAAACAGTGAAGTTTTCAGCCATCATCCATAGTTTAATTCTGATTTTCTAATAACAAGTGTTAAATTAAATATCTCCACTCATGGGAAGCATCTGCTATAGGAACTATTTTTAATTGGAGCTAAATTTATAATCTATACCAGAACTGTGTGATTGGGCAGGTCTGTGGTTTTGAGGCATCTCAAATTATCAAAACAGTTACAAGAATGATGATTGAAAATCAGTAAGTTTGCCAGGTGGTAGTGACCCACGCCTTTAATGCCAGCTCTCAGGAGGCAAAGGAAGGCATATCTCTGTGAGTTCAAGGCCAGCCTGGTCTACAGAGAGAGTTCCAGGATAGGCTCCAAAGCTACACAAAGAAACCCTGTCTTGAAAAACAACAACAACAACAACAACAACAACAAAAAAACAAAAACAAGAGAAAGGAAAAAAAAAAAGAAAATCAGTAAGTTTTCCCACAGAAAATACTTCAGACAAAAGTGATATGGACCGAATAACATAAAAGTGTGACAATCTGTGCTCTCAATTATTTAACATTTGCATATAAACAGTGATTTTCAGAATAACCTCCAATTAGCTGATTCCACTTTGCATATCCAGTTACCTCAGTACAGGTAACAACACAGGCTCTCTGTGAATTACTGTGCAGGATGATCAGAGTTAATTGAATCAAACTGTATTTTCAAGTTTTTAGAATATTTTGTTTTATAAAACAAGGAAACACAGAATGAAGCTTTGATGAAAATTGCAAGCAATTATATTTTTAAAAAACTTGAAAACTTTCGGCAAAGAAAGAGAGCCATCATATTTGGGAAAGATGTGGCCAATATGCGTACATGCTAAAGTGTATGAAGATATGGCGAAAGCACCCAGTCTCTGTCACTGTTTAATATTAAATGATTCATAAGAAGCGGAGAGGGGATCTATTTATTTTGATATGTGTGGAATTCGTTGGTTTTTAAGCTTGAGCCATTCCTTTTTATTTTTGCTCACAACCCTTTTAAGTCCACTGATCTCAGAAAGCAACTTTTGATAACTCATGCACAATTTTTAAAGTGACCTATTGAACAGTCTCTTCCATTCTTACCATTTTATCTAATAGAGAGATGAATTATACTGCTGATGGGATTTTAGCAGACATCAGTAATTTTCAGGAAAAAATATGTGTTTTATCTCACCTCTGAACTGTCCTTTCTTATGACTTTATAAAACTTACTATAAATTGAAATTTACCATAACACTGAATAAAATTTACTTTTGAATATGAAAAAATGCCATTCTCTTCGGATGGAGAGGCACTCAGTGATTCCAAACATTGGCTGTTTTTCCAGAGGACCAGGGTTTGATTTGTAAAACCCCCATGGCAGCCCACAAAGATCTTTTAACTTCAGCCCTAGGGGATTTAACACCCTCTTCTGTTATCGGGCACACAAGTAGACAAATGCATGTAGTCTAAACACCCCAGACACATTAAATAAATGAATAACACATAAAATGAATATTAAGAAAGAATTGTCATTCTCCGTGCTCTGTACAACTAGTACAATTGTTAGCAATGACATCTGTGGTGACTTATGCTGGGCCACACACAGAGCTTAGGAACAGGGCTCTACCTTTGACCTTTGAAGTATGCGCTCTGGATGGACTCTGGGACAACCACTGTCTTTAGTTATGCACCACCGTTGAGCCCACCAGACTCCAACAGATAACTCTCAACCTTGGTCACACAGTGTTCTGCTCAGTTTTAGCGGGTCACAAAAGAAAACGAATAGAAAGAAACATAAATAGGGATTTGTGGGGGGTGGGCAGAGGTTGTAGGGAGGTGGAAGTGGGCATGGTCTGTACATATGGTATATATGTATGTCAAATACTCATGTATGAGACAAACACACTTCCACTTTCCAGGTGCTGGGATTATCAGTCTTAAAGTTCTAAAGAAAATGGTGGCTCATGGCATTTAAGATTTTTCCGTAGTTAAAATATAACTACTCTGCTATTCTGCCAGGGCTCTCCATGACCTATTAACGGTAGCCCATCATCCCAACAGTGTATTGGACCTGAGGTAGAACTGCATAACTCACCTGTCAGTCACACAGAAAGCCCTACTTTGTGTTTTTCCCAGAATGACAGGTCTGGTTTCTTGTTCCAGGGTCATGCTCCTGCCTTGCACATAGATCTCGGTTCCCCAACCCGACTCCTGACTCTCTTATCTGTGTTTCATCTTTCTCTGACTTCTCATTATGGATCCACAACTGATGAAGATCACATCAAGGGGACATGCTGGAAACATGCAAAGTGATGTTTCTAATTCATTTATTTAAATTTTCGTATGTGTTTGATGTATTATCTGGTCCCTAGTCCCAGCAAACATGGCACATGTGTGCCTCCTCTGACACAATCCCTTATCTGGGTGCATGTAGGGGGCGGTTCACAATTTAGAGAGCATCTGTGAGCAATGTCAATGTCTGAAATGAAAGCAGTGATGTCTGACAGGATGAGATTTCTAGACCACTTCATCCCTGGCTTATTTGCTCTTGTTTAAAATAGATAATTTAACATTTCAAATGTGCTCAGAAGATGAAAAGGATGTGTCTTCCATAGCTTGCATGGCCCGTTTGATGCCATGCATAAGCTAGCTCCTAAGTCAGGCTTATCGAACAGGGAGAACAGGTACTCAATTGTTTTAATAAATGCTAAACACCGCAGGCAAGATCTTCCATGAGGAAGCCAATGTCTTTTCTCCCTCCACGTTAAAGAAAGGGACTCAGCTCTTTTTCAGGAATAATATATTTATGACCAAAAACTATATATGCTTTTCCTTTTCTCTCTGAAATAACAGAGTGTGTGTGTATATATATATATTTACTTAACCATGTTTATATATTATGGGAAATGTGTTCATAAAAAGCTATAGTGCACACAGAGGGTGGAAACAGAATTTTACATCATACCTTGGCCTCTTCAACTGCTTCAGAAAGCAGAAAGACTCAAGACACACAGATGGGTTTTGTTCTCTGGTTTTCCTCTTTTCTTTCTTTTATTATTGGTAGTCTAGTTTGTTTGTTTTTAGACAGCATTTTATGTAGTCCTTGTTAGACCTGAATTTCCACCTCTAGCCTCTACTCTTTGAGTCCTAGGACCAGCACCAGCCCAGGCTCACCAGTGTTAACCGTGGTTTTAGCCTGTAATTCCATAAATCAGTGTCCTATCGAAGATCTTAAACAGCAAAGGTTTATCTACCAGACACAGATGAATCTTCCTGAATGACAAGGTAAGGTATTGTCACAAGAAAGATGACAGTGAAACATGGTGTCACTTCCAATTCCACTTAAAAAAAAAGTAAAAAAGACACAAAGGAAAAGAAGACCCCTCATTCAAGGCAGGTTTTTCTCCTAATTAAAATTTATTTAAAAATTATATGCTGTAAAAATTGCAAGTTGGAGGTAAAAATGTGTCGTCCCTGGAGCAGAAACTGCTCGAGGTAGGAAGTTCATGGTCATGATCCCTGTGGCTCTCACTCATGCTGGATAACAAATCCCTGAAATGATGACAGTTTCAAACAATTTGCCCGTGAGAGGATGTGGCTCATTGTTGAGAAGAAAAAATAAATACATTAGTAAAGATTGCAATGCTCACAAAAGGCTGTGAAAGCATTTTTTCATGTTAAAATCGGCAAGGAGAGCAAATATAAAAGTCTGAACAAAGTCTCTTCCTGAGAAATCAAAAGTATGTAGCATTCGCTTATGAACAGTTTAGGGAACACGTTTTGATGCTACATGATAAATAGATGTCATCAAGGATGACATGAGATCAAGAATTTTCCTGAATATTCTTCATGATGAGTCCTTTTAAATTTTATCATGTATGTTTATCCGTTGATGGTTCCATACATGAATAGAATAGATTTTAGCCATTTTAGCCCTGTACCCTTTCTTGCTGTCCAGTCCTCCCTTCTTCTTCCACTGAGATTCTTCTGCCCACCAACTCCCTACTTTCTTATCTTTGAATGTGTGTGTATGTGTGGGTGTGTGTGAGTGTGTGTGCATGTGTGCTTGTGAGTGTGTTCCTCTCTGAGGTTAGTTGGGATTGCTTGGAGGAATTTTAAGATTGCTGCATGATAGTTCCTAAGAGTTCTGTTCTTTTTGTGTGCACTCTAACATTTGCTTTTGTCCCTAGGACTGACAGCCAGACACAGGAGGAGCCCCCAACTTGCTGCTGCCTCAGACAGCCATCAGTGAGTTCTATGTTCAATGGGAAACCCTGTCTAAAAATACGGTGGAGAGTGACAGAGGAAAACACCAGAGTCAGCCCTGCCTGGCCTCCAAACACACACACACGCACACACACATATACACATATTCACCACACACACACACACACACACACACACACACACACACACATACACATATTCACCACATACACACACACACACATATACACCACACACACACACCATACACACACATACACATATATACCACATACACACACATACACACACACACATACACACACACACCACACATATACACCACATACACACTACACACATACAAACACAAACACACACCACAAACACACACATACACACACACACCACACACATATACACACACACAACTCACACATGCACATCACATACACATATATGCACACACACACACACACACACACACACACACCACATACTCACACAAACATAAACAAGAAACAAAGTAAGACAAACGGATGGCTGTCTAGCACTAAGATCCTACTGCCTAAGCTCTGGGTGGTCACATGTTGCTTCACCGTTGGAGATGCTGAAGGGAGTGTGCTGTGTGGCACAGGAAGCTGCTGGATATGTGAGTTTTCTCTGACGTAAACAGTCTCCTCGCTGGCATGTCCCTTGTCTCTGCCACTGAGACACGAATGCGCTATCCCTCAAGCCAAGGGCGTATAAGGTGCTATTGGGAAGACACTGGCGGTGACTTGTGCCCTTGCATGACCTAGGAGGTGGACTTGACTTGTAAGAATAGGAAGGAGTGCTTGTGTATGTGGAGAACTTGATCAAAGGGTTAAACACACATCACACATACACACACACACACACACACACACACGACATACATACACGTATACACACACATTAAAGCTATTAAAACACTTGGATTTTTCTTGGGCAACTGGGAAGTCAGACTCTAAATGCCTCAGAAGGAAGTCTAAAGCAGACTTTTTTGTGTGATATTTAGGTACACACAATCTGGATTAAATGTCAACAGGTTTCAGGAGCTTCATGTCAGCTGTGCCCATGGATCTTATTTAGAAATATAAAGGTGGGAGAGTCCCGAAGACATGGAGGTCTCATGTCACTTCCAAACATGAGCTAAGAAGGCATCTAGCTCCTGCCTGGGGGTTTTCTCTCTGTTAAAACAAGGAGCTTGAGTTCTAGAAGGTCTGAGATGCCAGCTCGTGGACTCTCCTGTCAGAACATTTCACTGACAGAAAATTTAAAACAGATTCTGTCAGCCAATCAGCAACAGAAATGCTGGGACCTGCTCCTCTGGCACCCTGGGTATAGAAGTCACATGTTTCTCTCTTCCCTTTATAGAAAGGTCACTTCTCAGATTCCAAATCTCAGAGGGCGCTTGAGCTAAGTCTTGAAGGAGCACAAAATTCATACTACACACAGGTATTTAAGGAAGGGTGTGGGTTTTTTTTTTTTTTTAAATCTCAGCTTTGCTTTTAGAGATTCTTAGTTGTCAAGCTGAGGACAGGGTGCAGGTGGGATGTGCAATATTAAACTGACATGGAATCAAGGGCTGAGTCAGACATTCGGGGTCACCGCTCACTGCAAATGCTCGCCCGGGCACAGGGATGATGTATGTAATGGAGGGCCTCCGTGGCTGGCTCTCCTCTATCCTGCAGCTTAGTGAGAGACGCGGGTCTTCTCACTTGGCAGCTTGCAATTAGCATGTCGCTATGACAAACAGGATGCTAGAAAGGAAGAAACATTATACCGACAAACTTGCTGTACCACTTGTACACACTCCTTCACACATGCTCACACGCGTGCACACCCCTGCACATACATTCACACAATACACACACACACACACACACACACACACACACACACACACACACACACACACATGCCCGCCTCTAGCACTATCCTTTTACAATGATGTGTCCTTAAGAACCTAATTCCACAAGGATAAAAGTAGCATGGCATCAAGTAAGTGGAAGTTCACTGGAGTACAGCCATCCCGGGCATACAGAACAGCTCGGAGAAGGGCAAAGAATGCCAATGGGGCCTGGAGAGACAGCTCAGCAGCAAAGAGCACCTGATCTTCCAGGGGACCCAAGTTCATTCCTTAGCGCCAGTGCCAGGCTTAGGGGGCTCATAAGCGTCTGTAACCCCACCCTCAGGGAATCCTCTAGCCTTCCTGGGCACCTCTACTCACCTGCAAACACACCCACATGCAGATGCACACACCGACACCTAATTAGAAACTTTTAACCAACGCAGGAAATTCTACAGACAGGGAGAATGCTGGCGGGGAGCAGCCGTGGTGGAGGTCGTGGGGTCACAAACCAAGAGTGGCAGAAACAGAGCCCCAGGCCTCTCTTTGTCGACCGAGAAGAACAGGCAGCCTGTGATGTGGCTTGATTTTGATTTTTAAAAAACCCAGCACTGGTCAGATGATTCGTGAGTTCAGTTCACAATCCTGCAGCTGGACAAGCACAGCCCCAGGTTACTGGGACAGAGGTCTGCACTTTTGACACTTAAGCAGGCTTTTCATCTGAACCTCAGTTTTCTCAGAAACAAGGGCAGTGATAGCTAAAACTCAGTGAGCATCTGTTTACACCAAGCACCAGGCTGACCATGTCACAACAACTGTCTCGCTGTACTGCCAGATCTCAACTCCTGAGACTCCGTTAGTACTAGCGCTTTCATCTAATGGGGAAATGTGTTGTTGGGGGTACTTTAAAAAAATTGCTCTATTGGAGAGAAAAGGAATAGTCATTCTGCTTTGTCTGCAGGATGCCTGCCTGCAGCACAGGCAGCCGCTCATCGCCCATTTCTATATTGATTTGTTGTTGCTGCTGTGGAGCTGTGGCCACCGGACTCTCGGACTGTGGACAGTTTCTCTTCCCCACACTGTCTGTTTCCTTCACATGGGATTGTATTTGTAAATTATTTTGTCCCGTCACCACAGCAAGTTACAGTTGCTGGGCTGGTTCCTTACAGCATTCAGTGTGACATGAGGCTGTTTCACCCCAGAAGAAAACTGTTCATTCAGTTGTTGCTTCAAGAGTATTTACAGGCCGAGACGATGGAATGCGGTGAGACCCTGAGTCTGCGTGCCTTCCCGAGTCCTGACTCCAAAAGTATAGCCTCTTTTTTCTTCTTTCCTCTTAATTTCCCGGATGCAAACCAGACTCTGTGTGCTTTGCCTCTTATGGCATTTTGGGCTTAATGAAGCTACCTTCCGATTGCTGTGAGGCTACTTAAACAACCTCTATGCCTAACTAAACACACACACACACACCCATGTATGTATACACAACTTTATGCTCTTTATCTCCTTCTAAACACCTTTCCTGAACTGAAGTCCTGCTTTCAAACTCCACCTTGAAAAAGGATATTTATAACACTGTAAGATCAAGAAAATACAAATTTCTACCACTGAAGAGAACAAACCACTGTGCTTTTGTGGGGACCCTTCCAGTACCATCAGCAGAGAACCCTGGCATGAAAAACCCATCTCAAAGGGAGACAATGGCACTTACATTTTTTGTTAACCAGCAGAAACATCTTTTCTCATGATTAAAAAAAAATATGCTGAGATAAAATATGCTATCATCTCAGCTCTCAGAGTGAAAAAAAATGTTGCTTTTCACATCAGGAAGATATGATAAGAATCTCACATGGAATCTTCTTGATAAAAACTACATTACAGTTTTAAAAGCTTAACCTGAACTTGGCAAATGTGTTAATATTAGTCTTCTTGCCATAGGCAAGTATAGGGAACACAATGTAATGAAAGAATAATCCAGTTTTTATCTTCTGCCAAATTGAAAAGCAGCCTTTAACTTCTGAATGAAATACATTTATTATTATTCTTAGGTATGAATATATTTAGCCAAGTTTTCTGAATGAATAAAATTTGAAACTGATAGTGATTAAGCACTTAATTATAATTCCATGTCTTGCATAATAATTAAAAGCATACATACCAATATTATTAAGCTTATCCTTGAGTGTGTGAGACACTTCTGCATTTAAGCTTCCTCCCTGCCTAAGACCTGTGTGTGTTACAACAAGTAATAAATAAACAGCAAAATGGTTCAAGTAAATTATCAATCAATAACAATTATCAATGTTAAATAATCATTACAACATTTTACATCAAATATGTTAAAAACAAAAGTAATATAATAGAGGCGTGAATTCTGGTTACTGTGTGCAAGATTGTTTAGTAGGTAATAATAGAAAATGTCACCCATTTTTATGAGACACTTTACATACTAAATATTGTTTCTATCCCAGGCTATTTTTCTTCCACTTTGGTCACATATTGAGAAATATTAAGAACATAAACACAGATTAGAGAGA
Source organism: Peromyscus californicus insignis (assembly GCF_007827085.1). NCBI lineage: Eukaryota > Metazoa > Chordata > Mammalia > Rodentia > Cricetidae > Peromyscus > Peromyscus californicus. The sequence continues at coordinate 4,324,393 of NW_026294534.1, forward strand.
TGGCTCAATGGTTATGAACTCACTGCTCTTGCAGAGGACCTGATTTGTTTCCCAACACACAGATCAGGTGGCTCACAACCATTTGCAACTCTAGTTCCAAGGGATCTATCTGATGCCCTCTTCTGGACCCTGTGGGCACCTGCACTCATGTGGTGCAACCTGGTAAATGCTCGGGCATATAAATACACATAAAATAACAGTCACATAAAGACTATTCATGCATGTCTATTCTTCAACTTTTTATTCAATTTTCAACTTCTTAATGGGAATTTTGTTATATAAAAATATTTAATATTCTATTTATAAAATATTATGTACTCTAAATTGCTAAAGTAATCTTATAATTACATTCACTAAAAACTTCTCAGTGAAAACTATCTCAAACCCATTTATATTTCAGCACCTGAATAATTCCAAGTATCAATGAAATCTTTTATTATAGTAGTGGACTATGTTATTGTCCTCCTATAGACTAGGTGATATAATAGGTTTTAATAATTAGGATACAATAAAATTATCTGCACATGTTCATATTGATCCTATTTATTAAAAGGCTACACTGTAACCCTTGAATTTCAAAACTTAAATATCCCTTAAAAATTGCTAGGATAATGAATTGAAAATTGTCTGACAAAATCTTTGTGTATAGTAACCATCCATCAAGAGATATCACTGTTAACTAGACAAGAAGGATGCAGATTTTAGTAATTTGGTCAATGGAGTTTTTTTGAAAATGCCTAGTGCAGTGCTTTGGAAAACCACCCTGCTCTCTCCATTAATTTTGTAGCTGAAACTGAATTATACAATTCAGTTTGTAAAGACAAATACACGTTTTTAAAAAGAGGCCTAATCTTCGCCATTGAGTGTGAATAAGGTGATTGCTTTTCTCAAAGGCTCTACCCCAGCTAACTGGCAAAGCTCTCTTCTCTTTGAAATGTAAGTCTCCTTAAAGGATAGATAGGCTTTTCCCAACTCAATTTCTGTCAGGTTTATAACCAGGAATATCTTGCCCAAGGCCTTGGGAGCTGTTTCTTTGAAATATGAATGTGGAGGAAAGAGCACTCAGACTCCCATGTCTGAATGGGAGCATATGTCTACGTTTCATGGACGTGTGGACAGTTGGTTACAAAATGACCTGTTCTTGTGAAGAGCTGAGAGGCTTGCTTCTGCTCCAGACAAGAATAATTATTGAATACACGTAACAATTCCAAGCAACCAGCTGAAGGAAAGACGCACTGCATGACAAGGGCAGTCAAGCTCTCTCACGTGAAAAGCAGTTGTGGTTTATTCCACGGAGAGAGTCACAGCTGAGGAACAGCTCAGTTGGCAAACGCTTGCTATGTGAACAGGGAGAAGTGAGTTTGACCCCCAGAAGTCACATAAAAAAGCCAAGTGTGGTAGCCCCTGATTGTCATCCCCATGATGGGGATGCAGAGTTGGGCCAATCCCTGGGATTTGCCAGATAGGCAGACAGCCAACAGCTTGTCCAAATCAGAGAGTTTCAGGTAAAAATTGAAATACCCTGTCTCTAGTAAACATGGTGTGTGATGTGAAGAACAAAACATGAGGTTGATCTCTGGTCTCCCATGTGCACACACACACACACACACACACACACACACACACACACACACACACACACGCATACGCACACATACACAAACAAACAAACATATGCAATAGCAGTATTTTGCTACCCACGGGATGGGATTTCTTCCTATAGCCAGATTCCCTGCCGGGGGCACAATATCCTATGTCAATCCACATTCTCTACTAGAAGTGTTCCCTGTCTCTCATACATTGTAGAGATAGAGATTGTCTTTATTGTATTTCCACAGTAATTGCCAGATGATCCAGTTTTGTCTACCAACATTTCATTCTCTTTCCCTGAGGTTTTCATGTCCATTTCCTGCATTGTTTTCCCATGTAAGATTCATAGGTATTCTCTGGCACTCACAACAAGAGCAAGAATTGGACTGGGATTTCAATTGCATGTATACAAATTTATAATAAGTTCACATTTCTATACTTTCATGCTTCATATCAAGAACACGATGCTTCCTTGTTTATTCTAGTCTCTTTCATTTGTCCTTATTTTTTGTAAACATTGGACATTTGTCAAATACATGCCTGTATATATTATGGGAAATTGCTATCATTATAAAATTAAACTTGCCTGCCATTTTCCTCCCATTATGTGAAATAACTGATATCCATATGTGAGTAGGATGTTTATTTATTTATATGTGAATTACACAGTCAGTGTTCTCTTAGTCTTTTCCAGTCAGATGTCCATTCAATTACTTTGAGTTTTCCTGGGATGACATCACATTATTTCAATATCACTCCCAGTGAATTAGAATTGTCTTTAATTATTACTTCTTATCATTTTTAAATTTTAAATTTCTCATGTAAAATATTTTGATCATAATCTTTCTACTCCCCCAGTTCCTCTTAGGTTCCTCCCTCCCTATCCATCCCGTTTTGCAGTCTTTCTCTCTCTTTTAAAAGAAAACACTAAAACAAAAAAGGCACACAAAAATTTAAAAATAAACAAAAAGAAAGAGGAGGGGGGAAGCAAAATATGGAGTCCATTTTGTGTTTGCCAACTGTTTCCAAGCATGGGGCCTGAGGTATGGTTGTTCTACCCAGTGGAAAAAAATCAATTTTCCCTCTCCCAGCAGCTACCAATTGCAAATAGTTATTTTCAAATTGTTATTCACATATTTTTTATTCCATTTCATTGCATTTATAGAATAAACTGCCATGTGTAGTGCTTTATTTGAATGTTTCTGGGGCTTTGGGAACTGGAGCTTGGATATGGACATCTTCCAGCAGGCTCCTGCTGGGACACACAGCAATGGTGCCCATTTGACTCCACCGTAAGCCAGCCACTAGGGGCAGTATGCAGCTTCAGGGATGTAGCACATGGAAACAAGATGTCATCAGTCAGCACAGACAACCCAGAAGAACAGGGAAGAGCCAGATACCCTGTATATCCTGTTTGCTTTCAACAATTGAATGATTTCCTTAAAATTTTCACTCTAAGTTTTAGCCACAAGTTATTGGTGAAATCATAGTTTTATGTACATAGAGGTTTTTATTTTTTTTACTTTTACATCAGATGTCATGAGTGGAAATCATAAATATCCACATCATGGCAATACGTTTTCTATGTCTTGGAACATAGAACATTGGTAGAGCACTTGCCTAGCAAGTACAAAGTCTTGGTTGGGTTCCATCTTTAGCACTGTAAAATGTAAGAAATTAATTAGTAAATGAATTAAAAGATTTAATCTCTACATTATGATGTCCCAGAAGCAAGTGTTTCATAACTTTAGCCACACCAAATAAAAATCCAAATGATAAATTTTGGTGTTTTACTTAAAAGCCAACAGAAAATTGGTAGTCAAGAAATGCTGGCTGGTTCTAAGACAAAGTTTTACTATGCATAGTGACTTTGTATGATTTTGTAAATAGCTTCAGAAAAATTTTTTAAAACATGTCACAGATATTAAGCAAGGACACATAATTTTAGTACAAACTTTCATAGAAAGTCTGCATAAAGGGAATTTTTTTAGTAGTGTGTACCCAATTTTTATAACTGAAAATTGCCTTACTTTCTACTCTACAAGGACCACAATTAGTACATTGGCAGAATATAGTCATTGATCAAAAGATGATGGCATATAGGTTGGGATTTATAAACACATAGGAGCATCTATGTGGTGGTTTAAATAAGAATGGCCCCCACAGGCTCAGATGTTTTAATGCTTGGGCCTTAGTTGGTGGAACTGCTTGGGAAGGACTAGGAGGTGTGGCCTGGTTGGAGGAGGTGTCATTGGGGGTGGGCTTTGAGGTTTCAAAGACCCAAGTCAGCCACAGTTAACTCTTTCTCTGCCCCTTGCTTGTAGATCAAGGCTTAAGCTCTCAGCTATTGCTCCAGCACCAGACATGCTTGTCTGCCTACTGCCATGCTTCCCCAACAAGATGGTCATGAATTCACCTTCTGGAACCGTAAACCCCAATAAACTCTCCTGTTAGTTGCCTTTGCCATGGTGTCCCTTCACAGCAATAGGAAAGTGACTAAGACAATCCAGCAAGAGGAAGACAAATAAGGACCAAACGCAGTGACTTTTGAAAAACCGTAACTCTGCCTGGGAACAGCAGAACACACTGTACCACCTAGCCCGAAACAGATTTAGGATCAGTAGTGGGTGAAAGCTGGCAAGCCTCCCGCACAGGCATCTTGCTAACAACATAGCTGATCTCATTATCTTGAAGTAAAATCCTTGAAACTTTCCAAGGCAGAAAATACAAATAAATAAAAATACTTGTGACATTTCACCTAGGACAATTGCAGCGGCTTTACGAGTCACCTCGCTCTGAACACGTGGATAATAAAGTTGCGTAACTTCTCACGAGGCGTTATCATTTGTCTTTCCTTGAACTATAAATAGAGAAATTAGATAACCTAGTTTTGATTTTTTTTTTTTACTTTCCCTTTAAAATTTACTCATGGAAAGAAACGGCTAAATTATGTGTTCCAATATGTCCTGGTTCTCCAGTGTTCACCATATTGTTGAGACATTCTTGTTGGGCACAGATACTCTAGAGTGTGCTGAGCTCTAGTATTTGATGCCGAAGACTTTCTTTTTCAAATTAAAATCATAAAACCTACTGTAATGGCTTCTCACATGAATACCACTATCTGTGAAGATGTGCTCTTTCATAGACTCCCTTCTCTGTGAGCTGGGATCCCAAACATAGGTGCCCCTAGCTCGGCATGCACCCAAATCCGCATGGAGTATATGGGCTGTTTCCCCCCACCTGACATCTCTTCCTTCACTCAGTTTCCCACAGTGGGTGGCCTGAAACAGTGCATTCATTAATTAATTTCCTCTTTGGAAACACTCTCACTTTGACAACAATCTATACATGCAAAATTACTTCCCTGGGGCTCTGGGCCATTTGTGCCATTGATACCAGCTCTACAAGACTGTTCCACAAGTAACTCAGTCTTCCCCCAAAATGTCTATTACTTCCGTCTTTCAGCCCAAGTATTTCCAGACGAGATCAAATGCAGCTTCAGGTTCTGTTATGCCTCAATCCCAACACTTCCACTTATGTGTTGCATTTTCAAATCTGGTAGACTACTTAAGGAGTTCTCCAGCTGCATTTGTGTCTCCCTGACATAGACACGGATTGTACAGTCCTCAAGGACATAGGCTATTTAACTCGTGTCTGTGGAAGGAGCTGGAATCCATGAGTGATTTCTAACATTTCCATTCACCTTGTCTTCCCTGCTTCCTCTCTCAAATATCACCAAGACACTAACTAGTAGACTGTCCTAGATTTCAAATATAGTTCCCTGCCTGTATCTCTGGTCTATCATATTGAGCAAACCATGGTTCAGAAATAAAATAAGGATTTCAATTTATAATGGTACTCTGTCTACTGTACTAGCTCTCTCTCTCTCTCTCCCTCTCTCTCTCTCCCTCCCCCTTTCCCTCTCCTCCTCTAGGTGTGGGTATGTGAGCATGTGTATGTGTAGGTGTGTTGTGCCACGGTATATAGATGTGTGTATTCATATGCATGTGTTTACAAGCACATTGAGGCCAGAGACCAATTTCCTGAGTTGTTCCTAGGGAGTTGCCACCTTATTTTTTGAGGCAGAGTCTTTCACTAGGACCTGGGAACCATAAATTGGGATAAGCTGGCTGTCCAGCAAGTGTAAGCATCCCTCTGCTTTCCCAGTGCCGGAAGTGCTAGGTAGCAAACTACCCTGGCTTCTGACATCACCGCTGGGGCTCGAAAGCAGGCTTTCATGCTCACACAGGAAGCATTTTATCAGCTGAGCTATCCCTGAGCTGTTTCTGTTCTTTAGAGATCTAAGTGGTAGGCAGCCTCCACAGTGGTTCCCAGTGATTTGTGCTGCCCTACACTCATGACTTTGTGTAATCTCATCCACTTGGGGCACACAGGGTTTACTTATTTACTTATTTCTAATGGGACGAAAATGACAGGAGTATGTCACTTCCAAAATTAGGTTATAAAAAAGGTTAAGGTTTGTGATTTCTGACATGAATTCTTTCCCTTTCTATCTTCTCTCTCTCTCTCTCTCTCTCTCTCTCTCTCTCTCTCTCTCTCTCTCTCTCTCTCCCTTCCTCCCTACCTCTTTCCCTCCTTCCCTGGATTCTTCTTCACTTACAGAAACTGCAATGTACTAAAAGTTCATTTGAGTCACCGAGTTTACGGCTGGTTTGACCGCAGTAGTAGATAATGCATACTATTTCCTACATGCGCAATGCCACTGCGATGAAAATAGTTCATACTATTTCCTACACACGTGTGCAATGCCACTGTGATGAAGATAGTTCATACTATTTCCTACACACGTGTGCAATGCCACCATGATGAAGACAGTTTACACAGGCACTAAAATTCAGAACTCGTTTCAGAACTCTCCTCTCCAAAAAATGTTTGACAGGCATTAAAATTTGTCCTTTATTTTCTAGGATAGAGAAGTGAAGTAGGAAAAGAGGTACTATGGATTGAACTGAGCACGTAAATAGTTTTATTCAAACCCAGTAAGCAGGGAGCCAGAAGCACCAGGATTGCCTTCATAGGCAGGATCGATAAGCTCCATGTACAAGGGTAGATCTGCCATACTGCACACATGCTGGGAAGGTTTATTTTCTTCTTAGGAACTTATAGTTCTTTCTAATTTTAGTTTGTAGACTTTTTCAATTCCTTTTAAGGGACTTTTTCAATTGTACGCCAATTCACTTGAAACAAAGACACATACTTTCTAATTCTTTCTAGAATTCTGAAGGTATTTTTAAGTTGTATTTTTAGGCAGCGGGAATACTTTAACAGGACGTTGGGTATTTGTTGGCTTATCACATGCAGCTATACAGAAAATCAGGCAGCTCTGTGCATAAAGGTGGAACCGGTCCTAGAGTGTGTGGAGGCAGGCCTGTCAGTGTGGGGGACACACGGATGGAGCTGTAGGGAACATCTTAGAAGAGAGGATAAAAGAACACAGAGGCCAGAGTTGAGGGAGAAGTGCTGTGGACAGGCTCTTCCGGACATGACCAGGCCATGTGCTCATGAACTCACCAAAGCCCTGGTTACTTGCAAAAGACGGGACCTGTCACTATTTCATCACCCATGAGGGAGAGCACACTAAGGAACTATGGAGAGTGAAGGGGCTCTGGAGAAGGGGGAGTCACTCTCTTTAGTCACAGAGCCACTAATAAGTTTGTCCACATGCCAGTAAAGGACGCCTCCTCCCCTCATGCTCATAACGCTAACTGTAATTAAATTTTTAGTGGATTAAAAAAAAGGCACCAAAGTAGAAGGCCCTTTTGGGGAAGAAAAAGACTTTTGGCAGGGTTCAGGGGAGGATGAAATAGGGTAATGGGGTAAAAAGTCAGTGTATATGTGTATGAAATTACCAAAAAATAAAATAATTTGAAATCAATGTAATATGATCAAATATATTATAAACATATATGAAAATACCCTAATGAAATTCATAGTATATAATTATATATGATAATTTTTTAAAAAGTCTTTAAAAATGATGGAGTAGAGCTGAACAACAGTGGGGTGGGCTTTGTATAAGAGATACCGAGTTAGTATCACACAGGAGCTTCCTGCCCAGGGTGGGAGGACCCAGGTGAGGCTGCTTGGGCAGAGGCAGAAGTCTTCATTTCTTTGGGCTTGATATGCATTTTCAACTTTAACAATTTCCTCTCAAATAACATGATTAAATGGTTTGATGATTTTAATTTATTAGCTTAGACCTTCTCAGTTATTTGTTTCAGAATAACAATCACATCTCTGCAATATTCCATTAAGAAAAGGGAGGCAATAGTTTTTTAAGTATTCGGGAAATAATCAATCACATTGGCAGATGGAATAAACAACTTATGACAGTATTTCTCGGATGGTGGAGGTCTTTACTCCTGCAAATTCAGTTGCTTTTTAGTTTGTCAATCTGTCTGGAGGAATGAGACCCCCCTTTGCCACCGAGGGCTGGGATACCAATTTACTTACACATTAGCACATCTGTTTCTCAGGAGAACTGGATTCAATTATACTTGGAAAACATTTATAAGTAGAAGAAGTAGAGAAATGGAGGTGACTCTGAGTTTAAATTCTGGAAAGGCATTCAGGCTCTTACTTCAGATTTCTATTCCCAGTCGATATCAGGACCTACAGTTAAACAGAGTTCAACTTCAGCGCTCCCAAATGAAATTAAAAGATGAATATTAAATGGAATTTCATTGATGTTTGGCAGTGCTTTGAATTTCTTTCACATGTTTATAATCAGCAAGGGCAATAAAGCATTTTCAATTGTAGGAAAGTAAATGACTACAATCATTCTGCTGTCTTATGTGCATATTTAATTTTTTTAGATGGTTTCTCAAATATGTATTTTTCAAATACATTTACATATATATATATAATATTTTGGTAACTTTACCCACAAAAGGTACATTTTTTATGTCCTAAGTCAAATAAGCTAATGGAATAGTAATTATGCTACTTATGTAAGGTAAAAACAATAATATTACATACTTTGGTTTTTGTCATGAAGCCAGATACTTGCCTGTAGGAAAAGTGAGCTGTGTTGAAGCTTGCACATCCTGGACACCATTCCTAAGAAGCTACAGCTGTCAAATGAGATCGTGATGGCTGTCACCAAGGAGATGTCGACTGTACTTACGCCTTCTTCCAGAGATGACAGCGTCTCCTTATGAGTTTCTAATGGAATCTGCTCAACGCATCAAGGGAAGGCTGTTTTCCCCATGCTCACAATCCTGAGAATTGTCCTAACTGCACAATAATGGCAGGCTGAGAGCAGTAGGCAGACATTAACTCACCAAATGTCCCCTTTTTTCCTTCAGTACCTGGACAAAAATGCATCTTATAAGACAAATGGGCTTGGGAAAGGTGTTGTCTAAGTATAAGACCTTGATATGGAATAATTGTCTTGGCAAGCATAATGTAAGTACAAGAGGGAGGAGGATTCATCAAGGAGATACGGTCACAAAAGCTGAGGTCAGAGAGATGCTATTGATACTCTGGGGACCACCAGCTGGAATACTTGGTAGCTGTGGACTCCAGGACCTCCCTGGGGCCTCTGGGATGAAGAAAACCCTGATGACTTCTACCTGTTAATGTACTGAAGCATGTTTGGATCTTGTGACCTCTAGAACTCTACGATAATAAAATAATGATGAGAATTCACAGCATCTGGGGTGATTTGTTACAGCAGCCACAGGGAGACAAACATAGGGATACTCCCCTGAGCAGTGTGAGTTTTATTCCCATACAGGACACGACTACATGGATCTCTGCCTTGGGAAGTTGGAATATACTGAGGCATGCTTTTTCACAGATTTAATGATGGGAACCGAATTCAGAATTAGTAACAGTTACTAGAGTAGATGAGAAGCGTTGTGGAAGATGAGACAATAATTAGAAGCCCAAGATATTAAATCTCTCAGAGAAAGCTGCAGTGAGAAGTGCCATGGATCAGAAGCAGCAGGGGGCTGCAGCTTGTCTCTCTGCTCTGCAGTCCAAGCTGTGGCCTCTGGTGGGACTTCCAATTTCCCTGGTTGGGGAAATCCCAAGCCTTGACTTCAACGTGATCAAACTAACCTGGGTCTTTGAAAACATTTTTCTTCTGTATTTTACTCAGAAGATAAGAAAGAGAGCCACAAGAGAGGAGGAGATTGTACAAATGAATCCTGCCTCGAGCTTTGCCAGTGTCCTGAAGCACTGCTGTTTTTATGGAAAATCTACAATATTCTCATATTAAATTTTTTCAGAAAAAATACATCTTGGAACCCTAATTGCATTTTGAGCCTTGAAATTACTCTGGATCGGCAGTAAATTATTACTATGAGTTTATTTAAGATACATGTATAATCCTGCATATCTGCCAAAGTTTTAGAGAAATTCTTATATGCTGCGTATAAATCTTCAAATTATCCCCTTGCAAAATGTTTTATGGCAAAGCTAGGTTGTTCTGTGTGCTCAGGAGGGTCTCTTCAAGTCTCCTGAACTGTAACCTTTCCCTGCAGCCTGTTCTGCCACTTAATTCTGTCTGAGTTCTCGTCATGATCACACTCAGGCCGCCTTCTTTTAGGATCAATACCACAGAGAACTGCCCTTACCTCACCACTCATGTCAGGGGAATCTAACCACCGATGATGCATTGTTCAGTCTTCTCATAACCTGATGTCTGCTGTGTCTCTTCACCAGAGGTTGTTACTTTCTCTGTTGCAATTAATAGATACTTCATGGGAAGACACTTTGAGACCATCAAGACATCCTGTTCTTCACACAGGGAGCTACGCAGCTTGGCATCCATGAGTGCTAATTGTCTGAAACACTTGTCACTGGGATGCTCCTATTTCTGTCTCTCCTCTGTTTGCTAACGGTAGTTTTTCTGTAATGATGAATACCACTAATATCCCTTATGGTCATTAGAGGTGATGGACAGGGAGATGGGTATGCTGACAGTTTTATGTCTAAATATAGAATCCGGATACGGACCTCCCCTTGCTGGTGTGAGTAACCAGCACATTGTGTGAGAGACAGAGGAAGAGATAAGAAGAGGATAGTAAGAACAGGAGGGAGAAGAAGACAAAGAAGAAAGAAACAGCACCCACTGGGAAAGAGAACAGACTATGACTTCCCAGCTGGTAACACTGGGTTACTTCAAACAAAAACTAAGTAGATGCATCAGCATTTATCATCTACAGCTCATGGAAATGGAGTTCCATCCATTCTCTTCATCCATCCTCCTCCTTTCTGTCCATTGACTATGATGGTTTCTCAGTACAGAAGATACAACATGATGGTACAGATGGGATGCTATGAATCCTCTACTACAGGCAACTAGAGGGGTTCGTAAAGGGAAAACACACAATTGAAATGGAAACTATTTCTCTCCATTTTATGAGACATTACCCTAAAGGTCCCAGTAGCCATCTCTACTCAAACTCAGTAGGCCAGAGGCCTGATGGCTTTTTATTTTTTATCTGACATGATTTGCCATGGAAACAAGAATGACTAACATGTGATGGATTCCACATCACACTAGTATCATTTCTCACAGTATTTTATCCAAACATCTCAGTGTCTGTATGATATAGGCACTGCCATCCCTACTATGAAGACAAGAATAATGCAGTCAATTACATTTTAGTATCTTATATCAGGCCTCCAACCTCCCTCCTATTATACTATGATGACTCTAAGACTGTCTGCCACTTACAGAGCAGTCCCTATAGATTTAATGTGCTGCCATCAATGCTTAAAGGACCATTACCACATGTGCAGAATATTTAAAACATCCAAAGAATGCCACGGAGCTTGCCCATGTGCTCTGTTAGCATTTTTACACAAGCTAGCAGCATACTGAGCTGCTATTCATTGAGAAATTCAATCTGGCCCTGGAAAAAGTGTATTATTATCATCTACACTCATACCACGTGGACGTAGGTTAAGACTAAAGGACATTTTCTCAAAACATCACATAAAATTTAGTGGGTCAGTCAAGGCAGGGTCTTATATTATAAAAAGTTATAGCGAAGCACTTGATATCTGCTATTCTTAGAACTGGTGTTGGATTGTTCTAGTGAGTATGAAGCAAGACATGTGCACACATACATGCACACATACACACATACACAGGCACACATACGGGCATGTACACACATGAGCACATGCTCACACACAAGTACACACACATGCTTGCACACTTGCATATACACATATATACACACACATGTGTACGCATGCACACATGAGTACACACACACACACACACACACACACACACACACACACACACACTTACACACTGATTTGTGCAGCACCATTCAGATCTGTCAGCATTCCAGAATAATCCAAAATTCTCCACTATCTCCACCCACTTTAAAGAGAATCAGCAGTTTTGATGTAACATGTGTATGTACATAGAATACATTTGCATGGGATTATTAGACTGACAGACTGCTTTTTAATTTATTCATGACCCTGTAAAACTAATTTATGTATCTCATGCTGTTGAACAAAAACTCTATTTTGGGCATGTAACTGATTGCATTGGAGAGCATGGTAGCACTTCAGATTTCTCTGGGGTATGTATTAGCAATAAACACATCGTCTTTGGATTCAGCCCCATGGATCTCAAGGAGACTTCTCCGAAGGGCTTCCTGATTTTCAGAACTTCTCCAGGGAATTTTGATAATTGCCAATAAGCTCTCTATCAGCAGACCACGAAAATGTTCATTTACAAGCACATCAACGTACTAGGAACAGAACGGAAATAGAGCTGGGTGGTGTGTGCATGTCTGTTCCTTAGCATTTCCCAATACACAATATCGATACAGATAAAACAGATACCACCATTTCATGGTCTTTCTTCCTTTTGAGTTGGGGAGGAGAGTACACTCATAGGTCCCCTGCTCCATTAAGCCAACCAATCTGTCTTTAGCTAGAGAAAGCTGTGTTTTGCTTTTACATTTCCCTGCTGGTGCCGTAAAGAGAGAAAGTGGGTTTGAACAATGTTCAAGGTGCCAGGTAGGTATCACTCGTGCAGAAGAAGAGAGCTATGGACTGGGAAGGAGGGAGGAGGTGAGCAAGCAGGAGAATGGAGCGTGGACACGATCACCACGTGATATATGCATGGAGACGTCACAACAAGCCCCACTAAACTGTACAGCTGATCTACATTGACAGTCGGGAGAAACAGAAAAATCTTTGAGAAAAGAACCATTTTTACAAGTGGCAGGGAAGTTGGAAACTCTATTGGTTGAAGCACTATGCACAGTGACAAATCAAAAGTGAATGAAAACGTGGGTTCCCTCATCCCATTTATCAGTAATTCACTGAAATAAAGTAATTCATTCTAAGGTCATCTATAGGACTTATAGTTTCATATCTTATCATAAAATATCATAAAACTTTTTCTAATATCAGAGAGTATAAATTTAATATAAAAATAAATGGCAAACATTGGGACAAGTTACTGGAAAGTCTGACTTCCTATTGACTCCCACTTCCACTGACTGATTTGTTTTTTGAAAAAAGAAACATTGAGTATCTGTGGATGGGAACATCTGTTGGACCCTTATCCCCTTAAACCCTCTTAGGTTCTGAAAACCACAGGGTCTGCACTCGTTTCTAGAAAGGCCTGTGGTTTATAAAAATACCTGTGACAAGGATGCTCCTGTAGAAACACCTTCCCTGAGGGTTCATGCCCTTTCCTCAGCTGCCAGGCCACTCTTCTTCACCCCCTCAGACTTTAGCTAGCTCCTTCAGGGGAGACTCCCTGCCCCTCTCAACCCAGATCAGGTTTCTTCCTAGCACGCCTTGTTCATTGTGGCACAGTCCCTGCTGTTGAAGAAATGATCGCACGAGACATACCAGTTTTACAACACTCAAGAAACCCAAGACAGACAGCTATTTAAACTTCATCTGACTAACCCTGGAAGCGAGAAAATTTTCACTGTCTCAGTGTTCAGGCCCCTCCACTGGTTTTAAATGGAGGAGTAAATCTGAGGTAATTTCCTCATATTTCCGCCAAGAACTCAGTGAACAGACAAAAACAAAGAACAAATACAAACACAATATGAGCTTCTAAAATCAAATCACATGCACCTTTGAGAGAAAGATTGATTGTGCCCTCGCTAAAGGCCTGGATATTACCAGGCTCTGTCCTGGAAGAGTCATTCCAGCTTGATGGCAGTAATCTTTCTTTGGACCAAACAGCCATTATCTTAAAGCACATCTGCTAATGACTTTCTTCAGTTTCACTCAAGAGCCTTCCCCCTGATGCTTCCCTGTTCTGACCATGCTACAGCTTACTTCTTGGAAATACTTGCTCCGTGATACCAAGTTTTCCTGAGTCACATGGCAATTTAGATCTAAGTCCTTCAGAAGAGAACAAAAAAAAGTACAAAGACAAAAATGATTGCTGTAAAGACTGCAATTTTAACCCAGCATGGGCTGCCTTTTGTTACATAGCACCGGCACCTAAAACACTGTAGAACAATAATCATGTGAGCTATCACCTCAATTATTTCACAAACTCTAAATTTGCATTTGAGAAAACCGTTAACACAAACACTAAACTCACATGGCGATATTAGTGTTATGGATTAGTGGACAATGTTACTGTATTTAAACTAAGAAGGTTGGCCATTCTAATAGGTAAATACATGGAAATGAGGTCGACTCTGTCTTTTCTATTTCCTTGTTCCATTTTCCTCACAGAATTTCAGTATTTCCTGTCATCTTTCAAATACTCTTGGGTATACAGCACTGTATTTGCTGCCCACTTTTATTACTTGACTGCAAATAAAATACTCTCAGCTCTGAAATATAGCAAAGTCATATTTTAAGTTTAAAAGCAGTCAGGCTCAGTTTGTCGAGGAATTATCCTTGTTCCGCCATAAAAGATTTACTTTATTTTTTTGAAAAGAAATATTTCCTGAGGTACAACTTTCTTTGAATTTCATCTTTTGAGAGACGGACTTCCTAAGAAATAACATGGCACTGGAACACAGATGTCATCTTTGTAAAATAAATTCCTTGTCCAATTTTCAAAGCAATTGACTTTGGAAGAGGAGGGAGGATAGAGATGAGGGAAGATGATAGAAAACCCTGAATACTCTTATAGCATGTGTGCTTTTAGAATTTCTAAGAAACACAGAACAGGAAGTGTGTTCCCTGGGTTTGCTCAGGTTTCTGGCTTCTTTGCCCAGAAAACCAAAACTTACTTTTACCAGATTTCCTGTTTTGAATGGCCAAATAAAAGCTGTTCACAAGCTGGCTGGGAGCTTGGTTCCCAGAATACGAATCTTTGAATCTTCCCTCTAAATGCTATTATAGATTCAAAAAAAGATTAAAAAAAAAAAGACTAGAACTTAATCTCCGAAGTAGAATGTAATTCAATTCTACAAGCATGTGTTTAGTTTGATATATTTCTCTGGGTCTATGGTTCAAGCAACTCTTCCTCCAGAGGACTATGGACTAGTTAAAATAGAATAAAATAACAGACAGAATTCTAGGGCAGGGATGATTGGAACTGGCTGGGGTGTGGGGTTTGGAGATGCCCATGGGCTGGTTGGGAGGTGTGTTCAGAGATGCCTGTGGACTGGTTGGGGATGTCTTAGGAGATGCTGGTGGGCTGTCTGGTGAAGGAATGTGGCAGGGAAGGAGTCCATATCAAATGGAGCTTGCTGTGTTTGGTGTGTGTGATGCTTCTCCAATACAACCCCTTCTATACCTCAGTGAAGTCTGTAGACGTCCTGTGAGGTGAGGGCAGAAACTGTCCTGGTTAGAGATGGGGGGGCGGGGCTAAGATTCAGAGTGGCATGTGACTGCTCTAAGGTTAAGCAGCATTAGTGGAGAACCACGCCAGAGGGACCCATGGCAACCCGGACTCAGAATCTGCGTTATCACTTCTGTGTAACCTTTTGCACAGGGAATCAGAATAGGGACTGGCTAAAAGCTGTGGACGTGATCGCCTTTGGCATCTCCTTTCTGCTACCTATAATTCCAACAGCGCATGAGTATGTTATTTTCAGATCTGAAAGACAGCACCTCCCAGTCACCAGAAGTCCCCAAGCTTTGGCACTGACCTGCACACTCATAGGAAACCGCAGAGTGAGTGGACACAGATTGCTAATGCATTGCTGGCCCCCAAGTCTTTACTTAAGTATTTTGAAGAAATATGCCCTTATAACTAAGCACTGAATTTCAGGTTTTATGAGGAAGGTTTTAGATAAATATTTGTTGATATAATGGTTCGTGGTTCCTCTCAGATCACTTGCTTTACAAAGCAAGTGTGTATGCTTAGCTGCCAATGTGAGTCTCCCTTTCACTCTCCACCATGGCTGGAAACACCAGAACCTAACATGTGCAGCTTACCCACTGACTAATAAGGACTAAGTGCTTTCTTTGTTGGGTCTTGCTCATTATGCCATGCCTTTAATTTTTTTTTTTAGTCTGAAGTATTCAAATCATTTTAAGAAAAAGAACTACAAAATAGTCAAAATATTTTAGGTGTTTGTTATGCTTTCTTGCCAAATATCAATTAAAATTCCTAAACAGAGCACCAATCCCTAAAGTAGCTGTAGGGAAAATGGGGGCATCTATGCCTGCTGTCTAGAATATTGTTGGACAATAAAGTAGGCACATGACCGTACACCGTGGAGTTGATTCAGTTCTCACAGAGGAAAAACATTCGCACTGATAGAAATAAATTGTGTCAAAAGAGGGAAGAGTCCATGGTGGAAAACACAGAGACCCACCCTGCTACTCATTATTGGTATCAAGGGCTTCAGAAAACTTGCAACAGAAAAGTCACAGAGGGAAGGCTTTTACCAAACACGTTATATAGAGCTTATTGGACACATTAAAGAGTTCGAACTATGTAAGAGTCCTAAGTGGTAACCATCAGATGTTAAACCGGATGGAAGTGATATTTCTAGGGTCAGAAGGATTGGTGGCATGGTGCAAAGAAAGCACAGTACCCAAGTCTCTATTTTTAAGCCACATTCTAGTTTGGTTATTAAATCTTGGCAATGTATTTGGATAAGGCAGCTCTTACTCTCCATTTGTCAATGAAGAAATGGAGGCTTTAGAACATTAAGTAATTTATCTGAGATCACTACTTGGATAGGGATGCAGGTAACTTTCTCTATGCAGTAAGCATAATGCTTTTCTCAAAAATATTGGAACTTAAGTAGTTAAATTGTGTTTCAAAGATCTAAAAGGACCTGGAGGTTGAAGAGCAGCATAGTGGCCATGGCATTGTATCTGGGTTCGAAGCTTCAAGCATCCAGTTCATTGCCTGCAGAGGTGCCAAGGCTGGGAACTGAAAAGGTTGAGGACGACTCCATGGCAACAAAGTTGCAGGTAGTTGCCTGAGGCAAGGAGAGAAAGCTTCAAGGAATTGGTCATGGTTCTCCACTGGGGCAAGGTAACATTGTCTCCCAGAGCGCTTTCTCTCCCTCCCTCCGTTCCTCTCTCCCTCCCCCTCCCCTCTGATGGCTTATGCAGAGGAACAGGAATCATATATGGTTTGGATTGGCTGGTTTGTGGAGCCCTTACTGAGAGAAGCAGGACTGACTGGGTACACCAGGGAAGCAGAGGCAGGTGACAGATGGATGTCTCAGTACCAGCTGAGAGCAGCGAGGGGCACATTAGCCTTCACTGACAATGAGGAGGGTCATCATGGAAATCTCCTGCTGCCTCCTGACTAAGCAAACGCAGCACATGCAGTCTGCTGCCCAGAGGCACCTGGACCTGAATTCCCCATGGACCCCAGGGGCTGTTTTCTCTTTAGTGTGAGCACTGATTTCAGTCAGAGCCATGCCTCAGGCTGGGCCTCCAGCTTGAAAGGTCTAGCTAGAAAGCCATCTTTCAGGAAATTGACGAACTGTCCTAGTGACAGACCATGAAGACTGCTGCTACCCAGAGCTCAAGTCAGTACTTCTGTGTCAGCAACAGCGCACACGACCTTGTTGGCGGAACTCTGGGAAAGCCTGTCATAATTAGACAGACTTCAGCCAGAAGCAGTGGTTGCTTAAAAGGATGGGGAGTTCATGACAGCAGACGAGGTGACCTATGTACTCTTCTGGCCCAGGTCCTGTGTGGTCCTGTTATCTGTCTTAAAATTCTGGCTTTAATGCTGTGTGACCTTGAACGATTTGTACAACATCTCCGTGTCTCCATTTTCACATAGGGGAATTGAGGATGGAACTCTATTTCATAAGGTTATCAACAGGATTTAATATGTACTGTTCGTTGTGTTATTGTTCTTAAATTTTATTAGGTTTATTTGTGTGTGTGTGTGTGTGTGTGTGTGTTTTATGTGTATGTGTGTGTATGTGTGTGTATGTGTGTGTTATGTTTTATGTGTGTATGTGTGTGTGTTATGTTTTATGTGTGTGTGTATGTGTGTGTATGTTTTGTGTGTGTGTATGTGTCCCTGTGGAGGTCATAAGAGAACTTTCTAGCGTGTTCTCTCCTTCCGCTGTGTGGGTCACAGGACTCTAACTCAGGTTGTCACACTTGGCAGCAGCCCTGAGCAATCTATCTCACCAGCACTTGGTATTCTTGATATTAACATTTCTATTGTAGATTCTTAACTGGAACCTCCTGTCCTGGCCAGGCTGAGGTCGACACTGTTTTGTTTTCTTTCTGTGGTTTTCTTTTTCCTGTGTTTCTTGACTCACATATTTCTTTTAATAATAATAGTTAGATCTTTTAAATGTGCTGGTGGTTGAATTTGGTAATGATCAAGTCTTACTGTTTTGGAGATGCCGGTTTGGGGTGACTTTGCGAATCTGTCCTAGGGATGATGTGTCAATGCTATCTGCAGTTTATCAAGAGGTGGCAACCTCCCATGTTAGCTCCCATGAAAGCTGACAATGCAGTTTCCTGAGCGGCTTTAGGATGGTTCTGAATGTGGGTCCGGTGTTACGAAATCTTTTCTCATGAAGCTCACAGCTGGGTTTTGTTTTCTGCCTGAAGTTGTTGTTATTTATTCTGTTTTATTAAGAGTTACCTTATCATCTCTGGTTTTAACTATTTTAATTAATGGACTTTGGTTTGAGATTTACTTAGAGGAAAACACCCGCTACAAAAGATATTAGTCGGAAAGCCATTACACACATGCGTTTGCGTGGCCGGTGTGCACACACGGTCCTTTGTCAGGAAAGATGGGAAGTCCTTTTCCCTAGGTGGGCTCTAGTTTTCTTGGCCACACTCATATCTGGGATCCTGAGGGGTAAAGGGTTCTCCTGGAATCAGTGATGCTTGTGCCCACCATCTAGGTGCTTTAGTAAACACCTACTCATTGTCACTCATGATTCGACATACAGTATGGGAAAAATGGCGAGGGAGACAATCCACTGTTTTGGTCAGCTTGATTCAAACAACATCAACTCTCCCTGACACATGCTGAGAGAGACTTCACAGCTCTTTGATTTTCATAAGTATAGATAGCCAGAAATACAGTTCAGGAATCAATAATCTACAAACAAATGAAATATCTGCACTTGTGCGTGGGCATGTGTGAGTTCTCTGTCCCAGGGAACTCTTCACCCTGATTTGTGTTAGTTACTTCTTCTGTTGCTGTGGTCAAATTCATGACAAAAGGAACTGGAATAAGGGACTGTTGTTCTTTCTGATTGACAGTTCAGGGGACAGCAGCCTATGGGGGGAGGGACATGGCAATGGTCGATTGGTGCACAGCACTAAACAGGAAGTGGACATCACCTGTCTTTGTCCTTTTTCCAATGTCTTGTGTTTGGACCTGGCTCATGGTATGATGCTACACACATCAGGGAGCGCATCCTCTCCTCAGTCAGTCTTCTCAGACCTGGGCAGAACTGTGTCTCCTAGGTGATTCCCAGTGTGGTTGACAATGAAGGTTAACTGTCATTTGGCTATAAAACTCTGGCGCTTAATGGTGGATAAAGGATGTACATCCAAGTCGAATCATTTCTATTAGGAAAAGTCCCCTGAGTCAGTGGGGGTGAAATATAATCCTGAGGGTATCATTTTTTATTTAGCTGTTTTTAATACATGTACAAAAGTTAGAACAAATTTTATTTCTGAAATAGTGTCTGTTTCCACATGAGCACTGTTTGTAAGTTTCTATCTCTTTTACTTGGAAATATATCACATAAATATTTCTTTGGGGCTACTTAAAATTTAAGAGTTTTAGTCCTAATTTGTAGCAAAATTTTTAACTCTTAAGCTGTGCTATTTAATACTCACCTTTCTGAAAGCTCTATATTGTCTTTCCATATTCACCATTTGTTAACATGGTAAGCTCCATCACAGTATGTGAAGCTAAAATTATGATTATCAGGCAACTACAGAATAGAGGACCAGTGAAGCTATTCTTGGCATATTTGTGGTTAAACACTCACAGCTCATAGGAGGTACTCAGAAACCAGGTTTTAAATAAATGTTTGTAGGAGGTTTGCATCATGAAATTCATGAGAAAGGGTCCTGGAAAAATTTAGATAATGATATTTAATTTGTTTGCCAGGGTACTTATGCAATGTGCTTAACATAATTTGAGCAATTCTTCTGGTAATATATTTAAATTTGCAGGTTCCAATTTTATTAGTGACATGAGGCATTTCATTTTCAGTATTCACATTAACCACCCCCAATGAATTCTTTACAGTTTTCATTTTCTGTAATTATATTCTTCCAGCTTTTCTTGCAAATGACTTAATACTTTGACATCTCACAGATTTAAAAGATGATTATAAAATTAAGATATACTTCACTGATGGAAAAATCACCGAAATCTCTCAGTAAGAAAATAATAAAAAATTCAGTTTATGATGATTAAAAAAAGGAGTTTTGCTTGATACTTTCCTCTACTGAGAATTTTCACCTACAAATATTATTTTATGCAATGAATTTTCAACAGGATTCTGATTCTTTTGAAGCATAGCCATCTAGGTGGAACAACAGGTCAGTGTTCTTATCACCCACTGGTATTCTAGATGACTGACAGGTTGGAGTTTGACATTCTATTCCACAGACATCAAAAGTCTATGTTGTAACAGCCCCTGTATAAGTAACATCAAGGGACCAGGAACCGGGCAACTACAGTTCACCTTCATTTTCCTGGGTCTGAACATACTTAAGTCCCACAAATTATAAGACAGTGTTAGAAAAGTGAAAATATATAAAACTGTTAATAAGAAGATAAGAAAAAATGAAATGCAGAGTCTGAGAACACCTTGACTAGTCAACCATGGTCAGCAGCTCTCACTGTGATGAGCAGAGGCGAAAGGGCGGGTGGGCGGCCCTGCAGTGTCCACAGGACGTTTTCTCTCCTCTCACCAACTCCTGTCCTTAATCTCTAAGGATCAAAGGCTTCGTTTTGAATAATGTCCTTTTGTTTTTGTTATGACAACTTCCAAATAGGTGAAAAACAAGATATTAGTATAACGATAATGCTTAATTCACTTATGGTTTCTTTTTAACTCGAATCTTTATCATCGTGGTTTACAAACACTGGCCATGATACTTTTATTCTAAATTTGAATTAGCATGCTATGTCCTTGCTGAGTGTTTGAGGATTTGTATGAATTTCTGATTACAAGACAATATATATGTGTGGATGCACACACACACACACACACACACACACACACACACACACACACGCACGCACACCATATATGTATAATCAATGGAGAAAGCAGAACAGAAGGAACAAGGAAGTGTCTGAAGTGCCCTCTTCATGAAATAACCCTATACTTAAGTTGATAAATTTCTTTTTATTAAATTGAAATTGTACTTCATGTATTTCTTTGCCTACTGCTTTTAAAAATCTGCCATTTTATCTTCATCTTTATTATCATACACCACGATTTTACAAGGCTGCATAGAATTCAGTATATTATATTCAACATATTCTATATTCAACACATATTAGATTCAATATATTCTACTAAAATGATTTTCTCCATCTTACTACCACCAGTACAATGATGCAAACCTTCATATGCTGCTTTAATCACTGTTCTACTGCTCTGAAGAGACACCACGACCATGGAAAACTCTCATAAAGGAAAGCACTTAATTGGGCCTTGCTTACAGTTTCAGAGGGTTAGTCCATTATCGGCATGGTGGGAAGCCTAGGGGGCACACAGACAGACATGGTGCTGGAGAAGTAGCTGAGAGATCTACAGCCAGATCTACAGGCAGCCACTGGGCCTGGCATGGGCTTCTGAAACCTCAGATCCACCCCCAGTGACATACTTCCTCCAACAAGACCACACCTATTTCAACCAGGCCACACCTCCTAATCCCTCTCAAGTAGTTCTGCTCTCTAATGAACAAGCTATTCAGATTACCACAAATACCCATCTTGGAAGTGTCCTGTGGATACTGATTTATTCTCTAATGTTAATTTTCTGGAAATGATATTGTTTTCTCAAAGGTCACCTTTTTCTTTCATATTTACTTTATTTTTAATTATGTGTCTGTCTGTGGGAATGTGCACGGTGCCCAGGAAGGCTAGGAGAAGCCCTGGCAGCTGTGAGCTACCTAATGTGAGTGCAGGGACTCAAACTTGGATGCTCTGAAAGAGTAGCAAGCATTCTTGCTCTCTGAGCCATCTCTCTAGCCCCCAAAGATGACGTCTTAATGATAGTGTCTACTCCCCCAGGAACACTTCATGTCTCTTGTTTTTTGTTTTTTTGTTTTGTTTTGTTTTTTGTTTTTGTCTTAATCACATGGATAAATGAGAGCTGAAAATCTGTTTCAGAGGCTAAGTAGAATCTGTCATGAATCCTCATCCATCCCCTACTTTCTTTTATTAGCTAGTGTCCACTGCAGGAACAGAAATACACTGCTAAATAATTATACAGTAAGTTAGTAGCATCAAAGCAAATTTTCCCGTTCTATAAGTGTCTGAATAATGACATGGTGAATACTAGGCCAACAGAGCATGTTTCACTGCCTGAAAGCATAATGGCAGACATTGTTCCATCACTGCATGCTAGTACTTAGCAGAATGCTTGATGCACAGTAAATGTGAAACAAGTGTTTGTCTTATGAACAAGTGAGGTGCTGCTTAGATGGGCATGCTCAGCACCAACTTTTTTCCTCCTTCTCTCTGGTCCCATGAGCTGGTTAAGGCAACCAAGGTTTGCAGTTACATGTAAAAGTATCAAAAGTTTGCTTCACAGAATTCCTCAGCATCAACTTTCAATTCCCTTCTAAGGTTTGGACGGGCTGCCTGGGTTTGTCTTTGTCTTCCCCTGTAGAGTAACCTCGATCTGGTTCATCTCTGGGGTATTTTCTAGCTCTTCTCCCCAGCCAAACCGGCCCAGTCACTGTGGAACAGTCACCGAGACTGACTGCTAGACCCTACCAGATTCATTCAGCAAATGTACCGCCAACAGTGTGAGAGACAGCTTTTATCAGACTTCAACCATTTGCAAAGCACCATTCATCGTTTGCTTCACTTACTCCTTGCTCCAGCTCTTTCTGAGGTCTGTCAGAAGCATGTCCATCTCACAGGGAGGTAACAGAGAGACAGAAGGAAAAAACGGACCTGAGTGGTCCCACCAAGTACCAGTGCTACATTGTGATTTATCCTGCTCCACATCTGGTATTTGGTCAAATCTACGTGCCTGCCCTTGAAGCCAGACATCCAGTATCAAAGCTCAGTCATGAAGGTGTTCTCCAGCAGGCGCGGCCTGTGTCATCAGAGCTAATCATCTGCCATCATTGCCGAGACAGTGGACTCTCCCGAGCTGCCCGTGAATGGACTCAGCAGTTTGCAAACTGCTGCCTGTGGGTCCTTTAACAAGCTCCTTAACTCGTTTGTTTCTAAGGATATGAGGGTCACTCATTTAGTTACAGAGGGGTGTTGCCTTGAACCTGTGCCCTGGGCTTGCTTCTCTGGCTTGAGTCTGGCCTTTTAAGCATGCGATGGGTTCTTAGCCCTGCCATCGACAGGAGCTCTACTCTTGCTTGAGGTCTCCATTCACCTTGCCTCTTTGTCCCACAATGAGTGTCCCATGACCCTGTCCTTAGCTCTTGGCTGGGGATTGACTTCGGACGGTCTCTGACAACTTGTGCCAAGACCACTAACACTGTGACAATGACAGGAGCAAATCTGGTGGAAGGGAGGAAGGGAGGGAGGGAGGGAGGGAGGGAGGGAGGAAGGAAGGGAGGGAGGGAGGGAGGGAGGAAAGAAGGAAGGAAGGAAGGAAGGAAGGAAAGAAGGAAGGAAGGAAGGAAGGGAGGGAGGGAGGGAGGGAGGAAGTGAGGAAGGCAAAGTAAAGGAAGAAGAGTAAGAGGAGGAGGAGGAGACAGGAAGGAAGGGGGAGAGCAGAGGGGAGGGAAGCAGGCAGAAGGGGAGGGAATTGAAAGAAGGAAGGGAAAAGGTAGTGGAGGGAAGGAAGAAGAAAGGAAAGGGGAAAAGAAATAGGAAATGGAAGGGAGAAGTGGAGGAAGGGAGAAAGAGAAAACATACTATATAATATATTAAAGGGAATATACTATATTATATGTTAAGGAGAATACACTACATAATATATTAAAGCAAATGTGAATGTTTATCCATGGCTCTTTCTAATCCTTTAAAAACATATAGGTGTTAAGCATTTTCTCTAAATGCAGTAGAAGTGAAGAGTAGTTTTTTTGACATGCTGATTACTTTAAACAGTTTCACTGTACTTTATTTAGTATAGGCTTGACCTGGTCCCTAGGAGTGGAAAGGGGACAGACATGTATGTGGCAGTACCTGAAATAGATTTATCTGATTAGCAGTCCACGTGTTGGTTGCACATGATATGCTATTTCATGTATATATTTGGCCACTTAATGATTTTTTTCAAATGGTCCACACAACCGTTTGAGAAATAGAATTATCACCCACTTACTTAGGTGCCAGTAGCAATCTTGGGTGACAAAGCATTTAGGAATACACAGTGGATGCACCCCTGGGCATAGAAGAAGCCCTGCAATTTCTTTGGAAGGTTCAATGCCTGTAAATATCACAATAAATTGAATGACTGGTCACCTTGTCCATAACTCTAGTTGAGGCAGGCATCAGGCTTTCAAAGCTGGCGTAACTGGAACTGACCGGCCTTTGCCTGGCTTGTCTCCGCCCTCATGTGCTGTGTGCCCACAGATCAGAGCTGTGTAGTCAGTGTCTCACATGGTTGCAGTAGAATCACCTACTGGATGGTGTGTGGACTGGGGCAGGATGACCTGGGGGCAGGATGACCTGGGTACAGACTTCCTGATGGCCCAAACGGGGGGAAGCAGCCTGCCCTCGTTACTGGGGATGGAAGAGTGCGATGGAGGAAAAGGGAGGAGGGAAAATCGCAAACGGTGTATTTGGAGCACGAAGAGGGACAAACAAAAGTGACTTCAGAGCTTCAAGTGAAAAGCAGCCATAGGTGGATAGGGCCTTGGAAAAACCCAAGAAGACAATATACAGCACATTTCTTGAGGCAGAAGCAGATGAAGAAAACCGTTACTTTGAATGTCTTGTGACAGTCTTGGAGCTTGAGACACCTTGCCTTAGAGCTTAAGAGAGAAACTGAAGGCAGAAATGTGGGACAAGGAGCAAATCTGAACTTAATAATAGTAATCACCATTCATCTAGCACTTAATCTATGTTACATACTACTCTTAGTCTTCAAAATAAAGTAAGGGTTTGTACTCTCCTGATAATCATACAAGGCAGGGCTAATTAAGTCTCTAAATTCATATGTGCACAATAGAGATACCCAGACTCTGAATCCATATTACTCATGAAGTGGGGGTATCAGTGCCCCATGGGCATGCCACAGACACCATGGCATGCCAGTCAAGTTGGACGACAATGGTTTTCTTTAAAGGAGATGGAGATTGAGAGGGGACAAATGAAAGATGTTATACATAAGAATGAGTGCCTAGATGACGACGAGACCGTTGGCATGCCTTCCCGTATACACACCATTGGGAAACCACGGCCATTGCTTCCATCCAGTTTATGTTCCCTGTAGAGAAAGATCAGAGTTGGTGCTCACCATAGAGCAGGCAACACAGGGAAGGAGACGCGATGAGATGTAGAATTTAAAAATCATCAGACAGAACAAAGAGGAAACGAAAAGATGCCCATCCCAGAACCCCGATGAGCATGGGTGTGGGGAGAAGGTGGAGAGAACCGTGGCGGTGACAGGGAGGACAGTTGGAGATGGGTGCAGGGCAGCCTGAAGGCTGAGGAGTTAGAAGATCCCTTTGTGGTTTGGGACACAGGATGGGCAACGGTGGGGAGGAAGCGCAAGGACAGCAGAAGTTCTGACTCTCCCCGGAACTAAGTCAGAGTGGGCGTGTCTATGAGGAGAGGAACAGAGGGTATAAAGCAATCCCATGCCTGGGGTGAATTCCCCAGACTCTGGGGGCCTGATCTGGCTTAACACGGAGAAATGATTGGAGCTGGGAGTTGGAAAGGAAGTCTGTTTATTGCCAGCCTCATTAGCACCACTAATCGTTATAAACAGATAATTTGCAAGGAGATGAAAGAATCCAAATTTATGTTGCCAATACTAAATATTTAACTAATGAAAAATATAGGTTCTGAATTGGCCATGTGTATCTCAAATGATGAGTTAAATTTTAAATCCTCTGTGTCCTGGGGATGATATTTCAACTCCTGATTTGCCAGATGGGCTGTGAGTCACAGCACAGGAAATGACACTGGATTTCAAATGATTTGGCTTACAAGAAGGACAAGGACCTTCTCAAGCCAATTGCCCCGTGGAGGCACTGAAAACCCAGAGGGAGGCGAACACTCATTGAAGCAGACCCTGAACACGGAAGGAAGTCAAATCAGAAAGCACAGGATGCAGGATCCTCCCAGCACATCAGTAAGCAGGCTGCAGATACATCTGAACTAAGCCTGTCAGTGGGGCTAATGGAGCCACCAGGACTCCTCAGCGGAGAGGGGACAGCAGATTGTGAGGTCCTTTAGATTGCCCTGCCCCTCTCCTCATTTACCAGCCTACTTCTGAAGCATGCACATGGGATTAGATGAGAATACAGCTTTATCATATAAGACCATGTCCTGATCCTTTGGGGGTTAGAACACTCAGAACAAACACTCATTAATTCCCCGGTGTCTGAACTAAAAAGCTGGAGACACGAGCCCTGGCCTTTCTTCTTCTCCCAGCATATTTATACACTAAAAATGTATGATGTTTGACATGTGCATTCCTCCTTCTGACTCCTGGCAGTCTCCAGTGCATTTACTGTCTCTACCAATTTTTTATTTCCAGCAATATCACAGTTAGAACCCTACAGCATGTAGACTTTAGGGACTCGCCTTCCTCTTAGGAATACACATTAAAGGCTCCTCAGTGCCTTTTCATGTCTTGATGGCGCATTTCTCCTTACAATAAATAATTCCTTTGTCTGGATGGACCAGTTTACGTATCCATTTACCTACAGAAAAAAATATTTTGGCTGTTTCCAAGTTTTAAACTAAGAACCACACTGCTATCAACAGTGGTTTATAGATTTGAGTGTGTGCAAAGTAGGGCAGCCAGAAGAGTGGTACAGGTGCCTTCTGCATAACAACAATGAAGACGGAGATGGAGACTCGTGTTGGAGCTTCTCTTACTGGACGCTACACTTAACCCACAGCTGAGGTATAAGGCATTTTTCTGCTTAAATGTGACCTCCTCAGTGTCCTTGGAAAATTCTCTGTCACCCAGACTTGGCCATGACAGTCATCATTTACGTACACGATTTGTTTTTTTAAATATAACTAATCTCCTTTGTGACAATTTAAGAAGTTATGACTAAGAATTAGCAGGAGTCATTTAGATTAGTCACACCATGTCCAAATGCAGTCCTCTCTGTAGTAAGATAGTTCAGGATTCCAAACAGCATTGTCTGGTCCTACATTATTTTGCCATACACTGTATAGAGAAAACCATCTCATCATTTTTGATCTTAAGAAAAGCTTTACATTTTATGATAGTGAATAATATTTTCTTGGCTCTTTAACCTCCTTCTAAGTCTGAATTTTTTTTATTGGCTTGACTTCAGAGTTCAGAGAACTTTTCATAGACTTCAGTTGTGTGGGAAAACTCTGATGTACATAGTAAGTCTAATCACATACTGACATCTTCCAAAAATAATGTTTAAAGTCTTGGTAAGCTCTAGGAGAGAGATGTGTCTCATTAAAGAGCTGGGATCTCAGAAGAGAGAGCCCTGTTCCCCATTGCCACAGAGTGGTTGGGTAAACAGCCCTGACTTTGGCTGATTAGCTTAGGGGCTTGAAAAGATACTCACTGCCACTGTATAAAGGAAGCTGACAAGCAGAGAAGCTCTGAGTTTCAGCTAGAATCTTCACGAGGAGTCTTTCCTAACTCAGCTTTCCCACTGAAGCTGGATAGATGCAGTCTTAAAGGTGTCCCTGTCCCCAGAGTCGGACTTACTAAAGCCTTTGCATTCTTCAGACTCCTTAAAGAGAGTCACAGAAGATTAGCAATGGAAGGACAGTCCAGCCCCTTTTTTCTTCTCTTTTTTAATCTAAATCGTTCCTTCTGTTGGTAAAGTATCTAAATCTCACAATTGTGAAGTTACTTACCCAAAGCCATACCAACAGACGCTGATTGGTAAGAGTAACATGACCGGCTATCAAATAAGTCAACTGTGAACCAGAGGGAGCGAGACTTCAGACATCCTTAACTAACACTGGCTTTAGTCCAACAGAGGTAACTGGCTGGGTGCATGTGACTGTGGCAGTACCATGCTGAGCCCTGAGTGTGTCACAGGCTGCTAAGAGGCAGACATGCTTTCCCACACATTCCCAGAATCAAGTGTCAACTATTAGATGCTTTAAGATGGTGTGTGAACATTTCCTGGAAAGGTAACTATAACATTTGAATCTAAGCTAAATTAAAAGTCTACACGTATGTTCCGAAGTCT
Organism: Peromyscus californicus insignis; assembly: GCF_007827085.1. Lineage (NCBI taxonomy): Eukaryota > Metazoa > Chordata > Mammalia > Rodentia > Cricetidae > Peromyscus > Peromyscus californicus. The sequence continues at coordinate 4,352,911 of NW_026294534.1, forward strand.
CCACAACTCACTGTTTAAGGATAGGTGGCCAATTGTAGACAAGAACAGAGGAGACCAGCAAGCCAAGAGTTGGTTACACAAATGGTTTAATATTTGTTTTCCTTAAGGAAGCTTCACAGTCGCTTTCCCAGCATCCTGTGGCTTAATTTATTTATTTGTCTTTGGCAACCTCTGTTCACAGCTGCTTTTCTAGCCCAGTCACTGTAAATGGGAGAATTCTTTAAAACACCCTTCCCAATGTAAACACAGATGCTGCTCCCACATCTCCCTTTTATTTCCCTGTGTGCAAATTCTTTTAGGTTGTGCAAACCACATTGTTTGGCTGACGAACATTCTCTGGCTGCCTAGGAGCCATCCTCACTCCCCATACCCTTCTCCTGCATTTTCAAAATCCAAAGCATCAAGGAAGTCACTCCCCCAAAAAACTCATTCCCGTGTCCATTTCTAAAGGAATCTCTGAATGCTGTTTTCCTTTTGGACATGATATAGGGAAAGTGAAGCGTACACTAGTTTACCTAAAAAAAAAAAATCAGTTTTTTGGGAAAAAAAGAAACAAAACCCAGATAAGGCAGCACAGTCTAAGAAGCTCCAATGGAAGAGGTAAAAGAGAACCTCCTGGGACTGAGGGGACCACAGGAAGTTTCCAGCAGCACAGGGGCTGGGGTGGAGGGAGCCTCAGGAAGGCAGCATTCCCTACTGAAGGGGAACCCTAGCTAAGCCTGGGGAGGCATCAGATAAGGAGCACACACGGGTGGGGAAAAGGAAAGGATAAGCCCGGCAAGGTGAGCGCTTGTCCTATGCCAGGAGGTGTATCCTGGGTAAAGTTAGGTTTTGCTAACCCCACTGTGAAGTGAGGGACAGAAAAGGGGGAAGCATTAGAATGCTAAAACGTCCTTTAAGGACAGTAAATCATGGCTTCCGCTCATCAACAGAGTATCACAAAGCAGGTTTAGTGTTAGTGAACATTGGGCAGGAATGCAGAGAGTTTCCTTCTAGGCCCTCAGGGTTGGCAAGCTCCCATCTCCCCATTTGGTAATAGAATAATACCGTTACCGACCTTAGAGTAACGTGTTTGTCTTGGAGTTGAGTGACAGCTTTTGAGATGCAATACCAGATCCGTAATCCAGGAAAGTAAAAGGGAGGTTATTGTGGGGGTTCATTGAGTTTAAACATTTCTGCTCTGTGAGGACAGTGTTAGAGGATGCAGGGACAAACCAACAGCTGAGAGAAAACACTTTCAGGAAACATACTTTGTAAAGTATGTAAAATATACAAAGAGTTTGGAAATCCAAGAGTATAAAAATGTATAAAAGCAAGACTGAATTGCTTTTGAAGTCTAGAGCTGTTCATAAATTACCGAAATAACTTCTTTTAAAGTAAAAGATGAAAATGAATTTTAAATGGTTCTGGAGACAAGACTCACTGGTTGAGTGCACGCTGCTCCTCCAGAGGATTCCACTTCGGTCCCTAGCACCCATATCAGGTGGCTCATGAGCATGTGTGACTCCAGCTCCAGGAGACCTGGTGCTGCCTTCTTACCTCCACTCACAGCTTCAGTCACGTGCACAAAACCGCACACTGACACACACACACACACACACACACACACACACACACACACACACACACACACAGACATAATTAAAAACAATAAATCTAAATGTTTAAATTAAAAATACTTTCTTAACAGGCAAGAGGATCCCTTTTCAGCCTAAACATAGAAGAGATGATAAAAAACAAAGGATTGATAACATTAAAAACTGACAGTTTTGCTCCGGTCCTGTGGGACTTTACCTATCGTCACTGAAAAGTCTAATATTCACATGCCAAGAGCATAGTACAGAGAGCTAGCTAAGCAACACCAGACACCAGCATGGATTTTCCTCTGCTGATACCAAAGTAAGCCCGTGTCCCTTGTGTGTAAGAAGATCCTTCCTAAGCCATTCCTGCCGTGTGCCTGACATCCTTTGTGTGTGAACTGAAGTCTTAGATTTTTGGAACCAAACCAAATGTTTAATTAAAAAAGTGAAATGAATATTCCCTTATATCTCACCTTCTTTCATCTCAACTCCAAGGAGGCAGAAGTGGGAGGGCGACAAGATGAGGAATTAAAAAGCAAGAAACCCAGACATCTCTGGAGATATGCTACCTCCTCATGGGTTCCCTGCCAGCACAGCTGTGCATCCCTCCAACAAACCTGCTGTGTCCCCGCAGAGGGACTGTGCATGGGATTCAGCAGCTTGGGTTATCGACTCCTTACATAACAGCCAATTATTTTCCTAATTTAACACCCGTCTCAAAACACTGAGACTTAGCACCTCCCTGCAATGCCAGGACTGGCATCCAGGATAGTGTTCTGTGTGAGGAGTGGGTGTCCCAAGCCCATGGTGCTGACTTCCTCCTGGGCCTTTTGTTCCCAGTAAGATGCTTCTGTACATCAAATGATACGTCTGCTGCGGAGTCTCCTGGTAAGGAGGTCATCGATTTGCCTTACACCCAGCAAATCTCGCCAGAGATCTTGACAAGTGATCTCTTTTGCAAGGTGTCCTGAAAGACCAGTCTGAACCTTACCTGTGTAATTTCACACGATATAAATTCACATGTTGACCAGGGCAGAAAAATTAGTGTATGTTCCTAATGTGATTTTGATTTTTTCACTCAATTCCTACTTCTCAAGGCAGAATTACGCTTAATAATATTTATCCTCTAAAACATTCTTGTAGGCTGTACCAAACTTTGCCTTTAAATGTAAGAACATCTCTGAGCAGTGACAGTGTTACCTAGCTATAGACATAATGGGGAGATGGGTAATACAGAAGCTGTGTCAAGGTAATGTGCTAATGCTTTAGCTTAAGAAATAATGCCACTGTTGAAATTAGACTATGAAATCAAAACATCCTGTTTTGATTTTAACTGCCCACCCAAAGATCAAAATACAGAGGTTGCCTTGTTAAAACATCTTTATATTACTCAAAACTATAATTAAAATAAAGTCATTAAACACTTTGTGCTGATTTGTGTCCGTATTTACACCTAATGCCCCTTTTGTTCCACACTGTTGTAAAGGATGTTAAACTCATTGTCCAGCTGCAGAATATGAGATAAAAAGGCTTTGCAAGGTATTTCTGTACCTCTCTATTAAATTTCCAAACCCCTGTTCCATATAAAAATGTCATAAACATAGCCTCCCTCTGCTCATGAAGTAGATGGAATAAGAAATCAATGACCCTTTCTCATGTCTGTTTTGTTCCCAATTAGATCAAAATGACTTTTGGGGAATCGATATTTTCCCTTATTTACTCGCTCAGGTACCGCATTCACTAAAGCACTTCTGTGTGTTTTCAAAATGTATTGTTTTGAACATCGCCTCTGAGATTCAGTTCTGTAGACAAATATACATCAACTTCCTTCCCTTCTGAAACCCTGGGCTCTGTCCCCAGCCCTCTTCCATCCTCCAGAGCCTCCACTAAAGAAATACAGTAAGTTGGTTCACCCCTCTCGTAACAAGACAGTCACTTACATTGCATTTATATGGTTTCCTGGCTTATCCATACTGTCTGTGACCTCCGTGTTGCTAACACTTGGAGCGAAGTGAAACCATGCATGGAACTGCCTGCTGATTCTCATTCTGTTCATTTCTTCCTTCTGAGGATTCCAAATTCAATAGATTTGAATGAATTGAGTATTGGGGTTACATTGCATTGTGCTGTAACCACGAATTGCCAAAGAAGGTCTTTTTAAAATTGCTTTTCTTTTTTAAAATATTTCATGCCATATATTTTTATCATATTTTCCACTCCCCCAACTCCTCCAAGATCCTTCCCCTACCCACCGAACTTCATTTTCTTTCTCTCTCTAACAAAAAAAGAAAAAAATAAAACCAATCAGAAAGCACACACAACAGCTTAGCAGGGTAAGTTGCTTGGCTCTACACTGTCCAAATTTCAGGGCATTTCCCAAGCACTGCTGCATGCCTGGTACAGTGGAACATTCTGCTAAGTTGCTGGGATAGCTTTGCTAGGAAAAGTGTTGGCCAAACCTAAGACACTGCCTGTAGAGAGCTGATTATTTGCCACAGCAGTGAACTTTTAGAAAATGGCCTGTTTGGGATTTTTGAGGCCCTGGGGCACATGGTATCCCTTCAGTTACAGTAGGGACTGGAGCCACCAGTATCAGTGAGATCAAGGCTACATGTCCAAGCCATTCACTCCAAAAGGAATCTTGCACACTAAGGATGGGGTGAGCTTTCTTGACTGGAAGAGAACACAGGGCTGGTCTCCTTTTGTTGGTTTGTAGAATTGCACAGGAAAGCCCATGTGCATCTCTTCTCTATGCTGATGCCAAATTCATCGTTTACTTTTCTAACGCTGTGATAAAAACACCACCACCAAGGCAACTTGTCAGAGTGTCATTGGGCTAATGGTTCCAGAGAGTTAGAGTTTAGGATGGCTGAATGAGGACATGGTGGGGGGAACAGCTGAGAGCTCACATCTCAAACCACAAGCAGGAGGCAGAAAATACACACAGGGAACAAGGAGGGTCTTTTGAAACCTCAAACCTGCCCCAGTGATACAACTTCTCCAACAAGGCTTCACCTCCTCTGGAAAGGTACAAACAGTTCCACCAACTGGGACCAAGCCTTCAGACGTATGGGCCTATGCGCACCTTTCTCATTCAAACCGCTACACCAATTACATACTTGAGCTACACAACAACCATGAAGACAGTGGCTTCTGCTGCTGAAGATCCACCACAGCAGTGGTTCTCCACCTTCCTAAGGCTGTGACCCGTTAACACAGTTCCTCATGTTGTGGTGACCCCAACCATACAATTATTTGCGTTGCTACTTCATAACTGTCATTTTGCTACTGTTATGAATTGTAATGTAAATATTTTTGGAGACAGAGGTTTGCCAAAGGGGTCATGACCCACAGGTTGGGAACTGATCTACAGAATTATTGAGCCTTTGGGTGGTCTTATGAACCCCTGACATATCCTTTGGGCTATGCACATAGGAGAGGTGGTTCTCTCTAGGGACATAGGGAAGATGTTCAATAGATGATGAGCTGGCTGGACCTCAAAGAAGAAAGGAAAGTGGTCCCTATTCCTCAGGGATTGTTAGTAACTCTTAGCTGAGAGGGCCTAATGCTCATTAACTTGGTTTCTTCCTATTTTAATATTTTTGCATACTTTTATCTGTAAACTGTTCACATCTTACTTTTTTTTTTTTCAAAATTGTAGTTGACTCACCATAACTGTATATATCTATGGAGTATGGTGTGGTGGTCCAATGTGCGTGCAAAAGCACAATGATCAAATTTGTGTAACTAGCACACCCACAGCCTCAAACATTTACCATTATTTTCTGGCGAGAGTATTCAAAACCCACTCTTGGGGGTGTAGAGATGGATCAGAAGTTAAGAGTGTTTGCTGAATTTTCAGAGCCCAGAATTCTATTCCTAGTACACATATCAGGAGGCTTACAAGGGCCTGAAACTCCAGCTACATGAGAGCTAACCCCTCTGGCCTCAGCAGGCACCTGCACTCATGTGGCATACACTTACACAGATGTACACACAAACTTACAAATAAAAATAATAAAATAAAATAAAAACCCATCTTCAAAATACTCCCATTTATCCCTTTTGTCATACACAGCATATTGTTGCTAACAGCTGTTGCTCTCCCTTTGTTCAACAGAACCGTTTAAGTCCTATACCTTTGTACCCTGAAAGACCAACGTTTTCAGATTCTACACATGAGACCATGCAGTATTTGTCTTGCTGCCTCTTGCTGATTTCATTTAACATGGTGTACTTGAGGCTGATCCAAAATGCTTCTAAAACAGGATTTCATCCCTTGTACAAAGGAAGAACAATCCATTGAGTTTATATACCAGAGCTTCTTTATGCATTCATCCCACCATGAACGTTGAGGCAGACCCTGTATCTTAGTTAGGGGGAGAGAGCTGTGATGAACACATGAGGCAGACGTCTCTGACACACACTGATGTCATCTTCCTTGGTCACATGTGCAGCGTCAGGTTAGTTGAATCATTTGACACTTTGTTGTTAGTTTCTGGAAGAACCCCCATTCTGGCTTTCTTCATAGTGGGCATATTCATTTACATTCCCACCATCAACATTCTCATAAACATGTGTTATTTCTTGTGTTTTTGTCAGTGGTGGTTTCAGCTGGGCTGAAATGATGTATCATTGTGGTTTGCAGATTCATCTCTCCAGTGATTAGTGGTGTATATCTTTTTAAATGCATCTGGTGAAAGCTTGTAAATCTTCTCTTGAGGAAATGTCTCTCTTAATATGTTTATTGATTTGACAGTTTAGTGAGGCCATGCAGAGACGTTTCACCTTTTCAATGATTTATGTCAACTAAACTCAAACATTTATGTGTCAAAGAAGTAGGGGAGCTTCAGGGTCTCTGGCAGAATTTAATTCTCGTTTACACAGTGCAGATGGTGGGGGCACAAGGTGACTCTGGGTTACAGATGCTCACACACCTCTGTTCACAGTGAAGCTCTGTACAATGCATGGAAGTCAGGGTGCATTCTTGTGTTGCTAAGTTATGGTTTGTTTCCAACAAAGTCAGAGGAAACTGACTCCAGATTTCATTTCCTCAAGCTCCCCCCAATATATGCTCATTTATATGTGCTTTAAAATGCTTGCAGGTACAGTATTTACAGTGTTTGTCCATATGTGCAGTATATGCAGGTTGTGTGTTTGTGTATATATGTGGTGTGTGTGTGTGTGTGTGTGTGTGTGTGTGTGTGTGTGTGAAGGCACACTATGGAATATCATATAGAAATAAAACCATTGATATGATTTTATGTGAACTGACACAGACTGATAGAGAAGCATATCAAAACATATATTTTTAAAGATTTATTTATTTTTATTTTATGTGTGTGAGTGCACCAGCATGCATGCATGTGTACCACATGAGTGCCCATGGAAGCCCAAAGAGGGTATTAGATTCTCTACAACTGGAGTTATTGGTAGTTGTGAGCCACCATGTAGATGCTGAAAACTCAAATCCAGTTCATCTGCAAGAGAAGCCAGTGCTCTTAACTGATAAACCATCTCTCCAGCCCGACTATGCAATATTTTTTAATCAGAAAATATTTTTATGCAATCACAATTCTTATTAATATGCACAAATATATGTGTACATATCTGTGTTTATATTTACACGTAAGGAAACTTACTCATTCTTGACAATTTAATAGGTAACTCTATATTTTATGTTTTACATTAATGAGTTTTTGTAGTGAGTATGTATGATGCCTGCAGTTTGAAACAAAATATTTTATGATCAAGTAGGAAATTACCTCGCATGTTTGGAACACTTGAGCTTTTGGATGTACGGCATTTTCACACCTGTGTATACTCCATTGACCAAACTATCTATTGTACTGGATAGGGTCTCCAGACTTTCTAATACAGCTGGTTTGGGTGAATAACCTGGTATGCTCTGTGAGGTGATTACTGTGTGGCTATAGACTTTTATTATAACCATAAAATTGGAATTTTAAAATAGTTGCATTATATTCCTTCCTAAAATATGTGAAGTTAGGAATTTCAAACTACATGGTAGTGGCTTTTTAGTAATAGATTTTTCATTTTTTTTTAAAAACTAAGCCACATGTATTTATGAGAAAATAATTTTTAACAGAGACATATCAGGGCATTTCCATGTGGCTAAGATGCGATGTGGGAGGGCGACTTCAAAAGCTTAGGAACTTGAGAGCTCGGGTGTTGGCTTAATCCCAGTGAAGGGCATGAGCAGAGCAGTGAACGTGAAGGTAAGCATTGCACCGTTTCTGCGTGGACTTATTTGTGTCTTAAAGTAAAAGTGGCCAAACTTGGGTATAATATAATATTTGTATGATTTTTCAGGATCTATGTTATTATAATTATGTACGTACGTGTGTATGCCTACATACGTGTGTGTGCGCGCGCGCGCGCGTGTGTGTGTGTGTGTGTGTGTGTATGTGTGTGTGCGTGTGTGTGTGTGTGTGTGTGTTGGTGAATATAAGCATGCAGGTGCCGTGGTGCATGTGTGCAGATCAAAGACAAATTTTCAGAATTTGATTCTCTCCTTCCACCATATGGCTTTCTGGGATTGGACTCAGACCATCGGGCTTGCTCGTCAAGTGCTTATCCACTGAACCATCTTGCCAGATCTTTAGGATGACTATAATTACTAGGAAATTACTAATAATTTGTTATTGGTTGATTTCATACATGTATACTTCTGATTTAGTATTAATTATAGAAGTTAAGAGCAGAATATAATCAGTGCATCCATTGGGAAAAAATGTGTGTGCTGCTATTTGAAGAACCACGTCTCTCCGTTAACAGCAGATAGGAGGAGACAGAAGCAGCTCATGCCCTAAAACAGGGCTCTCTCTCCCTGGGTCATCTTGAAATTATTCAAGTTTTTTTTTAATGATAGGTCACCCTGGAATATTTTGGGTTTCTTCTAAAACATTTCTGGGAAGTAGAACAAGTGAGCTAAAGCAGTACACTGGTGACTCTGTGCACCTGGGCCTGGGACATGACTCGGGAAAGTGCACACCGTGAAAGCAGGGGGGTCATGAGCTCCAGGAACCACGAGAAAAGCCGAGTGCAGCAGTGTGCATCTTCAGATACCAGGAGCCCCAGAATGTGAGAGGGGACAGTAAGGGAGAGATGTGCGTCGGAGGCAGCTGCTGCTTCCAGTGTTTGAAAGTCCATCACTAGACTATTGTATTTAGCTTTTGTTTTCCGATATAAAGTAGTCATTTCCAATGAAATGCCAGTGCTGTCCAGTTCTTTTTCTCCCCTTTTAGTTTTGTTTACATTTTGGACATGGTTTCTATGCAACCAGACAGATACCAAGCACATGCCTTTGCTTCCCAATCCCAGCCAGCGCTGGGATTACAGATGTGCACCACCATGTGGGGCTCAAGTCCTTGACAATAGATTTATCGGGGATTTCTTATGGTCATCAAAACTCTCTATTTAAGCCATGTTTGAAAGATGCACTTGAAGAGCTGGGACATGATGATAAAAATAACCATGGTCATACGCCAATCTTATTTTAGAAAATGTTTAAAAAAAAAATGAGCCTCAGATGAATTACTTTTTCTTTCTGTTCAGTGAAATGGATGCAAATAAAATAATGGATGCTGGAAATCATGTGCTTAGAAAAGCACTTTGATTGAGTGGTTCAACCAAGATGAATAAGAATGCTAAGGCAGAGACACAAGCTAGGCCTGATGTTCAGGCCTGTAATCATAGCCCCTCAGGAGGATGAGGCAAGTGGATCCTGGGTTCAGTCTACCTCAGCTATGAGAGTGAGCTACAAGTCAGTCTATGCAACTCAGTGAGACTCCAAAGAAAATGGAAAAGTGTTTGGAGACGTGTCCAGGGTGAGAGAACCTGGGGCCAGTCTCTAGTCCTTCTACAAAAAATAATTAAGTTAAATTGAGAATGATAGCAAAGGAACACTGTTGCCAAACTTTCTGCTGGTACTCAGTAAAATGTCCTTCCACTTGCTGTGATGATGGGAAGAGGCAGGAAGAGTATAAAGGATCTCTATGGTTGCCTACAATGATCGACAGTGGGGCTCTGGGGAAGACTCAAAGGAAGCAGGGCTCCGGGTCTGAAGATAGCTGCGTGCTTTTGGTAAACGAATCAATTCAGTGGACACATGGAGGCTGTGAAAAGTAACACGTTTCAAAAAGGAAATATTTAAGGGTTCACAATATGACTCTTGGGGTGGAGCCTTGAGGCCAGTCTGTGCAAGTAGCAGGTTGCTTACGTGGGCTATGATGCTCGCAGACACAAAGACCTCTCTTACCAAAACAACATAGACTGTGATTATAAAATAAAATATGCTGGCCAATACCAAGCAGTCAGTCTTGAAGTCATATAAATACAAACAACATTGTATAGACTGAGCAGATTGCATTTGTGTATCTAGAAATATAGATGCATTTATGTAAACAATTAAAAAACACTATTTAAAAAATAAAATATGCTACACTAGCACACCATGTGGTTTAAAGAATTAGAATATACAGGTTCAGAATTTCTGAATTTCCCATCAGTGTCTGACCATAGCTTTAACCATCTGAGCATATTTAGTTTTCCTAAGCAGAAAATTTAAGAGGAAATCAAATTAAATTCATACCCACACATGTACATTCTGCCTACAAATACAGCAGCATTATTACATAAATCTGGTAAGTTTTAACACTTGGTCAGTAAGTAGATCATTTAAGAACCCTACAGTAGCCCTTTGATACCAGATGGATATCAAACCACCAAAGACATTTAGAAGAATCTTTCTAAAAGCAGGGAAGAGAGCACAGACCAGCTTGTCCATTTAGCTCATTCTCTGCTTGAAACATCGGGAGATGGGGATGTCTGAATTCAGCACCATCATGCTATCACTGCAGGCTTACTCTCAGAGCACTCAAGGGAATCACCTAGCACACTTCTGGGGCAGTCGAGACAACTACAGCGACCCTCTGCTGAGCCAATTAGTACAAGTGTTCCTCTGGTGAGCGAAGAGGTGTGTGGGAACCCAGGGGTCAATTAATTTATAAATCAACAAACAATTCAGAATGTAGCTGGAGCATCTAAATGGACAGTAATTCCTTTTGAATAAAAAACATATTATTTCGGCCTTAGCACGATCATGCGATGCCACTGACGGCCTTAGTTGTCAGGGAAACCAAGTCGGAAAGGTGTGCTAGTGAGATGGAAGCCATTTCATTATTTTCTAATATTTCCCCCTCTATTTTCTAAAAGAAGCATATGCATGCTTGAATGCTCCACGAAACCTTTTAAGTGGGAGCCCTACGATACCTCATGGTGTAACCAAGACCAACCACCAAGGCCTTTTAAAATTACACCTTTTCCCTGTGTTACCCAAGAAGATATGACTGGAAATCAATCAACAACATTAGAGTTTGCTTCAGGAACACTCCTAAACCACAGGACTGTTCCCAGAAGCCCATCATAGGAAGCTGCTTGCTTATCAAGTGGATGCCCCATGCCAATACTTCTAGATCTTTCTGCTCTGGACTCACCAATCCTCTATGTGGGAAACCAGAACATGCTCTGATCCCTGGAGGGCAAGACCCAGCTTATGTCACTTGGTTCCTTGTCCTGGAAATACATAAAAATACACCTTTGGCAGCTTCTCCTGACAGTGGCCTTGGGATTCGTCCTGCGCTGTTCCAGCATTGATGATAAACAAGCTTTACCTGAGAGGACATCACTCCTCCTGGTGTGTGTTTGACCAACCACCATGCTTTCCTCCAGGGGGTTGGATTGGGAACAGGCTGCTTTTGACTTCATACTCCAGCTTCCTTTTCTTAGAGTGTTTAACTGAGGCAAACTCATCACTGTAAATTCTTTCTTTCTTTCTTTTTTTTGGGGGGATGTTTTTCAAGACAGGGTTTCTCTGTGTAGCTTTGCGCCTGTCCTGGGACTCACTTGGTAGCCCAGGCTGGCCTCGAACTCACAGAGATCCGCCTGGCTCTGTCTCCCGAGTGCTGGGATTAAAGGCGTGCGCCACCACCGCCCAGCTATAAATTCTTTCTTTATCCTGCAATAATATCTCTACAAGGTCTGTATAACCCAGACTGGACTTGAACTCACCATGTGGTCCAAACCGGCCTCAATACTCCCTTGTGCTGATATCACAGCTTGCACCACCCTGTCAGCTTCCTCACCCTTCGAGAAGAAGCCCTTTGCCTAGCCTCTTGCCCTGAAGTCCCTGGGGCTCATCCCTCTGTCTAGTCAACCTTCTACAAAGATTGGCGGGCTGGGGGCCTCACAGCCCCTCTGAGAAAGCAAAGGTGGGATTTCATGACAACCTGGCTCCAGTTCCTCAAGTGCCTTCCATGCAGGAAAGTGTCCCTTCCTGACTGAGAACAGTTCCTGCTCCATTCCTGAGCCTTGCACCCAGCTCTGTGCACTCCAGCCCTGCTGGGCAGAGGTGAATTCCTGCTGGTTTCTGGCCTCTTTCCCTTCTCCTGCAGTGTTGAATCTAGTCACCCCGCTGTTTCCTTTCAGCTGGTGCAAGTTTTGCTGTGTCATGCTCTTTCATGGAGCCCGCTGATAAACTGCATTTTCTCACATGAAAACTGTATTTTGAACGAATACAAACACTATCTGCAAAACTCATGCTTTCATGTTGAGATTCATAAATATGATCTTTACTGCACAGTGAAGCTTGCCTATGCCCGTATTTCAAATTATACAAAACACGCTTTAAATAAAATTGTTTACCAATACTGCTCAATGCATCAAGCCAGGAAAAGGACATATGAGGTCAAGGGGTTGCTATCCCGCTGTTTAGTGAATACTTAGTAGGTGCCAGGCAGTGCTCTTTCTTTTCATATATTTAACATTCACAAAACACTAATTTCAATTTCAAAATACAGATGCTAAAACACCAACTAAGACAGGAAGGGGAAAGCAGAGCTTGCTAAGGTCACCAGAAAAGGAAGTCACAGAGGCCTTTTTAGGGGTAGGAAGTACTTGAGAGAAGACCTCACTCCTAGCCCATACTAGCCTAGAACTCACTATGTAGCCCAAAGAGGCCTCCAGTCATGGCAATTCTCCTGCCTCAACTTCCCGGAAGTTGGGATTACAGGTGTGAGTTGATACAACCCTCTGCCTGACTTTGTTTTTCTAACATGTACTGAAACCACTCTGTTCTCTGTCTTCTTTTCATTACACTCTAATTTATGTATGTATTTATTGCACAATATTTTTATTTCACAGCTCTTTTGCTTATCTGGGGCAAATAAACAAAATCAGCCTTTTTATGTTTCTACTAAAAGTTTAGATTCCTCCAACTTAGCAAAACAACTCACTGAAGTGCAGGTTCATCATACAGCTATACTAAATATTAAAAGTACCTGTTTGCAAAGCATATGGAATCTTTCAAAAACAGCATGATCAGCCCCGGTCCTAAGATAAAACGGTTTCTGATCCTTCTCATCTAAGTTAAGTTTAGAGGGGTCTTCAGAACCTCATCCCACAGAGCTACTGGCAAAGCAGGGGATTAGCCTTTCTTCACATCAAAGTTACTTTTTAATTCAAATGAGTTACAGGTGTCAAAGGCATGGCTCCCCTGCCAGTCTTGGCTTTAAAAGGCTCATCCAAACCAGTCTCAAATCAAGTGAGGAATAGTCACCTCAGCTCCCCCACATCCCCCTCGTTCCTTCCACTTGGACCCCCTGATTTTTAAAGCATCCTGGGTAGTATACTGAAGACTCCAGACATCAGATGCAGGATCTAAACCAGGCTTTGGTATATGAAAACTTCTGGTGTTATAGCCAAAAAGTCTGCCTCATAATCTCTTTCCACTACTGCCCTCACAGACCCCCCAGTAAAATAGGAACATCAAAAGCATCTCCTTTGGTTTCACATAATTTTCATCCTTGGCTGTCTACCAGAGAACTCTTCTCAAGCTGCGCCTTCCCAGCACTAACTCTTTGAGAGACACCGGCCATTGTCACACACTCTCTAAGTGTCTACCTCCTGAATGGTATCTGTTTGCTTTTTGATAATTAGGAGCCACAAGCAGTTGTTGTCTAACCTAAGTTCAAATATCAAATGGAATTATCAACAGGATCTGCCCCAGAAATAGCAGGAACTGAAAAACGGCAAAGCTAACACGTCTTTTCCTACTGGAAGCATCGGTAAGAAACAGCCTTCCAGGCTGGATGCTGTGCTCCCATGGCTTCAGCCCAGGGTAGAAAAAAATGTCTGGACACACGAAATGTGGTAGATATATTTGACCAAATTCCATGAAACGTTCCCTGAGGTTGAGGTAGTTTGTATTTAAAGAACTCAGGAAGCAGCGCATACTACAGGATAGGCAAGTCATTCTTCAAAACCTCACACATGCTTCCCACTCCTTTTGGTCTCACATTAAGAGTGCTACCCATGAGCACAAGACCCATAGGAAGATGGGTCACTTGGTAACTTCGGGAGTGATTATGAATATGAAGAAACTTTGTTTCTTGTTTCAAGCAATAAACAAACAAACCTCTCATCCGTGGAGGGGATGATTTTCTCATCACCTGAATACTGAAAATGAATAGTTTAAAGGCAAGTGGGATTACGAGACCCTCCCGTTTTTAGCGCTATTCTTGCTATTGGTAAAGCTATTCTATGTGTGAGACCAGAGGTCAGGCAAGGTTGACGGGGGGGAGCAGAGCCACACAGCTAATGAGTAGGTAAGTTGAGGTTTGAACCAAGGCACACTGGTACAGTCAAAACACTCAGATACCTCTCTGGTGCCTTATCGTTAAGTGAATCATTTTAATAAATCAGTTATCAGCTAAATCTTCCTAATGTATCTGTCTCACAGTATGTTGACTCAGTAAAATTCTAAAGTACTACATTGCGTGGATGGGTTGAGTCTGCAATATACTCATACTAAAAGACCAAAGGGAAATTTTAAAGAATACAAATACAGATAACATGAGGATGAGGTCAGGTGGTTACTAATGTTTTGATGTCTAAAGTTCAGTAAGTATTTACTGAAAATGGCATTCCCGTAGAATGTCTAATTTTAAACTCATGAAAGCTTTTTTATATCTTTTGGTTAATACTATAGTAACATTAACCAGATATTTTATATATATATAAATAACCAAATAATATAATAATAACAGACTATAGTCTGCTAACAAAAAAAAAGATATTCCAAAGAAAACATAAAACTAAGAAAGCTTGGATCATCTGATGCTGTAACCACAGTATACATAGCCAAGGATGCTGAAGACTTAGAAGACCTTAGTCCTCCCGGCCACCTGAGGAGGTTGCAGGGACCACCTGCACTTTGAGGCCGAATATTTGTGGTTTGTGAATTTACATTAACATAATCTGACAAACCCATTACCACTAAATTGACCACTAAGCCTTTCTCAGTTGAGGAACTCCCGGAATAGGCTATCACGGAGACCCAGAGAAGGTCATCAAGGATTCAACATCTTAAGACTTTATCTCGTAAGACTGAAAACTGACCGGTCCGAAAGTGTCTGACGAATGTGACACACTGAAGTGCTCTGAGCCATTCTAGGTCGCCAGTGCACACTTCAGGAGATCCAACCACCCGTCCTTCACGCCTACAGTCCTTCCGAAGTCTAGTGTAAGAAGCAAGGGAACCCAGTGCTGTGTCCGCTCTTAGGTCAGTGTGCTATTGTTATGTAAACAGAGTTGGCTCTGAACTGGCCTTGTGATTCAGCATGGAACCACAGCCCTGAAGGTCTAGTGAGTGAAAGGCTCCGCCCTGGAAGGACAGGAGATGGTTCCTCTGTGCTGTGCAGCCTTCAATCCAGGCTCAGGAGAGTGAGATTCCAAGGGGGACAGGAGTGGGCCTTGCTGGGGGTGGGGTGGGGGTAGGGGTGGGGTGGGGCGCTCAAAGACCAGACCTGGTCCATCTGATTAAGTGCTGACAACACTTCCAGAGAAGGTGGTATCTGAAGGGCCACCAGGGAACAGGGTGTCTTGAGGTGACTACCAGGATTCCTTCACTGTATGGATTTGAGGCATTCTTACCTAAGGATGGCATAGCAACCAACGTAAGGATCCTGGGAGAGGGTAGAGATGCTGACATATCATCCCAAAATGTCCCAGTGCTGCCTTCTGCTATCTGCATGACACTGATTACCTCAGTGTGATGGTTAGTCCTATATGTCCATATGGTTAAGCCATGGTAAAAGATATTTGATCAGATACTAATCTATGAGGCACTGTGATAAAAACCTAAGTCATTCACTTTGGGTAAAGTAAATAACCTACCACAGCATGGAAATCCCTCTCAGATATATTGATGGCTTTGTGAGGAGTAAACCAAACTCTCTTGACAAGGAAGGAATTCTTTCTCCATGTGACCTTCAGACTTGTTTTTCCAAGTCTTCAGCTAGCTGAACTTAAGCCTCAGAGCGTGGACCTGATGTTCCCACAGCTGTATGAGGCAATTTGCCTGCCGATCATGCCCCTCTGGACAACTCTAGCCAATGTAGTTAATGAGGGTGTCAAACTTTAGTAAGAAAATTTTCATAATATACTTCTATGTGTACAGTATAAAAAATAATAGCCCGGGGACATTTGAGGAAGATAAAGGGCAGGAGGGAAAGAAAGTGCACTGGATGCAGGTGCAAGTCACAGGACCTGTCAGAAATGCCCCACGCTTCTAAGCTGTGCAATTAATAAAAACGGCACATTCAGTGCATGGCCATCATAATCATAGAAAAAGACCTTGAATGCTTGTCCTAGGAGAGCAGAGGAGTATTTTCCCCAGATGAGCATGGGAAATGGTTGGGGGTCACATGTTCAAGAAAAACTAGAGGGCTTTGACAGCTAAGGATGAGAAGGAACAGTCCCAAAGAAGTCATACTGCAAAGTTCGCTATAAATAATAATGCCAAAATATGAGATAATTGGCCAGGTCTATTGGTTCAGACCCGTAATTTCATCTGTTCAGGAGACTGAGATAGGAGGGTTGCAGGACTGAGGACAGCTTGAGCTACAGCTAAGTTTAAGTACAACTGAGCAGGTCCCTAGCATGTACAAAGTCCGGGGTTCAATTCCTAGTACCATAAAAACAATGTGTGCATCGATATGACAGTCTTCTTTCCACCAAATGCTGCATCAAGTTTCTTGTCTCAGAGCAGAGACTTCAGCCCTTGGGGAGTTTCACCTAGCTGCAGGGGCTAGACTCTGTACTAAACACCCTCCCGGAGCCTGGAAAACCTGGTAACACTTAGGAGACCTGATTTGATAAATTTCAGTTGATAGCCACTTCCTCTAAGGCTGTCTCTTTGCCTGGCCAAGCATTATGCCTAGATAGTGCTAGGATTCAATATGGATCTTTATAGAAAGGAATAGGAGTCTGCACTTTACACTGTGACCTGTGACCTTTTAACACTGCAGCATTAAAACTACTGTAAGAACTGTAAAATCCCAGCAATCATGTAAGTATAAATAAGTTATGTGAATGTCAAAGCTAAAAACCTTTAGAGGTCAAAAATCCTAATTTAAGAATATATATATATATTAATATATATATATACATAATACATAATGAAATAATACAATTTTCAGAAAACTCTTAGAAATGGGTACTATTATTACTTTTTTCACAATTTTGTGCAACTAAATTTTGCTTTGTTCAGAGTCCAGTAGGAAACAAATGGGGAAAATTTCACTCTTGAAAATGACTTTAGGAAATAGACATACTTTCAAGTAGAGCCCATCACGTATATAAACTTAAATTGCTCTTTCATAGTCTGAAACTCTACAGAGAATGATAGAAAGAAAAAGAGCAGGTGCTATGGAGGGACCGCCTACTCCTCACCCCACCACACCCCCCCTTTTCATCCTGGTCATTAGAAAAGCAGCCAGAACTCCAATAGTGACCACAGTAGTGACAGTAGTGATCCCCATCCCTGTGACAACAGAAGCACTCAGGGAAGATCTGTTTTGTCCTTCAGTGTCAGACGGGTCAGCCCATCATGACAGGCAAGGCGGGCACACAGCTCAGTCCTTGGCTTCCGGGGTGTCTGTCAAGGGCTGTTCACATCAGGGCATATGAGGAGTGAGAAGCCAGGGCCAGGTGTAACCAAAGGCACATCCTCGTGACTTGCTTCCTCCACCGAGGAACAACCTCTTCAGGTTCTCACTACCTGGCGACTATGTGCTCTGAACAGGAACCTCGGGGAACATGTATTCACTCATCATTGGTTATTCAGTACCATCCTGTGTCAGCTTCATCAGTGGACAGTCTGTTAGCTAGCTTTTCATCACTAGAACAAAATACCAGATGCACAGAACTTGTAAAGGCTTGCTTTAGCTCAGTTTTGGAGGACTTAAAACATGAATGATGGGGCCCATTATGTGAGGGCCTGTGATGAGGCTGCTTATCAGGACAGGAGGGCTTCGTAGCCCGAAAACCACTCACCTGAATCCCTGGGCAACAACAGACTTCATAAAATAAGGAAAGCAAGGCCTGAGTCCCCAGTCTTCCAAAGAACTCTCACTAGGTGTTGTCAAAATTTATGTCACCTCCCAACAAAACCACCTTAGGAACCAAACTTTATTACCCTGTCTTTGGGGGACATCTAAGATCCAAAGAATGTCTAGTGTCTATGTGTCTAGGTGCCCCAGTCCTTTGGCAGTTCTTTCCAGCGTCCTGCAGGACGGACCCTACATTTGGCACTGTGGGTGCCAGGGAAAGACAGAGAGGCAAGCCAATGCTGCGAATTTCATTCTGATACTCTGATACTTGCTCAGTCTTAAGCAATACGAGTTCTGGAAATAGCTTCTTTCTGGAAAGCAGAAAGCAGGGCGGTATTTATTGCCTATGTTAGAACTCCGTAGACCTTCGAGCAGTGAATGTCCGTCCGCAGAGAATCGGGCATTCCAAGCCGCAATAATCTATCTATAGTTAGATATGTTCTCAGTGAGATCACTATTGCTGACTATTTGTCTTTAGGGTATTTTCAGTGATCAAAGTACTTTACCAGAGAAACACGATGGGATATCAAATTCCGCTTATGTTTTTCCTTCACAGGACTGGCAAGCTTGATCAGCGCTAGTTAGCTCACCCAAGGCTGGAAAGGGCTGTGTTTCAGCACATTTCCTAAGTGAGCAACCATGGTCTCAGTGCTCTGAGGTGGATTTCCTGGCCAATGTTTACCCTCTTGGTGACAACCTCACGTGGTCTTACCTGTCTGTGTCCAGGTTCCTTTGGCAGAGGGATTGTAGTATGTCACTGCTTGCTGTCTCTCAGTGTCTGCCAATTAGTAAAACCTAATGAGTCACCTCTCTGCCACTTGTGATACAGCCTCTGCCAGCTCAATACTTAAACGTTAGTCGATCTTTTCAAATTTCCCAGCAGCCCCAAAGCAGAAGACATCTGCAGTGACATCCGTCCTAGTGTTGGTAGAAAATGCTTAGCAATTCCCGCACACAAGACGTAAGTGTGTGGGAGCTGGCCTGTCTTTTCAAACAAGGACCCTACCTCTTTTCTCAATGGCAGCACAGTCCCACTTCTTACAGACTCATGGACTCAACTAAGACATCCTACGGGCATTAGGGACTGACAGGTGGACAGCAAAGGCTGGCTAACTCACTTCTTCCTTGTGTTCGTTGAATGTATAAATGAACAGCTCCCAAACATAAGGATGGCTCTACTGATTTAAAGAGATGATTCAGTGATTAAGAACATTTGTTGCTCTTGCAGAAGACCTAGATTTGGCTCAAGGCATAAAGGTGGCTTTACAGTCATCTGTACCTTCCAGGAGATCTGATTCCTTCCTCTGACCTCTGTGGGCAACAGGCATCTACATGGTGCATAAATGTAGGTGAAAATCTCATTCACAAATAATATTTTACAAAACTAAAAGAAAAAAGATGGACCTGCTTAAAATCTGACATCCTTTTTGTATACTTAGAGTATTTGTTCATATGGTTTTTCACACACTCATAATTTCCCCTACACTGTCTCACCTTTGAGGATGGGAGAGGCTGTGTACATGTGAATGGCCTGCTCACTTCTGTTAATTAGTTCTAAGATAATTACACCTTTGAGTAACCTTGGCAGATCCCTGGACCAACAAAAACTCCACTTTAAGATCCCATAAACCTCAACTCAAGATAATTTTCCATGAATTTGTAAACTAGTCTGTCCTATGTGTCTCTATTTCTTCTACACCTTGACCTAAAAAAATATATAGTGAGTTCCATATTTATACTCCAGTGTGCCCTACAATGTAGTAGCTCAATGCTAAGCACCAAGCTAAGTGTTCCTAACACCTGACCATCATGAGGAGGCTTCTTGCAGCCTCACCCTGATTGTACGCACAGCCAGGGTAACCATCTGCCCGATGAACCACATCTGCTGTACTGACAGGACACAGCAAGCTCTCTTCAGGACCTAGATGACTAATTATCACACTCACCTAGTAATTACAAGCTGGTAAACAGAAAAGAAAGCTTTGTTTCTTGTTTTGTTTTGTTTTGTTTTGTTTTGGGGTGTGTGTGTGTGTGTGTGTGTGTGTATGTGTGTGTGTGTGTGTGTGTGTGTGTGTATTTGTGTGCAGGGGTTTAAATAGTGATACAACATATTAGAGAATAAGGATGTAGAGAAGATTTTTTAGGGGAAAGGTCATCAGAAGAATCACCAATAGTAGAGGAGAGCAGGTCAAACAAGATCCCAGGAATCTATAAAGAAATGGCATATTATTATTACTATTAGTTGTTGTTGTTATTATTGTTACACCCTGCCCCAACTCTTCCTATTTTTATTATCTCAGTACCCAGGCTGGGCCTGGGAATAATGTGGTGAGAAGCACCTGTTTTTGAGGTATGTTCTGATCCAGTTGGAGGAAGTGTTACTGTCACAAGTAAAATCTGGAAGAGCTGCCAAGGCCTGGTAGGACCCCCATAGGAAGAGCACCATGAGAGCAATCAGTGCTGATTCATTCCACCCCCTTTCTAGTCTGAATTTATTGAGAGGGACAAATAAATAGCCATGGCTCATATGAGGTACAACCCTGCACTTCACTATGCAGGAACACATCAGAGAAAGTGGTCAAAAAATAACATAATGTTCTGGTGAGGCTGTGGTAAGTGCTCAATGGAATGGGTGCAGCCCCTGAGTACTCTGAAGATGGCCCTGTCATTGTTCACTAGACAGAAGGATTCTAGGAGCCAGTGTTTAGAAAACGAATTACTATGCCTTTGCAGAACAAAACCATATGCCTTCTGTTCCAAACTCGGACAAGCAGCCTGACTCCCACCATACAGGTCAATCGGGAACTCCTTAGGAGTCTGAAAGCCAGTGGATGGATCTCCAGATGCCTGCTCTAACAAGAAGGAAAAGAATACTGTGTTGTTGCTACGCCTAAAACCCGAGAACTGAATAAATGAGGCAGGGGCATCAGTAGTTTAAGGCCAGCCTCAACTACATAGTGAATTTGAGGTTAGCACGGGCTACATGAGACCTCATCTCAAAAATGAAAAGGACAAAGCAAAAAGGAACTATTCCGAATTGACTCTTGGGCAGGCCAGAAAACATAGCTGAATTGACTCTTGGGCAGGCCAGAAAACATAGCTCTGAGCATTTATAAATGCTGAGGATAGCTTTAGCTCCCTTGTCAAGATCACAAATGAGTTTGTCAATCACAAAGGAATGCCAGGCATTGTGAAAGATCCCTCCAGGAGATTGGCTCTGGGTGTTGGAGTCAAGGAAAAGGCAAAGTTCAGTGGCATATAACCTGTTACCCCCAGCGCTCAGATGGAGGGGTCTGAGGCTGGAGTCAGTCACAGCAAAGAGTAAGTCTTATAACAGACAGGACAGGGATTCGGGAACCAAGGACAATGCTGACTACAGCTTCCCGGGTTAGAGGAACCACAGACAGCCACTGAAGAGAGGAAGACAGCGTCGTGGGTGGGAAAGGGAGTATCAGGGACTGTACTCTAGTTCCCAAGGAACCTGAGTGTAGGCAGCCCTTTCTGGCCCTGCTTGCGTCACATGGACAGTGGCCAAAGCAGAAAGAAAAAGCAGAGAGAGGAGTCAAAATAACCCCATCAAGAGCCTCTTCCCAAACCCATCTCTAGTGCACCCCATATTCAGTGGCCTGTAACCCCACATTCCCACCTGCTCCTGCCCCTCTATAATATCCTGTCCTTTTAGAGCATGCCACAGTAGTTTAGTAACCATGAGAAGAGATGAGGGGTAAGAATTATCCAATCCCCACAGAGATTCCCGCAGAAAGGATAAAGAAGAGAAACAGTTGTAAAAATAAAAAAAAAACAAGTCAAAGTAATGGAGTGGTAAGGACACGGATTTTAAATGGCTCTCCCACTATTAATTATTATTATTTTTATTACATCATTATTGTCAACACCGTGTTGAGAAACACCAGGGAGGACATTCCTAGCATTACTAGGCTTCCAATGCTTTTGTCCTGTATTTTATTTATTTATTTATTTATTTATTTATTTATTTATTTATTTATTTATTTATTTATTTATTACTTATTTTTTATTTATTGTAGCTCTCTCTACCTTTTCTTCTGACACAGAAAGTTGGTGGCACAAAACTAACTTTTTTGCTAATGCGCAGCTGTCTGCTCTTGCCACCATGGCTCTGTGATGCCTTCCCAGGTCCCTCCTCCTCCTGTTTCTCTGTCTATGAGACTCAGTTCTAGGGTGCTCTCCCTGAACCTCCAGCTGCTTGTGCTGTGTTCTGTCCAGGACCCTAGGCTTTCCACAGTTCCCCTTCCCCAGTCAGGACCACACAGAGGTTGCCTAGTGGGAAACTCTTCTCCCTACTTCCCTAGCAGTCCATTGCTGTCTGTGAATTGGGTGTTTTTAGAATAAGGAATAAACTACACTCAAACAGATCAACAGAGAGGACTCTGCAGATGGATGGCCATCTCAAACAGGCTGCAATAGATAGCCCCATGGTTCTTTGGATTAAAAACTGGTCCAATCAAAATTCAGAAAGAAAGGACATGCAATTTCATTTTCTTTGAGGGTAAAACATCTGTGACCAAAAAAGAGACAGCTGTTGTAATGACTTCACAGTGATATTAATATGTAGAATAATTATGAAAAACAGAACAATCTGTTACTGAGAACAAGTACAGCTGAATGAGAATTTATCACTGGGATTTTATGTAATAGTGGGCCATCCACCACTGTATAACCTTGAAGCTTGTTGATTGCGCCCTCAAAGTTACTGCTATGGCTTTACAGCTTTAGCCTTCTGTGACAGTCTTCATATGCCCCTAAAGACGTTGTCATTTTTATTTTATGGACAAGGAAATTCATAGTGGTCAAGAGGTTTTCCTAAGCTGAGGCTAGGCGCTGTAAGACATGGCAGAAAACGGCAAGACATGGGTCAGACGAGTAGTTGTTTAGGAGGAAATTAGAGCAGGAAGATAACTCCAGAAAGAGGTCATCTCCAGTAAAATGTACTTTGAGTCTCCCCACTTCACACAGGCTTTGATGGGCAGGCAGAAGGCTCCCGGGCGGTACACCACAGTGGGGTGCTATGTGATGCAAAGTCCCAGTGCAGGAAGGCACATGATGGGGATTGCATCACCTAAAAGAAGCTGGTACCTTTATTTTACCTTCACAGACATCACATATCTGAGATATTGATTGCAGCAGAAGGAGGACTGAGTCAAAATGTAGAAAGGTAAGTGTTCTGGGGGCGTGGGCAAAAGAACATGTTAAAAACAAACTAAGACTCTAGAGGAAGCCAGGGCCTGAGCGAGTATGTTTAGCCAAATGTGGTTTCCTGTAAGTAGGTCTAATGATTTCGTTATACCACCACACTAAAGCTTACTTATCTTGACTTAATAACTACAGTCCGAGAAGTTGCTACGATTTAGAACTCAATGTTAGAAATACTGATTAAAAAGAAGAGAATGTGATACATAACTAAAATCATTCATACTGAATGGCCACGTACCTCTTGTCACTGCTAAGCAAATGGAAGTCTTCCTGCCTCAAGCAAATGTGCCCTATTTGGACAGTTAACAGAAGATGGACTCTTTGCTTTATCTCTCCAACCAGGTCAGTTTCCCTTATCACAATACCACACCTCTCTCTGCAGTCCTTATAGCAGCCATGTTTTCCATACTCACTGCACGGTCCTGGGAATAATACCTTCCTCTCCACAATAGACTGGAGCCATATGAGGACTCAAAGCCAGTCTCATTTTGAAGTTGATGTGTGCTAGTCACCTCTGTCAAGAATTCGCCTTCCAGTTAAGGGATTTCAGAACCTCATTGCCAATTTTAAGGCCTGCTGCTCCTGTTCTAGAACTCACACATCCTGATCTTTGTGCTCATATTTTCCTCATAAACAAAGTGAGTGTGATACCCCCAATGGACACATCTAGAAGGCATTAAGACTCCTCAGACAGGAAGCAACCCTCGACAGCACTTTGAGATGGAGCTCTGCTGAAAACACTCCATTTCTTCTCTAGAGTTGTGGATGTCTCACTGACTCAATGCTACAGACACTCAAAGCTCTGGGAATCTCAGGCCTCTGTCTCTTCCAAAGCCATTTATAATAACAGTTAATGCTCACACTTCACATTCTTCATAGCGTTTACTCTTCAGCAGAAAGCAAAAACTCAAAAGCAGCTCAATGGTCAGTTATGGAGTTTCAAACTGTGGTATTTCCCACCCTTTAGCCATGCAACCCCAAAGTATAAATTGCCCAACTAACCATGCTAATCCTCCTGATTTTGCCAAGGACAGGGTCATTTACTTGGAAACTCTTGAGCAAGAGAAAGGCAGGGAGTTAGGCTTTCATCTGGGTACTGTGGACAGGGAGAAACCATAAAGCAAGAACATTGTGATCTTGGCTTCACGGATTCTCTCCTTTTCTTAGATGCTGGGACCATTTTTCTTGCCAACTCTATGCTAGCCTCTCCACTTGGTCCATCTTGTCACTGTCCTCCAATGGGAGAGACTTAACTACTTCACAATCTTGAATTCTAATGATTGTTGTACTTTGCCTCTGGGCTGTCCACTGTGGATCTGGAGATGGTATCAATTTAATTTCTAATGAAGGACACTATGAAGAGTTCTGGCAGTGAAAACCATTATGAGTGTGCCACGTTAGCATGACCCAGACACTAAAAAAGGTGGCATCCCCGTGCCAACGGCAGATGGAAGGATATGAAACTCAATGGAATAAAGAGGTCAGTGTCAACCCAGACCAGACTGCACCATGTATGGAGACATTTTAGGTTTGGGAATATGGAAAAATGGATATGACTGAGTATCACATATGCAGTCTAAGACAGAAAACAGCCTCCAAATCAAGTCAAAAACCTGAGTCTTCTAAACAAGAGGCTAAATTTGTTTGCTCATATCAAGATATGAATAGATATACCTCTCAAGATTCTGATTGTTCAATGAAATGAAGTAAAGTTTCCTAAACTGGAGGAGGTTGATGTTGAACACAAAAGAGAATTTTGAAGGTGGCTGTCCTGTCTGTTCTTGGGGTGACCTGATTCTGTGAGATTCCGTGAACAGTTGGGCTTCTTCTTCTTTATAGGAATGTATCCACTCATGTATCACACCACCAACAACAACAAAATGGTCAGAAAAGCCCCTCCTACTTCTTAGGTATTCACTTTGATTCAGAAAATGAAGTTTTGAACTATCTGCTTGATTTCTTATGGAGATGTTTTAAGAAGGTAATGATATTTTAGAATTTATTCTTTGAGAATTATAATGCAATGAAATATGAATAAATAATCCCAAGTTCACCTTCCAGCTCCCTTCAAATCCACCTCAACATGTTCCCCTTCCAACTTCAGCTCCTTTTTAAAAATTAGCCCATTAAATCCCATTAGCTTCCCATACATGCATTGGTATAGGACCATCCATCAGAGCACAGACACCTCAGCAGAGTGCACATCCCCAAAATAAATGACTCTTTCTCCCCTTGTGGCTATCCTCAATGGCTCCTCAGTTGGGAGTGTAAACTTTTGAGCTCCTTCTCCATCTTCTTAAGAGGATTTTTACAAAACCACAAAAATATACACTTAAAATTGCCAATGACTTATACTGTGTCCACTGCAATTAGACTCAGATCATCTACATATCTTTTTAGCAGAAAGCACCAATATAGATGTTGACAATTTCTATTGAGATGATCAAGTCTTCCCACAGTTTTAAACGCTGTAACAGTGCTACCTATGTGGGGGTTCTGTTTGCTTCCCTGTGATGTTGAGGCTTTCATAGTGAAAAAATTCACTTACCATTCAGCTTCTTCAGAATATGCAGAAGTCCTGGAGAGAAGGCTGAAGTACTACCTTGCTAAAAGTTTGTTCTTTCAGATGTGGGACAAGAAAAGTGTCCTGTACTCATCTGCTTCTCCATTGAGCATAGAAATGGGGAAGGTGGTGGTGGTGAGGAAGACATGGAGTGGAGAGGATGTTAGCAGTGAGGAAGACATGGAATGGAGAGGATGTTAGCAGTGAGGAAGACATGGAGTGGAGAGGGTGTTAGCAGTGAGGAAGACATGGAATGGAGAGGGTGGTGGTGAGGAAGACATGGAATGGAGAGGGCGGTGGTAATGAGGAAGACATGGAGTGGAGAGGGTGGTGGTGAGGAAGACATGGAATGGAGAGGGTGTTAGCAGTGAGGAAGACATGGAATGGAGAGGGCGGTGGTAATGAGGAAGACATGGAATGGAGAGGATGTTAGCAGTGAGGAAGACATGGAATGGAGAGGGTGTTAGCAGTGAGGAAGACATGGAATGGAGAGGGTGTTAGCAGTGAGGAAGACATGGAATGGAGAGGGCGGTGGTGAGGAAGACATGGAGTGGAGAGGATGTTAGCAGTGAGGAAGACATGGAGTGGAGAGGATGTTAGCAGTGAGGAAGACATGGAGTGGAGAGGATGTTAGCAGTGAGGAAGACATGGAATGGAGAGGGTGTTAGCAGTGAGGAAGACATGGAATGGAGAGGGTGGTGGTGAGGAAGACATGGAATGGAGAGGATGTTAGTGGGGAAGACATGGAATGGAGAGGATGTTAGTGGGGAAGACACCTACATGAGTCCAAGCAGCTGCTCATCAGCTCAAGCCAGGGGATACAAATGGACAGATGTGTGCAGTACAGGAAGACCAATCTGGTGAGGTAGACCTTTGCTGATGCCACCCACCAAGTTCCAGCTACGTCATGCATCGGCACCCTTGCTGGGAGCTTGTTCAGCTTGGCATCATCACAGTGTCCCCGGGGTGGAGGCCCCAGCACCATAAGCTGAAGGAAAATTAAGCTCAGATGCATTCAGAATGTTCACAAAGAAGGGGGGGTCGCCCTAAAGGCCACATCCGAGATGGGAAACTGCCAAAAAAAAGCAGAGGCAAAGGAGCACTGTGTTTTTTTCTTTAATTTTCATGTGCTGATAAATCATCTAAATCAAGCCTTTATCATTCTGTGATTCTTACATCTATGACTCTTAAGAATATATTGCATATGCAACCTATACACTTATACACTCCACATAGTTTTTTTTAATTAAGTTGTTACATCCAAGAATAGCAAAAAGTATTGAATGTGGTAATAGCCTAATTACACATATTATTTGGCTAGTTGTTTTCATGGTTATTTACTATACCAACACTGTTAACTACTCTTAGTGTTATTTTGCTTATATTATGACATGTATTTTAGAGAAAAGTAAATAACATAACATTAAAAAAAATTGTGTTTCATATTTTGTTCAGGCCATAATTCACATGTACATAAATATTGTATAATATTATGTTTTGTTTGCCTACTATGATTATATTTTGTTTCTGATAATGTGGTCACTATGGTTACAGGCATACCAGGCACTCTCAGGATGAGTCCCTCCCTCCTCTGACATATACATCTGTCTGTTGTATCCTTCAAGATGATTTTAGATTCATGTTCAAGGACATACAAATAAAGGCATTTTGTTTTGAGACTGTGTCCTCCTCTGTAACCAAGGCAGGCCTTGAACTTGTACAACAGAAGCTGTCCTTAACTCATACATATCCTGCTGCTTCAGACCCCAGAGTGATGGGATATGGCTTGAATAGGGCTGTTTTATCAAGAAATCAAATTAATGATTCTGTTTGTCTCCATAGTGCTTTGGTTATAGTTTTCTGGTAATTGGTATCCCTCAGAAACACTTGGCATTGGGGATATCAGACCACACATATGTTTATACACAGATTGTCTATGTCTATTCAGACAATCTTAATCAAATGCAGATGCTTCGAAGTCAAGAACTAGTCCCACGCAATTTCCCATACCCACAGGATCTCTGGTACATGGTTAATGAATGGCAATTAAATGTGTCCCTGCTGAACTTGATAATTAAATACAAGAAAAACTATCACAAATGAGCAAGTCTGCCATATACATGAAGGGATGAAGACTTGCAAACTTTATCTTTTCCCAGGTCGTCAGAATTTCTGTAGGAACACACAGTTTTATGAAATACAAACATGTTGGCTGCCTTACAAGCCTTGCTTTTCATTGCAGAAAGAAAGGCCTGTCACAATGCCATGAAGTTGATGGTGGAATAGAAATGGTATTGGTTATTTAATTGAAGACATGTCATAAAAGACAAATCTGGGCTCTGAATGTATGTAAACAAACGAAGAAAAAGAATGATAGACAAGGAAGGCAGGATGAGCTTGTATGGGGAGGAAGAGGCTGGAGCAATGCTAATCAGATGGACAAAGGCCGGCAGACAATGTGCATCCAGATACAGGAAGTTCAAACAGATGTTTTCCCATTGTTAAGCCCAGAATACAATAACTGCTGGTGATGAATTAGAAGGGCCTGGGCAAGAACAGTAACGTAATGGAAGTGACTTATGTAGAAGGAGCAACCCTTGGAGACGTCTGTTTTCTGATCTTTGTTAAAAATGGCCTTGGTTTTTCTAAAAGTCAATTGAATTTGAGCAGTGATGTTAGAAGGTAAGCAAGTTTTGTGCAGAAAGAGATATGAGAGGATGATGATTAATGACCAAAGGGCAAGATTTATAACTGTAATTTTAAGGGGAGAAAATAGAGGGAAGAAGAGAGAGGATAACAATGAAGAATTGAGAAATCATTTCAGAGAAGGGCCACAGGAAAAACTAGAATTTCTCAACCCTGAAAGCAAGGAATTAAGGACCTGGGAGATTAGACAGGAGTTTGGGTTTCACTCTTGTTCCGATTACTGTTTAAACAGCAAGGCTGTGTTTCCTCAGAACAGCAATGCTGCCGACCTTCAGAAGCTCAAAGAGGCATCTCCAGATAAATTCAGAAGCATTGGGAGGACCGGGCAGAAGACACAGCTTTCATTCAGGACATTTGGGTAGAGGGACCATATTTAGAAAAGCAGTAAGCTATCAATGCCTTTATAATGCTATTACGGCCTCATCGTTCATGCATGTACACATCTACAGTATGTGTACAGTATGTGTACATGCATCCATGCATGTGCACATCTACAATATGTGTCTAATACCAACATATAAATGCACAGGGTAGTGGGGCACTAATGATAATAATTCCTTGAGCGAGTCGCCATTATATACTATTTCAAAACGTGACCTTTATCAGTCTGAAATTAAAGTTATTATTGCAAGAAGATGGATTTGAGAACCAAAGGGGAAAATATAGCAGTGACTTCCCCTTTCTTGTTCTAAATCCAATATATTATCCTCTAAGCACTATGTGTTTCTATTAAGTACATGTATTTTCTCTCTTCCCCTAGATACAAAAGACTTTGGGAACTTGCTTTCTCTTATGTCATCTCCTGTAATTCTGCTCACTATGTTCAGTCTGCTGAGAGACATAGCTACTGCCTCTTGGAGGCTGATTGTTGTCTTTGTGATGCCACCCTAATGGCACCATTAAAGGTCACATATAAAAGTTGCACTAGAATTATCTATACCGTCAAAACAGATCACATGTGATTTGTCGTTTATTTGCATCAACTATCATACAAGTCATAAATTTACAACTGGGTTTGCCAGCTACAAAATCCTAGGAGGATTTAGTCTTCCACAGAGTAATCATAGAAAGGAACAGGAAAATGCTCTACTATTCTGGCTTTGATATTCAGTTCCCAGTACCCATACTGTGTGTTCATAACCACCTGTAACTCCAGCTCCAGGGAATCTAAGCCTCCTTGGTGCTTGGTAGGCACCTACATGAACATGCATATATGCACACAGGCTCTCACAGAAGCACATATCTTGAACATTTTATCTTAAGGTGTCATGTTCATCTCAGACTGATTAAGGATTGATGTAACACAACACCAGAGACTGGGGAATTTACACAGAATGGGAATTTGTTTCTCAAGTGCTAGCACTTGGGAAAACCAAGCCCAAGGCTGGTGCAGGTTAGGACCTGGTATCTCTGTTTCCAAGATGGAGCTATGAACATGCATACCCTCAAAAACAGAGAATTGCAATGTCTTTGCATGAGAGAAGAGGTAGAGGAGATAGATAGATAGATAGATAGATAGATAGATAGATAGATAGATACAGAGGGAGGGAGGGAGGGAGAGAAGCCATTCTTGAAAGCCCTTATAATACCATCCTGAATCCTTGTGACCTTCCTGCTTCTCACTGGGTACCCTGTCTTCACAGTTTTCACCCCATAAATGTCATGTTCAGACAATGGCCACTCATGTTTGCACTGTCTGGAAACTCATCCCCCATGCCATTTAATCCTTCTTTACATACATAAAGATAAGTGGTAAGGTTGATGCTATTGCAGCAGCAATACTGTCAATAGCAACTCAATAACTTGGAGTGTTGAAGGGAAGCTCCATTTGCAGAATGTCAAACATAGCAGGCAGATGTGGTCATGGGCATTCACCCAGTCTGTGTCCTCATACAATTTTAAGCACAGATGCGTAAATTATTCACATGGTCACTGATGGGACCAGAGCTCTACTTTCTGTTGAAAGTGTGTGGTTTTGAGGTGGAGTGAGAAGGCCATTTTGGTATCAATCCCTCCTTGTGCATACGTGGTTTCAGACATTTGCTTTAATATGAATACATCTTTCTATTATGCGGTAGAAATAATTAACAAGGTATCTAACTAAAAGAGTAGAAACCCTAGGGGACCTTTTATTGCATCTTCAATAAATAGATGTAAACGTTGATTGTGTGAGAAAGCAGGGGACCTTCAAACTGGAAAGGACTAAAGGACTCCTTGGCAGTTTGCAGACAACATTTGACTGAAGGTAATGTGGAGAATGTTTTGTGTTCACTGTTGGTCATCTGCTTATTCAGATCCATCCTATGGAGTGTATCCCTCCTCCTCCCTCTCTCTCCCTTCTCCCCTCCCCTCCCTCTCCTCTTCCTTTTTGTAAGACAGTGTTTCATATATCCTGGGTTGACCTTAAATTTATCTTGTAGCCAAGGATGACCTTGAACTAGTAATCCTTCAGTCTTTACCTCCCAAGTGCTCGGATTATATCCATGCCTAACATACCAGGTCTATTTGCTATTGGGAATTAAGCCCTTAGGGCAGGCTAGACAAGTGCTCTACCAAGTAAGCTCTATTCTCATTCACAGAAGTTATTGCAAAATATAAACGAGACAAGTTCTTTGAAAATTCTTCATATTGCTAGTATGCAATTTAGAAAAATATAGTTAGTACCAATTTTTGTTTTTTGAGAAGAGAACTTTGAGATGCTTGCTTTCCAGGCTCCTGTCATCCCTAAAGTGCCCCATGCTAGGCAGCTGTAACTGACCTGCACTCCCCCTCCTGCCATGGTCCTCTGACATATCCAACTGAGGGTCTATTCTTGTATTTTACAACTTTCATAGAGTACCATGATTTTTACAACTTTTCAGTTGTACATTTCCAGCAGTAAATTCAAGTGTCATATCTTATCATATGATAAGATATAAGAAAAAGCAGAAACATGACTGAATCTATATGTATTCCCTTGAATGTATGGTATCATTGAAAGCTAACTTTCTAATCACTTTTGGGAGGCACAGTTGAATTAATACAGCTATCGTTACTTGATGAAGTTTTCTTTTCCAGTTTAAAAATATCGATAAAAATGGCAATGCATTCTGCCCACATCTGTTCTTGTGAAAAATTTAATGCTCCATGGTTGGCAGTTTCTGGAAGGTGGCCAGTGCCTGTGGAGCGGCTGCCCCAGGGCAGCCAGTGACTGCTTAGCAGAACCCTGGTGCACTGAGCTCCCTCAGGCCCAGTTATACTGGTAGCTGGCTTCTGTTCCCCTCCAGGGTCAGAAAACAAAATTGCATGTCATGCCGGTAGGGAAGGCAGTTCCTCTCCAATGCCGTTCCCCCCAGCGGCTCATTTGTTACTTTTCTGCCTAGTTCAGGCTTGCAGGCATTTGGAGCCACAGCTTTGCCGAAGACAGATAAGACAAAACAGGCCAGCTTTTGAGGAGATGTGTCATGTCAATGGCTGTATTCCTCAGAATAAGTGTAGAAATCGCTATTCATTACCTCAAAAACATAATTGCATCCACATGAAAAGTCCTTTATGGGTCTGCATTCTGTTCATAAAGCCCAAAGTTCTTGATACTGATGACTTCCAAGATAGGACTTCATTTTAATTTTTTGGTATTGTACTATGCATCATCTCACCTTATTTTATTTTGAAGATGGCACCTCCCTCCACTACAGCCTGTCTCCGTAATTACCTTGAGTTGCTGTCATCACATCTGTCACAGTTCAAAGTGCCCTTGCCCAGTCATCATCTCAAGCCAAGGAACAAACAGGATCCTCCCAAGTGAAGCTGCTCCGAGGCCCATTTCTCCTCTCCTCCTCCCAACACATCAGTTAATTCTGCGACATTTACCAAACATCTATTCCATGAAGGGCCTCACTTTAGGCTCCAAGAAACAGCACTGAAGAAGGCAGACAGAGGTCCTGGCTTCACAGGGGTCTTGCTCCAGACCAGGGAGCATGTTTCCGTGTGCTTGAGGTGAATGCAGGATGCAGTAAAGGTGAGGGAGAGCTTAGAGGTGTTAGAATTCTGAAAAGTCTATGAGCACCTGACAATGGGGACAGCAAAGCGGCCGGGCCGAGGGTGGCACCATGCAGTACATCATGCGGATTGCAGAATAAGGCTGTAACATTCTCAACAGTGCTACCATGTTGTTTCAGTGTGATCCCTGAGGGCTGTCTGCATAGGCTCAGTACAGAACAACTGCTTTGCTTAACTTTCTTAGTAATTCATTCCGATAAAATTTCCATGAGGAGGCTGAAGAGATATCACAAAGAGCCCTTGGCTTCTCTCCCAGAGGACCCAGGTTTGGTTCCCAACCTCTACATGGCTACTCACATCCTTTTATGACTCCAGGTCCAGAGCATGTTGCCATCTACTGGTCTATGAGGGCTCTGCATGCAAGTAGTGCACAGACATGAAAACACTCAACGTAGATAATAGTAACAATAACAAAGATACTTTAAAAGGACCTCAATGAAGAAGGGCTTACACAGTGACAGATAAATGACCATAGTTACCATAAGAAAGTCTGTATAAGTCCTAGTTGAACTTATGATAGTAAAACTTTCTTTGTCAGCAGTTTGCTCGATATGTTAAAATTAATCCCAACGTCTTTGAAGCATGTTTACGCTACACCCAGGCATTACTCACTTAAAACCCTGGCACAAAACACCCTCCCATTATAGTTCACAAACTTGTAGGATCTGGTGTTAATTTCATATCAGAACGTGAAAGAAGCCAAAACTTTGATTTATTCCAGGAAATCTACTGATTAGCAACCATTTAAGAAAGTGTAGACATACATAATTTTTCCACTAAAGGCAAGTCACTTACATCTGTTTCCACTATATTCCATCTATGACATGCTTTATTTTTAAATGTCCCAGCAGCTAATAAAAACAGAATTTTTAAGAATAAATACAACGTGATGGTTAATATTGATTGCTCACTTGATAGGATGTAGAACCCTGTTGGAGATAAGCAGAAGCTGAGGTCTTGGACTAAACAAAAAGGGGACAGGGAAGTGATCGACAACATTCATTGCTTTTTGCTTCCTGGTGGCTGAAGTAATATGACCAGATGTCTCAAACTCCAGCCACCATCCTTCCTCACCATGATGGGCAGTACCACCAAACCAAGAGCCAAAGTCAACCCTCCCTCCCACAAGTTGCTTCTGCCAGGGCATTTTATCACAGCAACAGGAAAGAGATTAACTGAGACATAATTCACCCACAGTGCCGTTCACGGCTTCAAAGTTTGACTCTGTAGTAGACATACCTGTGTGACTACTGCGGTACTTAAATTTTAGGACATGCTGATCAAGCCCTCAGCATAACATATGTCTCTCAGCAGTCACCATTGGGGTACAGACATCTGTTGGTCTACTTTTGTCTCTATTTCCTACTCAGAGAATTTATAAGTATGATGGAAAAATGTTAGTGTCTTGGTTGGCTTCTTTCACTTCAGGAATATTGTCCAGATCCATCTACTTAGTAGCTAGGATCAGAACTTCATTCCACACAACATTCATGACTTCATATCATCTTTAATTGCCTCCCACCACATTCATACTGCCTCCACTTTTTGACTATAATAAAATAACATCTCTACAAGCATTTGCATAAACTTTTCAGTGGCGATGTTTTTTTCTTTAACTTTTCTTGGGTATATACTAGATGATAGAATTTCCAGGTTGTTGTATCTTTTTTTTTTTTTTTTAAATAGCTACTAAGAATTTGTCTCATTTTTGAAACTTTGTCGGGAAACTTAGCATATCTGAGTGTTTAACAGGATGGAAGAAGGAAATTGAAGGTCTTGGGTTGAAGGTTTCCAGATGAATGGCTTATCTTTTCCTGGAAGTTGTAAAATAATAGAAGCTCTACCCCCACGCCCCCAACACACACACACACACACACACACACACACACACACACACACACACACTCAACCTTGAATCAGTGCAAAGAGAACACAAAGCCATCTCCCAGAGGGGAGATCATTATTTGGATATGGAATAGAATTTTAAGCTAAGCTGTGTGGTCTTCAGCACCTTCCTAGGGAATTCCTTGTTGGTAGTTCTAAGGTAATTGCACACATTTAACTGGAATGTAGCAACATTATCTAGGATGAAGGTAAAACTTCTCTAGATTTACTTAGAATGTGGGGGCTTTGTTTATCAGTGTCGGCAGAGGTCTGTGCAGTTTAAATGCTAGCTTTGGGCTTTTTTATAAAAAAGAAAGGAAGGATATGTGAGAGAAAACAACAGCCCACGCCACTGAAGTAGGGCGCACGTTTAAAACATGCATCCTGTTTCTTTCTGTTTCCTTATCTCAAGGTTGCCACATAATGTCCTAGTTTTCAGTTCCCATAAAGAAAGGGAAGGTAGACACTCTCAAGGGAGTACAGGGCACAAGGTGTACAGGGCTGGTGAAATTCTTGCTCTTTTTTTGTACAATTTGCTATAAAGCCATATTGTGTGGTTCTTAAATTGTCTTACTTTCTTGATCTAGATTTTTCCCCACAATTATATATGGTGATATTTTATTTGTACTGAAATGTGATTTTATTTGTATGTTAATAAATAAAGTTGCCTAGGGGTCAGAGCTAATAGCAAGCCATAGCAAGAGCTGGGCGGTGGTGGCGCATACCTTTAATCCCAATCACATGACAGGCAGATCTCTGTGTGTTCAAGGATACAGCCAGCATGGAGACACATGCCTTTAATCTCAATACCAACCATAGAAGACCTGGAGGTCTGTATAGACAGGCAGTGATGAGGAGGTCATGTGGTTGGGTTTACAAGCAATGAGAAGGCAGAACAGAAAGTCAATAAAAAGACAGATACACAGGAAGTAGGTCTCTTGCTGAGAGGAAGGACAGCAGTGGCAGGAAGGGTGAGAAGGCAGTTTAAGTCTCAGCTCTCAGCTACTGCTCTGACCTCTTGGGCTTTTAACTCTGCATTTGGCTGTGCTTCTTATTTAATAAGACTGTTCATCTACAATTATACCCTGTTTGGTTTATTGAAACAAGTGTGGAAAAATTAGAATTCAATGTTGAGTAGATTAATCGGGAGCCAAATAAAAAATAGTGGGGGAGGCATGGCTGTGTTAACCAGGAGATAAAACATGACACAAATTGACTGTGTGTTCCCAGGTTGCACCTCCCACTCATGCCCCTGTCTGAGCCGTGTCCCACACCACCCACTCTGCGTGCTACTGTCTCGTTTGAAATCCTGCTTTGTACATAAAGAGAGATTAGCCCGAGGATTATGAAAAACAGAAATAACATACATGGTATAGTGCTATTTAAAAACGCATCTACCATGACTCATTGTATTGGAAATTTTCACAAGAATACTTGGCTCCTGGTGGGAACATGGGAAGGATTTTTGTTGTTATTCTGTGATGCCCTAGACCAATGGTTCTCAACTTTCCCAACACTGTGACCCTTTAACACAGTCCCTCATGTTGTGGTGACCCCCCAGCCATAAAATTATTCTGTTGCTACTTCATATTTTTGCTATTGTTATGAATTGTAATGCAAACATCTGTATTTTCTGATAATCTTAGGCTACCCATGTAAAAGGGCATTTGACCCTCCTGCTGGAGGGGTTATGACCCACAGGTTGAGAACTAATTTTCTAGGAGCTAAACAACCATCCCAGGAAATTCTACACCATCCACAAAATGTCTAAATCATGAAAACAGCTTCTCTAGCCATCTGTGTGATAACGAATATTCAAATCTTTGAGGTTGGCCATAAATACTTCAAACAAATAAGCAACACAGAGAAATTACTAATATTTAGCACACTGGTGCATATTAATGCATGTATATATTAATATATTTGTATACTAATTGCATAATGCAATATGATATATTATACTTGAAAGCATAATAGCTGAATCACTGATTGAAGTACTAATGAATTAAAGTCATTTCAATGATAAAATATGAGTTGAGCTATCTGTGTAGTAGAGCGATGACACTCACCAGATCTGGGTTCTTTAGAAATCCTTTAGTCTCTCAAATTCTGCATTTTCATCAGTACTACAGAGTAGGAAGAGTCTAACTGCTCCACACTAACTGTAAAATGCAGACACAGATGTCTTGACCACATCATCTTTTGAGTTAATTCTTCTTTTCCTATAGCAGTTTGTCAAAAAGACCCAAGAACAGCTAGACATTTGAAAGAGGAATCTAGCTGGGTTATAATTACATATGGACCCAGTGATGGTTAGGGTTAACTGTCAACTTCACACTGTCTAGAATCAGCTGGGAAGATTCTCAGGGAGGAATGTTCTAGATGGATTTGGCCTGTGGGCATATTCTGGAAGATGTTCTCGGTTACATTAATTGGTGTGGGAAACCCAAGCCCCCTTCGGGCAGCACCATTCCTTAGACAGGGGGATCTGGTACTACACAGAGGAGGTTGAGAACTGACAGCCATGCATGTATTTCTCTCTACCCTGGGCTGTGGTGAGATATGATTTAGCTGCTGTGAGCTCCTGCCTTGACTTCTTGCAAGGATGGACTGTAACCTGGAGTCATGAGCAGAGAAAACCCTTTCTCCCGTAAATTGCTTTTTGTCAGGGTATTTTATCACACCAGCAAAAGTGAAACCAGAACAGATCCAAATGTCACAAACCTCCGAAAGGAGGCCAACCACATCTGCCCCCAAAATGGAGACCAGAGGGAGATAACTAAAGAGAAGAAAATAAGAACTTCTGTGCTCAACTTCAAACCTAGACTTAAGAAGTACTTATTTCCTCTTAGAATATGTTGTGATTAGCATGAAAATCATCACAACAAAAATAAATGATTATGTTCAGATTATATTTTTAACAAATTAGATTTTAGCAGTTCTTAAATGAAATTACAAATTATATATTTCTTGTTCCCCACCCCACCCCCCAATTTTATCAGATTTTCTGTTTCAAACACAAATAGTCTCAAATGTAGAAATCTGGTCTGCTGTTTATGCTCACACAAGCTATGCATGACACACACCAGTGCACACATTTGCATCTAGTAATATTATCACTGCACATCCTGGAGCATCTTACAGAATCACACAGATGTACACACAGGTACTCCAGGATGCTCTGGCGATTTCAGTCCCTGTTTATCAGATCATATGAACAGCCCTGCTTGTACAATCTTAATGTTGTTATTCCAGGGAAACAAAACAATTTTTTAAGAAGCAGATTAGTAATTAAGGGACTGCAGAATAGTTTTCCTGTAATTGAATCCCCAACAAGGATTTCAGTGGGAAAAGACTTTCTAGCAGGAGCTTTTGAAACTGGATACAGGGATTTCCTGAACAAGCTGTTGCTTTTGGAATCATGTAAGTTCTGGTCAGTTTGTTGTTGAATAATAACTTCTTCCTATGATGTGTTTCTATAATACTTCCAAAAATTTCCCCCAAATTTCAATATTGCATGCAGTTTTATGACCTTCCATCAGCTGCTACAGAGGGAGGATGAGAATAATACAAGAGAACTCAGCAAAAATTTACTACTCACTGTTTACAAAATATCTCCTTACCACCATCAGGAAAGCGTCTTTACGTTGAATTTGTTTTGAAATTTTCCAAGGAGTGATTGGTTTAACTAGATTTAAGCTTGTTATATATTCTTAAAATGCAGTTTGTATTAGGGCAAAGCATCCAATCAGAGGAGGGGTGTGACATCCTCTGAGTGACAATGGTCCTGCCTAGTTTCCGCTCCTACTTCTAGGGAGAATCTGCAGTGGAGCTCAGAAACTTCCCTGAGTCCCAAGAGCATCTTCTCAGTAGGTATTGGAAGCAGAAGAACAGATGAGGATTATTCCAATTAAACCCACAACTGAAGGCTTGATTTCATAGTTTTTAGAGGGACAAATCAAGAAAAATCAAAGTCAGAGCACATTCAAGTGGAAATTACTTTACGCTCAGCAGATGCCCGAGGCACTACAATGTAAGGCCACATTTTCTTAAGTACTTAGTAATTTTTGGATGCTGTGTTAAATATTTTAATAGGATCTACACCTGTCCTGTGGATCTGTGACATCAACACTGTTATATCTAGTTCACAGGTAAAGAGACAGAAAAGAAGAAAATGGCTGTTGGCTCTGGCGTCCTGGCCTTGCTCTCACAGTGAAGCCCTGACTTCCACTGATGAACTCTACCTCACAGAACTCATCCCACAAAAGGCCATTGTGGCCACAATAAGTCAGTGATCTCTGTAATCATGTCCAACTTCAGACAAAAACACCAACATTATCTGAAGCTCAAAGAGAATCAAATCTCTCTCCTCTGGTCCAGAAAAGCAAGTGACCACTGCTGTGGAAGCCTATCGTCTTACCAAACTCAGAATTTAGGAAGAGCCTCATTCACAGATATCCCACCCCTTTCTTGTGTGCATCTCAAAAGCATCCAATTCAGAACAAATCTCTGCTCTTAATCCTGCCCCATATTGTATGACACAGCCTAAATTCCATAATGAAATGCCCCAACACCCACCTTCTGATAATTCTCCATTTTCCAGAACACATCATTCTTTGCAGCTATAACAATGGCACCATTGGCTGGCAGGCACTGACACAGAAAATCTCAAGTAGTTTCCATATCAAATGACAAAATTATAATTATAGAAAGTGAGCCCCAAGCACTGGTGTTTTCTCATCTGTGTTTTGGATGACTAGAGCCTGTTGTGGCCCAGTGTTTGCTATTCATAAACCTTAGTTTATACTACACAGGATTGGAGCCACACTCAAATGCAGCTTTACAGAAAATCAGAGTAGAGAGACATCAAGAGATCTGGTAGAAAGAACAGAGAATAAAGAAACATAGAAGAGAAACTTTACTAATTCATGGAGGAAGAAATGGGCAATGCCACAGTGTTACTGTTTTTCCCAAACACTGGTCTGTGTCAGCAGAGTGGTGATAATTAAGGAATCTACAGCATACACACTCTGAATGCTTATATACATTAACATACCTTAACAACATGATGCATAAGAGAATTATGTATCTTTTGCATGTGTATGTGTGTGATATGCATGAATGATGTTGCATGACGATGAATGATGTATAAATGCATCTTGTATGAGCACATGTGTGGATGCATGTTATATGCACTAAAGCAGAAGCCTGAAACTGATACTGGGTGTCCTCAACTGCTCTCCACTTTACTTATTGAGGTTCTGGCTGAATTTGGAGTTTGCACATTCCAGCTAATTTAGCTAGCTAGCTTGCCTGAGGATCCCCTGTCTTTGCCTCCTGACTGTTGGGATTACTCACAGCGACCACCTCTACCTGGCTTTTACCTGAGGCTCAAGATCAGATCTGGTTTTCAGGCTTGCACAGTAAGCATGTTCTCTGTCTCCCCAGCTCCCAGATGACTATTGTATTTATTCTTTACAAATGAGATAACCAAAAAGTTAAGCATTGTTTCT
This sequence comes from Peromyscus californicus insignis, assembly GCF_007827085.1. Lineage (NCBI taxonomy): Eukaryota > Metazoa > Chordata > Mammalia > Rodentia > Cricetidae > Peromyscus > Peromyscus californicus. The sequence continues at coordinate 4,392,899 of NW_026294534.1, forward strand.
AAGGTGTCAGGTGTCTGCCAGAACTCATGCAGTGAGCCTGCATTGCGTATCTGCTAATAGTATTTATTCATTTCGTTTTGTGTGTTGAAAGTTGGCTAAAAGCATGAAATGATTCAATAAGTGGCTACTGTCAGAGTTGTGACATTTGGGATTTTGTTTTGTGGTGTTAGTGATAGTAAGTGTAAAGTGTGTGTAGTGTGAGAACTGTTGTCTCCAGAGGGAGATACCTGAGCCTCATATTGTACCAATGAGGTGATGTTTAGGAAAAACTGGGTCCCTTCAAGGCCTGAAGCTTCCCAATGTAAGGTCATACTTAAAATGAGTAAATTATAACCTCTGTGTGAAAGGCTAAAGTTTGTCAGGTGACCTATTATTAAAAAACACCAAAAGGTATCAGCTGAATTTTTTAAGTAAATATATTTTCCAATAATCTTATTCTTAAATCACCAGGAAAACACCTCATGGAAGGAAGGGCTTGTAAGGACTCATAAATGATTCCACCTCTGAGGCATGATGTTTGAGAAGCTGAAGGTTTCTGTGGTATCTGGGCCATGAGGCAATTACTGATTCTGCCTTTTGAGCATTTATCACTGTCTTAAGATGTTGTGTGGCAGAAAGTTCATGTGTTTTCTAACAGAATTAGTGTTATTATTTAACCTTTTTTATTTTAAAAACTCCAAATGGCCTGTTTTTTGAGATGTTTTTGCACCATGAATCTTTCTCCTGCTCCTTCTCCAAGTATCCAGCCAGTCACCTTTACATCTCTGCTCTGAGGAAAACGTACTGTAGGAAGAGGCCTCTGTTGAAGGCAGGAACAGCCTGTCTTCGGTTTTCCTTATTAGCTGCATTAACTAAGGCCTCCTACTGTCTTTGTATTGGAGGAAGGACTTGCCCTTCAACAGTAGAGAACAGAAGATGTTAATAAAGACAAAAGAGAATCATTACTTCACAGCTGTATAAACCATGGGGCTCTGAGCAAAGGAGACCATTTGTTCTCTTCTGCATTCGATCCCTGCTTTAGGACGTGGCAGGTCCTCTGGGAAGATGGCTGGAGCACCTGGGGGCTCTTTAATCTGTGGGAGACTGGAATACACCTTAAGTTGGAAGGACTCAACTTGAGCTAAAAAAGCAGCAGCTACCCAAAGCTGTCTGCCCTCCCTTAATTCCCCCAAGAACTGCACACAGATGAATAAAGACAAAAGGTACCCACACCCCGGTGCTCCCAGAACTTAACCCCACAGACAACTGTAGACCTCGGCTGTCTACAAAAACCTCCAAAGGACTCACACTAACAAGCTTTATTAATGAGCGATCATCTGTCATTTATTTACTTTCCACAGTTGCTTCCCTGAGAGACCCAGAGCCTGCTCTCTTTCTCTTGTCAGTTCTCTGAATAGCTACCACTTTGTGCCAAAGATGCTCTCTATAAACCAGAACTCAACACTGCCTCCTTGACAGCCTCTCATTCTGTCAATGTCTCCCAGGAACAAATATACATAGTCATGAGATTGGTGTGTTTTTCTCTTGTTAATTTGCCTCTGCAACCAGGGAGAGGTTGAAACTAAGAACCTAGAGAAGAAATTCTAACTCTAAAGCACCTTAAAACAAAACAAAACAAAACAAAAAAACCAAAAAAAAAAAACAGAGGTTTGAGTGACCATAGCACATTTGTGTTGACATCAGAAATATTAGGCATGGGAAGTGGTTTGAGAGAAAGAGGAAAATATAGATATCATTACCAATTTATCTTTGGAACCAATATAATATATTGAGCATTAAACAGTACAAGGGAACTTACCATGCCAGACATCAGATAAGGCAGAACGTATAAGCACTAACCCATTTAATCCTTGTGAAAGTTCACACAGTAGTTGTTACCCGACTCCATATAAGGGGAAAGTAGGCAGTGAGTAAAGCAGAGAAATTTGCCTGGATTGGATGCATTTGTTATGAACAAAGACCAGGTGGAAAACCACTTCTGTCTGTCTGTCTGTCTGTCGGCAAAACTCAAATTCACAACTGGCACAATTGTCACGGATAACACAGCGTCGTGACACAGACGTGTTGTATCACAGCCACTACAAAGGTGTGACACAACACAGCTCTGCACACGGTGTGTTTGGGGTCTTACTTTATCGCCATCCACTGAGCCCTGAGAGTTCCCCATTCCCAGTTCTGGACAGGTCCCTTCCAAGGGAGAGCCGTGGAAATGGCCCTGCTGCTCTCACTGTGTTAAGATAGACGAGGAAGAAGAACTAATTCCAGGTCTTAAAGGTTGAAAGAGAAGGTAGCCCCACTGATTTAGAAGGAATTGTACCCTCGGCATGCTCTGTAGTATAAAAGGAACTAAGAAAGCCTCCCAGAAAGGACAATGAGTGGGCTATTTTGGGCTAAGTAGAATGTGATAAAAAGTGTGACACATTTTCAGGCTGGCCCAACTGGGTGATTCTGACAATAAAGTGAAAACATTCTTTCTGAAGCTGCTGGGCATGGCCTGAGGATTTTAAAGAGAGAAAAAGACTTGGCGGAGCTCTTGTAAAATGAATGAGTCACAAGGGCATTGTTGACCTGCAGGATTTTAAGGGGGGGAAAAACGGTTGATGGAACCCTTGTGAAATGACTTGGGTACAGAGGCTGAGTGACTTCAGCGATGGAGTCATCCCCTGGAGGATTCAAAATGCAGTGGTGCTATTGGGCAGCTGTGGGGGCTGAAGGGCTGCTCTAGGTTGAAGGAAGCCTGTCACCTAAAGAGTGCTCCCTTCCCCTGCTCTACCATCCTTTTCTCCTCCTATCTATACCTCTACCTCAAGCTCTGTCTTTGTCTCTGTCTCTACCTCTCTACCTCTATTTCTCTCCATCTCTTTCTCTATCTTTCTATCTTTCTATCTATCTATCTATCTATCTATCTATCTATCTATCTATCTACCTACCATCTATCTATCTCCTTATCTCCCTATCTATCATCTATCTCCCTATCTATCTATCTACCTATCTATATCTATCTATCTATCTATCTATCTATCTATCTATCTATCTATCTATCTCACCACAACGGCTTCATCAACTTTAATTTATAGTGTCCTGTGGGAAAATTCTGCCTTGCCATAAGCCTATGGAAAGGAGGTAGCCAATGATGGGATAAGACTTTCAAAACTATGGGCCCAAACAAACTCCCTGCTTCAAGTCTATGTGTGTCTACTTGTTTGGGGGCTTAACTGATGAAAAACTACCAAGATATTTTCTTCAAACATAGCACACAGAATATAATGAGCAAGGGAGTTTCATTTAATTTGACAACTGAACTAAACTTTTCATGCTTTAATTAAATTGTACTGCTTCCATAATTAACTGCCAGCCTCCAGATACTAAGAAATAATAAAACAATTTAAAAAATATTGTGTGCACAGCAATCACAGTTTAGAAAAATAAATAATGACTGTGTCTACAGTTAATGTTCCTAATCTTCATTATTTAAGTGTATGCGTGTTAGGCCTACATGTGTGTATGTGTACCATGTAATGAGTGTACAGTGCCTGCAGAGGCCAGAAGAGTCCATCAAATTTCCTGGGACTGGGATGTATGTGCTGAGAATTGAACCCAGTTCTTCTGGAAGTAATCACTGAACCATCTATTTAGCGACAATTCCTACTCTTTAATCAAGTGTTGGCCATCATGATTCTGACCAAATATGAGGTCATTTGCTGATACTTCCTCCATGTGAAGAGTCAATCTTGTATTCTGTCTGATTACAAAGCTCATTGTGAATTCCCCAGTAAACACTAGATTTAAAGTGTTGTACATTTTATTATTTTGGATGAACTTTGAAGGTTTTACAATGAAAGACTCTCATGAGGATTGTGATAAGGTAGTGTTTGTCAATAGGCTGTGATATTCATCCATGATTGTGAAGTACAGAGAAAGAGATTCCTAACTGTCCCTATTTCTTAAATTCTGAAAATTTTATGTGAATTTATGTGTGTATGTATATATATATATATATATATACATATATGTATGTATGAGTGTGTAAGTTTGTATGTATATGTGTATGTGTGTATGTATGTATGTATGTATATGCATATGAGTGTATATATATGTATATATATACATATATATATATATTTTTTTTTTTTTTTGGTTTTTCGAGACAGGGTTTCTCTGTGTAGCTTTGCGCCTTTCCTGGAACTTGCTTTGTAGACCAGGTTGGCCTTGAACTCACAGAGATTCGCCTGGCTCTGCTTCCCAAGTGCTGGGATTAAAGGCGTGTGCCACCAACGCCCGGCTGAGTGTGTATATTTATGTGTATATGTACATGTGTGTATAAGTCTCTGTGTGTGTGTGTGTACTGCTCATTGATCATATTTAGGGAAATGTGCATTCTATTTAGTATAAAACATGTTGAAAGTAGAGTTGAAAAATATCTATCAGAACTTTTTGTAAATTAGGGAAAATATAATGAAAAAACTAAAAGAAAAAATATCGAAATAAAACATGGCTAACAAAAAGCAAGGTCAATCCCCTTTTGTGTTGGTCTGATTATTTTTTTTTTTTTTTTGTAAGTTTAAAGGAAACTAAGGCTTGGCGTCCATCCAAAAGCACAGGCTGGAGTTTGGGGAACATCATAGGGACTTGCGCGACCCAGGAATCATGTGCAGAAACCAGGACACAGGGACAAATGAAGCTGGGAAATGCACTTCAGTCTTCAAATGCAGAAAAAGTGAAAAACAAAACGAAACAAAAGCAAGTGGTTGTTGAACATGACGAAGGGAGGCTTTATGTTTCCTGTGAAAAGGTGGTTTTTTGCTTTTGTTTTCATGTTGAAGAATCACACATTGGCATCTGAAGAAGAACAGAAGGTATTTCAGTTGATAAGCTAAAATAGTTTCCTCAAGTAAGCATAAAGTAAGTAGGTTTTCTGGGGCCTAGACTTGGCTGAGGCTACATCCAATTGTTTGTCTTTTTTTCTACTTAACAGGTTCACGTGTTAGGATTTGGGGCACCTAGGCATAGATGAGGTTAGGGGCAATTTTCCTAAAATTGGCAAAATATGTACTCCAGAAAAAAAGGGTGTGTGACATCACTTGGAAACACAATCATCTTCATCATGCTCTCATGTCCATGGTGTTTACAGGTGGTAGGACATGCCAGGCACTTTCAAGCGCCAAAGTACAGCCATGGCTTTCTTTAGCTTTTCAGTGAGGGGAAGCAGAAGGAAGAGATAGCCATGAAGGGATGCATACAATGTGTGTCAGAAAGTGATGACTGCTTTTGCAGCGCTCAAGCTGTGTGGGATGCTGTTGAGTAGGGAGCAGGTGTTGGTTCATATTCAGAGGGGTCTCCCCTTGTCTACAGCTAAATAATTGAGAGTCCCTGTTGAGTACACTAGGGTTGTACATTCAATAATTTGGAGGGCTCACCAGGAGTGCTGGTTTTCAGGTGGAGTACCCTAAGCAAATATGATAACATTTCCATACCACAGTCTTTCATTTGGGAAACTGAATATAAGGTTGATTTATGCAAGTTTTAAAAAAGACAAGAATTATTTCTGGGAGAGTAAGAATAGACTAGGAGAACCAAGAGGAAGATGTGGCCAGAGCAACCCTTGTAGGGAAAGAAATGGGGATGAGTGGAAGGAAACCCCAGAGGAAATACAGACACTGTGGGTGGGCATTCACATAGTGAGAAGGCCGTGGGGTAGACCTTCAGTGTGGGGGGTTTAGAGTGTACCTGGAGAATAGTTTGGGTTCTATTGAGTAGTGACTTGTAATAAGCACTAATATTAAGAAAAAGAAAAACAGAGAGTTTATGTTAGTTCCCATCCAGTATATTTGTGCCTTTCAAAGGGGAATAGAGATGTCTCTGGGCATTAATTCTAGTCCCTTCGATCAGGAGATATCCTAGAGCAGTGGTGTTACCACACGACACTGATAAGGATGCTTAGCGATACCACATCAGAGTCCAGGGAAGAAGAGATTAATGGACTCTGCAAAAGCAACTTATAACTCACAAGGCCTCAGAGCAGCACTAGTGTCTGGATCAGTAGCTCTTAGGGGACATTGTACAAAGATAACAGCAAGCAGACTGGGTCTTTCCGATCTCCCCATCGTTAGGAACACTGTGTGTGAGTTGTTAAGTACTTGCTGCCTTTGTCTGGGACAGGGAACATTGCAGAAAGTCTCTCTGCTGTAATTTCATATCAAGCCTTTCCTGACATTTCATCTGCATTGCCTAAACAACACTCTAGCCAACGATGCAGAGTTTGCCTCTTCCTCTGCTGTCTCTTCACGTTACCAAGAGGAAGAGGGTGATAGCCTATGAAACTGCCTTCAGGGATCATTGGGATTATCTGTGAGTTAATCCTAACACAGAAACCATCTGAAGCCATAGAGACCAGGCATTTTAACAAATATAATATCCTGCTTGACATTGCCCTCAGTACTACAAATTCGCTCATGTGGACTATGGTTTTCAGGACTCTGAAAGTAGGATGAGTGACATGAAGATGGACTCAGGGTCTCCTCTAGATCCTCATGGAAGGGGTCAGCATGATGGTGAGTGATGCTGCATTGTTCAGGAGGAAAGAACAGCCCAGCTCATACCTTTGAAATTGCTTTGGACAGGTCAAATGAATTTAACATTTTCATGCACATAAAAGTGCTGTGGGATAATGCTTTTGTAGACTGGTTTAATAAAATGCTGATTGTCCAATAGCCAGGAAGGAAGCATAGGTGGGATAAGCAGATGAGGAGAATTCTGGGAAGAAAAAGGCTGGGTCAGGAGATGCCAGGCAGACACAGAGGAAGCAAGATGACAAGGCAGAACTGAGAAAAGGTACCAAGCCATGTGGCTAAACATAAATAAGAATTATGGGTTAAATTAAATGTAAGAGCTGGTCAGTAATAAGCCTGAGCTAATGGCCATGCAGTTATAATTGATATAAGCTTCTGAATGATTTTTTTTAAGTGGGCCATGGGACTGTAGGGGCCTGGTGGGACCATAGAAACTTCAGGCTGCATAAAAGGGGGTGTACATGAAAACAACCAAACTACTACCACCACCACCACCAACAACAACAACAGCAGCAAAACCATTGCCAAAGTTACCAGACTTGCTGGTTTCCACTTAGATGAAACATTTCTCTTCCAAGCCCATGACTAAAATGGTACATGTGAGAGCCTGGTCCCTATGAGCTATGGGCCCTCATTTGATGTTTCCTCTCAGTGAAGGGCAAGAAATAACATTTTAATGAAAAGTAAAACAAAAATCACCCAATAGGAAGGGAAGAGAGAGTCTGAGAGATACCTGGAGAAATGGTCCCAGGGGCTGTGAGACATCTAGTGACATATTAATGGTCAACAACACTTATGGCAGAGCTGCATGGTGTTAGATGCCCAGCTGGATTTTTTAACCACCCTTTCATCATGAACGGACTCTATTCAAGCTGCAATTAGTTTATTAAACACTTATTGTGTGCAAGATTCCGTTCACAGGCTGCTTTCATCACTGCGTCAGGGTGGGGCAGGTTTTCATGGTACATTTCTACGCACCACTGAGTCCCTAATGCCAACTCAGAGCCTGATACCTGAATATTTTGTTAATAGCCAGACTTTATAGTCTTTCTTGCATTCAATTCTATTACAGTTGATCCATTAAAATGTATCATATATAAACATAACAGAATAAGTTCAAACAATTGTTTTGCTTTCCTATAAACTTTATAGGATGACATCACAACACAAGCCCTCAGTTTATGAAGGGAAAGCTGAGGCTGAGATACCCTGTAACTGTATTCTTCCCTCAAGATCTGCCCCAACCCAGCCAGTAGGCAGACTCTTGGTTTTTCCGTGGATCAGCTCCAAAGCAACATTCGTCCAGACAACACAGGGCTCTATGATCCCCAAATGTTAGCAGGGCTCCCCAGCCCCAGTGGACCAACAAGTTACCACCACGTTTGGAAACAGGGATGAGGCGATATCAACTCCAGTAGTAAGCCCCAGACAGTTCAAGAACATGTCTCTGCTCCTGGGGGCTTGCAAGCACTCTGCTTGACTCCCAGTGTCTAGGACATGTCACCCAGGGACATGCCAAGTGGCCTGCAGTTTGCAGTGTGTTTTTTTTTTTTTTTTTTTTTTTTGGTTTTTCGAGACAGGGTTTCTCTGTGTAGCTTTGCGCCTTTCCTGGATCTCGCTCTGTAGACCAGGCTGGCCTCGAACTCACAGAGATCCGCCGCAGTGTGCTTTTTAAGATGCACTTGTGGACTACCTCTAAGGCTTGCTTTCATATCCTCTGAGCCTTACAGAATACAGCCAAAGTAACAAGACATGAGCTGAAGACCAGCAACTCACCTGAGAACCTACCTGCTGTTTGAAGCCCCATGGCAGTGCCATTTCAGATACAAAACCAAATCTCTGATCACACAATGGCTCCTAATCCATTCTGTTAGAATTTGCAAAGCTAGAAAACCCTTTAAGTGAAAAATATGAATTGTAGCTCACTTTTCTACAGTTAAGCAAATCCCAGGTCCCAGTAGCTTCATGCAGTGTCAAGGAAGGGACACCATTCACCTTTCTACATTTACTTGTTAATAGTATAGGTAATTTACATGGATTTTCCCCAATCTCTGCTAAAATTTAACAATGAACCTACCTTTATAATTCCAGGTAAAGTCCTATCATTCACTATAATTATAATTACATTTTAGTTATAATATAATTACATGAATTAATATAGTATGTTAATTGGGTTGAATATCCACTACGTGTCCCTTGGTAAATTATTGGTTTGAATATAAAACTCAACTGATGCATTGTGTTAAAGTAAATTATCACTTACAGTTTAGTATTTCTACAGATGATTATCAGATTAAGCCTATGCTTTTGTATTTTCATAGGGGGGCTGTGCATGGATTTTAAATTTGCAATGGGGAACTGGTGAGACTTCCAACATGGCCTCCGTTTTGTGGTGATGCTGATCCCTTTGCCCAGAGCATGATGTGGCTCATTCTGGCAGCAGGTCTAATTCAGCATGTGGCAGGCACTGTCAGAGACATTTTGAACAAGATGTGCTAAAGTAAGGAAATTGATCACTCTGGTTTTTCAGAGAATGAAGCAAATAAAACCAGTGTTTTGTAAAAACGGTCAAAGGCAATGATGTCAGCAGGGCTGGCACTGGGCGTCAAGCTGCCTTTCGGTTTCCATCAATCATCCCACACACGAGAGGCATACTGAGACTCCAACACACACAGAGATACAGAGGATCCAGGAACAAGTCCTAGAAGCCTTTTGAAGCCAAAGCTTACACATCATTGGGAACACTCCCTAAGGGGTGTATGTATATCAGCCTTCACACAAAGCCTCTGGTAAGAACCTGATAATATAGATGTTTGCACAGGAGGCCACTGGGATATGAGGGCTGACAATACAGTAACTAGAAAGTCACAGAGTAGGGGTCTCATCCAGCTGGGGTCAGGGGCAGCAGAGCCAACTCTGGGATCCTCCAGGGGTCGATGATCTTAAAAATCCATACTAGGATTGTGTTACTAAATAAGCACTATTTTTTTAATTAAAAATAAGTGGAAGACATGGCTGAGTGGGAGGCATACACTGGAAACACAGTCTCCACAGTCAGGAAAAAACTCTGAAGCTAATGTCTTAGTTATCGTTAGATTAACTGCAAGGTGCCCAGTTGAAATTTGCAGTCCAAGGAAACATTCCCAACCGTCACTAAGAACCAGCTTACCCAAGAGAGGGTGAGGAGATAACTCTGATGCCCCTGCTATCAGATATGTGAATGAGCAAGACAGTGGTTCATTCATCTTTTCCCAAGTACCATCACCTCTCCCTGAGGCTTAGCCCCAACAGCCATATTTCAAGTAGTATTTCATCCATCCCTGAGTCTAATTTCTCAGGTATGCTTTTAATAGCACTTGCCTTCTTTTCACACATTTGGCCTTTGATAGAGGAGTCCTCATGTGTTTGTGTGTTTGGTATTGGTGGTAGGGAGCTGGTTTGCTCTTCTAGACACACTTCTGGAAGGAAGGTGAGCACTGACTGCCTCCACTGTGCTCTGATGCTACAGCTATTGGCTAGAAAAATCCTTTCTCACCACTCATGCCTGGCCTTGGTCCTATGGCTAGTCCTCCCCCTTGTCCATGTGCTTAGAGCTTACTTTCACAGTAGCTAGTTGTCAAAACAGACAGCGTATGCCCGAGGGTGCAAAGACAACTTAAAAATTACACAGACATGGTCCTGTCCCCAAACTACATCTGCCTGAGGGGGATTTTTGAGAACTGGTTAGAGACAAAGGGATGCTGGGCTCTCCATTTCTTCCTTCATCTTTACAAGCATCCTTCCTCCTCCAACACACACACACACACACACACACACACACACACACACACGCACACGCACACGCACACGCACACACACACGCACACACACACGCACACATCTCATACATCTGGTATCTGTGTATCTCTCTCAAAGGATAAAATCTTTTAGGCTACAAAGGACAGGGATGATTAGAAATCATAGTTGAGGCCATGAGGAAGCAAATCCTCTTATGATTAGATCCCAAATCCTTGGCAGCTCAAGGAGAAAATAATAGATTTATCAGTTGGCAACAAGGAAAACCTAATTTTTGAGTCAGTACTTAATTTGTTCCTAATCCCACCAGGTCTCCTTCTCCCTGACAACATGGGAAACAAAAAAGTTTGCTTTTTTATTTCTTGTATTCTTTCTCATTTTCTTTTACTGGCTCCATCACCAGCCCCTAGAGTTGGTATCTCTTATCAATACAGTGTTCGTTATTTGCTCAAGTTCATCTCTCAAAGGTTTCCCAGCATCTGCTTGCGTACATGGGGCTCCCTCCCCACCAAGGACCATAAGTTTAACTTTAAACATCCCCTGGTAACAGAATGCAGAGCACTGTGCACTTCTCTAGAGGCACGGTCCTCAAAATCTCTCCAAAGAAGTTCTGAAAAAAAAGACAAGCTGGTGAACTTGGGGAAGTCGCTACCAACCCCACAGACCAAAACCAGGATCTGTCTTATCTTCCCACAGCCAGCTGTGAGTTGGTCGGTCATGGTGGCTGGAAAGAGTAGGTAAGCTGACTGGTGTTTGAAAGGGGAGATGGAACTGAGGACTAAAATTTCCCAGGGAGAAAGACTGAGTTGGAGTCATAAGGAAGCAGGAATTCCAAACTGGTTCTCAGCACTTGACCTGGGCCATTCAAAACCAGGCTGCTGTCAGTGCAACTCACAGATACAGATAGATCGAGCAATGCAGGTGAGCAGGTCACAGATATTTCAGAATCTCAGGGGCAGAAGAGCAATGTATACCATTGCATGATGGACATTTAATTCACAGGTCCAGTCCTCTCTCAAAAAGCCCTGATTGAGAATCCTAGGTGCCAAGACTTGCCAACTACGTGAATCTGGAGCTCAGACATTTGAGTCATTACCTGTAGGTTATGAGGCTGGTGCCTATAGACCTGAGTCTGGGGAAATAACACACACCATGGTGGTGATTGCAGAATAAGACAAAGACTTTCTTTTAAATCCCATCCCTCAAATGAGGAGAGATTTCATATTCTGAAAATATTTCATGATGAAGCCAAAAATGTTAACATTAAAAACACACACGATGATTTGCTTTGCTATAACCTTTCATTTTCATTTAAAAAATATAGTAGGGGTATATTTATGTTAATAAATGTAATCCTGAAAGGGATACATAAAACTGCAATATATAAAATCACCTATAGTTTACATAGACAAGCCCCTACTGATGGATGTGAAAATGTGCTTAATGTTTGCATTATAAAATAATGTCTTGATTATAAATCTTTGCATACATATTTTACCCTTTAAAGTACTAAGAATGTGCCTCTCAAATCCCTTTAGGTTCAGCCTCTACCTGTGATGCATGACAATTTCTATTCCCATCTTTTGCAGGAGGGTGACCTCTAAATATAGGAAGTTGAAAGTTTTGACAGAAAAGTCTCATACAAATTACCCAGTCGGTTGGCAACTGATATCTAGAGCTGAATAAAGAAGCCAGAGCAGAGACTGTGGGGAAAACTGGGACAATGAACTGTTCCTTATAGAAAAGCCTCTGGGATGGGAGAGACTTGCTGTTTCCTTAGCTTCTGTCTTCATAGGACATCTGCAGGGAGAAGGTAGAAGACACAGTGACGGGGTGGAAGGATCGATCAACCAAGTCACAAGAACGTGGGAAAGGTGGGCAGCCTGAGAGCTGACAAGCACAGGGTGACTGCAGACTGGAAGTGGAAGAGCACATAGCAGTAATTAGCACTTGAATCGCTCTGGATCCCCAGGTCTCAAAGCACTTTGCAGTCTAATCATTTGAATTGTAGAGTACCCTTGGTGCAGAGGCAGTGATTCGCTGGGAAAGTTGGACCAAAAGGAGGAACACCGGTGGCTTAAAAGTTGCTTGACCTTGACAATTTCAAGAACTCAAAACCTCAAGTTCCAAGAGGAAATGTTGACTCGGCTAAGTTGCTGTGTATATAACATTTACACTTCTTGGCTTTGAGACGATTTCCAAAGCCCAGAGTTCAGCAGCTGCGAGTGGAAAATCTGTGAATTCAAACATCTTGGGAAAGCAGCTGAGGAACTTGGTCTCAGGAAGAAAAAAATTAAAAAGCAGAAGGCAGTTTCCAGTCTTTGCAATTTCACCCACCGTTTCCAACTCTGAACATGGGTTTTCAGAGGACAGAGCTGTTGAAAATTAACTGGATCCTAAATATACCAAGAAGCATGGTGGACATCCTTTATTAAACACATTAAAATTCACATAAAGTTAAATTGGTCTGGGGTGTGCAGTGCTACAACCTGTAGCCTTACATAAGAATGTAGTCCATCACTCCCAAAGTACCCTTAAGTACTGTCACATGATCCCTGCAATCCTTAACCCACTGAGGACTCCTGATAGTTACCTTATCTCTGCAGCCCCAGGTCCTTTCCAGAACAGACTGTGGATGCAATCATATGCCATGTAACTTTTGAGAGTGTCTTCTCTACTCATTGGATTCCTCCCAGGGATGACTCTAGTTTGAGGCTGTTATGAATACAGCCTCCTTAGTCATTTATGCACAGCCTTGTGAACCAAGATGTGTTCTTATCTCTGTTGAGATGAACTCTTAGGAGTAGCATGGATGGTTGTGATGTAAGTATATTTGAATGTTAAGAAATGGATAAACAGCTTCCCAAACGACTCTGTTCTTTTAGGCTGCATTTGTATTATTTTACTTCAATTATTGTTCTCGATACTTAGAAGCACTGGCTTGTCTGCATGTGATTTTTTTCCCTATAATATTTTTAATACTTAGTACACACGCCATCCCAATGGGCTGTAGAATCTTGAAGGAGTGTTGTTTTGCCTCTCTGATGGCTCGAGATGTTGAGTAGCTTGTCCTGAGTTTGCTTGCTGTCTATAGCTTTCCTTGTGAAATATTTATGTGCCTTTTTAGATTTTTTCATTTATTTTCCCATTCTTGTTGAGTTATTTGCTTTTATTTTTCTGTTAATTCATAAGCATTCATTTTATATTCTGGATGAGTGTTCTTTATTAGACACGTATGTCACCAACGATCTTCCTCTCATTGGTAATTGTTAATTTTTATTTTTTTAATTGCCTTTCATGGAGCTAATGTATTATCACCTTCTTTCCAGTGTTCTGGTGTTGATGATCAAACTCAGGACCTTACACATGCTAACAAAGTGCTCTACATTGAGCTACATACCCAGGCTAAGTTTCTTTTCTATAATCTGTTTCCCTGTGGTTGTAATCATGGCAGCTACCCATTCTCAATCAGTCTTTTTTTTTGTCTGATGAACATCCATGTGGTAAACCATTTAGCCATGTGTAGGACTGTGAGTATCCATCTATTCAAAATTTGCCTGGCAGAAACTGCCATAGTACTTTTGGATACCTTTATCTACAAATTCTGTGTCTCTGAGTCTTTATACTGTCTGTGGACCTTCTTGCCCAGAAACAGGAAGCTCCTACACATGGTGGTCATTTGGGGATCACATAAGGCACCTTGTTTTTCTAACGCATGGCTCAACAAAGGAATGTAGTAAGCAAGGTAATTTTTGAGGATCAAATTGCATTCCAATTACTAACAAGATTATTGCAGTATGACATAATGTGGTATAATAAACAGTGGGAAACTCCTAAAGGAACAGTAGGAACTTCTGAGTCATCCGTAGGACTGATAAGATCAAAATGTCCAGATGACCAAAGATAATCTCAAACCACACATCTGGAATTAAGTGTGGGAAAGTTTAGAGAACTTAGGATGATAAAATCAATGAAAAGATTCCATAGTTTTAGAGACCATTAAAGGTGAAGAAAGAGCATCTGTTCCTTAGGGGAGAAAATGAATCAAGAAAGCACTTAACACCAGACAGATTGGACAGTGTTTAGTTAATGAAGACGTGAAGCTAAATTGAGAAAAAGTGTGGCTTACCCTAGCTATGACCCAGGCTAGCTCGTACTGCAGAACCACTCAGATGTTCCAACAAAAGCCCTGAAATCCAGTTGGGAAGGAATTAAAGAGCCAATTCTGTAATATGTCACTTGGCATTCTCTAATTAATTAAATTCTCTAATTAAATCGAGCATTTTTTTTCTCACTGTCTTAAGTGTTAAATAAATAAAAAATGTCAAGTTTGACTCTGATGTGCTGGTCTTTATTTGGGGCGTTGGAGCCACTGACCCAGAGCTGTGGACGGGGCAGGAGTTGGGGTGACTAAGATGGTAACCATCCATCTACCTGCTAACCATGCTCCCTCTGGTAAACTGCTGACATTTGCAAATGGTTTAGAGTGGCCATTTGAGAACATCAGCTGACTTGCACACTCGGGCACATACTCACACGTGTTTCTCGTGACTCCTAATTCAATATGAACTCTTTGCTTCAGCTTGGAAAACTACTTCAAATCCTATTGCTTAAAAACACAGGATCCCTTCTATTCCTGAAGTATTGCCATTAGTACACACAATGAAAACATCACGGAGACACTAAGATGGACCAAGTCTTTCCTTTGTAACTGAAATACCATTGATTTAAAATTGCATGTGTGTGAAAATGCAAATAGTCTCAAATGGTACATTATTTAATAACGGTAACTCAGAATGATCTCTGAAATTAATATATACAGTGTTTTAACGCTTGCGTGTTAGAAATGGCGGTTTTAAAACTCACTGGAAGACCTGCAAGTGGTTCAGCAAGTACAGGCATTGCCAGGCAAGCCCTATGGCCTGAGTGTGAGCACCAGAACCATCGTCCTGTGAAAGGAGAGAACTGACTCCCTGACCTCCACATATGTGCTGTGGCACATGTGCATGTGAGCTCAAGCACGCACACACAAGGGATAAATTAGTAGATTAAAAACAAAAGCATGTCCAATAGCAGAAGGGTTATCGTGTCCCAGAAATCTTTGTTGTTTAACAATCATCCAGGTCACTCCCCAGTTCCCAGTGTCACTTTCTGAAGGCATCAAAGAATAAGCCCTGTCTCTACAAACTACTGTCAGAGTAACGGCCAACACATAAACACACCGATATGCCCCATGGAATTGTACATTCTGATCAAGCAGTGCACTCATATGCCTCCCTAACACAGCTAACATCAGCAGTGACTGACCTATGTAACAGTTGTTCACATTGTGCTTAAAACACAGAAAAGTACAAGTATTCATCATTATACAACCCCTATAACTGGGACTCATGGGCCCTTTGCCTACTCCTGGCTCGCTCTGTTTAGATGGTTGGTTGGTTTTGTTTTTTTATTTTTCCTTTTTTCAGCTTATGTACAGAGCCCACACATCCTTCCGATGGGCTACTGAACTTTGTGCCTC
Source organism: Peromyscus californicus insignis (assembly GCF_007827085.1). Classification (NCBI taxonomy): domain Eukaryota; kingdom Metazoa; phylum Chordata; class Mammalia; order Rodentia; family Cricetidae; genus Peromyscus; species Peromyscus californicus. The sequence continues at coordinate 4,408,784 of NW_026294534.1, forward strand.
TTACTAGAATTGTATTCACTCACTAACATTCCATTTTTATTTTTCTACCCCTAGCCAGGAAGCCACCTCACAGCAGGACTTTGTGTTGGTCCTAGAAAGATGGAATAATTACAAAAAGGCAGACAGAGACTAGAGTCTGTCATTATCAAACGTTGTGCTTTTGAGAAATGATTAAACCCATCTAAGCTTTTAGTGAAACAACCCATGATCAAGAAACAGGCAGTTAGGAAACAGAACACACCAGGTAGAAAAAGGAAGTTGGGAAAGAGGGATCTAGGTAAGCAAGCTGTATTCAGGAAACAGGCTATGATCTGGGAATCTTAGCTGTTCCTCAAAGTCCATGGTTCTAATTCTTCCATGGAGTTAATCTCTTGTGCTACACTAAGACTGAATACACTGATCTGCTTAGGACATCAGTGTAAAAGGCAGATGAACCTGAGGGTCCAGCTATTTCAAGCCAGACGCCACATAGCAGCCATAAGCCACAGCTAGACTTGGAAGTGTCCAGTGTGTCCAGTGGGAGGAGGTGGCAAGCCTGTTATATCATTTTCCTTTTTTCTAGATCTCGAATCAAGCTCTGATTGCCATGTGACACAAAGCCCATCATTGGAAGGGAAGGAAGATGCCCCAGGAAATGTTTGCGAGGGTGGGATTTACATCCTGCAGTTCAGGTTCTGTGGGCAATTCACTGTGCTTTAAAACCCTTCAGAGGCCTTCAAGCTCCATGATAAGTTTTTCTGAACAAACAAAAACAAGGCACAGCTCCTGTTTTGACTTGAACTACCCTTCTCTTCTTCCCAGTGCTAGAGAGCAGGAAGAGCCTGTGGCAGGACTCAGAAAGCCTGCTGCTGCATGCCCTGCTGTGTGCCCATGACTCCCTCTCATTCAGCTGTGGTTTACTCACAATCCAGTGACATCTCCAAATTCTGCACCCTGGACGTGTCTTTATATCTCTGGCTTAGTTTCCTTTATATCTCAGTCATGGAGGAGAAGTCCAATTGATTTCCATCCCAACAAGACATCCTCCTTTGCTTACCTCTCAACACATACATCAGGAAATAAAGGAATCTACCTGTTTACTTCCTATGTCCCTCCCCATCAGGGAAACAATTAATTACCTGAACACTACTCTATCCCCAGAGCCATCAAGAACCTGTAAGTGTTCAGTGAATAATTATTTTCAAAAATGGTATATATTCACACAGAATGAAGCAATGACCAAGAAATTCTTTCTACAATTCCTAAAGTTAAATAAGTAACCTGTATTTGAATTCTTATTTTAGCCCCTTGTTTATAAAGGCATGTATGCAGATCATGGATTTATTTCACATAGAAGTACCATGGCATAAATTCCGTTTGGGCAAGCCGGCAGCCACTCCATGATAAAGAAGAGAAAAAAACAACACTGTGGATCGGCAGAACTAGTGGGAAACAGAACATTAATCACTTATCATTGTAGAACCCGGCATCTTTCCAGAACACTAGGCTGACTGCCCGTGGACAGTAGATAACAGTATAGAACGGAAAACACGTGTGTGGGCAGCAGATGAACTGCAGACTGCCTTTACCCTGATCTCAGGCAAGCTCCAGAAATAACACGAGGATTCTCACAATCTCCAGAAACATGTGGAGTTCCAAGTCAGTGTTACGATGATTTATTTATTGAAGTATTTTAGTAGCACAAACACTCTGAGATAGAACTCTGCCCTCTGCACTTAATATAAATATCTCCATTGAACATTCTCACCTGGAAACATTTGCCTGCACCTGGGATATACCTCAGGAATTTTCAAATATACCTAAATCAAAGAGGAAATATGCACGATGTATGTTTTAAGAGAAACAATGCTCTAGATCTTCGATGCTCATTGTCAATATCCTATCGCTTTTTCTCCTTTTCTCAACTGAACATAAAAATTGCATTTTTGACTAATGTACATTGGGCATCTGTAGTTTTCAATCTTTTTCTATTATCCTCCCAGAATGCTCGTCTTTGCAGGTTTACGCTGTGCATTATTTTTCCAGCTCTTCACCTACAATTTTGGTTTCACTCTGCTGTGCTCTGTGAAGCCGGCCTGCTGATGCCCTCCCTAGAAGTGCTGGCTCTTTCACTACATTCGCCCTCGCAACGTTTCCTGGCATTCTGCAATTCGACATCCACGCGTTTGTCTTCCAGGTGATTAGGGCATCATTTTTTTTTCACAACTAACTTTACAATCTAACTAACTAGTGCACTCATTTTGCTGAAACGTTTCCTTTCAAATAGTTACCCAAGAAATACTTTTTGAAAAATGCTTCATTCCTCAATGGGGTTAGAATCTATTACATTCGACACAGAATCAAGTGATGTGCCCAGACCTGGTTGAGTACAAGGACAGCCAATCAAGAACAAAAGAAAACAGAGACAGGAGGAAGAGAGCAGAACTAGAGTCTGCAAATCAAGGGAGATTTCAAAAGTTTTCAAGAAAATGCACCCTTCCTCCGAAATCCTGTAGGTCTGCTCCATGCAATGTTTACTCCTGTTCAAGGCTCAGTGGGTGAGGAATCCATTAGGATTTCCAGGGGTTTTAGATCACCTCAGGGTTACTTGGCTTACCTTGGGAATCCATGAGTAAAATCCAGGCCAGAATATTCTAGTACTTTTGTGAAGAGCCTTCATTCTTGTGGCATATGCCCCCTCACAATAAACATGAAATTCATATTATTGAACACAGGCAGTTCAAGCAATAATAAAATATGAGGCTTCTAGAATGGAGTGGACCAAATTCATACCCCATAAACCACTGGTAAACTAATTAATAGGTAGCACATTAACAATTCACACGCTTGTTTGTCTTGACATGGGTCATTTAGAGTACCTGATCATTTCTCAAGAAGTTTATTCCAATCTTGACTTCTTTCCTCGTACAAGCTCGGCCCGTTTATATCCTGAGCCTTGGATACTAATGAAAGACTCAGTGAGTTCAATTTGGAGAAGACATATAGCCCTGAAAAGCTAACAATTTAGACATTAATTTAGGAATATGATCATAATTTCATGCTCGTTTCTAACATAAAATCACAATTATATTATGCAAAGACAAATATTGACCCCTAGATATGCTTCACAATTACATTAAACTCAGCAACGTAACTACAGTAAGAAAACAACATAAAAATTATAGCCATTAAAATGTCTTAAAAATCCTTTAGAGGCAAATTAAAACATAAATATTAAACTGAAAGTAGACTTTCATCACTGTCTGGCCTATGTGGACAGACTGGCGAGGTCGAAGGTGTTTCAGAGAAGCCCTGTGAGTGACTAGTGAGAGGTCATATACAAAGCACTGAGTGTGCAAAACCTGGGCAGTGGAGAGCATTCCTTTTCTATGTGCAGCATGGTCGCTTAGCCACGTCGCATTCTGAGTCACGTGTGTAAGGACGGACTGAGTTCTGTCCACACACATGATCTCAGACACAGGTCTTGTTGTGCATTGGACAGCGTATCTGAAAATTCAGTCAGAGCCCCACACCTTACTTAAAGACTCTTTATTTTTCTTCCTGCATTTATTTCTTCACTACTTGGTTTTGAACCCAGGACTTCATGTGTGTTTGGATGAGTTCCACATAGATACTGCCCAGCCTGTGGGCATCTGAGATCTTAACTTCATCTAATAGCCTTAATTTATTTCACTTAAAAAAATCATTTAGAAGCAGCTATTGGGTATATTACTATTTTAGTCTACAATACAAACAGGTCATAAAAGGCCACAGCAGTTTCCCAATATATGAACCTTTTAAAAGTAGAGGACACTATGAAGGACAGACAAGTATCAAAATGAAGTTCAGTAATGAGGGCATGTGCTCAGTGCGGTATTTCTAAGGGATAACGATGCAGGCACCAAGTCATCCACATCTAGTTTATGATTCTTCTGTCGATCTTTCATAAGCCTCAAAGACTCCACAGCTGAGTTGGCTTTCCTGTTAAGTTAAACTATGAAAAATAACAAATTGGGAAGGTGCCATTTCTAGGTCCACAGGAAGGAGAGCTACTGTCCAGTGCAGCCACTGGTGACAGGAAAGTAAGTCATGGAAACACTTGATATTTCAAGTTCATTCATTTGTCTGGAGCTCTCCCTTTCTGTCGCATTTCCTTAAAGTGTACTGTAGGACTCGTTTCAGTTAAAGACAGTTTTTAAAGCTATAGCTTGTATCAGCTGATAAATGTAAAAAATACAGTACTGAGCTACATTGGTATATTTCCATATTAGAAACTTCAAAAAGTACTTCTCACTGAAGACCATAGTGCTTGCCTTAATTTTCAGACTCCTCTGGACACTCATTCTACATGTAAACATCTCTACATAGCTATATTTAAGATATATCAATCATAAATTTATATTTTATTTTTCTTATTTTGTAATTTTTTCTTTCTTTTTTTAATTAAGAATTGTTTAAATTCATTTTACACACCAACCACAGATCCTCCTCTCATTGCTCCTCTTGCTCTCCCCCAGCCTTCCTCCCCAGTCCACCCCCCACACCCTACCCCCCTCAAAAAAGGTAAGGCCTCCCATGAGGAGTCAGTAAATTTTTTATAAATGAACAATAAAATATTGTCTTTAAGAAACAAGCAATAATAAGCTATTGTTTCCTTGTTTCTATTTTATGAAACTGGAACCACCCTGAGGTTTTTGTTGCTTTTTCTTCATCCGCATTTGCTGATGGATGCTCAGGTTGATTCTGTACCTTAGCTATGGGGATAATATTGAGTTATAGCTCGCTTATCACTAAGAGCAAGAGATTGCATCTGTCTAGGAGGTTATTGTAACACGCAGTGGGTAAGATTTATAAAGGTCTAGCGCAGCGTTTGAATACAGCGAATGGCCAGTCGAGCTAACTTTTATGAAGATGACCTGGCAGTCACTTAACACATGCTGCCCACCCTTCTTCCTTCCTTCAGCCACCCTACACTCTAGTGTGTAACATGCTGGTGTAACTCAAGTGATTTCGCTAAGCCCTGAGTGTGTGTGTGTGTGTGTGTGTGTGTGTGTGTGTGTGTACATATGCATGTGTACCAGAATCTTAGTATTTGACCTTTCCATACTAGGCTCTGTGCTTCCCAAGGAACTCCCCTAAGCCTCATCTTGGTACCCATGAGGTACTGAAATAGCTGATGGTGACCTTGACAGAGAATAAATGCTTGCTCAATTCAATTAATTTTCTGATGTTTAGGAATAACATGAAATAAATAATATATTTTATAGATGAGAAATGGAAAAACTGTATTAGTGTTAGTTGAGGATTTACTGATTTTTTTATGGACCTTGCAATGTCAATGTACTTAATCATTTGACAGATGTCTACACCTGTGGTAGCCATGGTGATCTGAGTCAAAGTGAACATCGATTGGGTGAGGCCCCTGTGACTCCTGACATATACTTCAGCCTCTTGTGTGTTTTCAGCTACACAATCTTACTAAGCCTTTTCTTTGACTTTACTGAAATTTTTCCTAGTTGAATAAAATAAGGAAAACCACCAGTTTTTGTTAGCCTCGTGGAAATCTGAGTGTTCCCATCATACAAGGCAGTTCTGAGAAGAGCATACACTGAGTCACTATCTACCATGTCTAAGAAATGAATGTCATCAAAAGCCAGTGAGGTGGCTCAGTGGGTATGGTGCCTGCCCCTAAGCCAGATGACCTGATTTTGATCCTCTGGACTCACACGACAGAAGGAAAGACCCACTGACACCGGCTGTCCTTGGATTCCTGCACGTACTCTGTGGCACACTCATGCCTCTGGCACACACAGAGAGAGGATAAATAAATAAAATATGATTTTAAAAGGAAGTTACAATCATCTAATGTCGGGTTATTCCTGCTAACATAGTGTCTGTCAAAGATTGGGAGATGTACGTAGTTGGCCTCAGCAATACAACTGTAATTAAGTAAAAATATTTCCAAGTAATGCTCCAATAATAACAATTTTAAAATATACAGGCTTGAACACATGAATTAACTTACATGGTAGGAATTTCTGATTGAGAATCCATGAAAGCCCACGGCATGCTTTTTATAAAGACAATTCCAATAACATATCATTAGGGTTTCCCCTGTTAAATTAACTTTACAGACTTCTAATGGATTTCTTAATTAGACTTTTTATTAACAAGAATATTAAATGAATTAAAAAAATCACTGACAGCTACTTGTAATAAAAAAATGAAAAAACAGATTTATGCTCCCCACTTCCCCCCATCCAATCCAAAGCTTTTAATAAACTAACAAATATATTGAAGTTAATTATTCAGCTGTCAGAGAGAAAAAAAAACAAAAACCCCAGGATCATTGCCTGTGTGTTTGAAGAAGTCCTTCTCCTCACCTCGAGGAGGAGGCTGGTGACGGCAGCTCTACTTGCAGCCTTGGGGTGAAAAGCTGCCACAGCCTGCAGGGGGCCTTGTCCTCCAACAGCCGCTGCTGGAGGACACTGAGTGAGGCTCTGAACCTGCAGGCTCCCCTCCCTTTATCTTCTGAAGTACAGGGCACGTCATCAACAGAGAGGAACACTGTAGCTCCAAATTCTAGACTCCTGAAAGAAGGAACGTCTTTGAATTTCAAGAGAGAGAGAGGGAGAGAAGATTCTTCCTTTTGGACCACAGCAATGCCTTTATGATTTGATGTTCAACTTCACTTGTCTATGGGGGTATGCAGGTGAAATCCATCTCAAAGGTTATTTTTTTTTGATGGAGTGTATGTAATGTGTGTGTGTGTGTGTGTGTGTGTGTGTGTAGTGTGTGTGTATGTAGTGTGCAGTGTGTGTGGTGTGTGTGTGTATGTGTGTGGTGTGTGTGTAGTGTGTGTTTATGTAGTGTGCAGTATGTGTGGTGTGTGTGGTGTGTGTGGTGTTTGTGGTGTGTGTGTGTGTGTGTGTGTGTGTGTGTGTATGTGTGTGTGCGCATGCGTGTGTATTGCAACAGTAAATGTCAATGCTGTAGATAAAGGACTATGTCAAAGAACAAAGGTGATTTTGTTAAAATAAATGGTCTGAGAATGACAAGTCCTTGAGATAGGAAGTATCTTCAGACCTCACCAACAGCTTTAGGATGTGGAGATGTGACCATCTTCTAATACAAACGTGGGGCAACAGAGCAGGAAGGAGAAAGGCTACAAGCTTCTCCAGGACAGAGAGGAAACCGTCTCTGCTCCCCTCATCTCCAGAGCCTCCAGGGGATGACTTTGCTTCTGAGGGACTTGGAGAACTGTGCATCTCAAAGACCAGTGTGACCATGCAAAATGCCCTAGAGATCTCATGGTCGGAATCCCTTGGTGGCTAAGAATAAGGACAAGCCATCAAAATGGCTTAAATAAAGTTCTGTATACTTTTCCTCCCAGGCATAAGTCCCAGTGATCATGAAGAAGGAAGTAAAAGCAAACACAAATAAACTATACACTTGAAGTGGAGCCCAGTAATCCTGTCCTACAGAGTGTCCAGTCAATGATGAGTTAAAATGCATCTGTTGTCCTGGTGCCCTGGGGAGAGGAGCACATGGCTCTCGTGGGATGCAGGATCTGCTGAGGAGGGTCAGCTTCTAGAAAGTAAGGACTTGGGGGTAGGGTGTGTCCAGTCTCAGAGGAAGCACAGATTGAGCTCCACTTGGTCACAAGAGTTGGTTACCCCATGGTGAGAAGAGCTAGTATCCGCCTGACGAGCCTTCAGCACAGTGACATAGCAGTGAGCTGCTCACCTATAATAATCAAGGCAAGTCGCCATAAAGATGAGTGAGCATCCTGTGAGCTTGAACACTGAAATAAGGCTTTGCATCTGAATCTAGGGTCAGAGACTGACAGCTTTGGGCTCTCGGATGGCGTCATTTGCCTTAAGGTCACAGGGCCAGAAAAGAAGACGGATACACAGCATCGGGCAGAGGAGCTCACAGGGAGTGTTGAGCACACGAGACTGTGCGGAGGGAACGTAGAGAGAGGAGCACACCCGCCATGACAGTGTGTGGCTGGACAACGAGCCTAAGCCAGCACCCACAGAGGCCTCAAGGGGAGTGCAATGTCCTGAAGAAGGCAGTGGACAGGGGGAGAGAGCAAAGTGGAGTACAACTGGCAGGAAGGTGCCCTTCATTTTCTGTGATAGGAAAAGCTTTGCTTTTAAGGTTTTACATGGTAGATAAAAAATTAAAACACTGTGCTTTTTTAGAAGTTTACTAAATCCAATTAAAATATGTAAACCATATGAAGAGACAATTTTACAGGGAATATATACCTATTACCTATGTATACACATAAAAGATTGGGACGTCGTTCATCTTCATAAAAATGAGTATCAAAACGACAAAGAGGTAGCCTTCACACTCACTAGCACAGCGGTCTTCCAACAGTCATGTGACAGGGGAGGCAGCTGGATGGTAGCATATTTCCCTAGCATGCATGGGGCCCTGTGTTTCAGCCACAAGCAGCACAAAAACAACAAACAAGAACAATTTCTGGGGAAGAAAGCAGAAAAAATGGGAGCTATTGTGGCTGTGGCTAGAATATGGTGCAACAGGTGTATCAGGAGTTTAACCTGCAAGTGAAGATATATGGACAAAAGGGTTTCCTGCGTGACTCACTATGTCACACTACAACTTCCATGATGAGATTTCCCCCCCCCCGCTTTTTTTTCTCTTACATTTTTATTGTGGGGAGCTGCAAGGGGTGAGGGTGGATATGCAGGGATTGGAAATGAATGGGATTGAGATGCGTGGTGTGAGAAACACAAAGAATAAATAAAAAAGAAAGGTTAAAAAAAAGAAAAGCAAAAAAAAATTAATTACCACATGATGGAAGAATGTTCCTGATAGATACGCACTCTTAGCAGTTCAACAAAGGTGTGGCAATAAAAAAATGTGCATCAAATATTCACAGCACAACTTGTAAGAGCCCAACAAGGGGAAAAAATCCAAATGCATACTGATGAGCAAATGAATTTTAAAGCATGGTTGTTTCATATTTCCTCGAGTGAGGCACAGTGGAGCCAGCATCGTCTGCCATACAGAGGAGTCGCAGATACCTACTGAGTCCCTTGATGTCACATATCATAGGACTCTGTTCCTGTAAAACTGGAAGCAATCCGTAAATCATACAGTGGATCAGTAATTGCTTTGAAATGGTAGGAGTGGTCATCATAAGAACAGCTCCTCTCCAAGCTGAGAAAGATGTTCTAAAATTAACTGTGTGATGGCAATTGCCGATGTGATAACACACTGAACAGTACGCCTCAAGTAATATCAAACACTTATCAATGAGTATTAATTTAATTAGAATTTGGTCCAAATGTAATTCTATCACACACACAAAAATAAGACTTCTCCCAGCACCCCCAAGAAAGAACCAGACATCCATATGAATATGTCCACTCAACCAGACCCATTCATTGCTTTGATATACAATTCAGTGTGGTCTTAATCCACAAACTTTCGTCAACACAACTCATTTCAAGGATGAAATGAGAACTGCACATGAATCATTCTTATGCAGATGCTGAAGGAGATGTGGGTGAGTCCTCATGGCTACTTGAAAAGTTGAGAATGAAATTTGAATTTCACTGTCAGGGATCACCTAGGAAATTTGCTCATGTGGGGTTTCTTTGCTAGATGCTGCTACCATTTATTGTTTTAATTTTTATTTCAAGAGCATTAGAATCCACAGCATTTGGATGGCTTCTGCTTCATGAAAACATAGATAGGCCACCTTTGTCCCTTCAGCCACCACAACTTCCTTTTCCTTGGAATTAACAGACATACAATACTATAAACTTCAGCAAACATAATTTTACGGTTTTCCCTCTATCTTTGTTAAAGAGCCACAATGCAGATGTGGTCATTGGTGAAAACCACTCTATTTGCCTTATGAACAAATGCTACTTAACAGAATACCCAAATATTAGTTTAAAAGCCAAAGCATAGTCTCTTCAGAAAATGAATTCCATGCCAGAAGTATAGCTAACTACTTCATAGTGATGGCATCCATGCTTAGAAACATTATCACTAAACATATAGTTTGGGACACACAGCTATATTTTTTTTTCAGAGTAAAATTAAATCCAGAATAATTAGTTCTCATATCAAGCGCTCAACTTGAGTAAATCTAGCTCGAGATGTGTTTAGCACAGAAGCCTGCAGCTAATGGTACATAATGTGCTGTAATTTCATTTCGGCTTGCTTTATATAAAGTCACAGCAGCCGCAAAACAAAACCCACATGTCTCGAATTAACTGTAATTAACTTTGAGATGCTACATGGGCCCTCATGGGAAGAGGGATTCCAAAATACCTTGTTCCATTTACATGAAGTAACAGTTGTAATTCAACTATACCAACCTCAACTTTCTAAATAACTGCCCAAAGAATGAAATAAATTCATGGGATTTAGAGTCCTTAGTATAAACTACAACTCAGAGGTATAGAGATACACATAGGTAAAATAATGACAATTTAGTAATGAAATATGTTGACCAGGGGGATATTCTTACTACCCATATGTATCATCAAATAAATTCACAGAACTTAATAGCAGGATGGGTGACTTTTGTAGTCAGTGAACAGTAACCTAGAAGGAGAAAGATAATCAACACTTTTGGAACCCCAAATCTATCAGAATATATCATTCTGCTAGAACTAATGAGACGGTTGAAGTGCGCAAACATGAAAATAGCATGGTACAGTGAAACCATCTAAATTATGAAAAATTATTCTACACAAACCGCCTCATTCTCTAGAATTAAGAGGGTTGGCTGACACTCGCTTTTAGCTAAGTGGCCTCAAAAATGCTCAAATATACCGTGTGGGATAATCCAAACAAAACGTACCATTTGAGTTAAAAAAAAAATCCTTTTCAGGATCCCGGCATCTGTGATATTTTAATATGCTCCATACTCCTGGTTTAAAGAATACTTGATCTGAAATTAATCTAACCATGAAGGAGAAGAGATATGTTAACTATCTAAAATAAAGAAAAAATAGCAATTTTGCTCAAGCTTTTCCACCAAAATAAAATTATGTCCCAGAAGCAAAATAGAAACACATAAAATTTTTACAAAGTCAAAATTCTGGGTTTTTTTTTTTTTTTTTTTTTTTTGCTGCTACTGCTGCTGCTGCTAAACTCAGACAAGTCTAGAACCCAATATCTGGGTTGAACTGAACAGAACACACCTGAACTAGGCCTTGGAAGCAGCAGTGACTTCTAGGATCCCTGGTTTCTGAGGTCACCTCCCTGGACAGCTTCCTCATTTTCTCTAGCATCCATGCAGGAGACTATCAACTCATCCTGGGGTCCCACTTCCCCATTGAACTTGCTGGAGAAAAAGCTGAGGACCATTCTAGTCATGAGCTGAGGAACAGAAAAGAGAGTCAGGTATACAATTTTCTGAACATCAGTTGTATGCCAGTCACTGTGAAGATGAGCAGGTAGGGGAGGCAAGATCAGTGGAGACCACATCCCTCCCTTGCTGGGCACAGGCTAGAAGGAACAACAGACTTCATTATGAGTTTACGGCAAACTGTGCTGAGTGCAGAGGAAGATGCATGGCTGCTTGTGTGTTATTGGTTGAGTCATGATCTCCCTAAAGATGCATTAAGAGTCTAAACTTTGTGCCTGGACATGAGATGTTATTTGGAACAGATCTCTGCAGGTGGGATCAAGTTAAGACTCAGCTCTTCCAGTGTGCTCTAAGCCCGGGTGACTTGGTACTCTTATTAGAAGAAGATCAGGAAGAGACACAGGGAGGTAAACTGAAGACAGGCAGGGAGAGTTTTTCTGGGGAGGGTGGGTGTCCACAAACCAAAGGATGCTGAGAACCACAATAGCCGCAGAAGAAGTGTTCATAGGCATGTGTTCTCCTAGAGCCTGTCAAATGAGGCATTGCTCTGACAACACCGTAATCAGGACCTCTAGCCTTGAGTGGTATGGGAGAAGAGGTTTCTGTTAAACCGAAGTTTCCACAGTTGCCCTAGTCTTCTGTAAGCCTACAGGGCAGGAAAGAAGGGATGTCTGCTTCCATCTCCAGAAGAAAAGCAGAGGCCAGGAAAAAATGTTTGTGAACACGGAGAGGAGCAGACACCCCTAGAGCTTACATACATGGACATATATACGTGTATATACAAATGCAACTATACTGTATATATAAAAATGCCACTGTACTGGTACATTCTAGCCCCCGAGATACCACTGGCAGAAAAAGAATTATCTCTAAATTTAGATAGAAGGGCAGGATTTGTAATAGGTCATGGAACCATCAGTGGAAGACACTGTTGGAAAGAAGAGACAGTAGGTACTCATGCTGGCCCTAGTGGCAGTGTCTAAAAGTCCTTCTGTCAACTTAGTGAGTGATATAATGTCCACTCCTCTTCCATGGTATGCCAAGCATCAGCCTTCCTTGACAATAGTGTGTTTAGTAACCCAGACTGTCCCATGCTCTTACATGTTCTCTCTTTAGTTTCCCAAAATTCTTCATGAAGCACTGAGCATGCTCTAACATCAGGACTGATGTTTTTCTTTTCTTGGCTAGTGGCTTGTAACCCTGAACTTGCAGAGGAGAGGGAAATCTAGGCTATCTCATTATGCATGTGTATGATTTATAATAAGAAAGAATTTAGTTAATTGAAAAGATAGCCTTTGATGATATTTTAAGAATCCAAATATGGGTTTTGTTTGGCTTCTTGGTGATGAATGTGATAAAGAAAATGGCTTTTGGAAAGGAAATGCCCTAATTTCACAAATGGCAGAGATTAACACAAAGTGTTGGGTATTCAATATATCTGTCACCCACATCCAGGATCCGAGGTCCTTCTTGTTTCAATACTGGAGGCATCACTTTTACAGTAAGTCTAGATGGCGGTGATGTTAGAGTCCTCCCACCAGTGTTCCACTTGCTCATGAGTCTCTATCTGGTGTTCAGGCCTTTTGTAAAACTGCATCTTATTTGAGAGAAAGTTCCAGACACAATGCCGTTTCTACACAAGATGGTTCTTCTTTGTCTGAATGCTGAAGGATACCTACCTTCTATATAACAGTGTAGATTTCTATCAATCATTAGATTGATTTTCTAAGTAGATTACTACCAAATCAACACAAGGTGGTCACTTGGCCTACAGAACATACTAGAGTTGGACCATTGTCCCTCCAACATTTTTTTAGGGCAACTTTTTAATTTTATAACCTGAAAATCCAAACCCGGCTCAGGCTCTCACATCATCCTTGCCACAACATTCTTGGTCCTTTCACCTGGAGCACTTACTTAGTCTCTCTTTGTTTGCTGTTCATGACCTTGGCAATTCTAGATAGCACAGAACATTGAATATTTACATTTTTAAAGGATTTCTTTGATATTTCCTTTTCATGATTACCAGCCATGAAATCAAAGTGAATGATTTAAAGAGCATTTAAAACCACACACACACACACACACACACACACACACACACACACACACACCCCTCTTTCACAGATCTGAGTCATCCCAAGCAATGCTTCTTTTGGGGTTCTGCACTGTGAAGATGTTTCCACATCTTCCTTAAATAATCTGCACTCAGATCTCTTTAAATCTTCATCCCTCCTCCCATGGTTACTATTTAGCCTTTCACTGAAATCCAGCTGCAGTGCCCACCATACCAATGAGCCACAAGCTGCCTCTGAATCTACTGTTGGGACCAGAATTCTCTGTGCTAAGGAGGACATGGATTGATTGATTGATTCGTCATGGGTCCATTCATCCTTTTTGTTACAATAAATATAAATGAACCATTTAATGAAACTCTGAGATTTTTAATCATTTTAGCACATGTAATAATTTGACAGCTCCTTGTTATAACACAAGATCTCTCCCCTTCTTTCCAAATGGTCCCTTTCTTATAACCAGTCTAGGTTGCTCAAATGTGAGATTCTTTTCACCAGAGCTACCCTTACTGTAGACGATCCCCAGTTTGGACTTCAGGCCTCTTGTCAAACTGAAGTTTAACATTAAATGTCCTCTGGATTTTCAATTGGATTAGAGAATTTGTTTAGACAAGTGGTTAATCTTCTGTAGCATTTGTTTGTGCAGAGAAAAGGGAGCTTTGAAGATATGGTTCCCCTGGTAAAGTACTTGTTCTATTAGCATGAAGGACCTGGGTTTGGAATCTCAACCAGCAACTCCAGTACTGCGGAACTAGAATCAGCAGGGTTCTGGCCTACCTGGCCTGAAGAACGAGATGCCCAGCCATTCTAAGTAAAGCCGTAAGCCCCAGGTTCAATGTGACTTTGTCTCAAAAAAAAAAAAAAAAAAAAACAAGAAAAACAACAGCAAAAACCTCTGACCTCTACATGCACACACGCACATATGAGCACTATTCCACAAGTACACAAACACAAGAGTGTCAAGACCTTACACAGGAGAGCGACAGCTGCTACTCCACAACAGAGAGCTAAAACAAGTGCTTGCCAGCCTTTAGGTTCTGTCTCTGCAGAGCAAATCCCTGGTCTGGAACTGAAGGGGATTATTTGAGTTGGTAGTTATCCTAAAGACGATGATTATTATCATCATTTCCTGTAGTCCCTCTCCAACACTATTTCTCGTGGACCTACCTTGTAAACCTTTCACATCAGTGCACACCAGTGCACACCCCCACCTTTTGGTGGACCTGCATGTGAAACCTTGTGCCTTTGCTTGGCTGTCATGTGTCCGTCATCTCTACCTTCTTGCCCATGTGATAAGCTCAGCATCAGTCTTTGCTTCTTTCATGCAGAGCCTGCAGTATCGGTACAGAATCAAGGTTCAGCACATCTTAGGCTGCCCCCGCTCTGCACAGAGAACTCTCAGTGATTTGGATATATATTCATTTTCTTCATGAATTTGCAGTATTCCTGTCCTTTGTGCCAGTTTTATGTGACATCTTTTGTGTGTGTGTGTATCTTATCTTCTCACTTTGTGAACTCATTTAGGGAAAAACAAATGACCAGGTTTTTGTGATCTTGGGCAAGACCTAATGGTCTGTTAAAAAACAAAACAAGCAAACAAGCAAAGCCCTGAGCCCTATTCCCTGCCCAGCTTTGCAGTAGGGAGAGAGATGGTGAGAAACAATATTTGGTCCTTCTTAATGCAGTCGTGGATGGGAAGGTAAAGGCATGCTCACTTTGGGAAAAGAACTCCTGGAAAGAGGTCATGACTGCTGAGACCAACTGGACTAGAAAGGTAGTGCTGTGGAGAGAGTGGGATGCTGCAGGTCCAGGGCTAGTTACTTTATCTTGGGCTTGTTCTAGCCCTCTGGAACAAGCCACTTCTCGGCCACCTCTGGGTCAGAACTACCACCCTGATGGATTAAAAACAAACAAACAAAAACTCCTTTTTGAATCTATTCACATAGCAGACCACTGGCTTCCGCCAACCCCAAAGCTAAGAACTATTAGAAAGCATCTGGGGCCTATAGAAAAGCTTCCCCATCTTACCATAACCATCTCTCAGATGTACGCACCCAGGCAAAAATTAAACTTGCCTTGATTTTTGATTTTCTTTGTTCTGTATGTAAAACTGCCATGGTCACTCAAGATGGTTCCAGAAAAACTACCTTATATTCCCTTTAAAATGAGAGCCGTGTGTGTGTGTGTGTGTGTGTGTGTGTGTGTGTGTGTGTGTGTGTGTGTGTTTTCCCCAAGAGTTTCATACTGTGTCATTAGGAAAAAAATGTTGCCTGGAGTAAAGTGATTTCCGCTCCCCCTCCTTGGGCTCCTTTATCATTTCCTTGGAATGCTGTTAACTCTTGCTTGAGCTTTGGTGTCCAGTGCCCTCTGCAGAGACTGAGGAAACATCTGAACGCTGTCTGGATTAATCAACTTACTCATGTCATCTGTCTGGATGCTGAAGTTAAACACTAATAGATTATGAGCATTTTATTTTTTAAGCTTACTTTCTGCCCCCCATGAATTTCTCTTCTCCCTTACATATTTCTGAAGAACGCATTTCTCCTAAAGGAATATATTACACAAATCGAATAAGGTCTACCTCCTTTCTGTGTCACTCCATAATCATGGTGCTCTCTTGTCTTGGAAGTTTCACAATTGCAAATAAAGTATTTCAAATAATATATATATAAGTCTTCCCTGGGTATAAGTAGGAGTTATGAAAGGATCATAATCTACTCAGGCCTCTTTGTTTATTACAAGGTAAGAAAACTTTTATATACCATGCTGATAGAGAAGAATAAATTCCTTGTTTAAAGTATGCAAAGAGGCAAAGATTATGTAATGGAACATTGAAATTCCCTGGCAGGTCTATGGTGCCTCTAGAGATGTGCTGAAAGACAATGTATTTTCAATTTGAGATAAATAAACAGGAACTTTCACATTACATTTAGTGAGAGTTCAAAATTAAATCCTGTGATGCATATATACTTTATTAACAGATGATACACACTCACAGAATCCAAGCTTCTGAGAAGTGGGACCCTGCCCATCCTTCAGTCCCATCTTGTCACTCCCAATATTGTCTACTACTGTTTACAACACCCCATAATAATCAATGTGCTGCGCAGTAATTCCTCAGTTCCAAGATACAACTCTAGTTTTCAGTTAATGCAGCAAGAAAGTAATTTGCCAGCAAACGAATTTACAACAAAATGTACTGAAAGTTTCATATGTTTTCTTTCTTTACGAGAGATAATTCGGTAATTTTAAGAGTCATCCCAAGGGGTAGGGACTCTGAGTTCAGGATTCCACATACATGAAGTACATTCACTCCTTGAACTATTTTCTAATAAACACATATCGATGGCATGTGCTGTAGGCACGGCAAAGACACATCATGGTTTCTGAGTTCCAGCTCAGCTTCATGCAAGGACATCTCAGGTACTACAATGATTCATAAATATTCTTACTGTTGGCCAGGCAGGAAAACTCTAGCTACAAATGGCGTCCAACGTGGTGGCAAGAGTTTCCACCTAAAACCTGAGAAAAGATTCTAAAACGGAGCTAAAAACAGCTTCCTAATTGTCTCTCTCAAATGAGCGGCAGCTGCCGGTTTGAGCTACTTGTGGGTTCCTGGCGTGTGTGCTTGACCTGCAGTATGGCAGGAATGAGGCCTCTGCAAGTGGCACATTAAGCTGCGTGGTGGATTTAGTCTTTACTAGCACAAAACAAAAAAAGAGGTTTCTGGGCTGTACGCTGCTTGGATAAAAGCATAGACCCAGGATAGCTCCCAGAGCTGGCAGAAAACGTAATACTGCCATGTTAGGGAAGCTGAGGTGGGCAGAGCCAGCAGCCACAGATGCTGCAGTTTAAAGCAATAGATTCACAATAAGACAGATTCAGATGTAATAGTTTACAATGTGTATAAAATATACATAGGCTTGAAAGAGACAAAAAAGGTGATATATACAGTTATATAAACAAATACATAGTTTTAAAAAATAAAGTCTTTAAAGAGACAGTAAAATTAATATAAAAAAAAGCCACATAAAGATGAATATTACACAGAGAATCTGGATTGTCTTGTCTTTGGGATTTTTAACTGCAGAAAAACATTTGATTGTAAAAGCTGTTGAGTTATGCCAAAATGTATATTTTAAAGATACCTTGACTTCAAAATTTGGATCTAAGGATGTGTTACTTTGGAAAGGAGACTCTGCTTTTGTTCCCACAGAAAGCCAGAGGCTATGGATTTGTTCAAGATTAAGATACATCAGGTTTGACCAGCCAAGACCCCCTGAAAGGTCTCCAATGACACCATGGCCCAGATGATCCAACATCCAGAATGGTTTGAAGGCAACTGGCTCAGACGATACACCCTCATGGACTATTCCATAATCCTAAAATTTTCTTTGTGTCCCCATAAGATACAGCGCCCCCCTCCAGCAGGAAGTAGTAAGAGAAGCTACGCCCAATTTCCCAAATTATATGTAATTTTACTTTGTTAAGGTTAAAACCTTCCTTTTTGAAAAAAAAAGGGGGAAGTGCTGTGGGATGTTCTTTATGGCAAATGTGTTCCTGATTAGTCAATAAATAAAACACTGATTGGCCATTGGCTAGGCAGGAAGTGTAGGCGGGACAAGGAGAATAAAGCTGGGAAGTGGAAGGCTGAGTCAGAGAGACACTGCCAGCCGCCACAATGACAAACAGCATGTGAAGATGCCGGTAAGCCACGAGCCATGTGGCAAGGTATAGATTAATAGAAATGGATTAATTTAAGCTATAAGAACAGTTAGCAAGAAGCCTGCCACGGCCATATAGTTTGTAACCAATATAAGTCTCTCTCTGTGTTTACTTGGTTGGGTTTGACGGCTGTGGGACTGGCGGGTGAGAGAGATTTGTCCTGACTGTGGGTCAGTCAGGAAAACTCTAGCTACACCAGCTCAGCTTCATGCAAAGGACATCTCAGGTACTACAATGATTCATAAAGATTCTTACCACCCTGTGAGATCACACCTGAAAACATGGATAATCAAACTGTAGTTTGGCCTAAAAGTCACGTAAGTACTCAGGGTACTTTAACCTGGGCACACAGAAAGCATGGTGGAGTTATGTATTATAACTAGGGATTTAAATGTGTGCATCGGGGGCCTAGGAGATGGCTCAGCATGTAAACACAGTTGCCTCCAAGGTCAAAGACCTGAGTGTGATGCTTGGGACCCAAGTGATGGAAGAGAGACCTCACCCTTCTACGTGGTGCTCTGACACCCACGCCTGGGCCACAGCACCCCCACAGGCACAGAAGCACACATCCATCAACCCACGAATCAATATAAAAATGCTTTAAGAAATGGGTTTTGCCAGTGCTTTTTCTCCTCTTTATATAATGTCAAATAAACCTGAATTGACTTCTTTAAACATTCAGAGTTTTTAAGCAAGTAAACAAATTAAAACTAAATATGCATTGACCCTCCTTTAATTTTCGAGGCTTGAGGCTTAGTTATAAATACAGATGGCTGAGTCTCCAACAACAATTATAGTTTAGTGAAAGGAAACTGTCATGGGCTTGGTGGAAGGATGGTAATGCTTCAGAGAGGGAACAGCTAATGTCTACAGCAGCACTTCCTGACTTAGGAATGCTGGAAATGCATCACTCAATCTTCAGACAAAACCAGTTTGCAATATGAAAGAACCACGCCGTGACTAGTGTGCTTCACTTTGTAATGATCTTGTTCTTCTCAGTCCTTGAGTAATTGTCAAAAATCATACCTCCAAAGGCAGTTCCACCGATTGACTGACAACATCTTGGTACCCACCACTCTCGTACGATACGCCTTATCAGGTTGTATCTTGGAACCAACTGCTCTTGGTATTAGATGCTTTGGAAGCTGCACTCTACGAAGAACATTGCCACATACTTAGAAAACATGCTCTAGGAACTGGGAGAGTCTTACTTAAGATGCTGAACTTGATCTGTGAAGAAACCTGGCTCTTGTTTCTGAAATTAACATCATGATGTACTTTCCGTTGACATTATTTGAAATGTGTTTAAAAATAGTGTAATGTCTTGCTTTAACACCCTAGCTCTATTTTTGTGTCAGCTAAACTTTTCTAGTCAGAATATTCACTAATTTATTTTTGTTCAATTAATAAGAATGTGTTAATAAGCTTCACTAATTCATACATTATTCATCATGAATTGATCAACATTATTAGAATAGCTGGTCACTTAGGTTAGTAATTCCATGTTGGTTATGAAGAAAACAGTCTGAAGATCTCAGCATCCAGGTGTGACAGGTGCTGTGGGATGGTCTGTATGTTAAATTGCTCTGATTGGTCAATAAATAAAACATTGATTGGCCAGTGGCCAGGCAGGAGTATAGGCAGGACTAACAGAGAGGAGAATTGAGGGAACAGGAAGGCAGCGCAGTCACTGCCAGCCGCCACCATGACAAGCAGCATGTGAAGACACCAGTAAGCCACGAGCCATGTGGCAAGGTACAGATTTATGGAAATGGATTAATTTAAGCTATAAGAACAGTTAGCAAGAAACCTGCCACGGCCATACAGTTTGTAACCAATGTAAGTCTCTGTGTTTACTTGGTTGGGTCTGAGCGGCTGTGGGACTGGCAGGTGAGAGAGATTTGTCCTGACTGTGGGCAAGGCAGGAAAACTCTAGTTACAGACAGGTGATGTGCTTATCACTGCTGTCACCCCTCCCTAGTCAGCTCTGTCTCACTCAGGAAGCACCAGGCAGAATCCCAGTCTGCTTCAAAAGAACCTGATCTTCCATGAAGCAGTCCCTGAACCCTAGCATCCCTTAGATTTCTAACGTTCATTTCCCATGTGCCACGAGGCTGGTCAGCCTCTGCGTGCCTCAGTTTTCCCATCCCTCAGGTGGATCTAGTTCCTATGACCAAATACAGCACAAGCGGCAAACAGGTGGTAATACACAAATCCCTTGACACCACACAGGCTTTCCTGACACCCATCAGACCATGTGAGTGGAAGCTTGATGGTGCCAGAGCTGAGGCTTCTGGAATCCTGGGCTTCTCATTACAGAGGGTGTCACTGTCAGATTTGCATAGAATGAATATGAGTGTCTGCCATGCCTTCCAGCTCTATGAGCAAAGGACTTCAAGAGCCAGAGAACCTGATACTTCAAAGAGTGTTTATAGGAGACAGCATGGCTAAACTGGTCCTGCATGGAACACAGCTCCAGTTAAGGTATGGCCGGCACAAAGCACTGGTGTTCATCAAGCTTTTGAAGCTTGGGAACAAGGAAGGGCCTTCCCCACTTGCAAAGTGTGAGTTAAGTCCATGGGTCACTTAGTAAACAGCAGCAGTCAGGCCCAGGGAGGCTGTAAGGGAGCTCGGACAGAGGTCTGAGGCTGGCAAGGAGTTATCAAAGCTGGTCCTGGCTTGCAGTCAAACCAGGTATACTACCCGCAAGAGTTTTAGATTCAGAACTGGAAACAGCCCCTGACAGGGCTTCCCCGAGTGCCCTGGCTGCCGTGATCTTATGCCGTGTCTCTGAGTCCTGTTTTCTTTCTGCTTCCACCAGGGCTGGGTGAGAAATACTGCCAAGCCTCAGGGAGGGA
This sequence comes from Peromyscus californicus insignis, assembly GCF_007827085.1. Lineage (NCBI taxonomy): Eukaryota > Metazoa > Chordata > Mammalia > Rodentia > Cricetidae > Peromyscus > Peromyscus californicus. The sequence continues at coordinate 4,429,786 of NW_026294534.1, forward strand.
AGGGGTGCGCCTCCGCAGAATGCATAAGCATGATGTCTCACCTCACTGGGCCAGAGCCTCAGCAGCTGAGCAACAGTGCACAGAATACTAAATCAGGGAGGAGACAGGAGCAGCCAGGCCAGAGGAGGGCCCAGCAGTGCTGGCTTCTGGGGAGGCATTAGGTGGGTCCTTTGCAGAATGCTGAAGTACATTGAGCCTCAAACAGCAGGTGAGCTGCAGCAGAGGGCATTTCTCTCTCAAAAATAGCCCAGGTAAAGAAAGACAAGGGTGAGCCACACAGCAATCACTTTAATTGGAGTGATTATTACTGCTCCCTAATTATTCCAGCTGTGGCAAACAAGGTAATGCAATCGATCATTTAGCAGGCCGCCTAATTGCACAGTGATTCACTGCCCCTCACCTGGCGGACAGGGTTGCTTACAGGAGGGTGCACATTTCTTCAGATTATAGCTCAGAAAGCATTCTGCGAGGGGAGAAACCGTTTGATTGTCATAACATAAACCTGGAAAGCTCTCTGGAAACCCACTTCGTTGGGTAAAACTCATTAACTTTCTCTACTTATCAAATGATCTCACCCTTAATCTGTACGTGATCCATCAAATGTCCTTTCTGGGAATAATTACAACTAATTGACAGTATATGGGAAGAGGATTAAAATTTCAAGAAAAAGTTAAAAAATTCAGAGACTCTGCAGTTTTACTATCATAAACTTACATGGTAATACAAGAGCCATAACTGCAAAATAGATTATCAACTGTAACCTATACTACTTCTTATCAATAACTGGAAAATATGCACTTTGAAGGCTGTTTAAATTAAACCAAGTGCCTTAATGTCATTTAGAATAATTAATTTTAAATATTTTAAAAATAGTATTAATTCAAGTTATTGGTTAGTATTTCTAAATTCTAGGTCAGTTAACTTAAATTTGAACCCAAGAGCATACTTAATCTTCAAAAATAAGGTACAGTCTTTCAAACTATCTTCTTGGTTTATATGCTAGGCAGAAAAGAACACCACTGATTTCTTTAATTTACAAAGACTATGATAGAACTATCAACTGATGAAAGAGAGAGAAGACACAAATGGAGAGGGAGGGAGACGTTATGCTGGACATAGACAACGGGCTCATGATGATGTTTTGCTGAGGCTCAAACAGATAATGACGCTGTTATTTGCATACGTGTGGGAAAACCTCAGTAAGGAATACTTGAGTTAAAACCTTTTCCTCATTTTTTCTTTAATGGTTAAACTTAGGGGACCATCTAAAGAGGACTGAACAGGTAGCTGTGGTCCTGCTCAACGGCTTCTTTTGATTAAGTTCTGTTCATGTGACAACATTTCACAGATTAAAATCATGAGGAAGAATGATAATGATACAAGGAGAAGAGAGGGATAAACGTTAAGAGATAAGGGAGGAAGAGCAGAGAAAACAGAATCTAGTAGGTGAACAAGAAGAGAGTGCATTGAACAGTCCACAACTGCTGAGTGCAAACTGCCTGTTCTCGGCAACACCGCAATGTTGTGTTATGACTTAGTGAGCCTCAGTTGACCTTTCCAAATGGCCCAGATGGATTAGACTTCTAAATTTTACCCAAAAGGCAAGGCCTGTTCTTAATGCTTTTTAAATGGTGGGTGGTTGGCTTTTTAGCAGGATTATTGTTTCCTTGGTTTTTGCTTGAAGAACTCAGATTTCACTAGTTCACCACAATTTCATGTAAGTTCCAGTCAGCACAGGAGCACACTAGCATACTCTCTAACATGCACATGGACAAGCTCAGCCTGTGCCGAGCCTGGACCTGACCCTTTCACAGATACTTTGCACAGGTCTTATAGCCCATGATGCTCACAGAAAGAACAGACACCCTGGAAAGAGTGTGGGTAGGATGGTGAAGGCTGACATGCAGCTATGTGGAAGAGGTAGACCATGCTCACCCATTATAGCCTGTCCCAAGCATCCCTCTCTACCATGTCCGCACTGTGCCCACAGCTTACACCTCCCAGTTCAACTACAAATACTGTTCTTCCCTTTTAGTATTTTTGTATCTAGCAAAGCAGCTTGCCTACTTGCTGGTATTCATCTTACCAAACAATTTATTTGACATATTTTAGTGTTTTTAACTGCATATTCACTTTATCAGCTTTTAAAGTAAGAGCTCTGTTCTGTCCTTTAGTTTCTAAATGATCATTAAACTCAGCTGGCCTGACAGCTACACACTCAGATGAGTCTGGGTATCCTCCCTCCTGATGGGAAATGTAAGGGATTTTCTGGAGTCCCTGGCACCTGGGTGCTCTCTCCCCTAACAGGGAACCTAAGCAGTATCCTGGAGTTCCTATGACTTGGGTCTGAGGTTCTCTCCTTGTCCTTATTTGCTTCCTTAGTGAGGCAGGGACTGGTTGGTACAGATGGAAAGCTTCCTAAAGAAAACTGACAGCCGGGATGAGAGGTTCTGGAGACACGCTCACTCCTGCACCGTGAGGTTGACTCGGAGACAATCTCCGCTCCCAGTACTTACTTTACCTGCTCTCTTTTAGCAAGGGCATGAAAGAAGGCCACTTTTCTGAGCTTAAGACTAAGCTCAGTGGAGTCAACAGGACCTGGATCATTTTAGCCAGTCTTAAACACAATTAGACATTGATTAACTGTCTTCTTCCTACCTCATGGAGTATCCCCATCGCCATCACCAATGTCATACTACCATCACCAGCATCATCGTCACAGTCAGTAGCAACAGCAGGAGCAGCATGACCATCATCAGTATCATTATCCATCGTATGTTTAACTCAGTCCTTCTGTCTGGACTCAAGTTCACCATACTCAAATTCCCGTTTCATCCACAAATAATGGGAAATAATTTATATGAACATGTAATTGAAACCCAACATGTTCTAGTTCTCAGTAGAGCTGGGTTTGTTGTTGTTGTTGCTAGTCATATTAATTGATTATCTATCAATGCCAAGATTTATTATAGCTGCAAATATTAAATGTCCTATGCATCTCAACCTAACTTCCATCACAGTCATCCCTGATGACCATATAAAGTATCAGTAGCGGGATGTTTTAACTTCCAAGCAGCAGAAATAGATTAGAGGAGAAAACAAATGTTCAAATTCCTAACAACCTGAAGAAATAGGCTTATGGAACACAGGCAAAGTGTCTCCAAGGTCTTGCCAGGTCCGCCTTGGGCACCGACCCCATGAGGATACCCACCCGCCCTACAGAAGGGATGGTGTTATTTATTCCTCCTTTTATCATTTAAATTTCTCAGAGCCGTGGTCCTTTTGAGAAAGAAAACATATTTTGTTGTACAGAACACTTGGGCACAGAAAATTCAAATGTTTTTCCTAGGGAGCAAAATCCACAGATCCCAAGCCCCATTTCAATATGCTTCCTACATACCATTCTCTGTAATAATATGCAAACAGCAAGCGTATGACAGAAACACATATGCTTGCAGGACAGAATAGAGACTCCACAGTGACTCTCATTATCTCCATTCTAAAAGGAATTCAGGGAGGATAAAAAAATGCCTACTGTGATTTGTTCTAAAAATAGTGTACACTGAACCTGGTGTGTGCGCATGTGCCACTGTGCGTGGCAGCGTGGTCACGGTGGGCATGGTATGGTGGGCCCGCGCTCACGGTGGTCACGGTAGGCATGGTATGGTGGGCCCGCGCTCACGGTGGGCACGGTGGGCATGGTATGGTGGGCCCGCGCTCACGGTGGGCACGGTGGGCATGGTATGGTGGGCCCGCGCTCACGGTGGGCACGGTGGGCATGGTATGGTGGGCCCGCGCTCACGGTGGGCACGGTGGGCATGGTATGGTGGGCCCGTGCTCGCGGTGGGCACGGTGGGCATGGTATGGTGGGCCCGTGCTCACGGTGGGCACGGTGGGCATGGTATGGTGGGCCCGCGCTCCCGGGTGCTGCGGCCTTTAGGGGGACTAAACTGATGAAATGGATCCGGCCACAAACCGTCCCACGGCTCCTGCGCCCTCTGCTGCTGGGTAATTCCCAAACTTTCCCGGGGCGGGGTGTGCAGAGGTTGAAAGCAAAGAGACAGGAGGGAAAATGGCTTTAAATGTTTCTGGAAATCAGTGGTGAACCTGTAAAGAGAATGGGGGGCTCTTCTCCCCGGGACCTGCTCCCTCCAGCTAAGCTGTTCCACCCTGCTCAACGGAAAACACCAAATCTGTCACATCGTCTACATGATGGAAGCTTCTCTGGTTCCTTCTGGGTGGTTTTTGCAGCGAGACACAATCAAAGCGACCCCTGCTCGCTCTGTGTCTCTGTCTCTGTGTCTCTCTGTCTCTCTCTGTGTCTCTGTCTCTCTGTGTGTGTGTCTCTCTCTCTGTGAGACACAATCAAAGCGACCCCTGCTCGCTCTGTGTCTCTGTCTCTGTGTCTCTCTGTCTCTCTCTGTGTCTCTGTCTCTCTGTGTGTGTGTCTCTCTCTCTGTGTCTCTGTCTCTCTCTCTGGCTTGAGCAGGACTCTGGAATCAGAGGTGAGGGTCAGGTCTGTGGACTCAGGGAGGCCGGAGGGCGCCGACAGTGGTGGACAAACGCGCAGGCGCGGACACCTGAGCACAGAGCGGCTGAGGACGTGGACAATGGCGCCGGCGCGGCTCCCTTGCGGTCCAGTGCACACTAACACCAGTGAATCGGTGTGGCTGTTCTCTGCCTTCATCTGAATCTCACTCTGAAGTCAACGTCATGTGACAGACGATGTCCCCAGGAAGCCCAGCGCTGAAGCTGACGTCATGTGAGAGATGACGTCACTGCGATATATGATCATCCCCAGGAAGCCCCGCGCCCTTGACCTCTGCTCCTCTTCGCTGATCCCGCAGCTAAACAGCCCTTTGAGGTTCCAAGGGAATCAAAAGCAAACGCTGTCATTCTGGACGCTGGCAGCAGGGCCAGCTGGCATGTAATTTTGTTAAAAAGCCATTTCCTGCTACAGGAGGGTTTGGAATAACATTGACTTGTATAATTCTAATTCTATTTAGTTTATTCATCCGGGGCCAAATAAAAAGCACGGATTAATTGAGCATGAATATGTCGGACCGAAAACCATTTTAGGACATGCAAGAATTAAACGTTGTTTCCAAATACTTTAGAGTCTGACAAAAACACCTCCCTCAGATCTCTCTCTCTGCTCTCCATCCTATACTTGATCAGCAAAGCAGGAGCTTGCAGACTTCCGCAGTTACGGGCACACTTCAGGATATTTGAGATACAAGGTTATAGGTGGATTCTTGTAAGGTGAAGATGTAGAAAGAACACATGTGTCCAAAGCAAAAGGCATCAAGACTTAAGATGTCCTGCATCCCCAATCTGAAGGGCCTTTTTAGCACTAAAGTCCAACGACTCTAAATTCAGTTTTATTAGATTCAGGTTCTAGAAATGCACGCTGCCACCTACAGGGGTGTGTTCAAGTGTGTGTGTGAGGAGACAATGGCTGATTGAGCTAAGACAGGCATATGTGTGTGTGTGTGTGTAACATATATACATACATACATACATACATACATTCACACACACATATATGGTATATATATTTAATCTAAGAAACTGGGTGAGTATCACCCATCAAGTCTCTACCAGGAAACCTGTCCTGGGCAAACAGTTTATGTCAGTCATTCCAGTGGGGAGAGATCCAAGAGGCTGAGCCAATGTCATTTGTTAGGAGGGAAGTAGACACTTCCTCAGCTGACATTCATGAACTTAAGCATCCATGATATTTTGTGTAGACCTTAAAAAGTATTTTCACAGAAACTTTTATAATGACTGTGTCGGAAGCTTCTACCAGTCTCTTCCAGGGAAACTTCTGAAGCATAGGAATTTCTATTTGAAATAAAACTAATTTTTTTCTCAGTCCATCCAGGACACAATTCATTGAGCATGAATATGTCAGGCAGAAAACCACTTTAAGACATGAAAGAATTAAAAATTCTTTACAAGTATTCTAGAGTCATATAAAAAATTTTTTCCAAGATCTTTCCACTCATTATTTGCCCCACATTTGATCTCTCCATCCACTCATCTATCATCTGTCTAGCTATCTAGCTATTCATCTATCACCTATCATCTATCTATCATCTATCTATACATATATATGGACATAAATTCAGAAGTAATTCTGTCTTTCCAGTTGAAGAAAGCAAGACACACATAGTATGGCTTGCCGCTTACCCCAGCATGGCCACTTTGAAGTGTTTGCTTGAGGACAGCTGCCAGCAGAGAAGGAACAATTCCCCACAACATGAAGCCCATAATGTATTCTTTCTCGTCTAATGTCCAAAAAATTGTTATAAACACATTCAGCCACAGCGGCAGAGAGGGTTTTACAACAGGCATGTCAAGACTATATTCACAATTTTATAGGCAAAGCAGTTCTGGAGGAGAGCTTTAGTGGCGCATTCTGTTAGGAAAGGGGTACACTCCCAACATCCCCCACACGCAAACATAAGTGAGTATAAACAGCCACCACAAGGGACACTGGAGTGAGGCGTCTGTAACTCAGAAGAACCTCTGCACTTGCACGACCACCATGGAAGCAGTTTCAGAAAAGCCACAGCTCCACAGCATTGGCGGAGGGTAGAGGAAGCATTCCTCTCCGGAGAGGGGCTGCGGGCAGAGAATGGACGCAGAACCTGACAGAGAGCTGTCGTGATGAAACAGAGCAGGTGAGAATGGGCCATGCCACCCAACCCCACCAGCTGCTCACTAACCTCGCTACGGCTCAGGACCCACCCTGGGAACTGGATTAAATCTCAGAAGCCTTGGATGCTTTCACAAGCCTAAGGGTTTTTTTGTTGTTGTTTTTGTTTTTTAAGATTTATTTTTAACTATATGTATATATGTGAGTCTGTGTGAAAGTATGTGCACATGTTTGCATGTGTCCAGGGAGGCCAGAGGAGTGAACTGGGTCCCCTGGAACTGAGAGTTACTGCCATTTATGAGCCTCCTAACATGGGTGCTGGGAACCAAGCCCTAGTCCTCTATAAGAGCATCAAGTGCTCCTAACCACATCATCATTTCTCCAGCCCTGCCCACTCCCAGCAGCTTACATTTGGAGTTTATCACATTCATTCCCATTGTCTGATAATCCTTCCTAACAAAACCTTTCATCATATTTTCTGCAATATTCAATTTATTTTACTTATTTCAGCGTTGAAGACCTAACTCTGGCCTTATATGATAAGGAAGAGCATTATCGTTAAGCTCCCTACCTACCCCTCGGTCCCTAGTTTCATAAATCTCCAGTATGAGAATGTGAAAACTGTGTGAACAGAGGAATATGTCATCTACTGGTATGCCCAGTGCTCATGGATTGGGACCCCAGGGGCAGAACATGGCAGGCAGGGCTGGGGACAGCTGCCCTGTGGCCCTGCTGCCCAAACACAGTTATGTTAGTACTTGTAAAATCCTCTTATTTAAATAAATACTATAGAGATTTGGGCTATAGGTTTACAACAGGTTTTGTTTTATGTCTTTTTAAATTTTTCCTTTTTCTGATTAGAAGATTGTTGTTGGGAGCTCCAGTTCTTGGGGACTCAAAGACTCTTCTGACCTCATGGGCTTCTGTGTGCATGTGGTGCATAGACATATGCTCAGGCACACACGTATACACATAAAATTAAATGCATAACTCTTTTAAATTGTTGTTGCTAAGAATATGAATGAAAATATTAAAAACATATGTAATATGGGAAGTAAAAGCTATTTCAGAACTTTAATGTGTATCTTTCATATGGTTGCACATTGTTAAATTATTTGTAAATAATCTATAATTTTTAAAATATAAAAATGAACTATTACACAGATATGGACATATCGCATACATAGTAATAGATAGATTCACAATGCATGTATCTGTTTTGCCACTCTTATAACAATCTATTAGATATATTCTCTTGATAATAAAATTTAAATTGAAGAATTTATGGCAATCCTAGTCAATATTAATATTAAAGTGTGTGTGTGTAATGAGTTAAGCGGATGAATTGATGCCCATGGTGGACTTGATCATCTACTTAGGACTACACTAAACTATCCAGCTCCTTGCTGCCTTTTGTTGCCATCATTGTTTTGAGACAGGGGGTCACTACGTGCCTTGACTGGTCACTGTAGACCATGACTCACTATGTAGACCAGGCTGGCCTCCAGCTCATAGAGGCCTGCCGGTCTCTACCTCCTTAATGCTGGGATTAAAAGAGTGTGCCTCCGCCCCCAGCTCTTTTCTAACTTTTTTATTTTGAATTACAGTTATACAGAAGTTTGCAAAGAACTATGTAGCTGAGTCATGGGCATGGCACTTTCCACAAGGCCAGCGTGCCTAGGGGTCTTCCCATGTGTGTCAAGCTTGTGATCACACACACTTTTCTGAGTCCAGCTGTGGCTGTTTGAGGCCATCTATAGCTCTAAGGGATGTTAGTACGTGTGTAGATTTGTGTGACCAGAAAGTAATAAAAATTCTCTACTGCTCTGTCAACTGTTCCTAGAGCCACAGCTCCTCCAACCCCCAGTTCAAACCCCTGTCAATCAGACACTGACGTGCTCTCCACCTGTCTGATTCTCCTCTTCTGTAATTCCCTTGAGAGTCATCTAAATTGTGGTGTGGATCAGTAACTGTTCGTTATTATTTAGGAAAAGTTTTCTGTATTATGAATGAACCACAGAACAGGCAAACACTCACACAATTGCGAAACATTTAAGTGGCTTTTAGTTTAGGGGCGATGGTCAGTGCTGTGAGCATTTGTGTATAGTTCATAAAAGACGGAACTACTGTCATTTGGACCATTTTGTAGGAGTTTTGGAAGAAATTTGAGATAGTTCAATCGCATATTAAAAAGGATGATTTGATAAACTTACAGCTCTTCAATGGTGTGTGTGTGTGTGTGTGTGTGTGTGTGTGTGTGTGTGTGTGTGTGTGTGTGTGTGTGTTTATGCCTTATAGCAATCCCAAAATTGCATATATAGTGGACAGAAAACCTTTGCTAGCACACAGAATCTCTACGTGGTCTCTGCTCCCCCAGGCACTGATACTGAGCTTCTAAAACCCACTGTGGTCTCCTGAGTTCTTGGGGTGAGGGAGCGGTGCTTCATCATAACAGACACTTTGCCATCATAGTTTATGCTCAAATGGTTACCAATGGGAGGCAGAGGATTGACGCCAGCTGCTTTGAGAACCAATGCTGAAATAGGAAGTGAGCATTTGATCTCATCCAGAACCTGGAGAGGAATTCATCGCCTTGTGCTGGTGACCTCATGGTTCACTCCTAGGTGATGGCAGCTCACTAAGGTCTGAGGAACTTTGGGTTATTGAGCACACTGGGGTGTGGGGAGAACAGGAATCAAGGTAGCATGCCCCAGGCCTTCTCACTTCCATTTAGTCAGCTCTGAGGGCTTCCTTCTTGTTTGTTTTTAAATAAACTGATACTAGAAAGATCTCCAAGTTTCTTCACTTGTCCAATAAATAACAGAAGCTGAGGCAGAGGTATGAAGACCCTGACTTTATCAGTCAGAGGATAAGCATGGGTCTTGCAGTTGGTTTGTGCAATGCTGTCCATGCAACCTTCATGGGTGGGTACAGCTGACCAGGCAGGCAGCATCTATTTTTGTAAAATCTGAGACGTTCCCAACGCTTTTGCTTGGCAGATTACAAAGAAATCTCAATGCTTCTAAGGTAACTTCACATTTCAGCATCAATGTATGTAGTGTTTCCCATTTATGACAGAAATAGAGCAAGCACACAACTGTCATTGTCATTAAAATGATGATGTATAAATCACTGAAGGAAAATATCTTGCAAACATACTTTCAAATGGTAGGATTAAAAATAGTAATAATGGGAAGTAATTCTCTGGGAGTCCTTGGCATTTCTGCATGCTTTGAGAGAAGGCAGAGGCTCCATTTTCACTGGTCTGTTTTCCTCTTTTTTCAGGGACCTTTGTGCAATGAACAAAGGAAAACAGAAAGACTCTTTCCAGGGGGCAGAGGCAGGGGCATGTTTAATGCACATTATCAAATATTTGCTCCCCCCTGTCCTGACTTGTGCTCCCATAATGGGACCTATTGGCACCAGCTCTTCAAGACATGACCCTCTGTGCTGCACTGGGAGTTCAGCTCATCAGGACAGTGACAGTCTGGCTGCTGATGTGAGTTAAGTAGCGACCATCCCTTTGTTCTGACCCAGAATTCTTATGACTTTTACAGGCAGTCGAGAAGCCATGGCGGGACTACCACACCAGCTTCCAAGCCAGGCAGACCCTCGGGCTCCTCAAGGTTCTTGACAAATCTATGACTATTAGCCCTACTTTGAACAAACTAATTAGCAAGTTGATGCTTCATTTATGGTAGGTAAATGTCCCTAGAGAATGATAATTCATATAATGGCACACCCATGTCTGGGAACCAAATTTGTCACTCATTTTGACTTCAATTTTTCTATTTTTAAAAAATTGTTCAGATAAGAAATACTTTTCTCCTAAAACATATGTCAAATCATGTCACTCCCTCAAAACATACAGGTGACAATGTCTGCATCCCCCTCAGAGTAACATTCAAAGCGCTCCCCACAACCTACAGGCGCCCTTGGGATCTAGTCCTGGAATCAGCAAGAGCTGTATCACCTGTGCTAGCTCTGCCTGAGCCCACAGCCCTCTGCTCTTCCTAAGCAGCAGCCTGTACCTGTTTCTGTTGCCCCCAGTGCCTGCACCTTTGCTCAGTCCTGGCCTCTGGTGTCACTCTAGCCCTGACAGCCACAGAAGGAATAGTTAGATCTCCTCTTGGAGCAGAATTGCTTTGTGTGGAGAGACATATTTCACTAACTTACTTCTACTCTTAATCATGTGGTTTCTTTTTTTTCCTTATTTGGTGCATTTTGGTGTAGACATTTCCTATGGTGTGACCCAAATTGGACTTTGCTTATAATTCTTAATCTTCTCAGGATGCATGGCAGTCACTGACCAGGAGAACCAGACCACTCCACACTCAGAACATCATTGGTAACAATGAAGTAGTCCTGGCCAAGGTGTGGTCTTGCACATCAGTGTCTCAGCTCCTGTCCTGGAAGCTAGTCAGAAGTTCTCACGCCATGAAGTAATAAGCTGGTTCTCAGGGTGTCATCACTTCCGCTTCAGGATAAAGATTCATCCTCATGAATCACTGTTCTCGCTTGGAGGGGGATTGTGTCTGCCCTGGAATATTCTGCTCTTCAGGGGAGTCAAAGTGACATAGAGCCAAGGTGAAGGACGGTGTCATCTCTCTAGATCTCAGCCAGAGTAGAGGAGACTGATGTAAAACTAAGGCAGAGGTGCCAGGCTTCATTTCTGTGTCCATCCACCTGTGGAATCAGTGCTCCTTAGCAAAGGCAGCTTGTGGGTGCTTGTGCCATGGGGACAGCAAACCCCAAAGATAGAAACTGAGGCCAGAGGGCACCCAGAACCCACTGTAAGTGTTGTTTACAGCATGGCTTTGCAGATCCACAACATGAAGGAGAGGCAACTTCCTGTCCTGGGTGAGCCAGTGTCAGCTGGGGATTTCTGTTTTATGCATCCATCAGGACTGATCCTGAATGCCATGCTCCACCCTTTTCTGTGACTCCACACTCCACTGTTTCCTTCTGAAGTAATTTATCCTTGCCTGATCAGATTATTTATGCGCCTGGCTGCTATCTCTCTGCACCATACTGGAACTAGAGTTTAAACCCTCCAGTACCAGATGCTACCTGGATGGCTGGTACATTGCCAACACTCAGAAGCAGTCTGTCAACCAACACTGGATGCGCGGATGAAAACATTTCCCTTGGTACTAAGATCATCACTCAGCATTAAAGACACTTGATGGAGATCATGTTTTACTTTATCATACTAAGCGAGGCTCACAGAAAAAAAAAACTAGTGTCTCCTCCCTAGCAAATCAAAGTCCTGTGCTCATAAAACACTCAATGACCCATTATTAGCCAGTGCTGTACTTCATCCCACAGCTTCTGGAAGGATGCTTTGATGCTTCAATCTGCATATCTATGAGTGGCCTTTCTTTGGGAGGATGTCATCTTTGAATTACAAATGGAAACCTGCCCTCCAAGGAAGAAAAAAGGCTTGGAAAAGAGTGCTTAAATCTAGGTTAGGAACCTCTGAGAAGCTCTTAAGGACTCCAGTAGACAGGTGACCAGTTATCATCTTACACTTCAAGTGTCTTGAAGTGCAGATTGATGAACCCATCCTCAGTGGTAAACTCCAGGAAGTACATCCTCCAACTTTTCTTGAGATCCAGGCAGGGGGTTAACGTTTTCCATTGCTTTGTTTCTAAGATCATAATTGAGAATCTTAGGAACAAGGTCCATGGGAAACTCTGCTTTCTACTAGCAATCAAAAATTGCGATAGCAATGTAGACTCTGATGAGACATCTTGCAATTAATAGAGGCTTAAGGTCATAGATGTTTCGCATCATCATAGGTCCAGGGGAAATGGAATAAGATCTTAGTCTCCAAGAGCTGTAACTCTGAGTACATCCACTTTGCACTTGAGAAGATAGAAGTGGAAAAGATGGAATTAGTAAACCAGAGGTGACAACATATCAGCCAGATCTGAGAGCAGAACTCATCTCAGACTCCCTTCCACTGTCCACAACCCCATCACACGAGCTCTGTTCCAACGGAAGAGCAGCACAGCTTCCCTAGTGTGTGCCTGGTTCTTTTTAGATCTTTATGAGGAAAACTGACCACAAAATATTAAACACAATTATACTATGACTAAACCTGAAACCAGCCCAGGGTTCCAACATCAGTGGTTTGCTGTTTATGTCTTACCTCCTGGGAATGGCTTCTTTCTTCTAACTCTTTGCTGTTCCTATTATGTCTCTTGTCTTTGAGTACAATGGTTGACTACCACTTTTAGCCATCAATTAGCCTACATGGGGGGGGGGGTTGTAATGAAAATACCAGATTTTTTAATATTACCCAAATCGTATTTTTCTTACCTGTAACATAAGCTTTGGACTTTTATTTCTAGTTTAAGATCGATGTAAATCATGGCCTGGGTAAATGGAAATGCATGAATGTGTGTTTGAAAAAGCAGTGTATGTGTGTGTCCCCTCACATACATATGTGTTCACATGCATGCACACACATAGGACATTTAGTTTCAAAAACTTGACCAAATGTGGGGATGTAATAAACCAGTGACAGAATCAATCTTGGTCAACGTGACCAAGAAAGGAAAGACCCAGAACCAGTCATCATTTTGGGAGTCACAGAAGGTGGAGCAGAATCTTCTTGCAGAATCTTTGTCATACAGCAAAGACCCCAAAGGGACTCGGACATAGAGTGAGCCATCAGCTCTACATGCCTGCACTGATCCTGGTAGATGCATGGCTCCTGCCAGTACCAATCTTGGTCAATTTAGAAAATGAGGCCTCCATCTATCATCTTTCCAGGGTTGACCTAATAATGAAAGGGAATCTATCTTACAGGTCTTATCATTGTAGAGACAACTCAGCTCCTGTCACACCAGACTGAAAAAATGCCTAAAAGTTCTATTTTAGAGAATAACCAGAATTAGTAATTTGTGTGTATATACCACCATCAGTTTCTGGCTCTAAAATTTCCTTATATCTGAGAAACCATTTATCTAAAGAGGAAGAAATACATATTTTTCTGAAAAATGTTTGTTTAGACAAAGCTTTCACCATAGCATATGTTAGTAACTCCAAAACATGACAGGGTAAAGCAAAGGAGACTAAGCTTGATGTGTAATCAACAAGGAGACTAAAGAACAATAAACCCCAAATTACCACATAACATGAGAAACCACAAATCTAAGCACAAAGTTTCCATGAAGAATAATAGGGCCATCGAGCCTTTAATGATGGTGTGGCTTCAACAAGACACTGGCACAAATGAAAAAAGAGCTTGATCTCCTTTAACTGTCTTTAACACAACAGAGATGGGCTTAGTACCAAGTGAAAGTTTCTTCATCTACGTTTACAGCATCAGAGCCCTCTAAGACTTCAATGATACAGTCATTTGTACATCTAACAGTCATTGACTGTTAGACCAGTGCTGGGAATATACCAGTCATCCAGAAAGAACATCTGGAACTGGAGAGCTTAAACTCTATTTCCAGTGAGGTGGAAAGAGACTGGAAATAGCCAGATGCACAATCGGAACAGGCAAGAAGAAGTCACAGAAGGGAAGGATGTAGGATGAGGTCACAGAGAAGGCAACATCCAGTCAAATCTCTGAGACTGTGTCACTCAGGATTAGTCCTGATGGATGCACGATACAGAAATCCCCAGCTGACCCTGGCTCACCCAGGACAGGAAGTTGCCTCTCCTTCCTGTTGTGGATCTGTAAATCAAGGTCATAAGCACTGGCAGCGAGTATAACTGTTGTGTAACTGATCTAGAAATGGCTTCGTGACATTGGTATTTCAGAATGGTGTGGTATAAGCCTGGTAAAGACTGGGAAAGGCCATCTAGAAAGAAGGGACATCTAAACAATACATAAACCTAGATTATCACCATGTTATGTCATCAATCTTGGTCATTTTAATTTTTCTTTTCCCATACTCATACTAAAATGAGTTATAAATAACAAATATTTCTTCATCACCAAAGTGGTGCCTAGATTCTGGGGGTATGGAACCACAAATAGAGATGCATAGAACCTTTTTGTCTGTTGATAGTTTCTTAACCAATTTTTGTCTCATTTCTCAAGTAGGTCATCACGTATATAATCTTTAAAGCCTCAAGAAAAACACAGGGGCTCATTTTGGATATTTCCCTCTCTGTTTTCCCTAATTCTCAAATCACCAGGTCTTACTGTTTCTGCTAAATACTTTGAAATCTACTTTTAATTAGCAATATTCATCATTTCCTGCATGCTTACTCTATATCATGCATTGTTTAGTCAAGAAGATGGAGCAAAGTAGCAAAGCTCTTCAGACTCAGATGAAGCCCACACTCACCCTGGACCCTATATACCCTCATTCTTGGGAACTCTTGTCTTGCATTGCATATACCCCTCCTTTGGTTTTTTGATGCTCCACCTGGTTCCTATTCAACTACGTTGTGCTTTATTGATCTCTCTGTCATCCATGGGCCACTTCTTATGACACCCACCCCCAAGGGCTTGCCCTGGGTGATTAGTCAAGAAGAACGTTTTCTATCCCACTGGATTTTGAACTTCATGTTTCTCCTAGTCCTCCTAGTCTCTCATGTTATATTACTGATCTTGGGTGTGATTTCTGTGTGTCACAGAAGAAAGCATCCTACCTGGCTGTGTGCTTTATTTCTTTTGGTGGAAACAATGCTTGGCATATGTAAAGTCATCACCAGATATTTGTCTGATGAATAAAACTCTGAGCAGACATTCCTTCTGAGTTGGATAAAAAGTTTATAATCATGGGGGATCATGTGACTGCACAGATTTTTTCCCTTCTTTTTGAGCTATAACCAAACGTTTCAGCAGCACTAGAAAGGAATGCCAGATTTTGTTCCATGCGAGATAGAGGATAGGTGGTGATTCAGAAGTCAGGGAAATAAACTGCTACAAATACACAAAAGGAAAGAAAGAATCACAGCAACAATGGAAGGAGCCCCTCCCTCCACTGTGCCAATCTGCACTGCAGCCAAGAGAGGTATAAATGCATTGCAGACCAGAGACAAGTTGTCAACAGAGTAAGCCCAAATAAGGGACAAGAACAAAGGCCCTGGCTGTGAAAACAAAGACTAGGAAATGGTTTTCCCTTTTTAAAGAAAAGTGGCAGAATAGGTCTTCCTCTGCTTTGAGCCGTTGCTAATTCCTTGAAGGCATTTCAATGAGGCTAAGTCATGCTAGCTCTTGTTTCAGAACAGAGCTGTCAAAGCTGAGAAACAGCTGTCTATCTGTCCATCTCTTTCTTTTTTTTCTTGATGCTTCCTGAATGTGGCTATAAAATCTGTTTTTATACAAATATAAACAACACACCAATAAAGACCACAGAAAGATGACTGATCCCAAAGACAAAGTTCCTTCTCTCCAAACTGTCTTTCTCTTGGCTGACCAGTCATAAATTTATCACTTGTTACTTTTTTAAAATTATTACATTATGAATGTTTAATAATATATTTGTTTTATTAAGAAAGAAGCAGCCCATAGGACATAGCCTTGTTCATGTTATTAATACTAAACCTATAAACCCTTGAGTAGTAGCTAAAAATTATGTGAAAGTAAAGATGCTCAAACTCTGAACAAAGTAGATAGACCATTCTATTTCTGGTTGGGACAAAGTTCTAGTGAGACCAAAAAGAACCTGCATTCCTACCAACATCTGAATAAAAGTTGTGTTCTTGTAAGGAACGTTTGGGATCTGATGACTCCTTTTCTACAAGCAAACTTGATCCACTCTCTCCTCCCATGCCAACTCAGAGTCATCTTCTTCCAAGCAGTCATCTGAGACATTCTCTTTTAACTATTCATTCATCACCTCACAAGAGCCTATAATGGCTCTCCTTCACATCTTCCACAATTATCGTCGTGTCTCAACTCTTATTTCCTTTGACATTTACCTTTCCTTGTGTCTTTCTGCTTTAAAATTTCAAAGCTCGCCTCTGGAAATTTCTTAGCCTCATTCCTCGTTGTTGATGGAATTTTCTATCACCATAGTTTGCCTCATATGGACTACATCTAAATCTAAATTACATACAAAGTTAAAAACATAATTGAAAATTTAGTCGAGCCATGACATAAATCCTGAAGAAATAGATCAATCTTCTAACCTGTTTAGAACCTATTATGAATAGACACCAAGAACTTTGTGGGGCTTGGTTAAGTCATGAGTTCTGTCATCATTATGATAAGACTAGTGAAGAAACACACACACACACACACACACACACACACACACACATACAAACCCACAAAAAACAAAAACCTCAGAAAGCGAGTATTCCAGGTACTACAGAAACACTGCATTGTCTGAGGAGGAGGAAATAATTAGCAAACAGGTTGGGTATACATTATACAATACCCATTGTCACATGCTGTTTAAGCACACCGAGAAGCTAGCTCTGGCACTGAGGTTGTCCTCTGATCTCTTCAAACCCAAGCATGTTTGCTTCAAGGTAATGTTCATGATCTTAGAGTAGAGATATGCTAGCCGACCCCCCCCCCCCACAACCTCACTATGTGACATAGAGGTAAATAAGAGCAAAACAGTCCAAAAGTAAAAAGACAGTCCACTTGAGAACAATGGGGAGGTAAGCTCTTCTCGGAACAGGTTACTACTGTTGATATCATGATATGAAAATGCCTGTACTGGGAACAGATATGAAAATGCCTGTACTGGGAACGGAAAGCTGGAAACTCAGCTGTGGAGAGAAAGCTGAATCAAGAACTCCAGGAAACAACTTCATCTTCTCCAGTTAACTTCTGCTGGATATTATGAGCCCCAAGTAAATGATTATTTTCTTTGTTTTTTTTTCCTTTCAATTTGGCTGCTCAAGTGGACCTGACGATTCTGTAAAAGCCTTATTTGATGATGTTTGACTACCAGGAAATTCTATCTAGTACTTATGATTTCATATAATTAATAAACTCACTGTCCTAAAACCTACAATAATACAGCTATTGTAGACCATACTCTAGACTATACAGAATACATAAAAACTGCATCTAGTCTCAAACACAGGGCATTCTGGACCACAAGGAGTGGGGACCACAAAAGCAAAAGGACAGCCAAAAGAGTAGTACAATGGGCTGACCTCCAGGAGTCTTGCTGAAGAAAGGGAGGAGGGATTGTATGAGCCAGGGGGGTCATAATGGGGAACCCACAGAGACAGCTGACCTGAGCTCGTGGGAGCTCATGGACTCTGGAAAAATAATTAGAGAGCCAGCATGGGATCAACCTAAGCCCCCTACATGTGTGTGCCTTGGACTCTTTGTAAGGCTACTAGTAGTGAGATCAAGACCTATCCTTAGCTCTAAACTGGCTTTTGGGAACCTGTTCCCCATGCTGGATTACCTCACCCAGCCTTGACCCAAGGGGAGGAACTTGGTCCTATCTCAACTTGATGTGCCATACTTTGTTCAAGCCTATGGGAGACCTGCCCCTTTCTGAATGGAGACTGAGGAGGAGTAGATGAGGAGGGGGGTAGATGCGAAGTGGAGCTGGGGGGAAGGGGGTGGGGAATAGGAGGAGAGGAGGGAGGGGAAGCTGCTGATGATACATAAAATAAATGAAAAAGAGTTGTTTAAATATAATTTTAAAAATAAATAGTCAAATTACATACACACACACACACACACACACACACACACACACATATATATATATATAATAAATTTAGACATACGAAATTTGTGTACTTTGAGTGAAGGAGTTTACATTTAGGAACAAAGAATTAGAGGAGTCATCCCTTAGCTGAGAATATTCTCCCTATGTGGAAATAAAGCGAGTGGTATCAGGCATTCTCCGAGGCCTCATTTACACTCTACCTGTAGCTGAAGAGGGGTCTGTGCTGCTCGGCTGTGCTTTCTCACTCGGCGCTGTTGAAAAAGCCAAAGCTTTCTGGTCCTTCACTCTCTACACATCACTTTGCTTCTGTCTCTGGAAGCTTTTAATGTTAGTCACCCACCATGAGTGGCTTGGCCTT
This sequence comes from Peromyscus californicus insignis, assembly GCF_007827085.1. NCBI lineage: Eukaryota > Metazoa > Chordata > Mammalia > Rodentia > Cricetidae > Peromyscus > Peromyscus californicus. The sequence goes on from NW_026294534.1 coordinate 4,448,426, forward strand.
GCTTATTAAAGCATCTAAGAAAGGGATGGTTCTCACCATTGCAGAAAGGTTTCCTTCTCTGTGAGCCCCACTCCCCACCCCTTGCCTCTTTCACTGTGTCTGTGAACCTCTGCCCCAGAACAGAAGAGCAATTGTGAATCAGGTAGATGAGGCTTAAGTAAAATGCTTCTTTCCCACCCACCTCAACTACAGACCAACTGTACTTTCTAAAGCAGAATTTAGTGAAATGCGTGTGATCTACTTCCATACAATAAGGACTTCTCTGCTCTTGGTTGTGTTGTGAGTGGTGATGACATACAGCACAAATGAACCACTGAGATTATTTTAAAAAACAAAAACAAACAAACAAAAACACCCAGCTACCCCGACTTGGACTCCATTATGAAGACTTAAGGAGTAAACATGAGTCTTCCTCATAACCACAGCAGATCTGTGCAGAAGCACCTGAAAAACCATGAAACTCTTCTGCAGACACACAGAGAGGGCAGATGAGGTTTCTAGGTGTGCCTGGGACCACGCTTTCTGTTTCCACTCAGGGAGAATAGTCATAGCTAAAGAACTGCCCTTGGGAGTCTTCATTCTAAGGGGTGCCTCTTACCCAAGGAGACATAACTTCTTAACTGGGTGTGACCGAATGAGTACTTTTGGAAGTACTCAAACTTCAGGGAACAGTGAATGATGATTTATGTGATTGTCCATCTTGTAGGAGAGCAAACGTGTGGCTGTTTATTACACATCCAAAGCAGTGTCTTAGTGTCTGTCGTTCAGCCTAGGGCCACTTCTTCTTGCCTTTTCCCCGACTCCTCCTTGAAGAGAAAGGTTTTTATACATCTCAACACCAAGAAGAAAATAATCTCTCTAACGTCGTTCTGTCTGTCATGTGGAAGGACCAACCATCTTGCCCAACTACAAATCAGGACCTTAGGTTAAACTCTGACACATCGGTGGTCACTGAAATACACAAGACTTAGCTTTAAGATACAAAAAAAGTTCAAATATGTACCAGATCTTATGAATTCTCCAATAGACAACCTTCCCTTGTATTGTTCTAACAGGTTTATACACACACACACACACACACACACACACACACACACACACACACACACCACATGTATTAATCAGTGGCATACAGGAGTAAAAATGGCAATAAGATAACCACTTGTTAAGTCAAGATAAGCATATTCAAAGTAAAGAAGAAAATTACACAGATCTAACATTGTTTAAGAGGTCTGATGGTAGCTGTATTTTGGAATATCAAATAGTCTAAAGCCTCTTCTTACAAACCAGGTACTAATAAGTAGATCATTGAGAGTGTTTTAACACTGGGCAGTTTCGATAAATGATTTTTTTTTCTTCTAAACCTTGGGTGTGAAATCCCTGCATGTCCCACCATTTAATCCACTGGTACTGCAGTTAAATATCTTGAGTTAAACCTCAAGGAAGCATTGATGAGCGTGTCAAAGAGGAATAGCAGTTAGAAGAAGCCTTTATGTCATCGTCTCATAGAATGTCAAGTGTGGTGCTTTTTTTTTTTGCTACTGCAGTATTAGAAAATATTAAGCCATGGCAGTTGGTAACTACCTGTCATGCTAATAAGCTGTTTGTGCTTTTTACTTATGGTAGTGAACAGGTCCACTGTGACAACAGCAAGTGTCTGTATCTGGGTGTAGCTCAGGGCACTCTGCAACTGCTTCTGGTTCTGACTCAGCCCTGTGCATTATTTTGGAGGCCCATTCCTCCATTACATCTTAGGACCACAATGAAAAGGGTTACTATTTAGCTTCAGGGCGCCAGTTCTTAAGGACCTATTTTCCCACTTTCTGCTGGCTTTTAAAATAATTAAAAATAATTTATCCTCATTGTGCCTTATACAGGACAGACAATTCTCATTGTGAGGCTATTAAAATAGAAATTGGCACTGATACAGGCACACTGATAAAACTGTGAACCAAACTTATTCATACCTCAAAGACTTAACCCATTTACTATTAAGGCACCACTGGCCTTTGGACAAAATAGGTATATCTTGCCCATCCCTAAGTCCCAAATTTATCTTCCATTGAAAAGATTCTTAATAATCAAGTCTTACACCAAATAAAAAAAATCTTTTTTTCATCTGAAAATAGATAGAAATAAACTTTGGAAACAACTAAAAGTTAGTCTTTAACCAGACAGACAGACAGACCAGCATCAGTGGGACAAGTTAAGCAAATACAAAATGCTCTGAAAACCCACATGCCCTACAAGGGAAATAAAACCTTGATTAACCTTGTAATAAATATGAGATTTACTTCTCAGCCAAAAACTTTACCTCAGGAGTAAGCATGTGTGTTTCAGCTTTCTCCCTATTCCATAGAACGAAAGGAAAAGGCATCAGCCTGTTGTCTCCTTACAGGGAAAGAAAGAATTATTGGATGAGATTCCAGAGATGATGCCTTAGCCCCACATCTATCCATTTAAGCTCAGCCTCTGCACAGTGACTCCACTCTGGGAAATTACCAGCCATTTATCATCACCTCCTTCCTGCTTTCAGGGGCCTCATAACCCAGCTGACAGTCCTGCCATCTGTTCTCAGATAATAGTCAAGGAGAATGAACACCCAGGAACAACAAAGCGTCACTTTTTGTGTTTATTTTTTCTATCATTACCACATACTGACCTCATAAACACTCTGCATGGCATTTAATTAATTTAATCACTGACTTCACAAACTCCACTCTGTTGGGGGACAATATCAGTTCTCTGAAATCTCAGGCAAACCATGGATTCAACTACTTTTGTGCAAACATTTAGCACTATAATTTTTGTCTATGATGGAAGTGAGATTCAAATGGTGCTCTAAAGCATCTGATACAGAAAGCTGAAGATCTTCAAGGACACGACCACCCCAGGAGGTGAGAAGGACAAGGAGGAGCATTTCCACTCACTTTGAGCTTAATGAGAAGCAAGGTCCATGCACCACAGCACTGGAGAAAGGAGAAGAGGAACTCCAGTCGCCCATGGTACAGACATTCTAGAAAGTTCTTGGGTCTGCCATTCCATCACTTACATTGCAGAAGTTTAGATCTGTTTTCTTCTTTTTTTTTTTTTTTTTTTTGGATGAAGAATTTATTTATTTACTTACTTAACAAAATGGACAGATTCAGTGCTGGCTCTGGAACATCCATTTAGAAAAGATTCATGAAGATCATGAGTGGATATTTAAATTCCTAATTTGAAAACAGGTCAGGGACCAAAATGGTCCAGTGTCCAGCTGATGAAAATATGTAGCTCTTGCCTCAAGGAGGATCAGAGACCAACCAGGTTTATTCTGAAGCCAAATACGAATGACTATGGTTCTAATTTGTTAAGAATTTCATGTAGTTTTCATGAAAATAGAACAAAAAAAATTCTAGATGAAGGCAATTTTCAAATACGTTGGTAGGAGCATAGGTAGCAGGGAGATAGAAAACCTGGGGACCTGTGTGCTGGTCAGTTCTGTTTGTGAACTTGATGCAAGCTGGAGTCATCTGGGAAGAGGAAACAGCTGAGGAACTGATTCCAGCGGAATGGCCTGTGAAAAAGTCTATGGGGAGTTTTCCTGATCAGTTATTGATACAGAAAATCCTGTGCCACCGTTGGCAGTGCCATTCCTGGACAGGTAGACCTTGCTATACAGCAAAACAAACTGAGCAAGCCAGGAGTGCAAGCCTTTTATCCGTGTCCTTCCATGGACTCTGCTTCAGTTCTTTTTTTTTTTTTTTTTTTATTAATTTATTTTGCAATACAATTCAGTTCTACATATCAGCCACGGATTCCCTTGTTCTCCCCCCTCCCGTCCCCCTCACCTTCCCCCCGACCCCCCCCCCATTCCCATCTCCTCCAGGGCAAAGCCTTCCCCACAGACTGAGTTCAACCTGGTAGACTCAGTCCAGGTAGGTCTAGTCCCCTCCTCCCAGGTCGAGCCAAACAATCCTGCATAGGCCCCAGGTTTCAAACAGCCAACTCATGCAATGAGCACAAGATCTGGTCCCACTGCCTGGATGCCTCCCAAACAGATCAAGCCAATCAACTGTCTCATCCATTCAGAGGGCCTGATCCAGTGGGGACCCCTCAGCCATTGGTTCATAGTTCATGTGTTTCCATTCATTTGGCTATTTGTCCCTGTGCTTTATCCAACCTTGGTCTCAACAATTCTCGCTCATATAAACCCTCCTCATTCTCGCTAATTGGACTCCCAGAGATCCACCCGGGGCCTAGGCATGGATCTCTGCATCCAGATCCCTCAGTAGTTGGATGACCATACCACCCTGAACGCGCCCGATCTCGTCTGTTTTCTTCTTTAAAGAGTTTGATCAACTGTCATCTTACCATCTCACAGGCTGTTAAAGGAAGCGTGCACTGTGAAATGTAACCTGGCTTACACCACCAACAGCCACAGGTGTCTACAAGGATTACAGGCCAGTGCATCTCCAACAGGCATGTCCAGGAGCTTCAGTTCCCTGTGGCTCCAATCAATGAGATCAGGAGATACTACATTCTCTTAGAACACCATACTTTTTCATGTTTCTTTGCAGTTGCTTTTATTGATCATTTAGATAGAATATTGTATTTACCTATTTATGGGAAGGAGGCTATCCACAGGTTGTGATTTAGGGATATATTTTTTAAAAGTAATATACAGAAATACCTTTTCTTGGGGATCTTTTTTAGAGTCTTGCTAATCCTGAGTTTATAATATACACTAGACTCAGAGCACTCATCATCAACCAATGTAAAGAACATTCCTCAGGTGCTTTCTCATCATCCCAGGCTACTACTACTCATACCCGACTCTTCAATATTCCATGGTGGCTGACAGTCAGGTCAGGTCTAGACCTTTGTTCAGAGAAAAACATGGCTTAGAATTATGAATAGATAAATCAATAAGACATCATGGTGGAAAGAGAAATGAAGTTTTTTATATTTGCTATGATTAATGCTATGCTAATGTACTTCTGGAAATCCATGGATTAGAGAGAGACAAGTTGTAGAAGTCTCCTGAAACTCTCCACTTGAAAAAAATAACATAATTGTTTTTTAAGGTTTATTTTTAATTGTGTGTATATGTGGGGAAACTACATGAACATAGATCCAGCTACCCATGGAGACCAGGAGAGAATATCAATCTGCTAGAGATATTTGTGAGCTACCCAACATAGGTGCCGGGAACCAAACTTTTGTCTTCTGTAAGAGCAGTACATGTTCTTAACCACCGAGTCACCTTTCCAGACACAGGAAAAGATCTTAAACTTAGTTCTGACTTTTCCTTCTCAATACAACCATATTTTCATGGAGACAGCGCTGGTCCATCTTTGGGTATCAAAATCCAGATGCTCATGTCTGTTCTAAAAGATGGTGTAATATGTACATATAACCTGCACATAGATCCTGATAGATTACTTATAACTCCCAACACAATATAAAGACGGTAATTGTTCATTACTTCTGGACTAATGATAAGAAAAATATATGCATAGATGTAGTAGAGATGTGATTTTTTTTTCTAAATAGGTTTGATCATAATCAAAGGTGAGACATGGAACCCATTGATTGAATCTGCAGACATGGAACCCATGTATACAGAGGGTTGACACATTTGATTCCTCCTTATGAGAATGTGTGATGTCACTACTTAGAGATATGTCCAGTATTCAGGCTAGTGCCAGACAACTGAGGTTAATCACATTTCAAAAGGCTCCCCCAGTGGTTCTGAGGGTTGAGGTGGCAGAAAGTTCCAAGAAGGAGACATACCACGAGACTTATAAAATCATCTGTCTATATGGCTCTTCTGACTTGGGTGTGGATTCTGTGACAGCAAAGGCCTCAAATATGAGGTAGTGGAAAAATTAATAACCAGTCTCTGAGGAGGCTCAGTCTGACAGGAGATAAAATATCCCAGCTGCCAAGCGATCCCACTGAGTGCAGGCTTTCCCTTCTTCACTGTGATTTCATCTCTGCTGCGCTGCAAAGAAGATGAGATTACAAATACAAATGTCACTTTAGAGATGGCAATTGTTACCACACGCTCAGTTTCACTCTTTGTTCTGAGCAGAAGGGAATGAGGAAAAAAGATGAAAGAAATAATGGGTGATGAGCCAGGCAATTTGGTTGGAGAAAGCCACGCGCTGGATTCTAGTGTGAAGGGGAAGCATGGAAGGGCCATACACATGGCAAAAATCAGTCTGGGGTTCAGAATTTTCCAGAACTTTGCCTAAGGGTGAAGGAGACAGACATCCTCTGATTCAATACCCGAAGTTGTGCTTGTCCTGATTTTATAAACAGAATTGTTATCCTTGTTTTCATTTTTGGTAGACCATGTTAAGAGCGGAAGAGAAATGTGTAGAGCTTTGTCACAGGTCCATACCCCTAGACCGTACCACCCATGTGGCTGTCCTCTGTAGCTCTGTGGCACTGCACAACAGGACACTGAAATCGTGAAGGTAAGAATGAATGAAGCCCTGAGCATCTGCAGACCATTTTCTTGCTGTCTTGATTTATCACAATATTTACTTTCAGATACTTACTTAATTAATAAAATACTGCTCATTCATCAAGGGCTTTCCTCCAGTTCTTTCCTGAAGTGGGTCAACTTAGAACATCTTCCTATATTTTACTCTCATGTCTCCACACTGCCCAATAACATCCAAAAGTGTCTCCACATAGCCCAATAACATCCAAAAATGTCTACAGAGGCCATTGCTAATAGAAATCCACTTTAGTGAATGAAGAATGAAGCCCAGAGAGGCTTAACAGAAATTAATTCATCAAATAAATTAATGACCTACATTACTTGAGGCAATTTTGAGGCTCTCTATTGATGCACTATGACTGTGTGTGGATGTGGTACAAGGTCTGTGGTAAATGAGTTGAGGAACATTACTATGACAACCATAGCAGACTCAGGCCATAAAGCAAGCCTTGGGAAAGGCAAACAGCTCAAGCATGCCTATAAAAACAACAACAGCAAGAACAAAAACAAAACCAGGCAGGCCCCATGTAATTGGGCAGGGGCCGAGCATTGAATGATGACGATTTCACTGCAGAGGAGATGAGGAAGAACCAGCAGAGAGCCACAGGGCTGGCCATTTCTGTGCGTTGATGAACACTGTTTCATTTTTATAAAGCTGCTACTTGTGGAGAGAAAAAGGAAAGTCAATGTAAATAAATTTTCCTAGGTCATCTCTGGTGTGTCAACCCTTTAAATATCCAGCTCTACAAACTGTGGAGGAAAATTAGCCTTTTAATTTTGGTCCTTTCTTGTACTTGGTAATATGGTAGTAGCATTCTACATGTAAATAAAACTGAATTCATTACAATTCCAAGAAGGGTGGAGAAAAAAAAGATACACCCAAGCTTGCGAATGTCTGCTAATGGTGTATTACAACTTGATGTCATTTGAAGAAATAACTTAAGTATTTAAAAATGCCGAAGTGATCAACATAATCAAAGGTGAGCAAATATTACTTCTCCAAATAATTGAATTACTATCCATTTTAATTGAAAAATTGCCTAAACTCTTCAATACAGAGAATGGTAAACATGATATTGCCAAGATATTTTGGACCAGGGCTTTTATTCCTGGCTTCTTGCTGTTTGGGGAGTAGTGTGTGTAATGAAATGTCAGCAATCAAGAGTCAAATGCCAGCTTATGAATTATACAAATTGCTGTTTATCTATTCCTCGCCTTTCTGCTTTTCAACATGTTTTATGAATACCGACTCAATCGAAGTCATTATAAAAAATCCAGAAGATAAATTGAAATGGACTGTTTTCACCACAATTAAAATTTTAGATATGTTTCCAGGTCACAAGAGAAGCCAGAGGCAAATTTCAGCTGTCTGAATTTTCATAGCATTTAATAAATAAAAAGTAGTAAATGCTTTTTTTCTGTAAAAACTCACATGGCACAGTGATTTGTGAATATTTTTTCTGTGATTTTATATGTGTTGAATCACCAACAATGGCATATTTTGTTAAATATTCTAAAGGTTAACATTTTATTTCATGAATATATTTTAATACATAAACTGATATGTGTCTTTTATTTCTTATTTATTTTATTTTATTTATTTAAGACATGGTCCTGTAGCCCACACTGGCATGAAATTCTCAGTTATGTGTCCTTATTCTCCTAAGTACTGAGATTATTATGGGACCACCGTGAGGATAGCTTTTTGATAAGTAGTTTAACCATGAGATTTCCCCCTGTACATTAAATAATAGCTTACAGTTGTCTCTAAGCCTTAAAATTAATTTTGCAAGAGCTCAAGTGCTATTGTTTAGTTTTCATAACATTTCATATGAATCCTTCTGAATTATATGTAATTAGTCTGCGACTGTGATACAAAACACAGAAATGAAATATTTCCAAAACACAATAACACACGCACAATTAGATTCTGATTAAGAGTAAGATTATCTGGTGAGCTAGAGTGTTCTTTGATTGCCTGAGTTTTGGAAACTCTCCTGAGTCATTGCTCTCAAGCTACAGTTAAACTGTCACCATTTACAAGTAACTTGTTAATGTACAGAATGTTCAAATAGATCACATTTCTATACCAGTTGGAAAAGTGGCATGTTGATGAGAGGAGGTTGTGGTAGTCTGTGGCACACGTTCACCCTTGCCGTTAGTTAGCAGACAGACACACTTTGCTGTTATGTGAAAGGAATGAAATTTTCTTGCTTCTCTTCTTCTATCGACAGGAAAGATGTTAGAGATGCTTCAAAATCATGATTACAATAGTCACATAACCACTTTGACAAATATTCTTATCATGACAAATATCACCTCCATACAGTTAGCAAAATGTTTAATCATTATTTGTCATGTAAAGATGAATGTAACGATTTTAAAATGTTAGGTGGATAGTAAGGATTCCATGAACATTTCAACATCTGCCTTGCAAGGCAAGGATTTTATTTATGTAAGTTATTCTTACGGCAAAGAGAAATGAGTTCATTAACATCTCTGTTTCTAAAATGTTTAGAGTAATTTAGAACAGAACACAGCATCCAGGATATTCCTGTGATGCATGCTATTGCCTTAAGTATGATGTACTGAGCAGGCCTATCTGTTGGCTGAAAGAGAATATGGTATTTTAAATTACAGACTACTACTTAAGGAGTGAACCATCAGCCTGTCTATTAATCACCAGGAAAAGGTCTACTTATAATAGAAATGAGTACAGTGAAATATCTTGCATATTTCTCAAATATTTAGAAAAAAAAAGGATTCATATTTTAAGGTGGCAGAGAGATCTCCAAAGGTCAGAGTAAGGCTCAAAGGTTTCTCACTCCTCTCTGAAGCATTTGTACAACTGTCACAAGTCTGTAGGACATCCTTTGGCGTGATTTACTGTTGTCTTCTAACTAAGTTCAGTTTCCAGAGACATGCACAGTTGTGCCAGACTGGCTTGCTTACTCTGAAGCCGAGGAAGGGATGGTTGTTAAATGAAATAGAGCCATTAGGCCGAGGAAGGGATGGTTGTTAAATGAAATAGAGCCATTAGCCATGGACCACAGGAATGAGACTGTGGGAAACCCAGAAGCTCTGGGTGGGCTCTTCCCACCACACCACTGTAAGCTCAGGTGTACAATAGTGTAAGCTAATCTTAGGAAGTACCCTGTTCAGATAGGGAAGCCTAGGGAAGTGTTTGCCCAGGTCCAGAAACTCAAAGTCCTCTGCAGCTACAGCCCAGGGGTACAGCCACTGCTCAAGCTGCCCTTCTCTCAGCCTTGCGGATAACGATCCATCCAGCCCTCTCCTTTCTTTGGACCTGTACTGTCTAGCACTTCCATCACGGTCCTTCCTTCTGCTCTCTAACTTACCAAACCTGGATGCGCAGTGGCTGAAGCCTTTATCAGCAGATTCCTGCACTGCATCGTGCTTCAGAGCTGAGGAAAAAAACACCCACTGAACTGATTTGCCTCAACATTCTCCCCCCGGATTATTGCTCAGAAAAATCAAGCAATCAATGAAGTTTGATGAGTTAACTTATGAATAATAAAAATAAGTTATTTGTATGAATTTGAACAGAAGTATACTACAAAACACTATACACCATTTTCTTCCAAAGAAGTTCTAAGTGATCTAGCCATTAGCACTTAACTTATTATAGACACAAATAATGAAAACCAAAATAGTCAAAACGATGTCACAAGCCTCATACAGTTATGTTTCAAGCATAACATAGCTTACAATACTTCTTAGGTAAGCTAAAATTCAACGGCAACTATCCTTTTATGTTAGAATTAAGGTAGCTGTTGCTTTTGTTTGTTTGTTTGTTTTCCTTTAAAGCATCGGTTAAGATGTCAGGTTCACAAACAGCTTTGGTAAAACAGAAAGTGTTGCTCCTATATGGTGTGGATGCACTGAGCCTTCTGGACACTGTCAAGTTAGCACTTCATTACCTCACTGTTATACAATTTTGAATACTACATGTTCTGAGAATTAGCCTGTTCGATGCGTACTTTTACACAGGTAGTTTAAAAGCCCTTAAAGACATGTCATTCATCTTGTCCCCAGTACCACAATAAAGGGAAGTCACACTCTCCACCCTCTTTGACATAATTTTATTTTCTTAAGCCCGTATTGACTGTACAAAGTAAAGCACAGGATATCCTCACACTGTTCACACTGAAACTGCTAACCAGTGACCTTGACTTTACCCTTCTGCACATAACCTAGGAAAGTTTCCCTGCAATCAAGGTGCTTTGATTACATCATATGTGTGGCCCTTAGCAAAATCACTTATGTGCCCAACACCCTGATGGCAGAGTCCTATGTTTGCTGTGGCTGGTACTAAATTAGCATTGGTGCTGGTAAAACTATGATGACCTCTTCTGGACATGTGCATTACCCATCATCCACTTGAATTCCATTTCATAGCCAGCTAAAATATCTTAGACTAAATGAGCCCAGTTCCATGGCTCCGGTTTAATAGCTGATATTTATTTTCATAACAGTGAGAATGGCCTTGTCATTAGTGCATATTTTAAACATATGCCATTTTGCTGGCCATGGCTTAAGAGACACACTGTTTGATCTAAGGGCCCTGTCGGAGAGCTCTCTCATGTGTCTACCTTGACCCTGAGTGGCATGGAAGTGAATCCTAGCAACTTCAAGTAAGTACAGAGTTAGGGCTCAAAGAATTCCACGTATTTTCACACCAACAGGAGGAGGGTCCCACTCTACAGATGGTCACAGAATCTGTCTGCCACCATTCTCAGAGACTTTCCCCCTTATTAATACAGAACACCATCTGTGTTGTGAACTTGGATTTTTGGGTATCCCAGAGGTTCCGGTTTACATATTTAGCTCTTAGCCACTGGTTCCAAAAAGAAAAAGGAAACTATGAAATTATAGGACAGATATTGCAAGAACACAACATAGTATTTTTTTGGTTTGGGGGGAGCAGTGGGGCAGGGACAATGAGAAGAAACACATCTCCATTAGAGGAGGGATGGAATTGAGAAACGGTAGGTAAGTATAAGCCAGAAGATGTCTTCCTGCACCTAGGTCTCCATCTTAGCGTGAGGGTAATTATATATATATATCAACTACTCTAAAGTAGCATCACTGTTTCCTTATAGGTAAAGGAGACTCTCCTTTATTTTTCTTAGCACTTTTATTCTCAATTGGCAATATGCTCTTTTAAGGTGAGCTCTCAGAGGCTGCCACGTGTCACTTAAGTAACAGGGACCGGGTTAGGGTTAGGATGCCATTCCACCTTCCCCTTTATTCATAATAACTTTTGAAATTAGAATATAATCACATCATTTCTCCTTCTCCCTCCACTCTTCTCCCATGCGTCCCTTGCTCTGTCTCAGATCCACAGCCTCTTGTTCTTTTATACATGTATACACACACACACACACAACAACAACAACAACAACAACCTGTTCAAACTCAAATGCTTCTTCAAATAAGGGGAGTAAACAGTTTGGGGGAATAAGCGTTTTACCAAAACGTTTTTTCAGATAAGGGGAATAAGCGGTGTTTTGGAGTCGTTCATAGAAATGGGTGTGACTGCTAAGAACATTGGAACATGGCAGCATCTACATTATCTTTGTGGTTCAAACCACTACAGTGCACACTCACACACAGAGAGAAGCACACATAGTGCTCTTGCACACATGAAGGTATAAATTACAGTGAAATGTTGTTTTCTGTGCACAGTTCAGAGTCATGGTCAGCAAGTCACCCTGTGTCCCTGAAAAACAAGACCCTCTGTTGTGCCAACAAGACAACCAAGGTGCTTGGGCGTCAGTCTGCACTTTGGACTCCAACTGAGGCTATCTCACAGGTATTGAAGTTATTTCCTTCCTAGAACTTTTATATAATAGAAGAACCACCAAGTATTGAATTGTGTAAATGACATGCTCTAGGAAAACATGCAAAAGCTACCACAGGGAAATAGTGAGTGATTGGGTGTTCAATACAACTGTAAATGAGAGCAGACTGTATCCTGAGACCAAGACCAGGAATGCATAGAATTTTAAAACGGAAATAGCTTTTGGTGCTAATTAGAAAGAATATATAATTATTTTAAAAATCAGTACTATAAAGAATGAAACATGAAATAAAATCTTATGCCCCATAGCTTGGATAGCAAACATTGTCTGTCTGTCCCAAACATATACTTAAACAAGCACATACATTCACACATACCCTATTTTGTAATACAAGTACAATTTTGTTTTCATTGAGAATTGTGTTATAAACACCGACTTACACTGATCTCCACTTTGTCTTTAGTAATAATTTCTTATCCGTTTTTGCTGGCTCCTTGTATTTTCTAATTTCTAAATATCTGAGCCAATGACAACTCGGTCTCTTTCTGGTAATTGCAGCCTGCATCATGGTGTCGAAGAGATTCAACAGGAAAGCTTCCCAAATATTTATCTCCAGCCCTAGCATTGCACAATGGCAGCTTCATAGAAACCAAGCTGACACCACTAATTGGATGCCCTGTGTGCCTGTCAAAGCCAATGCCAGTAGAAAAGTCCAGTAGAAACTCTTTTTGATGTTTTATCTAGCCAAAAAATTTCATTCTATGGTGTCCATACTTTGGAACTGGTCTTCCAGGTGAGCTCATCTTCTCCATGCAACCATGTCACACACACGTTTCCAGAGTTCCAGTCTCTGTGAAAACCACATTATCACAGACACCCTACTGCCCAGTCTATCAGAGGTAGTGTCCATGCTTCCCTCTCCCTGGTCATTGGTCACTAACTGGCCCTTCTTTTCTCCTCACGGCCATTGCCCTACATGATTTTCTTCTCTGAGTGCAAATTAATCCAGCCAGATTGGACCAGACACGTGGTGTGGTCCCTGTGTTCCTTCCAAAGTTAAGAGTACCTGATGCTCAGCAAGTATCTGTGAGGTTAATCCTGACAAATCCAACTGTCCACTTGAGCAGATTTTTTTGGCTTTCTCTCTAGAAATGGGCTGGACTGAAGGAAGTCCAGCATGAAGAATCCTACCGAGAACCATAGGGTCCACTGCAGATGGGAGATGACAGCAGATGGAGGCTGATGCCGGCTTGAATTAGGAGGAGGAGGAGGGTTCTCAGGGTTCATAGCTCACGCAGACTTATCAGTGTATGAGTATTACACATGTTCCCTTGTAAATGTGTAGTAAGTCTTTTATGCCAGATGAGGAACTTGGCAAAGATATGGCCTGAAGTCTGAGAAGAGACAGGGCAGGTTAGCAGCTATCTCCATACAAATTCTCTGGTCAAAGTCACGTGTAGCAAAGAAAGTCTTGGTCAATCTAAAATTATTTTCATTGAGTTTCTTTTTTAATTAAAACTTATGATTGTTTCATCAAGCAATGTAAAACTAGTCTAAATGAAAACTTTCTAATTTTATTCATATTCAGTTTAATAATTAGCTGTAAAATGGAAAGACTGCTGAAATATGACTGTAAAACCATTTCTTAATAAAAGGCATTTTAATTCACCTATTCTTGGTAAGTTATGAACTCATAGCTCCATATTCTCTAGGAAAATCAAATCTACAGAAGTTCAGTTTCTTACTTAAAAAAAATGACGACGTTGTATCTGCTTAGAGAAAATCCACAGCTGGAGTCCTGTGGCTTTTTCCTCCTTCTTCATAAGGATTTTGGGCACAGCTTTCCCCCATTTCTACAGTTAGACACTTTTGAAGATTCAAAAAATCATAACATATAAGACAGTGTCTCTCAACATGATTAGTAGATTTGTTTTTAATTTCTTAAAATAGGTCAGAACACAGCACTGATGGTTTTAGGAAAATACAGAATATGCTGTTGTCCATGTATCTGACACTCTCTAGGAAGGCCAGTGACACAGAAAAGTTAGTTATTCTGTGATCTACGCTGAAGTCTGGGGAAATAAAACACACAGTGACAGGGAGGGAGCAGGTGACTGAGTGTGTCGTTCAAACCTCATGTTTTGAGAAGTTTATCTTACAAAGGCTTCTACATGGCTTGCACATCACCCAATGACGGCAGCCAATAGGCGAGTCTCATGAAGTCACCTGCATCTTCAGAGTATTGTAGCCAAACCCTGAGCTGGAAGGGGCTGACGTCCCTCAGCCCCTCTACCACTTCTGTCAACTAGAATTTAATAATGCTACAAATAGTTACAACAGAAGCTCTCATTTCTCTGGTGCTTATTATATATCAGTTGCTACACTCGGGGCTTTCCATGTGCATTATACAGACGAGCAGATGTGACCTGAAGTTGACAGAGTATCGTTCCTGGTTACAGATTTTAAAAACTGAAGTTTTATCATCTACCACAGAACAATGGACTTGTGGATTTATTACAGATTACCTTCAGAGGTAAGTCTCTGCTTTGCCTTCTTATGCCCTAAAGGAAGCTTGAAAGAGTGAACATCCAAGCCTGGCTTCCATTGTGATGAGAGTATCGTGTCTTATAAACCTAACTGTTAAATTTCTATGTTTTCCTTCAATCAAAGTGCTAAGAGCGTGGTATGCTTCCAGACCTGAGTGTTTAAGAAGCACATCTATGCAGTGGGAGGCGAGGACACCATAACTACCTCCCTGTTAACCTTTCTAGGGCTTGGGCTTACAAATTCATAGTAGATTCAACAACTAAGACGAACTCACCCTCAGGCCCGTTTATGTCCTTGCGTTTTAGGATTCTCTGTTTTATGACTTCTTTTATCTATTAGTTTTACTATGGTTCATATTTATGAGCTTTTTCATAAAATGATTTATTCATAAAGTGAGATTCCATAAAAGGAGAACTCCTAAGTAGAACCTTCTTGGAAATACATTTACATATGACATCTAATGTTCTCCTGTTGGGAAAGGTAGATTCTTTTTCCATACGGCATGTTTCCTGAGGGCTAGACACAGGTGTCACAGCCTAAACAAAGTGGATCTACTCACCGCTGCTGAGAAACATCCCTCCACACAGGGAAACATGTTTGATGAAGAAAACATTTGCTCAAAAATTTTCTAACAGAGAACCTGTTCCCATGCTGGGAAGCTAATGCCTTACTGCTTATGTACAGGCCAATTCATTCCAAAGACTCATTCGGGCCCAGCCAGGCTGCACCATTAAAATCATAATCCATCAGGGAGCACATACCTTGGAATGTTTCCATTTTAATGCTCAAGAATCAAATCTCCAATGTATTTCCCTTTAGTGGGTAGCCATTCCAGCTTTGATCTGAAAGTTCCAACCCCCATTGAGACTTCGGCAACTGTCACGCCTACAAGGCGGGGCCAAGGGAGGCGCCTGGGGACCAAGATCTGGATCGGCGGGCGCTCTCTCTGTGGCAGGACCCTGGATAGTGGAGGTGGACCGAGCAGAGCTCCAGAGAACACCGCTGGACTGTGATACACCTTCCCCAGACTCCGCGACCTACCTATCCCTTAATTTGTAAGTTATGCCATTAAATAAATCTCCCTTTAACTACGTAGAGTGGCCTTAATAATTTCACCAATATTTCCCCAGGGAACATAACTCTCCACTCATGTATATAGAACAGACAAAGTATGTTTTTAAACACTCAAAATTACGCGTACAACATAGAGTCAGAAACCGAACACTTTGGGATCTCTACCGTGTTACCAAGTCAAGGACACTGATGGCCATGGTGACACCGCATGGTTTTCGTCAGTCTGCCCTCTCTACCTATCAGTCTTGCTTTCTTGTGCATATTTTGAGAGGACAGATTTGAAGTAGCAATAGGTTAGAGCAAAAATCCCAAATAAAACTATTACTCTTAATGAAATACTTGCTTCCAAGATGAGCATGCGCTTGCTTGTACGACTTCCTTGACGTTGTCTGTTATGATGCTCCGTCTCTGAGGAATCCCGCTCGGGATTTCTTTAAGATAAATTAAATCTGTCTTGAAAAGCAAAGTGATATATTAGCCTTGATTTGTTTTCCTTTCGCAGCTACCCAGCTTCAGTCAGTTAACAAGGACGGTGTCTTTGCTCAGTCCCAATCTGTTTGTCACTGAAGACAATGTTCTCTCGGCTGTTCTCTGGACTGATTTCTACGACATTCGGGCCCTTGTTCTCAGGGTGCCCTTGGGAAACACGCAGGGAGTCTACAAGCATGAAGCACCCCAACAATGAGGATTCTGAGGTGATTCAGCTGAAATAAAGATAAAGCCATAAAAACCTTACAAATAATAAGCTCATTGTATAAGGAATCCAGTTTCATCTGGTTCACACATGTGAAGGCACTGGTACAACATAAAAAATATAAATAATCTGAGCTTACCATTCAGAAGGCTAAGACTTAGGTACGCAGGAAACCCCAAAACAAATAATAAAAAATGTAGATTTAATGACTTAAAAGGCAAAGGAGTATGTATATGTGTGTATATACATATATAAATCACACACACATACACACACACACGTATCTTTTTTTCAAACTTGTAATGATGTGAAAAATCTTGAGATCAAGACAACACTATAAAGAGCAATGACCTCAAATGAACAGTCAACAGCCCTGTCTCTTTGATCTTACTGTTTTTGTTAAGGACCAGGACCAATCTTTCCTTCCACTGTGCTATTCCGTACCTGTACCAGCGTCTCTGTGGCTTCCTGTCTTCCTTTGCTTGGCATAGGCCTCAGTTGTCTCTGTTGGATAGCTAAAAGGATGCCACAGTCAAAACCTTGCATGCTGGCTGTGGACAAGCTGGGCTGGACCTCTGGCTATTTCACTGACTAATTGTATCTCTCTGGGAATGTACTTAACCATCCTGGCTTTATTTTTCATTCTCTAATGTGAGATTAATTTCAGAAACTACCCTCATAAAGTTTCCTGATGATCAGATGATCATTGTGTGGGAAAAGTTTGGCTCTGAAGATGCACAGAAACAAGTCATTTGGCCAGTTCCCCTAACTTCCACCTACGGAAGGATGATAGTTAGTCTGTGGATCTCGTGTCTGCACTGGAGATTGTTGGGCTACCAATATGGTCCCAAGGGAAACATCACTGCATTTGAAACATCCACCTCTGCTATCCAGAGACAACAGGCAATGTATTTGCCTCTGAGGATGGACTAACCTTGGCACGTTATTTTGATGGATGGACTGTTGAAAGATCTGATAAAAGAAACCAGATCTGAGATCAGGTTGTGCAATTTGTCTCAGATCCTGTCGGCTCTCTCGTAGGAACCTAGGCACAGTACTGAGAGTAAACCCAGACAACATGGAGAAATCGCAGGATAGTATCGTAGCTACATTTAACTCACACATCCAGCAACTTGTCTCAATCATTTTGCCCCACACAGAGCAGACCCAGAGGTGTCCACATGGCTCTTCCAGTTATCACGGACGATACAAAGCAAAGCAGAGATGGACCACGCCTGTAGGCTTCTGCACTGTTTGTAGATCAATTATTATTTTATTTTCTACATTTACTTACTTATTTACTTATTATTTTGTTTATTTGTGTATTAATGCACTTGTGAGTTGGCCTCTCCCTCTACAGTGTGGATTCTGGGAATAGAACAGAGATCCTCAGGCTTGGTAGCAAACTTTACCTGCTCATTTTAACTTCTTCTACACTGGGTAGCCTGCTGCCCAATACCAGCCTAGGGGACTAATGTTGATAAATATTTTCATTTGTGTTAGTAGATAGCTGCTAGAAGCTATTCTTGGTGATACGCAGTTCTCGTAATCTAAGATTATTCTTTGGGAAGGGGTGGGTTTGACTTCCTCGGTTGGGGCATGGACTGTGTGGGTGCTAGCTGAGGGTGAGACAGGTGTCGTAAAAGTTTGTGTTTGTAAACACTGCATTTTCTGCCACAGGTAGATGTTCAGAAAGACGGGTCACTGAGATAAGAAAAGCACAGGGTTAAAATGTACAGTGTTTGCTACATGAATGTCAACATCTTCAGGTGTGGGTCTTTGAGGTGTGCCTATTTTCATATTTCACCTTGAGTAATTATTTCATCTTTCTTTCTACCACGGTGTGTAACAGTTCTTTTTAAAAACTAAATGCCTATCCAAGCTATGGTGGGGGGAGACAAGGAAGCACGTTTTCATGGGGAGCTTTGGAAAATAAGTACAGTCTCTGAAGGCGGGACGGAGGCAAAACGATGCAGCTACAGCAGAAAACAACATGGAAACTCCTCAAAAGTTAAAGGCAGAATCCCCGAACCATCCAGGAACCACACCCGGGGCACTGTGCAAACAAACAGAAAGCAAGGTCTAGCAGAGGGGAGGCCAGAGCATTGTTGCATCACAATTCACAACAGAAAAGGGACGGAGACAAAACTAACCATCCGCGTACAGGTGGACATATACACAAAATTACATGGACACCAAAAGGATATCTGGCCATTTGCCACAAAGAGGATGGTCCTTGAGGATGCTCTGCTTACTGAAATAAGTCATGCCCAGGAGTACAAATGGTGTGTGACCTTCACTTATGTGGACTGTACTCAGAAATGGAGAGAACACTGGTTGCCAGGGGCTGCAAAGAAGGAAGGCTAAGTTTTCTTCAACAAGTAGAGAGTTCTAGTCTTCCCAGATGAAAATCACCTAGAGCTGTGTTGGAAAACCATGTATATTAATTAATATTATAGCCATGGACATGTTAACATTACGAGAATGTGGTGGTTAAAGTGTGGCTTGCCTATGTCTCAGGGATGGACAGACTTCACCCAATATTACTCCTGGCATGTCTGGGAGGGCTTTTCTGGACAAGAAGAGCCTTGGATGGTATGATGAGGCAGGTAGATTGGTTATCACTCAAGAGCTGAGGCCCTGGTAAGAATGCAAAAGTTAGACAACAAGGAACGTCTGATACATGACTTCTGAGCTGGGACATTCACCCTTCCTGGCCTGTGGATGATGATGAAATGTTGGCTGGTTTGTCTTTGAGCGTATTTTTTTCCAAAGATTTATTTTATTTATTACACTTGTGTATCTGTGAGTTCATGTATGTGCACATGTCAAGGTGCCTGTGAAGGTCAGAGGACAAGTTGCAGGAGGTGGGTCTCTCTTCCTATCACATGAGTCCCAGGAGTCAAACTCAGGTCCTCAGACCGGGTGAAAGGCACCGTTACCCACGGAGCCATTTAACAAGCTGGACTACTTACTTTTAACTGGGGCCACACCATCAGCTCTCCCAGTCTAAGCCTTTGGAGTCTAGCCAGAAACATACAGACTGACTGTAAATCTAAGAACTTCTTAACCTCTACAGCAATCGATTCAATTCCTTGTGAGAATATATATGTACTTATCAGTCTGTCTAGTAGGATGACAGTCTCCATACACATCTGATTATTCTGATTCTCGGTATAACCTCAGTTAACACTGGGAGTAATATATAGTGTGTGATTTATTTATTCATTTGTAGGTGTGCTCCTGTGTGTGTGCTTGTGTATATGTGTTCCTCCATGTGTATGTGTTTCTGTGTGTGTTTAGGTATGTGCGTATATTCCCCTGTGAATGTGTCTATGCTCCTGTGTGTGTGTGTGTTCCCGTGTATGTTCCTGTCCAAGTTTGCAGCCCTGTTCTGTTTCCTGCTTGCTTCTGCCTACCACAGAAAATAATTTTGAAGGTTTTCCCTGGGGAAACTTTGGAAATCTTTGGGATCTTCTGCTCAAGTTGATATTGAAAAATGAGAAAGAAGATGGAGACCATGGCTACCTCTATCATCCATTCTTTCTCACTACTGGGAACATTAAATAGCCCAAACAGAGAGATCTGAAATGTACCTGCCAGCCTTCTGCAGCCTTCCTGTGATTTCCCTGGACACTGGGTGATATCCTTAAGACTCTGCTCAGTGATGCTCATCCTACATCAGCCAGATTCTTCCGTTATAGTCGGGAGCAACTGGTGTTAAGGTACAAATTTTTAAAAATACCTCAACATCTATTGGACCTAAATCTATATTTTCTTTGTATTGCCTTGTTTTTCTTATTTCTAACCCTACTTTGCCTGTGCCCCCAACCCCAAATCTTTGGAAGTACTTATTCCAGGCCATGAGTTAATTTTTATTGGTTAATCATGTTTGGCATAAAGGAGTCATTATGTAAATACTTCTGAGCTAGTTTGAAATAGATTTCCTTGGAAAGGATGCCAGATTTAATCAGGAATGACAACATAAGTATATTTCTCGTTGGCCAGAGGATGAAGAAAGCAGAACCTGTCGGGAGTCAGTGTCTATGGGGTGAAGGCTCCGTGCTCATTATTTCCTTGTGACCCTAAGTTCACCTTAAGTATGAAAGTTCTAAGGTCCCACGGTTCTCAGAAAGGTGAAGTCTACATTTGACAGTATCCTTCCATCACAGTGCCCTGCGACTGCCAAGTTTGTACACATCCTCATTGTCAGCAGGAGCTACAAAGAAGGCATTGGCCAGTGGACGCGGGGCAAGGGTCTTTCTGTCAGGATGAGCTCTACCCTTTCCATAGCAAAACAATATCGTGAAACATAAATTCCCTTGTCTAAAAGTGACCACTTTAAGCAATGCACAGCTGTAGTACGTTGTCTCTACTGAATGACTCCCATTCTCTGGAAGAACTTGACCCTGCCGCACCCAGGTGCATCAAAGGCGCTTGTCAGGTTTGGTTCACTAAAGGCTATGTTGTAACCAGAGTTAACAATAAACACACCATTGGCGCCATTGATTTCCTTCTCTGTGGATGGAAAACTTAAAGCAAAGACCAAAACACAGGTGTGGGTTGAGGGAGAACCAGGAGAAGCTGTCGGAGATGCCCCTGCTGCCAGCCTGAACTCAACAGCAACGTCCTTCGTCTCCCTTCTTAGTCCAAAGCAAATGTCAGTAGCTGCATCCCATCCTCCCTTCACAGAGCAGATGCCAGACAAGCTGACATATAGGAAGGCACACCGGGGTTTGGGTCATCGGGAACTGGGCAGAAGTAAAAGGACACTCCGTCTGGAAGCTTCCTGGGGACTCTCCGCACCAGAGTGTGCCAGGTGTGGTCGGTACCCCTTGTTTTGTCTTGTCGCCCTGACCCCAGGGGCAAAACAAAAGCTCTTTCTGGACTATGTCTCTACAGAGAGAAATGCAGATATGAAAACTAGGTATTGAGAAGTAAAAGCTCTCCCAGGGTGAATTTTCACAGGTAGCCTGGTACTTAGCAATTCTGAAGCCTTTGCTTTGAATCCAAACACAGCAGGACAGGAACAAGAAGAGATTTCTCCAAAAAAAACATAAATAAATGTGTACTTTTCCAGCTAAAGTAGTCACAGATGCATTTGATTTGACATGGGATTCAATTATTCAAATAATAATAATTGGGCATTTTATACCTTGACTCCTACAGTCTGAAATTTGAACACACACTTTTCAGCATTATGTCCAAGCTTAAAAGAAAAAGGAGGAACCCCACTTCCACTCGGGAAAGTCACCACTGCTGGGATAGATTCTCTTCTGTTACTGCCCCAATAGAAGGAACGTCTATTGGTTGTAGTCAGCAGTCTTCACAAGGAATCATTAGCTACTGATCACCTAAGAAAGTGTTTTAGAATGTTCCACTCCTTTCTACATCCACAAGGAAGAATACAGATCTTGTGGGGGAGATTTAAAAACAGCGTCTCTCTGGATAACCCTGGCTGCCCTGGAACTCTCTCTGTATGTAGACCAGGCTAGGCTTGAACTCACAGAGATCTGCCTGCCTCTGACTCCCAAGTGTTGTGATTATAAATGTGTGCCACCACTGCCCAGCAGAATAGAGATTTTTTTTATAGCAAACTGAGAGCAACATATCAAAAGCTCGATGAACGTTAATTTAGACACGTGTGTGTGTGATAAGAAAAAGTAAGTCTCCATTGTTGACCATGTCTGACCAGGACCCCACAGAATACACACCGTAAATGGCCCCAACAGAGATGACTCATGGAGGCAGCACCCAAGGACAGTGTGCTGAAGAGGACATCACAAGGCAAGAGCTGAACAGGGAACACACTGAGCAGGGCAGCTTGATAGGTGAGGTGACACAGGACCAGTGAACGGGGAGACAGAGGCCACCAAAAACCAAGCCCAAGGAGAATTCCTGCTTTCCTGTTCTGACATATTCCTTACTTCCCTCCATCACCTTCTTCTTAACATTCCTGCATGCACCTGTCCCCTCTGCTTCCATGTCGGCTCTACAAATAACCAAAGGTTCTGGTCTGCTGTGATTATCCTTCCCTCAATAACATCTAGACGCAGCTTGTCCCTGTAGTAAAGGAAAGGAAAGTGCATTTTGTTCTTTTCATTCGTTAAGCATCTATTTGTTAGGATTCTCAGAACGATTTTAATAAAACAGGAGGCCTGCTCTCACTACCGTGTGATTAGGACAAAGTATGGGTGCACTGGAAGGATTCTGAGGACCATAATGCAATGGGACACACAACAGATAGCTGAGGACCATAAACTCAATGGGACACACAACAGATAGATGAGGACCATAAACTCAATGTGAAACACAACAGATAGATGAGAACCATAAACTCAATGGGACACACAACAGATAGATGAGGACCATAAATGCAATGGGACACACAACAGATTCTGAGGACCATAAACTCAATGGGACACACAACAGATAGATGAGGACCATAAACTCAATGGGACACACAACAGGTAGATGAGGCAGGTATAAAGGAGAGGCCACTGTATGACAGTCAGGAAAATTTCTTCAAGGACAGGAGAGTTTAGCTGAAGATCAGACAAACTAACAAAAACCAAACACCTGCAGTGTTGCTAACACTCCTACATGGGCAGAGGGAAAGGCAGACACACACTTCCAAGTCAGGAAGGAGATTAGCACAAAATGAACAGAAGGGTAGACAGCCACTGTGGCTGAGGGCTGGGCACTGGGGTGCCCATGGGAGAAGAGGCTGCAGTGTGTGATGGAGCTGGGGCACTGAATGACATTTAGTTTATGCTTTATCATCGGTACAGAAGAAAAACTCTGGAGTTGAAAACTGAAGACATATTCTTACTGGCATGATGAAAAGATCTGGTAGTTATCATACAGGAAGTTAACTAGAGTCGAAATGAGAGTGGTAGACCAGAGACCACCTGGAGGGCTTTCTCGGCTGTCTAGGGAAGGGAGCTTGGAGTGGCAGGCCACCAGTAGCAGTGGTGAAGGATGTCAAATTGAGTGTGTGCTCAAATCTGTAAGCATGTCAGAGTTGGAAGATATGGGGTGTGAAGGAATTGCAAGAATCGGACTGTCACAGAGTAGCACCACTTAGAGACACATGGAATATTAGAGATAATGGGGACACTACATTCAGGAGCAAGGATTTGGACTAGGGATTAGTCTATGATGGGAAAGGAAACAGGACCAAGCCTTTGGAGATGGATGAAGAGTCAGCCCGAGGCAACAGATGAAGTGAATTTCTTTGTAGATGTCACATTGAACCCTCCTCAGTAGTCATAGTGTTCCCACTTTATCACATCCTCAACTCCCAGATCTAAAACAGCTTGTCATAATGTATTTTCTGAGCATGGAAAGGTCTACATTTCCAACATGGCAGCCTCCAGGCACATGTAGCTATTGAGTGTGTACCACGTGACAACCAAGAGGACTGAATAAGTTCTGTTCATTTAAATGCTTGTCTAGAGTATTACCAATGTCTGGTAGTCTAGAGATAGGCAGAAATGATGGTCAGCTCCAATAAGAGAAGATGGAGGATTCATCTTTTCTGTCCTCAGTTCAAAAGAACAGAACAGGGAAACACCTGTAATCTTGATAATTAGCCTGTAATGTGTGGTCTGTAATAGGTAATATGCCTCACAGTGATACCATGGACCACCTGAATCCTGACAATTGCTGAAGACTTCATGACAAAAACAAAACAAAACAAAACAAAAACCTCAGATCAGTTGACACAGATTAATTAGCATTAATCTCCCCCCAAATGCATGCTTCTCTATTCAGTTATAGTCAAACATACAATCTGATGGGTTAAAGGTTCTAAGCTGATAAGAAAAGTAATAATTATCTAATGGAAAGACTCCAATGTTGGAGAATACCAGACTGATTGGACAAGATGTCCTCAGAGGTCCAATCCTGCCATGTGACCGGCATGACAGCTGGCTGGCAAAAGTGTAATGAATGACTTAGTGCCATGGTCCTCCTCTAGTTTAAATTCCTGGATACTTTCGTTTTTTAACAGAGTCATTAGGAAGAAAAACCAAGCCTCCTTCCTTTTGAATGTCTACAACTAAGTCATCTGGCACACGCCGGTTGAACACTATTCTTTCCAGCACTCTCCGGTGGGCTTGTGTAGAGCTTCAAAGAAGATTGACCACTAATTGTGATGTTTAAAACCTGATCAAAAGGAAATTTTTTCCTAGGCCCTGAAGAAAAGGTGCCAGCACTTAGCCAGGGAGCTTATCAACAAAGCCCCAAAATACACATTGGGACCAAATTTGATGGTGGGCCAGGGAAGAGATTTCAAAAAAATGGTCCTGATTCGGTCAAGTGGGAAACACTCGCAGCAATAAAGGCCTGGGCTACAAAGGAGCCTATCATGCTCTGATAGAGACAGTTTATATGAAAAGTATTTCTATTGTTTCATCAAGACAGAATAATCTATGTGTGTGCCATGTGGAAATGCCAAGCAGGATAGAAAACTCCCAGCCCTTACGGTTACATAATTGAATGTTTAAGCATCTTTAATGGATTCCTAACTGTATTTCTAGCCCCTGTCACCCATGGGGTCTTTCCTATCCTGAGATCTCTAGTGGCTGGGGAGAAAATTCTGATTCTTTTGCCTCAGAATGGCTTTGCCAAATTGGAGAGGCCCTCACGTTTTCCCTTCTACCACCCAAACTTGGCCATACAGAGTATAAATGCAATCAATGAATATATGCAGTATGTAGCAGAACCAAATAAATGAACCATACTGGGTAAAATGGTACTAAATATTAAATATACTCCAACCCAATTAAATTATTTTTGGCACCCTAATCTCAGAGGATCATATGACAGAGAGCATTGGAAGCATGCATGCAGGGACAGAATAAGGAAAGGCTGCCAAGCATTCTGCCTCCAGGCTACTCCTCACTCTACTCCATCATCATGCCTGAATACTTCTGCTTTCAAAATGTTGGTCTGTTGGAAGACAAACTTCAGTCTTCCATCCTATAAGTAAGTTCTTATAAGTTGTGTATCTGTGTATGTGTTTGAGTGCATGCCCATTAGTATCTGCAACCTGAGACCCATCCCATCCACATTTTATCATTCACCATGTCTAATGTGCTAGAAACTCAAGCACAGTGCGCATATGACTGAAAGTCCTTGCTACCATCCTTCTACCAAGCAGAGCATATAGCTCAGATCAGGCTCTCTATGACCTTGAAAGCTTCATAGCCTTCTTACACTACACGAAATGGGACAATCTTCAAGTCAATGCTTTTACTTTGACTCCTTAAACTCTCCCTGCAATTTTGTCTAGCACTTCCTGCTCTAAATTACAGTCTTAACACTGCAGTCACTACAAACTACTTTGCATATCTCAAGGTCAATGTAGATACTTCACATTACAGTTTTGATTTGATAAATACTTTCAAGTATTATTAATATTTCTTAAGAGTACAGGAAGTATGTATATTTTATGAATGGGAATGTTAAACCTCCTCATCTCTATCAGGCAGCTGTGAACTGAGAGAAATAAGACATTAAGGAAGTCTGTTGAGTGAACTTGTTAAGCTGAGCTTGACAGACATGAAATTACAAAGGCAGAAGCATTGAGTCATCACAGGAATGTCCCAGCAACTGGGTGATGCTCTCCTTGGGCCTGCTGGACCAGTTCCTATCATGTGAGCTTTCAAGAAGTTCTAGCTTTGAAATGATTGACCTTGCCCTCCTCTGTGGCAGCTGCCAGGACATTACCAAGTCTATCTGCCTCTGTTCCTCACAGACAAGTACAATTTTTCCAGATTTCTCGAATTCACCGTCTACCTATTTGACTTGTCACATCTGCCAAATATCCACGAGAAAAATGCAGCAGGCTCACAACTCTAAAGGGCTATAATGAACACCCAGAAGAGGCAGTGATCGTTGGAGGAAAGCGTGTTGGAATTCAGTTCCTCGGGTTCTGATCAAAGCTGTAGCCAGTGTGAGCCACCCAGGCACGTGTTTTCTACCTGACTCCAAGAGTCAATTCTGCCATGTGTAAAAGGGGATTGGAATCAATGGGACATTGATGGGATACGTGTGAGGACATCTAGATCACAGCCATGATGGACTTTTCCAAGCACCACTATTCTGCTGACCATCTCCCTCTGTTCAACCCTCCTGCTCATCTCACAAGTGAGATACGAGAGAGAGAGAGAGAGAGAGAGAGAGAGAGAGAGAGAGAGAGAGAGAGAGAGAGAAATGCTACATAATGTCCCAAAGTTGAAGTTGATTCTGCTCTAGAGGTACACAAATCAATTTGTCTCTGTGGAAATTTTAATATTTATCTAACATACAAGTCTCTGTTCACTAGTAAAACGCATTTCAATTCTGATCCAGGTCGGATGGATCCACTGATTTATTTTTTTTCTGTCGACAGTGTACACATAGGAAATAATTCTCTGTGACTGCAGTGGAAGTCCTCTGGAGGAGGAGGAGTGAGGGTAGTTGACAGCACCCATAGGGTTTTACTCAAATATATACGTTTCTCTGCTGTGAAAGAGATTCACAGCAAAATATAAAATTATTGACATATCCCAAAAACCTGATGTAATTAACAAAACTTACAGCAGTCCAGTGTGTTTTAAACTTCTGGGGTGAGTAGAAACTGTTGTCAAACACTTGCTCCAGGATGGAGTGGGATCTAGTCCAAGTTTAACACAGTGGCACAGTCACGTGGCTCTGCAGCTGCCTCAGGAGGAGGACTCATGGTTGGCGCCGATGACAGATGTGCACACAGAGTCAACACCATATGACCCGGCACCAGTCTACTCTCATACAGCAAGTGATACAATTAAGCAGAGGGTTTGTGAAACTGTTGGTGATTTAGCATCTTCCATGTTGGCTTATCTGTTACATAACTGCCACTCAGTTAAAGAAAAAAAAAAAGCATAGCATTTTTACCTTTCAAAACAGCTTTGCCTCATAAAAGTGTTTCTCATGTAAGATCAGGTTGTTTAAGGTGATGTTTACTTTGCGAAAAAATGAAATGATTTCAGGCTTAGAAATGAGCTAAAATTCTTTTGAAAACTAATCTCTCCCCCCCTCTCTCTGGCACATGCACACACACACACACACACACACACACACACACACACACACACACACACCTCCTGGGCTCTCTGAAGTTACTTTTAGAAATATTGGAAAGCTTTGAAACTTCGTGTTAAAAAAAGAAAGTCCCAATGTCATACGTGAAACCCAAATACCTGCTTTTGAACATAACGGTGTCTTTGTTTTCTGCATGATTCAAGAGAGTTTCACAGAGCAATCTGGGAAACATGTTTGAAGTGCCATGCTTGCTGTGAACTGAACAATGCATCTGTGTTTGATCCTCCAACAACCCTGAGGAAGTTAGAGCAGGAATCAGATAATGCCTATTCACAGTCCAAGTAAGGGCAATGCTGAGCTCCGGGGGAGTGATAGCCAGGGGAGTCTTTACAACCTAGAGACTTGTCAGTATGGGAGAGAGAAGTCAGGCAGTGCTCACATGGTTCCTAAGAGGGACTTTGCCAAAGATTTAAGTGGAGGGTGGAGCCTTTTAAACAAAAATGGATGAAAATGCACACAGAGAAACATACGCATAGTTCCTCAACATGCGGTCATGGTGGGTCAAAGTTCACCTGCCATTCAGTATTATGGGAAATGACAGCACTGTGACTTCAGACAAGCATGTCTGAAACGCTATAAACATCAAGTTTTTGATTGAGAATTCCTTAGTGATTGAGGAAGCCACCACCCCACCATCCCCTTTACAACCAAGAGACCAAGGGGTAAGAAATCTCATGAATGGTCTAGAACTTCTTCCAGGGAAGCCTCGAAGGTAACAAAATTCTGAATTCAGGTACCTACAGCAAGCCCCAAAGAATGATTTGGTCAAGTGCTCTACTTGCATATGATCATGTCCTGCCTGGTTAATGGGAAGGGAGAGTGAGAAAATGGGAGGGGTTTTCTATAGCCCTGAAAATCCAAACTGTACATGATAACTCTTGCTGCCTGGAGTGCATGGGCATTTCTTCATAAAGATCATACGAAAGAGGAAACTCCTGTCTGTAGTTCTGGAAAACACCACAGGATGTTGTCCTGTGTAATGCTCTGTTCATGTGAATTATTATTCCTTCTGACATTCATTGTATATGTCTTTTTAAACATAGTACAAGACTCAATGCTCCAAGACAAATTTTGGACAGTGACTCATGTCTTAAGAATCAAAATGCGGCCGGGCGGTGGTGGCGCACGCCTTTAATCCCAGCACTCGGGAGGCAGAGCCAGGTGGATCTCTGTGAGTTCGAGGCCAGCCTGGGCTACCAAGCGAGTCCCAGGAAAGGCGCAAAGCTACACAGAGAAACCCTGTCTCGAAAAACGAAAAAAAAAAAAAAAGAATCAAAATGCTTTTATAAATGACAGATCAAAACGCCTCACTGACACTGTGATTTCTGCTGTTCTCAATCCACCCACAGCCAGCTAACCCTCTCCTACAGAGTGTGCCACAGTGTGTTTTACACACACACACACACACACACATATGCAAACATAAACAAACATATAAACATGCATACATGCATGTGAGCATACACATACACCTAAACACCTCTCTCTTCACTACACAGAACTTAGCATGCCAGGCACATGACTCAGCTGCCTCATAATTTATCATTTAATGAAAGCTTTATCATTAATTCACAGGGAAATGCCCTGTTTGTTTTTCAATGGCTGCTGACTCCTTCACTATAGGGAGAGATTTGAGTTCTTTCCATTTTGGGCTATAAACCTTTTCACGAAAACTGTAGAACAGAAAGGGGTCAAGGTATAGCTGGGTCTGACCCTATCTGTAGTCTCTGAGGTTGGACAGTGGTATCTCTTGCCCACAAGTCTTCAAGCCAGGGCTCATTTACCCACTGCCCTTCCCTGTCCTCATATAGGAGGAGATCAGTGGAAGACAGAACAACATCAAAAAAAGATGCCCCAGTTGCAAAACTTTTGGGGAAATGCTGCAGAAGATTTTTAAGCCAGTGTTAAAATCGACACGTTCAAATGTGCTAAGACATCAACATTTACAAATCTCTATTGTTACACACAGATTTATGCTGAACGGTCCATGATTTCCCAGCATGCATCAATCTCCCCACATGAGCATAATTCCTGTTGCCTGTCTGACTCCTGAGTCATTTGCTGTGAGGAGTTATTAACTGCCAAAGGCAGACACAGAACTCCCACACAGAGGATCAGTCTTTTTCCTTGCCTTTCAAGATTAAATTTCACTGGTTCCTGATAAGTTGATCCTAACCTATCTCTATGTAGCTTTATGTAGAAACAGTATTAAATTCATCTGTACCCAGAGGCAACACAACTTTAAATTAAAAAGGGGTGGGGGGAGAAAGAGCTATGAAATGTTTTAATAAAAGAGGCCGAATGAAGAATACCCCATGATTCAGATAATTTCCTTAAGTTGAGAAGAAACAGGACAGAGATAGGGCCTGCCTAGGACACATAATGAGCTGGGTCCTAGGGGACAAAGCTCATTCATAAGGTATACTGGGCTTTATGTTAGATATATATTAAAGCATGACCAGACACCCTAGAGGGACCACACAGACACTGATTGTCTTCACTTCTGTGGGTGTTAGACCTGCATCATGCATGAGGGTCTGACTGTCCCACTATCCTGGAATACCAAAATTTAGAAATGGCATGCATAAGGGCATAAATGAGCAAGGCTTATTTGGACCAGTGTCCATTTCATTTCAACATTCATCTCTCCACTGTGGCCTTGAACAGCCCTTCACCTGTCTTACAGGCTAGGGAATGGCACTGTTTCCCAAAAAGGATAATAATTTTGGGATAAATGTGCTTTGAGTCAGCAACTACATGACGCCAACAAAACCTGTTGAAAATGGAAAATTCATTTCTACCTGACACCAAATAACTGTTTTGACTGATTATTTTCTCTGAGCTGACAGGTTGTTTTGGCAATGTAGATACAAGTCTTAGTCAATTTTGTGCATGAATGATACATGAAGCTTCTGTATTCATAGCAGAAAAATGCAGTTCTTCACTGAATACTTAGGGTACTTGTTTTTCTCAATAGCAACTATTTAAAGAGTATTCACTATGTAGATCCTGAAAGGCTTTAAAAAAAATAAGCCCTCCTTAATCATATGTAGGGACGACATTGGAAAATATTGTCAATGGCTTTTTGGTAGAGTTTCACTAAATCTGATGAGGGACAGCTTCCTCAAAACCTTTACTCTGAGTTGCTGTTTTGGTCAGTCTATCCTAACCACACACACTGAAGAGGCCTTACAGGTAGAGGTGTGGCTTTTACAGTTCTTTCTAAAAGAATTTTTATTGAATCAAATCACTTTACTGTAATGAATGCACAAATTCAAACATTACTTAGCTAGATTAAGGAGGCCACTCAAATGCTTGCCGAGTTCCAAATTCTGTGCATCTCGGTGAACTTCTGTACAGTTAGAATGGACACTCTGAGGCTCTGGGGCCTCACTTTGGATTTTACACTCTCACTCTCTATCGCATTTTTACTCATTTATCCAGCACAAAAGGGGAGGGGATCATGGCAGAGTTGACACTGGAAAAAAATAGTTTTCTAGACCCATGTGTTATTCTTCACAGCCTGACGAGTACACATAACCAACAGGAAAGGATCAAATCAACCAGGGCCCTTTCCTCTGGCAGCATGAAGAGATTCTAAACACTGAGTATAACACAGCATGTTGGTCCCCATACATCCCCATTCCATCCCACACTCTGCAACAAAATTTTGTTTCAGCCGGGCTGTGGTGGCGCATGCCATTAATCCCAGCACTCGGGAGACAGAGGCAGGCGGATCTCTGTGAGTTCGAGGCCAGCCTGAGCTACAGAGTGAGTTCCAGGAGAGGCTCCAAAGCTACACAGAAAAACCCTGTCTCAAAAAACCAAAAAAAAAAATTGTTTCAAAATGTTACCAAAAATGGAATCCAAACCGGGAGGCTAGGGTGATTTCTGTCCCCAACTAAAATATTTCTAATCTGACTGATTTAGTTGCCACTCTGTGTTCCAGTGAACCCAGGGAAGTCTTAATTATATGAGAACTATATCATTATTTCCCCTGGGGTGTGGGAATTAGAGAGTGATTTTCAAAAATTGCATGAAAGGAAATGAATACCTTGCAAAGTGAAGCATGGCACCGGGTTGATTCTATTGCAGTCATTTACTAGAATGTATTTCAAAAGAACAGATTTCTTGAAGTATTATTCTTTTTATGGTTATTATTACAGAACTCCATACTGAATTCCCTGACTTAACATGAAGCCAACCCCTACCCATGGTTATATAGCAGAGGAGGCTTTTAATAGGTGCCATTGAAACCTTAATATAGGGGCCTCCATACCTTTATTGTCTGTGCATGTGCACTTGATGAATATAAGCAATCAGGACAGGACACGGTGTTCCTGATCATGCTCGGAGTGCAATTCCTATAAAATGTGTATGTTAAGCCTACACACAAGACTTAAGAACAATGTCACTCAGAAAGCAACTTGGAACAAAACACCCAGCAGAATGCCATTATGGAGAAGAGCTGCATCCAGAGGGCTGTCTGTTCTCAACGTTCTCCTCCCATCCACTGTGTGGAGAGCATGGCATCTGTTTACCAGAGAGAGAGTACAACTTTGTGTGCGTTTAGTACAAGCACCTCTCTGACCCTGCCTTAATGACCCTTAAACTCTAGGGTAGTTGAGTTGTTGATTCTAAGTTGTTCTGAAGGCAATGCTAAAGGTGTCTTCTGCCTGGAAAGCAGAGAAACAGAAACAGAAACTGAACACTACAGTCTGTAGAGTTTATACAAGTTACATGAGTAAAGTGTGTGTGTGTGCGTGCACACTCGCG
Organism: Peromyscus californicus insignis; assembly: GCF_007827085.1. Taxonomy (NCBI): domain Eukaryota; kingdom Metazoa; phylum Chordata; class Mammalia; order Rodentia; family Cricetidae; genus Peromyscus; species Peromyscus californicus. Next base: position 4,480,965 of record NW_026294534.1, read on the forward strand.
CGTGCATGCGTGTGAATCTGGAAACAAGAAATTGATCACACAAAATCAAACTCCTGCTTCTTCTAAGGTACAAACCCTCCCATTCTCACAGAATTCAGTATTAGCTGGATGATTTGTGTCTGCTGTTTTTAAGGCTCCATCATGAAACTATGCTCTCTTTGTAACAGACACCATCTCCCCCAAATGAGTTGTTTTGTCTGCAAAGACTTCAGCTCGGGTCATTTGGTACAGCCAGTGAGCTGGGGCTCTGAGCCCTTTACTTTGCTTGTGTACTTGACAGCCAGCTGACCAGGGCGCAAGCCAAAGCTCTCTTTGTGAGATGCACATCGTGTGTCTCCACCTCCTGCTCTGTTTCACCAGGAACCCCCCTGCAGGACACTGGTTCTGCACAAAAGGATGGCAAACAATAAAACAACAGGCCTTTTGCCATGGGCTGAGCCCCACTTAGAAACGGAGGTCCAGGGCAGAAGATCTAGGGAGATTTCTATTCAATTCTGCATGCATGCTACCTCTTCTCATTTTGTTACGTGGAGCTGCCTGAGAAATACTTTCCTGTTTTCATATTTTATGAAATACCTTTTGCATTATTAAAAGGTGTATTGACTCAATGTCTTCACAACTGTACAGCAAATGGAAAGGGTGATTAACTAAAGTGAGTACGCCAGCACACTTTGCATATGAAAAGGTAAATGTTTCTTTTCAGTTGCTTGAGGGCATTCTCAATGCTCTTTTTTAAAAGGAAAGACTGTCGGTTTCAAATAATATCCCAAGCATGATCCCAGTCATAATTTACTTTTCGTCATTCAGGAAAGAAGCCATTGTCTAAAGAGATCCTGCCAATTTGTAAGTGTTACTGAAATAAAACAAAGCGAGACGCAAATGAAAACAAACAGACACAACCCCGAGTAGCTTCCGCACAGAAAGCCAAAGAAGGATGTCCTTTTGAAAGGGACTGCTCATGCTTTCATTTAAAAATGCTTAATAAAGGGGGAGACTTTTCGTAATTATAACCCCGTGAGATCAAAGAGTTTCTAAGGCAAACACACTCTCTGGGAGTTGAGGAGCTGCTGTGTCTTCTTCCCATAAGCCTCCTCTTCCTACTTGATGCTTAGTCAAATCTCATCTCTTAGAATACCCTGACCTTGTTTGATACAGAACGGTGTACTTAGATTCTGACCTCTAGCACGTAAAACATCACTGGAAAAAGAATGTGTTTTCTGCTTTCCTATTCATCCCACAGACTCACAGGCCTGTGAAGGACCAGGCAGAAAGTAGTGTCAAATCCGTGGAGATCGACGTGCACTAAATTCAGCATGTGGACTCAGAGGTCACAGCCAGGAGATGCTTGGTTTCAGCAATGGCGGTTTTAATTATTTGGATGATGCTCATAAGTTGCTCTTTGTGGAAACTCATACAACTTCGATATCACTTACTAAACAAACACACACATCAACATAAATAAGGGTTTTCAAATCTATTTTACATTACCTTAAAGGAATTTATAATACTGTCCTCTATGGGATGAAATAACTTCATTAAAATGGAGACTAAAATTTTTGGAAATTATGTAATTTTGAAAATAAAAATCCTTTTCCTTGTTTTTGATTTACTTATGGCTTAGAGTGTGTGGGTGGAGTGCCGCACATTGTGTGGTCCATTCATCTGGTTGTGTGAAGGTGTGCAAGCTCATTCAGGTGTGCTGGAAGGTCAGAAGAAGGTATTGGGTGTCTCTTGCTTATTGCCTTGAGACAGGTTTTCTCATTGAACTGGAAGCTTGCCGTCATGGCTAGGCTGGCCAGCCAGCCAGTGTCCAGAACTCACCTTTCTCAGCTCTCCAACATGGAAAAATAAGCACATCACCATGCCTGGCTTCTTGGCATGGATGCTGAGGATGAAAATCTAAGTCCTTGTGCATACATAAGCAATCCTTTATACCCACCAAGCCATCTCCCCTAGCCCTGTTTTTTTATTTCGATTGTCCCCTGCTTTTGATTTTTTGATTAATATTTGCAATGACTGGTTATACACATTAATGCTAAAATGTGATGTTTTGATTGACTTGTGTATTGTATAGTAAAACCAGGGTAATTAACACAACCAAGTGACAGAACCTGCCTAATGTCTCCTGGTAGCTGAATGGATCAAGAGAACGTTGTGTATGTGCATAAGGGAAGACCGTCTGTTCACAAAGGATGGACTCCCGCTGTCTGTGATAAAATGGAGGGTATATCCCTTAAGAGAAATAAGTTGTGGACTGTATAGTTTCATTCATGTATAGAATCTACAGAAAGTTGATCTTTTTTTTAATAGGTTTAAGATAACAAAGTGAATCTCAGAGTCTGGGAGAATCGGGGGATGCTCAGTGGGTATGACGTTACATATGGTGGGGAGACGAGATGATAGCCATGAGCTATACACCTGGGAACGCTAGGAGAAATAACTTCAGGACTTTTCACTCGAAGGGCGTGGATAAATGATGTACAACACTGTGTGTCCACAGCAGGCGGGCTGCTTTCCTCTCATCTCTGTTAGAAATGGCTCCTGTTAAAGGACAAGGGAAGACCAGAATCAGAGAATACTATTTGCAAGTGAGAACCATGTGAGAGGACCATGGCAAACGCAGGAGGGTAGGAGTCAGCACGCTCAACACTCCACACTTGGAGAAGACTTTATCACTCCTCTCCTCTGCTTCGCTCCTGCACAGACCTGCAGAGACCTGTGTGAACACATTGCTTGATTTCTTTGTGATAATCCCCCACCCAAATCTGCTGACTATAAACTGAGGGAGGAGTCACCTCTCGTGATACAGATTTCATGTAGCTACAATATTACAAGTATTTTTAACTTCTTCTAACCCCACTGATCCCATCAAATATTTAGAAAAGAAAAATCTAATAGGCCTCATAAATGATAGTGCTTGTTTTCATCCCCTACATTCCACGTATTTTAGATTCAAAAATTTAAATTTATATGTTAATCCATAAGGTTACATTTGCACAGACACATAGGGCTTATAGAACACCTTTCCATAACATTCAAACTGAGCCTAATGTATCACCCTCTGGGTTTTGTAGACTTCTGTGATAGAACACATGCATTTTGAGTGCTCCTGTAATGAATGCTGTATCTATTTGTGTAACTATTTCGTGTCCATCAATCACTCCTTTCACCTCCTTCATACACACACATACACATCCATGAGCACACCCAACTCGATGGGTAAACTTCGCCATTGCCTCCGTGGGTGACTCTGATCTCTGGCCTTTGGTCCCTGGAAAATGAACAGTAGATGTGGTGGGCTGCAAAGCTGTGCTCAGGACAGACATCCTGACAGCCCTTTTCTGGACTGTTACCGAATTCTTCTCCCCTCTTTTTCTCACACTTTTTTTTTTCTCTCCCCTTCTTAATGGACATGGGTTCCCAGTACCCTTCCAGTCTCTGTGTCTTGTGGAACTGTATTTTACTGAGTCCTCAGCTGCTTGCTTCTCTGGACCAACCCCCTCACTAAAGTCCATAACTGGGGAAAAGTACCCCAGTTTCAGCCAGTTCCATCCTGTGCCAATATGTGCATGTGAGAATCAGAGGCCAGCTTTCCTGAGTTGTTTCTCTCCTTCCACCGTGTGAATTCGGGGAATCAAGCTCAGGCTAAGCACCTTACCTGCTGAGCTGTCTTTCTAGCCCCCAAATTTCTATTGATGGAGTTGTAGTGTGAACACACACACACACACACACACACACAGAGAGAGAGAGAGAGAGAGAGAGAGAGAGAGAGAGAGAGAGAGAGAGAGAGAGAGAGGACAGAGACAGAGACAGTCACACACAAACATATCTCTGTTTTAAAAATTGAAAGTAAACATTACATTAAGATGAATGAGACAAAAAAGAGTGGAATATAATTATTGTATAATGACTTTTGGAGAAAACAGGTCTAAAAAAAGCAGAAATTAAAGCAGAAACATTACAACAAGCTGATGTCCAAATTTCATTCACTGATTACAGTGAACACAGTTCTCTTTAATGAGATGCTGGGCCAGGACCTCAGCAAGGCTCTAAGCTGCCATTCCGCTGGCTTCCTGTACCTCATGCAAGTGGCTAACTGGTCCTTCTGAGTCATTTTTGAGCTCTATCTTCCCAGCACAGGCTTCTGAATTACCAATGCAGAAATGTTATGGGGTCACTTAGTTCCGTTCTGATCTAATCCATTTGCCACTCTCCAGCTGGTCTTGGTGATGCCCTTTGAGCCTGGGATTGTTAAGGGTCATATTACACCTTCCTAACTTTCTTTATAGTCTCCTCTACTGATAGAATAAAATTAAAATTAGACACTTTTTTTAAAAAAAATCTACCATGTTTGCCTAATATTTTATTTTTCATATATATGTAATATCCTATTTAACAAAATTATTCTGATAGTGTCATTCTACTTACTAATCACTAAATGATAGGGGTTTTAATAATATTTTCAAAGACTTGTTTACTGATTCATTTGTTTATATGTAGCTACATACAAAACGGCTCCTGGAAAGGGCAGTGCTGGTGACAGTGTCCTAAACAGAAGGACTCTGGCTAGGTAAACACAAGGATAGTTACTGAGTAAACAGAGTCCTGAGTGTGGGTTTCTGTTTACCAGGAACCTCCTTTAATCTACTCACAAATATCAAGTACTTCAGGCAAGTTCCTGGTCAATCTGACTAACCTCTATCAGCTCAAAGCCCTGCACCTTGCCGACTGTCGTATAAAATCCATTTGCTTTTCAGCCATTTTGTTTCTCTCGGCCCTCTGAGAGATAGCTTTGACAGTCTGGTCCCCGACAAACCTTTGCTTCTACCCACGGAGTTGCCTTGTTGGGCGGTTTCTCTGCTCCCTCGCTTACACGTGTGGGTGTGCCTTCGTGAGTTTATACGCTGAAGTCAGAAGACGCCATGAGATCCCTTGGGACTAGCGTTCAACGTGGTTGTGAGTTGCCTGACTGAAGGTTTAATAGTTGAGCTATCTCTCCAGCCCCCTTGGTTTTAACAATATTTTAGAGAACTGGGAGACACACTAGCCGCTAGTTATTCAGTCTTTTATGAAATTGTGTAGAATTTAGGGCTGACTCTTTGTATTCATTTGCTGATCAATCCACAAGACTTCATTGTCTACAGAGAAGGCACATAGCAAAGAGCCTTCGAGAAACAGGAGGCTCAGTGATAACCCAGGGTGCTCAGAAAGATTGAACATATCAATGCACTTTGCACAGCAAATACGATTTTCAATTAGCTTCAATTATTACAGGTTCCTCCAATCAAAATAAAACCCAACAGCTGTGCAGTTTTCATTAAAATGAGTAATGGGGTCCTCACCACAGATTTACAAGTGTGAATTAGCCTTTTCTGGTTGATTTTTAACTGGCCCTATAAACCGCCTTCAGACTGTGGGCAGCATACCAAGCTGAAAATGGAAACTTTTCTGGGTTGTTTTGCAGGGGGAGGGGAAATAGAAAGAAAGTCCCAGTGCAAAGAACCCTTGCCTTAATTAGTGCAGCTTGGATTTGTACCAGAGAAATGAAAGCAGTAGGTCAACCAAGTCCCTCCTACATAGTAGGGAAGCAGAAACTGTCAGGACAGCATACAGTTGAGTTATTGGATCTATTATCCAGACTAACTTCATCCAAAAAAAAAAAAATCAAAGTTGACAAACAAGAAACAAATTGGAATGAAATATGGATGAGCCTCCCAAGCATCCATCTATTGAAACACAATTATTTGGACTTGGCTGCGCCAATTCCATAGAACACACAGGAAGACACAGAGCGTTCCTCATGGTGTGATGTTTAAAGGATTGATTTCTGCTTGGCCCAAAGAGACATTGATCAAGGAGAGTCTGCCACTCAACCATCAATTTCCAGATGAGACCTTGTGGGATGAGGCTGTCCCACCACTTCTCGGTCCAGTGTTGCAGAATGCTGCCCTAACTCAGGGACTGTTTTCTTGTGGTTCTTTATGTTGTTACCAAACACTGTTTGTTTGGCTTCCTGGCTGCTTTTCTAAGCAGCAGAAGCTAATTAGTCCATAGTCCTTCTTCTGCACTTTGTTATGATAAATAGAAACAGAGTTAAACATAAGAATCGAGTATTTTATTAATCTGCCTTAATTTTATAGTATACTTAATTAACAATATCCACGAATCTTTGGTTCAGTGTGCCAACCATTTTACATTTTTCTTAATATTTGTGAGTATGATATTCATTTACATTTTCATTAGGTGTACTAAAATTTCATGATGTGAGGGAAAAATATTTTATTGATTTGATTTGATTTCTTCTCTTTTGAAAATCCTTTTTGATTATTTATTTACTTATTTTTGAGACAAGGAATTGCACTATGGAAACCAGGCTGGCCTCCAACTCACAGAGATTCCCCTGCCTCTGCCTGCTGAGTGTTGTGATTAAAAGGCTTGTGCCACCTTGACCAGTAGCGCTATTTTCTCATGAGATATCTCTGTCTCTGTCTCTCTCTCTCTTTCTTTCTCACTCTCTCTGTCCCCTCTTTCTCCTCTTCTTCTCTCTCTCTGCACATCTCTCTCTCTCCACTTCCTTTTTCCTCTCTCTCAATTAACTAAGGTAGAACTGTATTATAAGTTGAGATATTATATAATTATTGTGATCTTTTTTTTAAAAAAAACCACAGCCAAATAAGAGCTGCAAACCTGATCCTTAGCTACAATTTATTTATTTGTTTGTTTGTTTTGTTTACAGCACTGGGTAGTCACAGTCAGTCCCCCATTGGAGTACTAACTAGACCCAGCCCCGCTTAGCTCCTGAGATCAGATGAGGTTAGGTGTGTTCAGCATGATATTGCTGTAGACTTGGCTACTATTTCAAAGCCATCTCACCCTAAGTAGTAAAGGTCTCCCTAGTTCTATACCAGCCTGATCCTGCTCAGAAGAAAGACTGCCTTCTGGCCCTTCAGCCAGTGGATAGTGCAGGGCCAATCGTGCATGACCCTCCTCTCAGGAGACATTCTTTCTGAATATACTTAGCTCCCTTGGAGACCTTTCCCGGCCTTTTAATTTTCATCCATTTTGCAGCAATATCTTACAGTCACCGTGCAAGATTTTAAGAAGACATTGCATAGTGATCCAGACGTCTACTGTTCATATTAAATAACATTTGGCAGGCCATTTTATTATTCTCATCTGCCTCATACAAACAATCCAGAAATGTTTGAGAGCGCAAGATAGCCAAGAAACCCTGACCAAAAAGAATATTGTAGGAAGTATCGCCATACCCACTTCAAATTATACTACTGAGTCAGAGTAATCAAAACTGCCTGATACCGGCATAAAAACAGACGCATTGATCAATATCAATAAGGTAGAATTGAGGACCCAGATATAATTCCAAACAACTGTAGTTACCTGATTTTTTACAAAGATACCCAAATTTCACACACACACACACACACACACACACACACACACACACACACACACACTCAACAAATGGTACAGGGGAACCTGGGTTTCGGCACGCAGACAAAGGAAGCTAGAACCTTACTTCTCATTGCATACAGACTCAATTCCAAATGAATCAAGGACATCAGTGAAAAACCTGATACCCTACAACTGCCAGAAAAGGAGACAGGGCTGTGCTTTGATTTATAGGCACAAATAAGGACTTTCTGAACAGGACTCTGGGAGCACAGGAAATAAGAACAGGAATCCATCCATGCGTGGGATCGCATGAGACTAAAAAGCTTGTGTAGAGTAAAGGAAACTCAAGCCAGCCCACAAAATGGGAGAAAAATCTTTGCCAGCTATTACTCATCTGATAGAGGATTAGTGTCTAGAATGTATAAAGGACTCAAATAATTATCTTAAAAAAATAAACAAAACGTGTTTAGCATCCTTAGCCATCAGGGAAATGCAGATTGAAACTATTCTAGTGTGTCTCAGTCAGGACAGCTAGCATCAGGATCACAAATAACACAGCGTGGATGTGGGGAAAGGAACCTTACACGTGGCTGGTGGGAGGACAGACTATGCAACCACTTTGGAAATCAGTCTGTCTGTTTCTTTAAAAAAAAAGAGAGAAAGAAGAAAGAAACTAATAATAGTAATAAACAATAAAACTAGAACTGTCATAAGACCCAGCTATGCCAACCCTGGGCATTACCTGCTACTTCAGAGACACATGCTGCCATGTTCACTGCGGCTCTATTCACTATAGCTGGGGAATTAAATCAACACCAATGTCTACCCACAAGTAAAGAAAGAAGAAAAGTGCGGTACATATACACAATGGAAAATTACTCAGCTGTGAAGAAAAACAAATCAGGAAATTCACAGGTAAAGGGATGGAACCAGAGGCGGTTATACCAAGGGAGGTAACTCAGGCCCGGAATCAGAAAGGCTGTCTGTCCTCTCACATGAGGATCCAGCATCAAATCTTTTGTTTTCTGAGTTTAACATGGAGGAGAAGTTGAAGTGGGTCGTAGAGCAGGAAGGGGTCGATTCTTGTGGAGAGAAAACACAGCAAGGGAGGAAGAGTAGTAGAAAACGTGTAAAATTAAAATCATTCGGTGGAATGCCAAGGATGGAAAAGCTTAAACATAGAGGTATGTGGCAGCGTGTGAGAAACCAAGGGCTGGAGGAGGTAAACCCAAGGAAAGGGGTACACAGAGCGGTAGAAGACTTCCGTCTCAAAACCCACACTAACTTTTCAGTGTTGACTCCTGGTTTAGAGAATCAAATTCAACCTCCAAAATCCACCACGTGTAAGTCAGGGGAGCCAGTGTGCTGAGTGTGACGCTGAGACTTGACAGACAAACTTCAACTGCTCTGTGCAGGCAACACTTCGTGACCATAGGCCACCTCTCGCCACCCCGCTTTCCTCAAAAGTGCCATCTTACAGGTGTATCTTCCTCCCCTGTTAGAGTTGTCATAGAAACCAATGTGGGAATGAAGCAGTATGAATATAAAATGCTGCAAAGTGTATATTTATATCTCTCAGGGAAAACTTATTACCTAAGGAAAACACTGGCAGTACTTTCACCTCCTGTGGAATTGATACAGGCAGATTCCAGGTTGTAGGCTAAACATTACAAACCCGCTTATGGAACTAGATTATTCCAGATGTGTAACTGAGATGGGGAGTTTCCTCCTATTGATTCACTCTCTGGCATCATCGTCATCCAAAAAACATTTATTCAATGCTGACTATGTGTGAATACCGCCCAAAGGACTGCTTCACAACGTGATTAGGCAGGGGGTGTCCCACAATGTGCCTGGACAGGGTCATTCTTGCTTGGAATGAGTCCTACATGTGGTAGAGCATAGGGAGAAGAGGGTGGCAGACATTAACAGTGGGTGTTGTAAGACATGAAGCAACGCCTGAGAATGGTTGTTTTTCTGAAAAGAGACAACAGGTGTGGGGCAAAAAGAAGAGGCCACAGAGGGTATGTAGAGTGGGGTAGGCCTTCCTGAGGAACCACACACAGAGTGAGCAGAAAGCAGCAATGGACGATTCTGGAGAAAAATTCTATAGGAAGAGGAAATAGAAAGTATGATGGCCCTCAGGCAGGGTAGAGACTAATTTGAAGGAGGCTGTACAGAGAACTGGACTTCAGTGAGGTAAAGAGTGAGGGATGGGGTGGCATCAGGGTGGAAAGGGGGTCAGAGCCAATTCTCAAATGGAAGATATAAAGACCACCTGAGAGCTGATACCTGGCTTCTGTTCACACACAATATGCGAATTCTTTTCAGCAATAGAATTTAAATAAAGATGTGGTTTGATTATTCTAAGAGTAGGTGTTTGATTAGATTGTGTTCCCCACAGGGCAAGTTCTTCTGAGTGGAGCAATGAAAAGGTGTCCACACGAAAGAGGGACCTTGCCTACTTTGTGCCAGGGATCAAATGGTGGTGCAGTGGACTTTGGAGGCAAAGATGAATCTATCCTCCTCTCCCTCTTCGTAGACCATTGCTGGATGCTTCTATCCAGAACACAGACCCTGCATGCTGTGAGTCTTGTCTGTATTTGCAGGTCCATCTCTCAACAAGTTCATCTTCCTTCACTCTTCCTGCAGGAGCTTCCTCAAACCTTTACAGTTCAGGAGACATAAGCTGTCACTTCTGCATTTGCTCATGGTGCTTGCTCTGAACACAGGGTTCTTGCCGTAACCACTCATCACATACTTTAAAAGTCAGGTAAGACTGTGCTTCAAAATTCCATGGAAGAGGTTCTCCCAAGACCACTCCATGCCTCCCACACTGTGCAGGGAAGACCACACCATCTTTACCATGGCAGTCACTGCATTTGTTAGTTTTTACTTCCCTAACAATTTACATAAGTTTCTGTAGAGTGGGATTATGTCCTATTTATCTCAACATTTCTAATGCCTGAGAGAGGCAGTTGTGACCTGATAAAGGTTTGTCGAGCATGCAAATGTTTGAGAATTATCACTCAGCTTACTTTTATTATGGTCATTTTGAACTGATCCTGATCAAACATCCTCCAGGAAAACATATTTTATCTCCAGCAGTATTAGACTACTGGAATACTTTAAATATTTATAATTCACTTTGCCTTATTTATTGTCGCATTGCCTGGTAAGCAAAGAGGCAAGTGTTTACAATTATAATGGGAAGATCTTTCTGTCATGGAAGAAAACATGTTTTTATGGTGTTGAAGTTTACGAAGACATTTGACATCTCAGTCACCAAGCATCACAGCATCAAGGGGAACAATAAAATTAAAATTATAAGAAGGTGACAATGACGGAGACCAGAGCTAAACCGTGGAAAGCAGAGCTGCTTTGTAAATGTGTGTTTAGCTGGAGAAAGTCAAGGAGGGGACATCGGACTATGATTTAAGAGAAAATACTCTTGAGCACATTAGTTTATCCTCTTTTATAATTATATTATCTTTTACATTACAGTAAAAATATGTTGGAACTATTTGATCAACTTTCCTAGTGTCTTCACATAATCAATTAATTGATCTCATATTCATGTTACTTTATAAGATTTTATAATGAAAATATGAAAACAAAGAGATCATCAGTACAGATGTACTGAAAATTGAGTGTCATCCATCACTTCATGGAAATTCATCTATTCTGCCTTTGACAGTCTTCCTAGAGACTTTTTTTCTCTGGACTTCATTTGCATGAATACTTTTCTGGGAATAATACCTTGGTGAAGGAAATACATTTTGTATTTGTGTTTCACCAGAAGGAGAGATTTAAGAACCATCACAGCTAAAGGGAAAATAGAGTTTCTCACATCAATTGAGCCCCTGCTGAGCCTTCAAGCCAGCATAAGGCCTGTGGCAGGATCCTGAGTAGAAGGATAAGGCTGTTTTTTACAGCATCCACATTTCAGCTGTATCTCCAGCCCACCAGATCACTGCACCATGTCCCTCAAGGGAGGCACTTAGTTCTTAAAGAGATCCCAGGAAGTGGATGTCTTTATGGCCTCATTTTATGTTTACAAGAATGGCAGTTTAGAAGTTCAGTAGCATGCCCAGGGTCATGCATTGGAATTCGATGAAGCTAAGTAGACGTCAATGGGGCTCTAAGTCCTGAATTTTCGTCCACGGTATCAGCCATGTGTGAAAAGAGACACAAGTAGAAGGCTCTCCTGAGATCTTCCCAGCAGTGCAAACTGCTGCAACCACATGTGCTAAGAGCGTGAAACACGCCCACCTTATTTCACGGCTTGTCCTTGTCATCAAAGCACATTTTGATATAGGATTTTAATAGTTCTTCAAATTAACATATAAAGTAGTACATTTCATTATGGAATTTTCAAACATAATTTATTGTGTTGATCCCCTATCCTCCTCTTCTATACACTCCACCCCCTTTATACCCTTTCATGCTTAAACAATCTCTCTGCTTTAAAGCCAAGTGTGATCTGGCCTTCTTCCCTTCCTCAGTTCCTCCCAGCTCCTGGTCTCCTTGCTGGTGTTATGATCTACACTCACACTCACACTCCTATATATGCACTGAAAGCTAAAATTAATGTATGAGAGGGACTGTATGGTACTTATCTTTCTGAGTGATTATATTGCTTAATAAAATAACTTCCAGTTTCCTCCATTTGTCTGCAAATATTCTAACTTGATTTTGCCTCACAGCTGAGTAAAATTCCATTGCACACATGAGCCACATGGGCAGGCCCTCTCCTCTGTTGACGGGCATCCACTCGGGCTCCTCCTCACTGCCATGAACAGTGCAGCTGTATGGCCACAGCTTTAAATCTAGGTAACTCCAGTCTAACTGGCATCGACAGACATTCTGTCCCCACAGTTTTACATCTTATTGTGAGAACTAAGACAAGTCGGGAAACTCCCTTGTGGTTCACATAGCTCTTATGTCCCTTGAGGCTCCCCTGGCAATCATCCACTGTAGGTTACCAGGCAGTTGTCAACAGAAAAGATGTGCAGTCTCTTTCTTAGCAGCCTTCCACTTCATGCCCTCTTTTTATTTTTTCCATCAAAGATGCTATTTATGTGCTATATTTCTATAAAAAACATGAACACATGTACTCATTTATAATTTAATAATCAGTGGGACTTTCAAACCCTGATGTTTAAATTGATCAGCAATTGTCTAAGTCAAGACCCATTTGATAACAGCTATATATTTTTTAAAAAAGACCAGCTAATCCACAAAGGGGTGTTTCTTTCCAAGATACAGAAATATTTCCTCTAGACTAAAGGCAGTTAGAGCAGTTGGAGCTCAGAGAATCCAAACCCTAATATAGATATTGATAGATATATTAACCTCGATATAGATATCACATCTGCTTTCTAAAGACAAGAAATCAACAACAGTTCAAACTCTCCTGACTTGATTCCTTATTGGGAAACAATAGAGTAGCAGCCTTCACTTTATAGTGAGGAAGAGAACAGTACATGGCTCAAGCCTCCTATCCTGGATTTTGGTGGGGTACAGTTCCAGAATGGGAGACAGTTAGCCATCTGCTCTTCCTACATGCTTTTTATATACTGCTGTGTTAGAACCACCCAAGGAACTTTAGCAAACTTGAAACCCAGTCTCAGGCAATGACCATGGACTCCAAATCGCCTGGAGTGGTGTTCAGCATTCCTCATAGTCCTTAGCATTCAACATTCAGAACTCTTTTTTTTTTTTTTTTTTACTTTGCAATACAATTCAGTTCTACATATCAGCCACCAATTCCCTTGTTCTCCTCCCTCCCGCCCCACTCACCTTCTCCCCAGCCCACCCCCCCATTTCCACCTCCTCCAGGGCAAAGCCTCCTCCAAGGACTGAGATCAACCTGGTAGACTCAGTCCAGGTAGGTCCAGTCCCCTCCTCCCAGGCTGAGCCAAGCGTCCCTGCATAGGCCCCAGGTTTCAAACAGCCAACTCATGCAATGAGCACAGGACCCGGTCCCACTGCCTGGATGCCTCCCAAACAGATCAAGCTAATCAACTATCTCACCCATTCAGAGGGCCTGATCCAGTTGGGGGCCCCTCAGCCATTGGTTCATAGTTCATGTGTTTCCATTCGTTTGGCTGTTTGTCCCTGTGCTTTATCCAACCTTGGTCTCAACAATTCTCGATCATATAAACCCTCCTCTTTCTCGTTCATTGGACTCCCAGAGCTCCACCCGGGGCCTAGCCATGGATCTCTGCATTCAGATCCCTCAGTTGTTGGATGGAGTTTCTAGCACGACAATTAGGATGTTTGGCCATCCCATCACCAGAGTAGGTCAGTTCAGGCTGTCTCTCAATCATTGCCAGCAGTCTGTTGTGGGGGTATCTTTGTGGATTTCTGTGGGCCTCTCTAGCACTTTGCTTCTTCCTATTCTCATGTGGTCTTCATTTACCATGGTCTCCTATTCCTTGTTCTCCCTCTCTGTTGTTGATCCAGCTGGGATCTCCCGCTCCCCCAAGCTCTCTTTCCCTCGACCCTCACCCTTCATTACCACACACAACATTCACAGCCCATTTCCAACCACAGCTCTGAGAGCAGGTGAGGTCCCCAGTCAAACAGTATCTGCCTTGCCTGGGAACATACTGGAAAGGCTGAGGCTCAATTACCAGAAGTCAGAGTCTTACTTGAAATTTATCACCATTTTCATGTGATTTTTGTCCATAGCTAAGACAAATTCATGACTTTACCTCTTCACAGCAGCTGGTAGACAATGATAATCCTAACCAATGGGATTTTATTTTCACTCAAAGTGAAGGTCAAGTTTCATGTATTCATTTCTCAAGGACTCTGCTAACTGCACAACAATTATTGGCCACATTTTTTAAAAAAAGAAAATTTCTGAAATCGCAATTTGTGCATTTTCAACAAAGAGGTATTGAGTCAATTCTGTGTCTAGCCCCATTCCAGAATTATGTGGTTTTTGCTTCTGGGAAATTAAATGATGGGACTCATATGTTCAGTAGAGAAAAAGGTGATTGTTGCATACATTGCATGATGTTGGGCTGAACATTGCCTACTTCGTTCAGTAACCACCATCAATCCTGATCTATATCAACCAACAGGCATCTCCTGGAGGTACAAAGCTGATAAGAAGGTTCAGCAGGTGAAGGCATCTACCACCAAGCCTGATGACCTGAGCCTGATCCTCTGGGCCCCACGGTGGGAGAAAACCAACTCCTGAAAATTATCTTCTGACCTTCAGGTACACTGTGACAAGTTTGTACATGTGTGTGTATGTGGTGATATATTGTGTCCCCCAATATATTGTGCACCCTAATAAAGCTTATCTGAGGATCAGAGGAAAAAGGTAGCCACTATATTAAACATAGAAGTCAGGCAATGGTAGCACATGCCTTTAATCCTAGCATTTGGGAGGCAGAGATCCATTCAGATCTCTGTGAATTCAAGGCCACACTGGGGAACAGAGCCAGGCATGATGACACATGCCTTTAATCCCAGCACTAACCACAGAGGTCTGGAAGTCTGTACAGACAGACAGGAAGTGATGCAGCTGGGCAGAGAAAGAAAGTGAGATGCAGAACAGAAAGGCATATAGGCATGGGTATACAGGAAGTACATCTCTTTGGCTGAGGATTTCCAAGTGTGGCTAGCTTCTTTCTGCTTCTCTGATCTCTCAGTTTTCACCCCAATATCTGGTTCTGGGTTTTTTTTTTATTAATAAGACCATTTAGTAATGCATCTTACAGTGTGTATATACATACAAAAACGCATAATAAATAAATATAAAAAAGATCAAAACTGCAAAACTGTGTCCTCACTAAATACCTATGTATTTATTTCAGAAATGTACACTACAAGTTTTATGACAGTACATACCTGTGCATTGTACTGCTATATACACACTGCACATTGTGAAGAGATACAGAGAAATGATATCATAGCAGCCCAAACTGGAAGAAGCAGAGGAGAGACACAGAAAGGGTGACACAGCCTGAGATCCTGGCACTCCATGACTAGAGCCCAGGATATATCATTGGCCTACAGGCTCAGTCACAATCATTATCTCGGAGAAGCCCTGTTAGCATTAATTAGAAATGGCTGCTGTGCTCTGCCCTCAGCTTGGGTTGTCAAAGAAAAGGAGCTCTCACCAAGACCACACACTGGAGTTCCTGCCTGGTCATATTATCACACGAACATAGATGTTGCATAGAAAGCAGACAGCGCATCACATGTGATAACCTGGCAGGAAACGCAGCCAGCTGTCAACTCAGGAGCAGGGTTCTGCGGTGCTTCAAAGTTCTCTCTCTGCTCAGAGCACTTGGCAAAGGGAGATCCAGGCCCTGAATTCCTAGCCTGACCCTTGGGCCTGAACAGGGGCTCAGCACTGTGCTCAGTCCTATGGAGAGGCTTGAGAGGGTACTCATTGTCGACACAAGATCAAAGTGCCATTAGGTATGAATTACAAAGCTCAAACACGATGGCTGGCAGGATTGTTTTCGCAGGTGAGGCAGCTGACCGAGTGAAATTAGAAGAAGGAAAATCTATAGAAGCAATATATTAGCCTAATTAAAAAGTAAGGCATAGGTCGCCGGGGGGTGGTGGTGCATGCCTTTAATCCCAGCACTCGGAAGGCAAGGCCAGGCAAATCTCTGTGAGTTCAAGGCCAGTCTGGTCTACAGAGTGAGTTCCAGGAAAGTTGCAAAGCTACACAGAGAAACTCTGTCTCGAAAAACAAAAAACAACAACAACAACAAAATAATGCATATATTGCATGATTGGCAAGCTAATGGGTTACAGGTGAATAAACTATTCCCATCCAAAGTCAAATATCATTGTTATTCATAATTAGGTTTCCAAATATAGGTAAACTAGAGGAAAGCTTCCAAACAGAATGAGAAAGGGCAAATTCAGGGTGTACAATGTACAGGCAGGGCAATCTCTATGCAGATGAATCTATGGGGTCTCTCAGAAGGATCATTCCCTGTGCAGAATGGACAAAGTGGGAGAAGCAGAGAGAGGACAAAATGTATTCAATAGAGAACTAAAGTAATGCACACAATTTAAAACATGGCTGCCTAGGGCAAAGAAATATACAGAGGGAGAATAAGTTAAGAAATGAAAGATTCTATTTTCTTCTCCATTGTTTATTTCCAATTTATATATATATATAATATATATATATATGTTATATATATAAAATGGCCTTCTATGAAGAGAAAAATATGCATCCTATTTTAAAGCCGAGGTGTGATGATTTTATTATGATTTATGATGTGTTATTTATTATGATGATTTATTATTATGATTATTATGGGGTTTTTGTGTGAGAGAGGTGTATGTATGTGTGGTATTTTTCTGTGCATGAGCTTAGATGCTTGTTTCTCACAGCAGGTGTGTAGACTCAAGAGGGCAGCCTTGGGTCTTCGCTTTTTGCCTTGTTTGAGACAGGGTCTTTCTCCTTTACTGCTAATGTATGTCTGTCTGGCTAGTTTCTGGGGAATCTCTCTTCACTATGTCCTATCTTGCCTTAGAAGCCCTGAGGCTACAGATGTACAGTACCACACTCAGCTTTAGGGTGGTACAGGGGATCTGACCCAGGTTCTCATGCTTGTTGACAAGTACTATACCCACTGAGCTCTTGGTTGTATGAATAATCAATTCCCTCTCATATATACAGAAACTAAAGGAGAAACCATCCAATACTAACGAAAGAGCCCAAAATACAAGAGCTGTATTCAACCCCAAGTCTAATCGACCGTGAGCACCTCGTTTCCTCCATTCAATCACAAATGCAAATTCTGCTAAGCAATTTCAGCAAGGTAAGATGGGAAAGCACTTTTGAAGGCCCTTCAAGTCTGTGTTTGCTGTGAAGCAGTGATTCTTCACAGTCCTGCTATTCTGAAAAAGATTATTCATAGACTAAAAGATGATCTGAAATATTTCCATGCTCAGTGTTTCTTTTACAGTAAACATGTTTTCTAAACCCATACACAGAGGAAAAAAAGGGAAGGTCTGGAACCTCCCACATTGCATCACCACCCCTCCCCGGCCCTCCTTCTGGCTACAGGGCCACTACAATGAGTTTGATTTTGAACTTTAGACAAAGGTTTCTGGCCTCTGTGTTTTCTTTCTTTTTTTCTTTTTCTTTTCTTTTTTTTTTTTTTGTGGGGCAGCAAGAGATTATTCAACCTCATTGCTTCTTGCCATTCTATGACTGTGCTACCATCTCTATGGTTTATCTGTTTTCTTCCATGATGGGCATTGAAGCTTCTGAGTTTATGTTATAATGTAGAGGAATATGAACAGTTTTGTTGGTGGGCAGGGATTACAACTACAGGATGCTAAAGTCCACAGAGGTCTGTCAGTAGAAGATGTTGCCAAACACACCTTCAAAGCAACTTTCCTCCTTCACAGTCCCCAAAACAGTTGCCCCACATGCTCACCAACACTTAGCACTGCCTTTTTTAATTTTAGCTGATCTGGTGGGCAGTGAGGCAGCCAATTGGTTTTTCATGTGCAGCTGTTTGGTGACAGTGGCAGGCAGCAGACTATGTCCCCACAATCTGTGACGATGTTCTATTACACAGTAATGGAATTTGAGCAGCTGCATTGATGGTTGCTGATCAGCTGATACCAACAGGAAGTCTCTCTACTTATTTCTTTCATGGATGGAGGATTACTGGATTTTTTTCCCTCCACATTTGGTTTTGTTTGGTTTTACTGTGTGTCTGTCAATTTTAACAGCTTGTATATTTTTAGAAACTTTTCTACTCTATTTGAATTTTCATACTCATTTCCTTCAGGTAACATTTGATAACTTGCTGTGACATTTTCAATATTTGGAGAATCTGTGTAGTGTGCCTTTTTCTCTCCCTACTACCACTAAAATGTGTGTGTGTGTGTGTGTGTGTGTGTGCGTGTGTGTGTGCTCACGAGTGTGTGTGTGTGTGTGTGTGTGTTGTTTTTCATCCTGATTAGTCTTGTGAAGCTTTCTTCAAACCTATTTATCTCTTCATTGATCATGCTTAGAATTATAAACTGCTATGTTCTATATGCAATTTAATTTACACCAGCTCTCATATTTTTAATTTATGCATCTACATTTTAAAATATTTTGTAAGCTTTATCTAACTTCTGAGATGAATATTTTATTTTTGATTTATTTTTCTTTCCATCTTAGAAATATCTGTTTATAGATGTGCATTTTCTTCTAAGTACTGATTCCACAGCACTCTATAAGTTTTTATCTACCACTTGTATGTTTATCATTCTGTTTGGGACTTCTTCAAGCTGTCATGACTCGTTTTGTGACACAGCTCATGTCTAAGTATAATCTTAATACTTAATTACTGATAAATCTATTTTATGTGAATCATTATTGACATAATTGATACAACAATCCCTTTGGTTTCTAGTAGAGAAGAGTAGCATTATACATCCACTAATTGGATGAGGTTTCTTCACTTAGCTTTATTTAATCACATCATGGGTATAACATAAATCTTATAACATTGACAGCTGTCTTTAAGAACCTGTCAGTTAAAATATGGTCTCTGTAAAAATCCATACAGTGACAAAATGCTATGGGCAATAATATTCTAATTTGTGTTCATGAGAACAGGAGATGAGAGGGGAAGGGAGCTGGTGCCTTGTGCATGTTAGTCAAGTACTGTTACTCAGCTGCAGCAGAACCCCACAATCATGTTAATTTACATAATCTTTCTTGAATGATCCAACAGCACTCATTGCAAATTGAGATGAATTCTACATATTAATAAAGAAATGCCACTTACAGGAATTTATTCCATATATTTCATCATCCTTGTAAAGAAAGGTATACACTGGAATGCTCACTGTAATGTCATCTATAAACCAAAGCTGGGTGATATCCTAAGGACCCATCAATAAGAAACTGATCAAATAAATGATGTCCATACAGTAAGCAAATCACCATGTAGACGGGGTGATTTGATCCAATACAAACCATTACCAAAAATTTGCTAGTAAAAAACTGTAAGTAAATACATAATAAATAAATTCCATAATTAAGATTCTCTAGGGAAATCCAGGCAAGAAACTATAGTTTTGTGGCTTTTGGTGAATGCCCTGGAGTGCCATACAGAATGATGTTAGCGTACTGTATATCACTGGGTTCTGCCCATGATTCCTGTCTTCTTCCAAACCTACAGCAACCATGACCTCATACCTTTCCCATCCAAGTTGGAACCAATGCCTCTTCCACTGGCTTCTTTCCCTTGGCAATGCACATTCGGTGTTCTTCCTCTTCCTTCGGCAGCCTGACATCTCTTTTCTTCATTACTGAATCATGTTCCACTGTATGGCTATACCACAGTTCGTTTATCCATTCACCGTCTATAGATTTGGCCATTTAGGATAAATGGGTTTGTGTATGAGTTTTTAATTTATTTAAATAAACATTAGGGACTGGGAGTGTTGGATGAGATGGTTGGAGTGTGTGGTTTCATGAGAATGGAGGAAATCTGACCCAGAGTCTCTGCATATGCTTTCACCCCACACCAGTCAGTACATGTCACTACTGGCCCATTTCATCGCAGTGTGTGGTATCATGAGTACCGCTGCATCAGCCTTCAGGGCCTTAGTGTGAGCTTATTTGAATTAATATTTCCTAATTACGTCCCAGGTTGAGTACCTTCCCATGGGGTTGCTAGCATCTGGATCTCTTCTCTGATGAGGACTCTGTTCAGGTCTCTTGATCATTTTTATTGGTTTATTTCCCTAGTGCTGGACTTTGAGAGTTTGCTGTATTTGTTTTGTTTTTTTTCAAGACAGGGTTCCTCAGTTTAGTCCTGGCTCTCCCAGAACTTGCTCTATATACCAGGCTGGCCTCAAATTCACAGATCCTCCTGCCTCTGCCTCCCAAGCAATGGGATTAAAGGAGTGTGCCACCACACCAGGCTTTCTTGTATCTTTTTAATACAATGTCTTAATTGGGTATGTGTTTTGCAAACATTTCTTCTAAGCTATGCCTTGAATTTTTATTCTATTAATGGTACTGATTTCAACATTAGAAAAGAAGCATATTGTGCTTCTCTTACGAGAACTTATGGTCTCCAAGGTTTGTGTGACTAGGCAGATTACTCATACAAGGATTCTGATGTCTTGAATTAAACATCTGGAGATTAAAATGTCAACAACACCAGAGCACATCAGGCTGTATTCTGCTTCGAGTGACAAAGGAAGGTCTGAAGGAGCTCCCTGAGGTTTCATGAGATTAGGCAATAACCACACTTATTTAAGTGGTTTTGAAAATACATTGACAGTGCAGTTGTTGGAGGGTTCTACAAGCTATAATTTTTGTTTATTTAGAATGAATAAATCAGGTATTTTCTTTGGCAAACACCTGAATTTAAGAACTGGGTTATAGGATAAAATTATTTCACTAAAATGCTTTTACTAGAAGGCATATTTACTGAATCTTGTACGTATTTACTTTTACTGACTTCTTACATGTAAATAAAGCTTTTCACAGAAAAAAAAGGTCAGAAAATATTATGGTTCATTCTTGAGTAATACTTCTGAAATGTCATGGTTCTGTTCATGGAATTTAAGGGAGAAGCAGTTGCACAACTGTGACAGTTCTGTGGATTTGTCACTTTATATAACAGAGTCTCTTGGAGGAGACTTCTCAGGTTGTGTCTTACTGTATCCTGCAGCCATGCTGAAACAATGGTTCCCAGCATCGTAACACAAACATGTCAGGTCCTATTCACTTCAGCTACCCAGTGAGATAAAGTCTGCATGACTGCCTTCCAGGTCAACAGCAAAGGGCCACAGTCCCAGCCCACCACCAGACAGGCCAAGGTCTAAGGGGCACCTGGGTCCACCTACAGGGCCTGTACAACAAAGCTGCGCCATCTGGTGGCTGTAATTTTGAGCCTTTAGCAAACTGAGATCATTGTCAAACACAATAGGATTATAAATTCACTGGTGATCTGACATTTAAAAGCCTAAGACATAAGAATAGACCAATAAGTTCCCTGTTTCGTGTTAGAGGGAATAAGCCTACCAAAAGACTTACAGTGTGTTCACCAACTTTGGCTTTGATGTTAATCTACAGTTTCTCAATCCTGAATTCTTTATTTGAAAAGAGCAATAATATATTATAGTTTATTTAGTCCTTGGGGATGCCAAGATGGGTTAACCTCACACTACTGTAGTTACATGGTATCAAGTATCAAATCACACAACCCAATGTTGGTTTATCTTATTTGAATGAATATCTGAGATTTCTTTCAGTATTTATATATCTGACTTGGACACCAGATTGGATTCTATGAATGAAGATGAGAAATTCTCTGCAATAAACATACATAGGGAAGCATTAAAATAAAACAGTTAAAATAATTACAAGGTCTATGGATACAAAGTAAACGTAGATTTGAAAGCTAGCAGGCTCAGTGCAGCACTGTGTTACTTTAGAAAGGGAGCAAGCATTTCTGTTTACTTCTCTCTCTCCTCAGAAGGTGACACAGTGTACCCACTCACACCTCCCCTTTCAGGACTGCTGCCGAGGTATCAGCTGCTTACGTAAGTTCCCAAGGAACGAGTCCATGAAGCTGTACTTTCAATAACATGTGTGTGATAATTACTGGGCTTCAGGCACCGAGAATCTAATTGAAGACATCAGGACTGAATCAAAGGCAGGAAGAAGGAAGGATGCATGATTCCATCTTAATATTCAGAGTCTTGGGGCTACTCTTAATATAGACAGATAATTTCAAACTTGGGGGTTATTCATGTTGATTCAAATGAGGCAAATGAGGTCATAAACTAAAAAAAATAGCATGATACCTTTTAAATTTAAACTATATTTAGTGTGGGTTTACAAGGGTTGGTAGTGTGTGGCATGGCATTCATGTCAAGATCAAAGAGCAACTTAGGGGAAATCAGTTCTTTCCTTCCATCACATAGGTCCCAGAGGTGGAATTCAGGTCATCAGGCTTGTTGGCATCTACAGCCTTTACCGCTGAGCCATCTCAGCAGTCCAATAACAAGATTTCAAAAAAGAAAAAAAAAAACTTCCTTTAGAGGTATGATCTACTCTATAAAAGCTTGATTATTCTTTGCAGAAGAGGTTATTTAAATTATGATGCAGAAGTTTTTCAAGTTCTGGCATTTAGCGCTCCCCAGAAAAAGGTGAGTATTCTCTGTGACTCACTTGGCTCTTTGGAAATTCATGTTAACTTTTGAACTATGGAATGAGATCTATGGATCATCAGATCTATAGAATGAGGTGACTGGACACCCTGGGAGCTGACGCTGTTCTACTTCATGCTTGTGATTACATATGGTGGCATTGTTCTCCTCTTCATTCTAGCCTCAGATCCACAGCCTGTTTTAAGGTCTATCATGTGCTTAATGACTTCTGAAACACTTAAACATGTTTATTAGAGAAATGATTATGATTGGAAGATCACTAAACATAATATTTCAAGTGTGTGTGTGTGTGTGTGTGTGTGTGTGTGTGTGTGTGTGTGTGTGTGTTAAGGGTTCCTTAAAATCATACACTAATAACCTAATTTTTTTTTTCTCCCATGAAATAACATGACCACAAATTCTTCAGCTTTAGGCTGTAGAGATTTGAGGGTTGGTGTCATCCCCACAAGAGCCTGCACCACAAAGAATCTTGTCCATCTCACAATGAGTTGCTTTCTACTTCCTCATAGTCTCCTCAGTCTCCACACATCATAGCATCTACTCAAAATCCTGAATCCCTTGTCTTAGCAATCCTGTGCCTTGTTGTTTACGATTTCTTCATTAGGCATGTGTGAGACCAGGGATTATCTGTCCTGGGAAAAAAATTCTCTTCCTTTGTAGATGTGGGGCACTAACAAACAAACTTTCTGTCTATCAAATACTGTGAAAGGCCGATGAGAACATAAGAGCTGTAGTCATTTCAGTTTAAGACAGACACCCTGTGAAGTTAGAGTCATCTGTCCTAGGAAGCTCAGAAACCCAGACTTTAGAGGTCAAAGGATCAGCCCCTGAAATCTGAGCCCCTCCCTGACCCAACACCGGGCACATGCTGGCACTTAGAGCAAAAACTACTAATGCCAAGATTGCTTCAGTTAATTGGTGAGGCCTTTTGCTGTTATGAAGATACGGACTTTTATGACCCCAAAGAAAAGAAAATGTGCCAGTAGCCCTCGACCAGCAAGCTTTCATGATGTGAGCCGCAAAATGCATTGGCAATCCAGGCTGTTGCTCTAACAACACCAAGAGGCTCATTCTATGACCCCGAGTTTAATTTCTGATGATGAAAGAGTTATTGAATACACTTCTGGAGCTTTCTAACCAACCTCTCATCATAGATTGATTCTGCCAGATAGCTTGGTGATCCTTTTGGCTGGACAGTAAAATGGGAAATTAGCAGGAACCTCTGGAGGACACACTATCCCTACAGATTCAGACTCCATTAATTCCTCTTCCCAACCATGATGCTGATGAGCAATATAGTATATTGCCACAAAGTACTATATTAACTGGAATTTTCACATTTACTTTTTACTTTCTAAACTTACAGTGAGAATTCTTACCAGTCTCTTCGAATCCTTACAATGCTCGCTTGACTCAGAAGCAGCAATTTCTCATAAGACAAGGCTGTGGAACTCGACCTGTATCTCTAAAATTTTATTACAATTTATTTAGTATGTGTGTGGAGGAGGACATGTGTATGCCGTGGCATGCACATGGGGGTCAAAGAACAATTTGAGAGAGTATGTTTTCTTCTTCCTCCATTTGAGCCCTAGAGATTAAACTCACTCAGGTCATCATGTTTGGCAGCAAGTGCCATTATCACCTGAACCATTTTGCCAGCCAGCCCTACCTTTTTTTCTGGCTGAGAGGCAAGAAGAGCCTAAGAGCCTACACATTAATCATCCCTTATTGCGTGCCAGTGGTATACAAATAGGGTTGGAGCCTTCCATTCCCTGAGGGTGTTTCCTAACAAGAAGGTCACATTTGTGTGTATTTGTTCCATCCTCAGTCTGGGAGATCTGCTAGGCAAGGTTCTTACTTGGTTTCAAAGCATCTTGTGGCCTCGTATCACAGAGCAGGTAAGAACAAAAGTCTAAAAGCATCAACCTAGGAATGAAACAGGGAACTCTCCCCACGTCTGTTCTTATCTTAAACCCATGCTTGCATTTGGGGTTTTTAAATTCCTCCCCCAAGAAAAGCATGTTTGTAAACAACAATCATAAAATATACAAAGATGCCTCCTTTATCTGTGGTTTCTTTCTTCTCTTTGCTCTTCCCTCCCTTCTCTCTTCCTTTCTTTTGATTGAAGAGGCATGATTCCTTGCAATGCAAGGTTCCAGAAGAGTCAAGAATTCTACCTCCTCTTCAGCACATACCTGACATGATAAGTGTTTGTCTTATCTTTTCAGTAAAGGCTTTAATCCTTGAATTACTTTATAGATATGATAGGATGAAAGGGCAGATTATTGAATCTACTTTTAAAGAGCAACACCTTGTTTAAAATGTTTTACATTGCTATGGATTTTAGTTTATGAATACACATTTAAAGTTAATTTTGTTATACTGTGTGTATATTTCTACTCTTGTTTAAAGTATTTTGTTTGTGCAACTCATTTGAAATTGTAGTGTATAGTTGAGAAGTACAGATTAATAATTAGTCATCCATGATAATCAAACTTATAGTCATGTTAGTTATGTTTTCTAGGTATACAGAAATATATTTCAACTAGGTAGGTAATCGTCAAACACTTCAAAGACCTACAGAATGTGGCATTTAAAATGTTTTAAAAACTTAGACTTTCCTGGACAATGAGACACGTCTGCTCCTGGCAGCACTGATTTACTTCAAAGAGGAAGATGGGTGTCGAAGACACTCCATATGGAGTTTATCTTCTTCTTGGCAAAATAGCCATTTGGGCAAGAAACTGTTCTTGCCTGGACTGCTTGACAAAATGTTGTATCAACTGGACATGCAGGACCCATAGGGAGGTAACTGAACTTTGCAAGGTGAGATGATCCTTCAGGTTTCTGCTTTGCAGAGGAGACTGCCAGATAGTCTACAGGACACAGAGAGAAGTGACTGCGAGAATCTAGGCCTATAGGTTGAAGATGGATGTCCCAAAGTTGCAAAGGAACTTTGAATGACTGTCCAGGCAGGCAGGTGTCTTTGTCATTTCCAGAATTTTGGAAGTTGCTTACAATGTATTTCCTGTTTACTTAGGTAATATTATATCCTTCTGAGGTCTTTGATATAGTTGAAGACTAGATAGTTATAATTTTCCTTGGTTATGATAAAAGATAAATTAGATATGAAACTTTAGATTCACAAATAAAGGATAGAATATTTTCTTTAATTTTGCCAATACAAATAGACTAGATATTATAACTGTAATTCCTGCTTGATAACTGTTCTATTATATGTAATTTTACTATGTTAAAGTTAAAACCTTCCTTTTTGATTAGAGAGAAAAGGGGAAATGCTGTGGGATAATGTTTTTGTACACTGGTTTAATAAAATGCTGACTGGCCAGTAGCCAGGCGGGGAGTATAGGTGGGGCAAGCAGATGAGGAGAATTCTGGGAAGAAGAAGGACAGAGTCAGGAGTCACCAGCCAGACACAGAAGAAGCAAGATGACAAGGCAGAACTGAGAAAAGGTACCAAGTGATGTGTCTGAACATAGATAAGAATTATGGGTTATTTTAAGTGTACGAGCTAGTCAATAATAAGCCTGAGCTAACAGCCGAGCAGTTATCATTAATATAAGCCTCTGTGTGTTTACTTGGGGGACACAGTGGGAGAGATTTGTCTTGACCTCTGACTGGCCAGGACACAGGAAAACTTTCCAGCTACATTACTTTGTAGATCACAACAGAGAAAACAGCAAAGCATAGAACCATTAGTCAACATGATGCCTCAGAATCCTGTTTGGAACTCAGAGCTGGCCCTCCATTCATCATAAAGGCCTTCTCTCTCTCCCTCTGTCTCTCTCTGTCTCTCTGTCTCTCTGTCTCTCTCTCTGTCTCTCTCTCTGTCTCTCTCTCTGTCTCTCTCTCTGTCTCTCTCTCTGTCTCTCTCTCTCTCTCTCTCTCTCTCTCTCTCTCTCTCTCTCTCTCTCTCTCTCTCTCATTTTCCAAGGCTGTCCTGGAACTCTCTTTGTAGAACAGGTTGGCCTCAAACTCAATGAGATCCATCTGCCTGTGCATCTGCCCTATGCCTCCCAAGTGTTGGGATTAAAGGCCTGTGCCAGCACACCCAGCTAAGAAGGGCATTATTTTTATGTGATTTGGTCAACAATGTCCCAGAGGCAAGGGAAGGAAGTAGGATTTTATTCTCTAATGATTATAGGTTTGACATAATTGTGACTTTTCCCTTATTTGTTAGGAAAAAATTCCAAAAGGAAACACTTTATATGAGGTAAACACAACTGAAAAAGATAATTCTAAACACTAGCAGAAAAAGTTGGTCCTCTTAGTAGCTTTATGTGTTTTGTTTTGGCTTGTATCACAGAACATTGATCTCTGAGGATTAGATTTACATGTACCATAAAATTTGCTGAAATTAGTCAATAGAACTACTGTGTTGTGACTGTTTTGTTGCTATAGAAACTCAAAAAGGAGTCCAATATTGGGCCAGACACAGAATTATTAAGCCATACCTACTACTTTGGTTTGCACCTGAGACTGAATGTCATTGCTGCTGTCATAATGGAGCTGTTTGCTCTGGTAGTGACATGGCCATCAGAGAGCTGTGGTGATCCACAGCAGACCTGAGGCAGCAGTCAGGGCGGTGGAATAGGCAGAACAAGTCAGAGGATGGATATCATGGTCTAGTGTAATGACAGTGACTGCTGATGCCACCTCAGGCGGAGGAGACGGGTCTGGGGTCTCTTACCTGGGAGTCTAGCCAGCACTCTCCCCTGATGCAGATGCATGGGATGTGTAGAACACTTAGGATTTAGAATAAGGACTCTCCAGTGTTATGGTTGACCATCCATTGGACATGCTAGGTAAGAGACTTCCTCTGGTGGTATTGCCTTTGCGTCACCCATGCTCCTCCAAATAACCTCAGCAAACTAGACTTAAGTGGAATGGTTACGTGGGTCAGTTGTCCCATTATCCAATCAATAGACATCTCTATATTTCCACCTAGGAAAATTTATGCAACTGTTCCTTTCAAACAGCCAAATATAAAAGAAATTTTCAACATAGACAAGGTAGTTAGAAAAAGAGTACAGAGACAGATATGGGATGGTCCCTTCAATGGACAGACACTAGATTTATGCTCAACCTAAAAGAAAAAAAGGGAGCTTTGCAGGGGGCAAGAAACCAACCAGTGGGAAGCAGGGGGATGGACGATGGTGGGTGATAGGAGAGATGGTAAATATGACCATAGTTGAGTAATATATAATTAGGAACATACTATAAGATATCCAATTACTTGCATGCTAAAAACATTTAATAAAAAGAACATTTGAATTTGTTACCTGCCATAAAACAATCAATAAATTTCTCCAGTAATTCCCTAAATACCCAGATCCTGTCAGGAAATCCTAAATTGAAACTGTTATGCTGGTAAACACACCTTTATAATATTATAATATTTTTCCTTCTCATTTAGAACTTATTATGTTACTTTTCCTGTGAGTACTGAAGAGTATTAACGTTGAAAAAAATGTAACCTTGTTAAATAAATGCCTTTCCATGAAAAGGAAAGTCCCTGGAGAATAAACTTCATGTTTCCTTACCAGCGAGAGGTACTCTATCACTTGAGAAAACTGGATGCCTACCAACAGTACAGAGGTATTCTCGTTGCTTGTGTTCCTCTACCAGCTTTGAATTTCTCCTCACCTTCTCACCCTTGAACATTCTCAGCCACTCTGAGCATTTTCAACAGTCAGTAAATCAACAACCTAAAAAAAAAAACAGGCTTTACCCATTTTATTTTTTGTGAAGCTAACACATTCTAATATCCTTATCTTTGATGAATAAAGAAAATAGATTAAAGAAAAACCTATGAACTATAATAATGACCAGCATGGTAAGATGTCCCAAAATATACAGTAGTGACATTTATATCTTAGGCATGAGCAACCGCCAATTGGTTGGACTTCAGGCCCACTCAATAGGAAATTCATGCCTGGTAATGTAAACCTAATTAACTACCCATGGCTGGCAAGGTTGTAGACCCTGGAGGGGAACCTATTCCTGCCAGTTTCCTAAACCAGTGTAATTTCTAACTGCATTCTAAGTCTTACCCTTATCTGCGGAGATAAGTATGGTTCTCACTTGTCACCATTGAAGACACTTTTTTTGACAATGGATGGACAGTTACCTAAAGATGCACTGGTTAACTAACTGTGGCATGCCAAGCCTCACATAATAAATCTATGACACAATTCTTTCAGCTGGGGCTCAGAGAACATCCTGGAAGATGGGACAGAAAGATTTTTAAGAGGCAGTGGACAAGGACGTCTGTGGGAAAGTGTCTTCTGTATATGAATGAGAAGCTGCACCTGTAAAATGGCAACAATACAATCACCTGAACAAGGACAGCACCCACTGACATGTAAATGTAGACATGGGAAATTCTCAAAAGGCTCCACCCTGAAATGAAGAGGTATAGACAATAGTCACCTAGAGATGAAGAGTCAGTCTTCTTGATTGGGATGAGCAACACTGAATGGATTCAGCAGAACACTCTCCCTCCTTCTCTCTGTCTCTCTGTCTCTGTCTCTCTCTCTCTGTCTCTGTCTCTCTCCCCTGCCTTGGAGGTCATCAATTTGAAAGGGAGTAATGGAGACAAGGGAGGAACTGAAGATGGAAGAGAGAGAGGAGGGGTGGATATGATGTAAATACAGTACTCACATATGAAAGTCTCAAAAGTATCTTAACTTTTTCAAAAGTATGACTTTGAGTTTAATAACAGCACTATATATTTTCAGGAGCCTCTGTCTCCCTGATTTTCACTTTCTGACTCTATGAAAACCTAGACATCTGGATGAAATAAATACTTCTCTCTTGGTGTATGGGGCCTTCTCAGAGACTCCACAGCACTGCTGGCTTAGCATCCACTGATTCTGCTGTTCATTGTGTATACATGTGTGGGAGTCTGATATGGGAAAGGGGTCAGAGAGGAGCCAGGGAAAGGTACTGGCTATGCAGAATAAATGCAAATCCATCTCTATAAATATCCCTCAACATAAACGGCCAAGGTACTGAAAGGCAATCTCACACCTCCCGTTTTATCAAAAGGTGTGCTGCCCAAGGGAAGAATAACATGGTAGAAAATGAAAACAAGGAAAAAAATTGGTGAAAA
Source organism: Peromyscus californicus insignis (assembly GCF_007827085.1). Classification (NCBI taxonomy): domain Eukaryota; kingdom Metazoa; phylum Chordata; class Mammalia; order Rodentia; family Cricetidae; genus Peromyscus; species Peromyscus californicus. The sequence goes on from NW_026294534.1 coordinate 4,510,705, forward strand.
TAAAAAGGCAACTTTTAGTTGGATTAAAATAGCATCTTTTGTGAAGGGTAACATTGCCAATGTTAGAAGGAAAAATGAGTTCTTGATGGTGGTTCAAATGTAACTTGTGATTACGTATAGGAATATAGACAATGTCAGAGCCGAGGGCTCAGACATCAAGGTAGTGCCTGGATGTAATGCTTGGTTTCCTAGGTTGCTCCACTAGAATCCCATGCTATTAGTCAGCAGTTTTTTGAAGGATAAAAATTACATGAATCTTTTAAACAAATGAAAGCCACCTTAGATATTATGTGAAATTTGAATACCTACTTTAATGATCAGTGTTTTCCCAAAGCACTATTTAAATTGCACAGTAATTCTTAGACTGCATTAGTTAAATTTAAATTGCAGAATCATTGCATATGTGCTGTGTGCACAGAGGCACAGACAGAAACCTCATGCCTTGTTTTCATTGCTTCTCTGGGGAGGCTGAGAGCAGTCGTGTTTGGAGACAAATATATGTGGAAGCTGATAAATAGACTTTAAGAAGAATAGATATTTCTACCTATAAGTAATAATATTTAATATTTATGATAGCTTTCTATATCATTAATAACTGTATAGTCTTATATAAATTAAAAGTTGAAATTTGAATAGATACTATCAAATCAAATATGTTCAATTAATAGGTATTAAACACTCCAAATCTCTCACGTCTGGGGTTTTCTGTTGCTTCCCATAAGCCAAAGAGATTTTGTTTTTTGGTTTTTGGGTTTTTTTGAGACAGAGCTTCTCAGTGTAACAGCCTTGGCTGTCCTAGAACTCACTTTGTAGACCAGGCTAGCCTCTAACTCACCTCCTGAGTACTGTGATGAAAGGTGTACACCACCACGCCCGGCTGTCAGAGTGATTTTTAACTTTATTTTTTTATTTATTTAATTTATCCACTGAGGACTGGACAGATGCACATGGCAACAAGGAGGAGACTGGCCAGAGCATTGAGCTGCACTCTCTCAGTGTGGAGCAGATGTGCACACCCAGTAGTGTTACACTGCTACCCTTACAATCATTCTCCCTATGAGTGTTTATGGAATGATGCATGTCATAGATGAACAATCCATGAGGGAAGGACAATATTCATGATTTGATTCCCAATTATTCGTGATTTGATTCCCAACTCTTCCAGACTAATTGTACATAGTCAAGACTCAGCAGTATTTGTTGAAAATATCCATTCATGGAAAATCCAGATTAGCTTCTCAAGGGAAGAGATGAAGCAAGGTTTTGCATTCCAGAAAATCAGTGCCTTATTTCATTAAAAAAAGAATAAATAAATCACCTAAGATTTCTTTAAGCAGAAAATGTCTTCTGTGAGACTAAAAATAAAATTATAAACAATACTGAACAATTTGAAGCATTTCTGAAGTATAACAACACTTGAGAGAATAGTCCATTCGATTTGATTTTGCCACATTAAGAACGTGTAAAGTCTATGTTCTGACTCACACACCTGTTTCTTCAGTTGTATTTGCAGGGGAGAAGGTGATGGGTTAATGGCCAGTCTAGACTCATTTTGACAAACATTTTCTGGCTACTGAAAGAGAAAATCAGGTAATGGGAAGAATTATCTACTGATATCTGCACTGAGATGCCATTTCTTTTAACCCTTAGTTACCTAACATCAATAAATTCAATACAGCTATTGCTATTCTTAACAGAAAGCCATTTCCTTCTTTAGACTTAAAAATCATATAATAATATGTCAAATATTCTTTAACTCTTTTGTTTTTGGATCCCACGAGGCTCGTGCTTTTCATAGAAATGGGGCATTCCTTGAGCAGAATATATTCTCTTGATTTCTCCCAACAATGCTTGCAAGGACTGCTGAAGATTCCTGTCTGTGAACATGACCTTCAGAACAGCGGGTGCCCACAATTACAGCAACTGCTCTGCCGGAAACAGCTTGGAGGTAGTTTCAAGGTTAAACTCACCTGCCACTGTCAGGGGCTCTTCCCCCTCCACAACACACATGCTACACGGCGGAAGTGGTGACTGAAAGCTTATATAAGTGGAGTGGGAGTTCCCATGTTAACCACTGGCCTCCCAGATCCTCCTTGTCACTGCACTGGAAAATAGGAATGCTCAGTCTTTCCTCCTTGGGTCCTTAGGTGGGCTATGCATAGCAGGAGCATGGATCGGTTGTCACCATGGGCAAGGCACACTCAGGGTAAAGTAGCAGGGATGAGATGTGACACCCCTCCTCCCCAAAACTTTCGAAAGTCTCACAGAAGCAGCTCCTTTCATTGATCCCGACCTCTCAGGCACACATGTCACAATATGGGAAGGAAGTGCAGGTAGCAGGGGCCACAGACAAGCGTACACCTGACTAGAAAAATGGTCTTTGGGGCCTCAAATTCCATTATCACCAAGCTGTGTTAGTTACTCTGCTCAATGCCATGGCAAAATACCCGGCTGAGGCAGCCTAAGAACAGGAGGGTGTATTCTGGCTCACAGTTCCAGGGTACAGGCCACCCCATCAGGGAAGGCCTCGAGGCCAGGCTGTGAGGCAGCCATTCTTCACATTGCATCTGCAGTCGGGATGCACAAAGAGATGAGTGCTTACATCCTCCTTTTTCCCCTTATTCATTCAAGGAGCTTAGCCCATGGAACGGCGCCACCCACGATCAAACGTGACTTCGCCTGGAAATACTCTCACAGCTGTCTGTCTTCTAGGTGGTTCTAAATCCAGTTTGCAATGAAGGTTAAGTCATCACTCCAGGAAAGAATATATATATATTGCAACTCACAAAATTGCACAGTGAGCCCCACATCAACAAAACAGAGGATGTTGTAAATATATAACATCTATGTGTATACCAAATAGACATCCACACCCATGAGTCATGGATGGTATGGGCCTGAGTATTGAGTGGTCCTGTCTACACGACAATGAGTCTTAGAAAAGAACAGAGTAAAGGTGCTGAGATTGAGGGGATGAGGGTTCATCCTTGGTGTCACAGTTGCAGCTCACGCTGACCATCCGATCCTTGGGTTTCCGGAGCCATGGCTGTCGTCCTCACTCAGTGTGTCACATTGCGTGGGTAGAGAGTGACAGAGCAGTGATACAGGCATCACACCTCCTACCTCTCCAAACCCCAGTTCTGTATAATTGAGATGGTTTACTTAGAGAAGTTTAAACTGAATCCTATCACCGCATCCCTCACAGACACCCACAGAGGGTCTCACATGTGGCTGGAAATGAATAACTATTCAACAATTAAAACTCTGACTAAAAATTAAACATGTGAGCATACTTGGGAAAGAGACCTCCAGGCTAATTGCATAGAAAGATCAAGAAAGAGACAGTAAATTGTCTAGATAATTGAAAATAAAGTGGCATTTTGCATTGACCTTTAGACCATACTGCCAAAGAGTAAAAAGAAGAAAAGCAAAATGAGAAGAAAAAGGAGAAAGTCTATGCTAAACTTGGCCATCATATTCCTTCTGTGATTTTTGTAGATATCAAAAGACATGCTTATTTTTATCACTTGACTGTAAAATATTCTTTTATTTAAGACAAAAGTGAACTTAGAAAAATACCAAAAAGTCATTGATGTGGAATTTAGTCCATTTTCTTTCACTTAAACTACTGCAACATTGATTATTCACTGGTTAATTGTGTGTGCAAATCTGTTGATTCACAAAATCGATTTTGTGTGTTTATCACTTGGGATGTATTTGTCCTGATATTTGTCACATATATTACATAAATACCACCAGGATTTCCCCAGATGAGCAATGCCTTCCTCCTAAATATACCCCACACCATCAGCAAGCAGGAGCCCTTTGGGCAGTGTCCTAGTTGATGACTGCTTGGCTGTTATTTTGTGAGCGTGTTTGTGGCACGTAGAGATTTGGCCATGCGTGCCCATTTGTGGGCAAAGAACTCTTTACAGAAGTTGAGAGTAAGTGGTTTCATTTTATTTGGTATAGTTGTAATACAGCAGCTACTGAGTGTTGTCCCTCATGGACACCTTCCCATTGCAGACCAGGGACTCTAACAACACCCTGGAGATGTACTCTCATACCCACTCTGATTCCACCTGGGGATTGTCATCATTTTACATTTCCACAGACTATGTTTAAACATCACTATTTGCCAATATTAAGAATATCTGCACATATAAAACTTTATTTATATTTCTCAGGATTTTCTAATTTTCTCGATCACCTTTGTATCTGTTGTGTCCGACCTATACATAGTCAGAATTCCTTTCTTGTAGCAATGACCCTCAATGTGAAACTGAGTTTGTGTTGAACTGAAAATGTTTTTATGTCGTTGTCCTTCTTGGAACATAGTTTCACGGGTACACATTTGGAGAGGTGCATTAATTATTTTTCCTTGGCACTTGACCCCTCTGTTTCTACTGATGCTGTCTGATGCCAATGTTTGTTCTCAAAGTGACACCATTATAGGTAACACTCAGCGTCTTCTGTTTCTTGTTCATAAGTTTTATTATAATGTCTCTTGGTGTGGATTTGGCTTTATCGTTGTTGGGATTTGAAGGTCCCTGAGAGCGGGATTGGTAGATTTTCCTGATTGCATAAGATCTCCACCTGCCTTTGTATTCTGCCTTCCTGCCTTGACCTTTCTACACTCTTGCAAACATCACTTGTTGAAAATAGACTTATCTGCCCACCCTCAGTCATCTTGCATTTCATATTCTTCATCTGCTCATCTTATTTTTAATCCCTACATTTCACGTTCCCTTTGTTAGCATCTAATGCTTTCACACTATTGGATATTATCTGTCACTACTGCACCTCAAACTATGTCTGAACTGAACACAGACTGGTACCTTTCCCTCTAAGTACATGAACTGGCTCCTTTACTCTGACCACCATCATTATTTGGAAGCCTAATATGCTTCATATCATCAGATGAAGATTTCTTATTTCAGAAAACTCAAACACAAATTCTCACCCTTTTCTGTAACTGTGTGGTGGTAGAGCCTTGGATTCCTTTAGGCCAGCTGCAAAAGGTCTTCACTCATTGGGGCATCCCTGCCCTTGATCTTCTGTTTTTATTTCTTATTAGTATTAAGTGCCACTGCCTCAAAGCATTTCTCAGTTCTATTTACTCTCCTCAATACCACCAGAATAACATCCCTACAACAAGACTGTCATGACACCATTCTTCAACTCAGTTGTCCATTCGGGTTTCCATGCAAGGAGTCCTTAGGGATGGCTACCTTGCCCACCTATGAGTTCCATGACTGAAAACAGAGCTAGTTGTGACTCCCCATATGCACTATTATTTCTTTGTAAGTTTTACTTTTAACTACTTTATTTGGTATAATGTCCTAGTTAAGTTGGCAAATGCCCACATGAACAGTTCCTTCTAACTAATTCAGGGTCACTTTTCAAGACTTCCCTGGAGCCCAGTCTGATGGCATTGGAATGTGAGATCACTATCTCCATTTCTATTAGCCAACAGCAAGGACTGTTGCGACAGTTGTGAGCTTTTTCTTTTCATAGCACCTAAAACTATGCATTCTAAACTATTAAGTCAGCAATTAACTGTAGATTAATAAATGGAATTGTTCTTTTAAAATTGTAAGTAGCATTTTCTTTTGTAAACATTAGACCATATAACCAGAGTGAGGTGTCCCTCACACTGAAAAAAAATATGAATTTCTTATTATTTGCAATAGGGTAGAATAAATTCTCAATCTAATGAAGCCCTAAAGTTAAAACATTTTTTTGTGATGCAAACTATGATTTCATTTTATTTCTTAAAAATATTGTCATGAATATGTTTTTTTTTATTTCTTAATTATTTTCAGTTTTTAGGCACATAGTCACTGAGAAGTTTATTGTATAAAGAGCCTAGAGGCATGCTTCTGCAGGACAAGGGGGATTATAATAATACTGAAACTGCCTTCCACTATCATTTATGCAGTATTCACACACTGTCCAAAACCAAGTGTAAACTTGAGTGTGAACGGCAGAGCCTGGTTGGTGATGTCAAGTCAACGGTCAATGCAGGTTCCCAAGGCCCGAGAGCCCAGCTCCAGTGAGAGTGCTCATGAAGGAGGAAGATGTCGGGGCTGAGGACCGGCAGGAGATCTCTTCCTTTCACTCAATGTAGCAGAAGGTCTAAAAGCTGGTCTAAATTTTTGAATCTGTAAGAAAATATTTTTTTCTAATTGTATCATTTAATTTGGAAATTTTCATGAGTGGGACTCAGGGAGTTAATGAAAAGTATTTTATCAGGAGGGGAAATAGAAAACTTCTCAAGACTTGACCAGTGCTACAAATTCCTAGAGATGTGCAAATAAAGATCTGCTGCTGTTTTGTCTGGTTTTCTTCTTTAATTTTATTTTAGAAATTGAGGTCTTGCTGTGTCGTCTTGGCTGATCTGTCAACCGTTGTGTAGCTTAGGGTGGCCTTAAACGTGCAGTGATCCTCCTGCCCCTGTCTGTCATGGGCTGGGATTACGGGGAAGCATCACCGCGCCCAACTATCAAGTATATCCAGTTCATGATTAAAAATAATCCGTGTATATGGAGTTCTAGGGTTTCTCAGCCCCCATCAGCTGCTCCCAGCCCTTTGTCTAATCTCATCATGTCATAAATAAACCCCGTTCCAATGTGAGTAAGTGGATGCGGCGAGTACCCTCCATCTGACATTTTTCATGTGACGTTTAAAACACATACTTCTGTTAACTTGGGAAAACACTCCTGTTTCACCCTCACCTCTGCTGCTAATAACATATTCAAGGGCATCAAGAAGACGGCCCCAGACTGGGGCCCGTGACAAGCAAATAATTAGTCATGTCTTTGCAAGTGACCAGTTTAATCAGGACCACAGATAACCAAACAGAAATTGCATCGCAGAGAATCTTCCAAACAAATAAAATCACAAAAGCAGAGACTAAGTTAAGCAAGAGATGCCACATCACCCCAGGATTAATGCAATTAGCATTACATAAATGTTCTGTGGAAAGCGAATTGCCTCCCATCTCACAGTTTGAGATAACATCCTGTCATCCATCATCACTGGGAAAATCATGGGCTCCCCAGCCCCACTCACGTTGAGGTAATTATGCCTAGCTAATAAGCGATGGCAAGGAATAAATACATTCTACAACACTAATTTTGTATATATTTTAAGCCTTGTGCTTGAATGTACTAGAGCCTTTTCCAATAGAGACAATGAAAAGGGGAAATAAGAAATCCACATAAGTTCACTAACTTTTCCACTCTTTGACATGTAATCTGTAATTTTATAATTCCCATGGATTCATTTTAATTTCTACCTTATTATTATTATGTGGATGTATATGCATGGTGTGTGTGTGTGTGCACGAGTGTTGTGTAGTCATGTGTAGAATGGTGTGCGTGTGGAGGTTTGAGAATAACTCTGTGTTGTTGGTTATCTCCTACTGTGGGTTCCATGGACCAGGTCACCCACTTTGCCATGGCATGCACCTTTCACCCACTAGGCCTTTCATCAGCCCTCTGAGGGTGATTTCTATGACTATAATCTTTTAAAAATGTCATGACATTATTAACACTTTCTTCTGCTCCAAGAAGGATCAACTTCATGACTCCTCATTAGACACAAAGGATGTTTACAAGGCAGGTTTTCTGCTATTCCGAATTAAAGTCAAACCTCTCCTTTTGCTACCTGGGGTCACAGAACTCTTCTGATAGGCCTTTTCTTCTGCCTTTGCAACCACTCCTCTGATTGGTTGATGTCCTTATCTTGTGCATCCCGGCCAGACCAGGAATGGCAGTTAGTCAAAGTCACAGCTCTTAACAGAAAGCATCTTTAAGGGCTCCTTCAGGTGATCAGCCTGCTGGTACCAGAACTCTGTGTTCTCAGGCTGTCCCTCCAACAGGCAAGAGAGCAGTCGCCCCACATGATAACTACCAAACCTCCACATGCTATTTGGTAACTCCAAGAAGCATCGACAATATAGGTAATATTTCCTTACATGGAGAAAAATAGTTCTATTACCCATCAGGTCTACAAACACTATGAGAGGAAAAACAAGAGCATGTAATTCAGACTATATAATGTGACAAAGTTTATGTGTTTTATGCCATCTAGCACCCTATCACTTAAAACAATTTGGAAAGTAATCAGTGCCACACAATTCTCCTTTTCATTATGCTCTATGACTTTAAAGAGTCTAAGAGTTGAAAATTTTGCAAAGGAACAGCACGTAAGAAATACAGGAAAAAAAGCGAGCGCTGTGCCTGTGTGCACGCTCCAGTTACATGACTGTGAGTGCATCATTAGCAGCAAAAAGATGCACTCCGCAGTGGCTTAAGGAGCGTATGAAAAACTGAAGCCAAACTTAAGCCAACCAAAATGAGGCTATGCTTTCTCCAGAAGAAGGTATCTTAAAGATGTTGCAAATGAAAACTGACTTAAGTCATCTAACACTAGTTCAGAATTTTAATTTTAGTTTTAAATGTTAGACATAACTAACATTTATGCATATATATGCATATAACTCACTTTAGCCTGCCTCTTAAGCAAGCTCAAACCCACTCAGCAAAAGAAAACACATGCCGTGCCCCTTCCCCCACTTTCTATGATCCTGGAAGGGCAGTCTGAGTGACTTCACGGAGGTGAAAAACCAGCTTCGATGGTCTCATGATTAATTACTCACCATCTCACAGTAGTATGACCACACACACACACACACACACACACACACACACACACACGGCCTGTGAAAATACTTTCTTGAAGAAAGTTCTATGTCGGAACCTGAAGACAGATCCCAGTTATTCTGTTCACAGCTTACCACATAAAAGGTAACCTCTTAATAATCCTCAAATGAAAAGAACGTTCTAAGTAAAGTTGCCAAGATTAATGTTTTGTTTAGTTTCCATCATTTATTTTCATATATTCAGTTTTTAAAATACTGGGACTCGAACTCAGAACCCCACACTTGCTAAGCCAGCACGCTACCACAGATAGATATTGTAAGTTCCCAGCTCTAGTTATGTTTCGAACACGGATGTTAACACCTCACACTGTGACTAAACCAGTAGTGTATATGAGAGTCTTAATGAGTTTGCGTTTTGTATAGAGTTTTTACAGATAATATAAAAATAATTTCCTCCATTGAGCCAGCGGAATTTAGTGTTTAAGATAGTTAGGGGATTTCTAGAGGTATTCGTCAACAGAAGACCTTCTTTATTAGTATTATGATAAATCTTCTTTTCTGGAAAAATAGCTTTGCTTCTGCAAAGTGGGCACCATTACAATTATAACAGACAGGTTTCCATGTTAGTTCTTGTTTGAGTAAAGCTTATGGAGAACTCTGTCTTTTCCTTTTAAACAAGCATACTATTCCACAGCATGCCACATGTACAGAAAAGAAACCTACCTCCATCTATCCATTCTAGTCAGTTTGCTGCATTTTCTCTTGCTTTTCTTTTGAGATAGTCTTTCACTCTGTACTTAAACTGGCCTAGACCACCCTGTGCTGTCCAGGCTGGCTTCAGCTTGCAGCATTCACTTGTCTTCTCTCCCCGTGTGTTGGGATCACAGCTCAAGCCATTGCCCCAGGCTTTGTAGTTGCAGAGTAAGTTCTAGAAGTACAAATATGTCAGTCTCCCACACTGATCTGTATATTCACTTTTATGTTACAACATCCTATCATGTTTGGACTTTTTATTTTTAAAAGTAATTTACGTTACTTTTAATTAAGTTGTGTTGTGTCTGTGTCTAGGTATGGGCATATGAGTGTAGAACCCACAGAGGTCCAAAGCACTGGGTCTCCTGGAGCTGGGGTCACAGGTGCTGGGAAGTAAACTGCCCCCCTCTAGAAGCACTACAAACACTCTTGGATCCCAAGCCATTTCTCCAGCCCCTGTTTATGTTTTCGGTCTCCTTACTTTAAGAATATTAAGAATAAGTAACAATGTAGAGACATTGCGGTAGAGAAGCAGGCCCCGGGTGTTCGTTTTTATGCAGCTGATCACTCTTGCAGTGTTAAAGTTTCTAGTGGCTCATTGTTCTCATCCCACTTGTGGTGTCAGGCCCAAGCTGTCTTCCCTGATAAACAGATGCCAAGGACTTACTGCATTTAAGGCTTCGTTGCTATCATAAAGGTTATTTATTTATTCATGCATCAAACATGAAGTCTCCCCACAGCACATTGATGAGCCCTAAAAATACCAGTCATCCTCAGTTTTCAAACTGTGGTGAAATGGCAAGTACACCATCCCTTTGGCAGGCAGTCATAGACACAGGCCCAAGGAAAACAAAATGTCTCTATGTTCTGGTAGAAGGCTCTACAATACACTCTATCAGCTTTCTGGTTAACCAGCCTGATCTATGAGGAAAACAAAATGTCTAGATGTCCTGGTAGAAGCCTCTACAATAGACTCTTATCCACTTTCTAATTAACCAGCCTGAACTGTGAGCATGGGAACTAAACACTCAAAAGCCCTGAGGGCAAGATACTCAGATCACCACACTTTGCTCTTTTCATGTCCTTTTTCTGTCTTCTTCCATTGTGGAACTTTTGGGGTTCTCTACCCCCTTCTGGTAGAAAGTTTGAGCTTTCCCCCAACCCACTGACCTATCAATATTCTCCACTTAAGTTTAAACTAACCAATCAGGCCCATCCCCAGCCAATGTCCACTTATGCACACTGCAAGCCAGTCGGGTTTGTCCCCAATACAAAAGTGGCCTGCCTGCCGCCGCCCTTTACTCCTCTCCGCAGTGTGAGCTTGTGGCTTGTCATTCTTTGCCATGACCTGGCAATGGACTTAGAAGCCAATGGCTCGGGGCAGCTTTGGTCACTGCCCAGTTTTCTAGGACCCTGGTCCTCCAAACTGGGCCCAACATGAATTGAGAAAGGTCCCATGGTTTCCCAAGAACCCCACAAGACTCTCATCACCACCTCCCACTTCCCACTGTTGAAGGATTCCGCCTGTCCAGTGGAGTTTCAAAATTTAGAAGCAGATAAAAAAGGAAAGGACTTCTGTAGCTAGAGTTTTCCTGCCTGGCCCACAGTCAGGACAAATCTCTATCACCTGCCAGTCCCACAGCCGTCAGACCCGACCAAGTAAACACCGAGACTTATATTGCTTATAAACTGTATGGCCGTGGCAGGCTTCTTGCTAACTGTTCTTACAGCTCAAATTAATCCATCTCCATTAATCTATACCTTGCCATGTGGCTCGTGGCTTACCAGCATCTTCACATGTTCTTTCTCATCATGGCGGCTGGCAGTGTCTCTCTTACTCAGCCTTCCACTTCCCAGCTTTATTCTCCTCCTTGTCCCGCCTATACTTCCTGCCTAACCAATGGCCAATCAGTGTTTTATTTATTGACTAATCAGCAACACATTTGCCATACAGAACATCCCACAGCAGACTTCTGATTTCAATGTTGTTTTTCTGTTATTTAAAATGAGGTGGGTGTTTTCATTTTCTGTCTTTATTTCCACGCTTGGTGTAAGCCTCCATTTCCTCACAAGTAGATGGGATTTAAACTGTTCAAGGTCAACTTTGAAATTTTCCTTCTTCATATATATATATATTGAAAATAATCACCATTTTTAGCTGACTTGTATAACTATTTTGTCAAACATAGATAATTTGTGTAACTTTTATAGAGGACACAAGTGACATCCTGAGGAAAACATGGACACAAACTAGTTGACTGCTGCAGGTTCACCTGAACACAACACTGAAAAAGTAGAATTTCTAGATCCTCTCTTCTTTGTATTGGAAACTATTTATTTCCTGTGATAGCAAAAAGTGGGCAAGTTACTTTTCCTTGCTCCACACTTATCTCTAGGTTTAATATATATTGTTGGCCACATTTCTTGAAATTATGAAAATATATAGCCCTGAGCTCATTGGAACCTTTTAAGCAGAGATGACAGAATGCATATTTAACTGAAAACTTCTATCAGTATTTCAAGTAGCTCCCAATTTATTTTGAAATCAGACCTTTAAAAATAACTGGAGGGCAGGTGAGTACCGTATATTTCCAAACAATCCCCAACTGAAATTGAGATAGTTGTTTCATTTTGCCTAAGGAAAGAGAAAGTATGTTGTATCTAAATAAGTGAAAATAACACAGGAATCCCTCTGAGGTAGTCTCCTCTCAAAAACTGTCAGTCTCTTGAGTTTAGTCATCCTTGGGCTGTCTTACACCACCATAGGAAGGCTTTCGGCTATGGCATGGGATCAGACAGACCTAGCCGTTCATCCTTCTCCCCTACCCACCCTGATAGTCACTCAGCATCCACTTCCTTAGGACGCCTGAGAGTGCTTTGCTGTCAACAATGGTCAGCAGCAAGCAAACATCACTAACTCCAGCTATCTTCCTTAATGAGGGTCTAGAGCACTGAGGAATGTTCTAAGTTCACGGCACCATTGCTTCTTTCCCCAGCCTGGATGACAGCAATGCTGAAATCCAAGACAGGAGCAGCTCTATCCTAGTGTTGGGCAAGCACCTGTGGGGAATCCGGGCATCTCTGGGTACCCCAGGCATGAAACACTGTTACAGAGCTAATGGCTTTCATTTATAATTGATTCAGCCATGGCTCATCACCTGCCTCAGAGGAACAGTAGAGAAGGTAATAGGTCAGGTCCAGGGAACAATGAGTTCCTGGGAAGTCCAAGCACCCATGAACAGAATGATCTAAGTTTTCACTTTCCAATAACAATTTCTTAAAGGATGTATGGATAGCAAGAAATTGCCAAGTCTATTATCTATGTTTTTCTTTACATTTCTCACTTGTACTCCAAAGTAAATTTTGAAAAACATAATTTTTGCATTTGCTTTGTTTGTATTTATTTATTGTGTGTTTGTTGTTCGTTTGTTTAAGGGGAGCTCTCATTGTGTAACTCAGGCCTCAAATGAATTTCTGTAGCTTAGGCTGGCCTTGAACTTCTGATCCTCTTGCCCTCTACCTCCTGAGCCTAGGAGTAAAGGCATAAGACACTATGCTGCATAGAAAATTTTCTTCATGCTGTTTAATTAGTTTCTTATGTGTGTTTAAATACTCATTTTTATAATTAACAAAAAAACAAAAAAGACTGATAAACTGTGACGTGTTGAATACTGTTCACGGCCTGAGACAATACAAAAGGAAGGAAGAAGATACCTGAGTAGAACTTTCAGGAGACATCCCATGGGAGTAGAAAATGCTCACAAGAGCTTTTCATACACACACATTTTGCACATCTACTTACTCCCTCTAATCCCCAATAATGTAAAGTCACCTGCAATAGTCAGTGTGTAAAAAAACTGAGCAGAACTTCAGAGAAGGCATGAAATTAGAAAATGTGAAGTTTGAAATGTGGCTTCTGACATCATAGCTATGAGGACTACTTCAGACAGAGCTGCCTTAAATCCAGACAAACACAAAGAGGAACATGTGATCGTAAACCCAGGACAACAACAATATAAACCAATTCAGCATCCTGCATGTGAGTCACCAGGGTCTGCTGAACACAGTGGATTCCCTGAAGGAGCCCAGCACTGTTGCGGAAACAATCAAACATCTGTTATTTACAACAGGTTTACAAGCAGCATTTGTGTGAGCTCATCACAATGGTTTACCCACATAGCCATGGTTTTGCAGAGATGAGAAGCACCCAGGCATAGTGTTCTTATCCAGACAGCGTATTTCTTTAAAATAAATGGTCATGGACTTGATGTAGCATCCTCAAACTGTGATAACAGTCCTTGGCTTGTTTGGGCATGAAAAGTGGAATGGCTTTGGGATATAGTGCAAACCAAAACAAACCCACGCACAAGCCCTGAGCCACATTCAGTATTCACTGGCCACTTTCCAGGGCCACAGTGTTTTGTTCCTTTGGGTCATAGACTGGTCAAGGTATTGATGTTGGCAGTACTTGGTTATGAAGCTGAATGCAACTGAAGTCATGCTTGGAATTATTTAATTTTCTCTTATGATTTTTAATGAATCACAGGAAATGCAAGATAGCTGTTTTAAACACCTTCACCGATGCATGGTGGTAAGCTTCTGTAGCTGGTTTAGAGTCAATGAAACTACATAAAACATTTAACAAATCTAAGAGCATCTCAAGGTAACTTGCTGGTTAAACTGTTATACATAAGTGTGTCCCAAAAAAAGGCAACAAGATGAATTGAAATGTGGTCTGTGACTAGTAAAACCATTGTTCCCTGGAACATATTCGTTTGTGTACATTTATATGTGCAAGAATGATACACATACATACACACACACATAAGAAGAAAGGTCATAATTTCATATATGCCTTTATTTTTTTTAAAAAAAAGTGTCTATAAGGTAAAGGGCATACATTGGTTTGAATAAAAATGTCCCCTATAGGCCCATAGGGAGTGGCACTATTAGGAGGTGTGGCCTTATAGTAAGTGTGGTGTTGCTGGAGAATGTGTCATTAGGGGTGGGCCTTGAGGTCTCCGATACTCAAGCTAAGGCTCAGTGTGGCATTCTGCTCTTGTTGCACGCTGATCTAGATGTAGAATTCTCAGCTCCTCTCCAGCATCATGTCTGCCTGCATGCCACCATGCTTCCCGCCATGACAATAATGGACTAAATCTCTGAAGCTGTAAGCCAGTCCCAATTAAATGTTTTCCTTTATAAGAGTTGCCGTGGTCATGGTGTCTCTTCACAGCAATAGAAACCCTAACAAGACAGGATGTAAGGAAGATCTCAGAGAAGGACGTATCTGTGTGTTCCAACATTCCCTGGAGAGAACAGGGACATTGCTGCTTGCTTAGGAAGCCGCTCAAAGACTATGACAATGGAAGGTGGCTTAATGCACCAATCTCCGGAGAAGGTCATGGGCCTGAAAGAATGTGTGTCAAAACACTAATTGTGCTAGGAACGTGGTATTTTATTCTTATGATTTTCTGAGCTTCTATTTATCAAGAATCCTAATGACTTTTAAAATAAAGAAAACTTAAATGCCTGGAAAATAACTATCACATTGCTCTGTGAGAATCAAAAGCAGACGAAGCTTTAAAGATGCTGAAGCACTGCCTAGAAAAATCAGCACTTGGGCAACAAACAGGCACATGAGTCCACTACCCTGCTGAGTTCACCATGGCACTCTAACACATCTATAAGAGAGGCTAAGACTGTCCTGTATGCATTGCTGAACAGAGGAAAATCTATTACTAGCACAAGAATATTTCCAGTGTACTAAGCCATTCATGCCGTGCCTGGGTGTTTTATGTTTCAAAAGTCAGTGTAACACATAGATCCTGTGCCTCAAGTCTCTTCACATTGCCCAGTCCTGGGCAGGCACAGACCTGTGGCCAGAAGAAGGTATCTGGAGTTACAGGCGGTTGGGACCTGCCTGGTAGGGATGCTGGACACTAACCTCAGGTCCACTGTTAAAGCAGTACACACTCTTTCCCAAGCCAACTCTCTATCCCCAATAAGCAATTTTTTAAAATTATTCTTCACATTTCTTTGAATATCCCCATTCTTCTTCATATATTATGCCCAAAGAGGGTAAGTGACAAATTCATCAGGGTCTACTTCCCCTCACAAGCTCCTCCATTAAAGTCTGGCAAAAATCCATCAGGTAGACTTTTGACCTCTGACCTGCCCACTGTAGACGTCCGCAGTTCACCACACTTGTTAATGTTTCACAAAACTCACTAGTTCACCTTCATGGCTCTTCTCCCATTCTTCATTCCATGTTGTCCTTCAGTGGTTCACACATCCATTCCCTCAACCCCAGAACTTCCCTACAAGTTCAGTAGTAACAACAGTGGACGCATATCCGCACAGGTCCCCAGAGTCATCTGGATCACCACCCCTAAGATAGTCTTAATTTCCTCTCCTTTCTGTCTTCGTGCCAGGGCATGACGCTTTCCTCTGCGGACTCTTCAGCAGCCTCTTGCTCGGCCTCCTTTCTCTTCCTCCCTCTCCTCCATCTGTCTTCTCAGGGGTCAGTGTGATGCATTAGTTTTAAATATTTTAGTTCTCAGTGACAACACTTTCATAAAGTCAGTAGAGAAAAACAAACAACAAAGCAGTGCCCCCCCCCTTCACTGTGGTGATATACTGTGTACCCTAATAAAATTTGCCTGAAGATCAGAGAACAGAACAAGCCACGAGATTAAACATAGAGGCCAGGCAGTGGTGGCACCCACCTTTAATCCCAGTACTTGGGAGTCACACACCTTTAATCTCAGCCCTTGAGATCTTACAACTTTAATCCCAGTATTTGGGAAGCACACACACGCCATTAATCCCAGCATTAGGAAGGAAGTGATGGCTGGGTGGAGAAAGGTATAGAAGGCATGAGGAGACAGGACCTGAAGGCTTTTCAGGCTGAGGAGTCCTCAAGGTAAGATGTGGCATTGGCTTGTTCCTTTGTCTCTCTGGTCTTTCAGTAATGTCCCCAATATCTGGTTCAGGGTTTTTCATTAAAAGACCATTTAGCGATTTGTGTAACACTTCATCTCATCCCTCTTAGGGCGAAAGGGTGGCACTCATCCCTGTGAAACAGAACAGTTTCTATCTTCTGGGAAGCACAAGGTTGATTTTGCCACAGAACTGTGAAAATGACACCTTATCATAACCATGCTGTTTCATCTACTCAAAATCAAGAAAACCAAGAGTTCCTTCTCCAGGCTACAGAAGAGGTCAGCTACACGTAAGTGAAAGCAGTGAGAGGCGAGGCAGGGAGGCTGTCGTCGGGCTCGGGACAGCAGGGCACAAACACAACAGACATCCCCCTGCTTTAGAGCCGGCGGAGCAGCTAAGCAGTGTCTCCAACCCCCAGAGCATGTCCTCTCTTAGCTGCCCAAGGATGAGCTGCAATGCCACACCCTCATCCAGTTCTCTCCCTTGCGTGTCAGCCTGGAGCTCAGTATGCCATCCGGCTCCCTAGCACTTCCAGATCCTTAGCTCTTGTGAGTCAGATGAGTCAGAAGGAAACACGTGATTTAAACAAAGTTGGTGTTCCTATGTCCTCTGCGATCTCACCACCCTGTACTGCCATGTCGGTGTAGCCTGCTAAAAGAAAGGGCGCAGTGCTTTACAAACCCTGCCTCCCAGTGGATTCTGCCCTGCCACCAGCCATCTTCACCAAACCAAACACCCAAGAACCCCTTTCTGTCCTGGAAGTCTGCCCTCCTGGGATCACCCTGAGGTCTTTCACACTGCAGTGCACCAGGGTGAGCCTTCATCCACGCAGTTCCCAATGAATTGATGACAATCAGTAGCTATGCATTCGTACTTTTTTTTTTCTTTTGTAACAGCATTTAGGAGATCTATCCCTCTAGCCCACAATGTTCTCAAAGCAAACCCACGGCTTCCTTAGGGGGCTCCAGACTGGGAAAGACTTACACAGAGAATATAACTAATGGGTAGCGAATTCTCCGGCACACACTCATGAGGCTGAGGAAAACCTGTGTTCAAGACACATGAGACAACAAAGCACTGTAGCAAAGGGCCTTTCCTCCCTCAGTCGACAAGAAGAAACCTGAGGTGGAGGAGGGACCGAGAGGCAAGAAACACACTGTCAGCTACACGTGTCACACACTGGCATCTTCCCCATCTGCTGAGGAGAAGGAGGCTAGGTACTTAAGACTTTAAAACAGACTGAGAAGAAGGTGGCTAAGATGTCACAGCTGAGGTTAATTGGGAGTTGACACCCATGGCCTTCAGGCAGGCAGGCCAGTCTACCTCAGCACTGTCAGCCATAGCTTGAGAGACACAGGATAACAGTAGTAAAAAGGCCAAGAAATGAGGACTGGGAGAGAAATTCTACAGGTTCATATAACAGGCTCAACTCAAATATCTTTTTTTTTAACGTTAAATATTTTCTTCCAGAAAGAAACTGGTATTCTGTATACTATTGCTATGGCAATATCACCCTGACCTCTGCTCATTTCTGATCCAGCGTACTGTCATGTAGATTCACGTCTGGTCCTTGCCAGAGATGCACCCCTGAGGCCCTCTATTACCTGCTCACAGAAAATGTTATGACCAAAAGAG
Organism: Peromyscus californicus insignis; assembly: GCF_007827085.1. Classification (NCBI taxonomy): domain Eukaryota; kingdom Metazoa; phylum Chordata; class Mammalia; order Rodentia; family Cricetidae; genus Peromyscus; species Peromyscus californicus. The sequence continues at coordinate 4,528,706 of NW_026294534.1, forward strand.
GGTCGTGGAGTGAACAGGATCAGAACCATTCTCATGGTCTTTCTTTGCTGAAAATACCATTAGATATCTGTTCAAAATGTTGAGAGCATCTTTATCCTACTGTGTTATGGCTTCATCTTGTTTCTTTCTCTAGAAATTCAAAACTGCATCATTAATCATATTGAAATCCTAAAGCATGTGCTGCCATGGCACTCCATCCAAGCGAAGAAGGATTTGTTTCAGAGCAAAAACAACCCTAAGTACACATTTTTTAAACTGTAAAAAAAAAGTACATTAAGCTGAGCCATTATAATTATACAGTGGCTGCCTTAGTCATCATATTGTTCATACCCAGCTCTTTCATCTTTTAAGCAACCTCATGCAACTAGAGACCTAGGCCAAATGAATAGCCAGAAAGAAGTAATATATGGGGCTGGAGAGATGGCTCAGCAGTTAAGAGCACTGGCTGCTCTTTCAGAGAATCCAGGTTTAGTTCTCAGCACACACACACACACACACACACACACACACACACACACACACGGCAACTCACAACCGTCTACAACTCCAGAGGATCCTGTACCCCCTTCTAGCCTCCCTGGTTACTGTAGTACATAAACACACAGGCAGGCAAAACATTCATAAACATAAAATAATAAATTTTTTTTTGATGAAACACGTAATGCATTTTTGCATGAAAACATTTTTACTGAGCCCATGTTTAAGGTTCGGGCTTCAAAGAACTACTACGTGGCTGTCATGAAACACAGTCTATGTCAGCAAGGAAGTCACAGATCTACTACCAGTGATATAACCCAGACCACTGAGATGGCAAGGATAAACTCCTTGGCAAGGGATGTTGCCTGGGAGTGGACCCTGATAGGTGCCAGAGGAGAAGCCAGATGCTTTTGCCAATTCTCTGGAAACAAATCCAGAAGAAAGAGCATATTGGAGTCATGAAGAACTTCAGTAAGTTTTGTAGTCTGTGTATATGCACATCGTTTTGCAGGTGTATATGTGTGTCTGAATATTTGCATATGGGATGCAGATGTGCATGCAAGTATATGTGCATAAGTGTGTAAAAGCCAGAGGATAACCTTTCATATCCACATTTTTTCTTTATCTTGTCATTAATTAAATCCACTTTTGACAGTTCTACACAGGCTTATAATGCAATCTGATTACTCTCATCTAGCCTGTTCTTCTCTCCATCCTACCCTCACCAACCTGCCCTCACTCCCCACAACTTCTTTTCTCATACTCATGGCTGTGGTGGTATTGTGTTCCCCCAAATATTGTGTATTTTAATAAACTTATCTGGGGTCAGAGAACAGAAAAGCCACAAGTTACTTAGGCTAGAAAATGTTAGCACACGCCTTTAATCCTAGCATTCCAGAGACAGAAATCCCTCTGGATCTCTGTGAGTTCAAGGCTGCGTTGGAAACAGCCAGGCATGGTAACTCACACCTTTAATCCCAGAAAGCAGCCTTTCATCCCAGGGAGTGGTGGTAGAAAGCAGAAAGGTTTATAAGGCGTGGGGACCAGAAACTAGAAGCATTTGCCTGGTTAAGCATTTGGCTGGTTGAGCATTTGGCCTGGTTAAGCATTTTGACTGGTTAAGCATTCAGGCTTCTAGCAGCAGTTCAGCTGAGAGCCACTGGGATGAGGACACAGAAGCTTCCAGTCTGAGGAAACAGGATCAGCTGAGGAATTGGCAAGGTGAGATAGCTGTGGCTTGTTCTGGTACTCTGACCCTCCAGCATTTACCCCAATAACTGACCTCAGGTTTGATTTTATTAATAAAACTCTTTAAGATTCCTGCTACATCTGGTGCCCAACGTTTGTGTTACGAATTCAAGAAAAAGCCTCTTGCCTTTGGACTTGTGGGCCCCAGCTCCGGCCCGAGCTACACTCAGCCGGTTGTGGTGGCGCACGCCGGTAGGATTTGCTGAAGGAGGCAGAGGCAGGAGGATCCCGAGTTTGAGGCCAGCCTAGGAGGCTTGGGAGAAGCTTCAGCCCAGACCGAGCCACAAACAGCAGTGGGACCATGGAGGCAGCGGCTGCTGCTCCACGTTGCCAGCTCCTTCTCATCGTGTTGGTGACTGAGGTGATGCTGCTACCTGGGACAAAGAATTTACTGCTGCTGGTTCAGGGAAGAATTGCCAGGACCATCGTGTTACAAGAAAGCATTGGCAAAGGTCAGTTTGGAAAAGTTTGGCAAGACAAATGGTGGGGAGAAATTGCTGTGAAGGTTTTCTGTTCTAGGGAAGAATGTTCATGGTTCCGAGAGACAGACATTTATCAGACTGTGATTACTCCAAACCACAGAGGAGGCAAAAAAAAAAAAAAAAAAAAAAAAAAAAAAAAAAAAAAAAAGTCTGCAGGGAACCATGACCACGCCTAAAAGTGACTTTGAAATCTTCAAAAAGAGGACAGGACTCCACAATGATGATTCCACATGGACTATGGTAAAGCCATTAAGCCAATTAACACCATGGAAAAATCGACTTTGGACTACAAACTGGTCAGGACAATTTCGAGATGACTAGCTGAGGTGATCCAGCCTGACAGACTACTCAAGCAAGGACTTATGATAAGCCCTGAACTTTCCTTTTATGCAGAGACTGGACAAATGATACAGGGCTTGACAATTAACCCAAAAATTTTCTTTTCAAGATTCCCTAAAGATATCTTCACCCCTAGAAAGCAAAAAGAAAAAGAGAATAAGATATGAGATAGATCATTGAATCTACTCTGAGAAAAAAGATAAAGAAATAATAGAATAAATAGGTAGATCACTGAATCTACACTGAAGAAAAAGGGAAAGACATAAAAATGACAAAAGGTAGACTACTGCATGTATTATGAAAAGAAAAAAGAGAGAATATGGATATGATAAGATAAAAAGGGAGATTATGGAATTTACTTTTAAAAAGGAGCTACTTGTTTTAAATAAGATAAGTAATGAAAAATTTTGGTCTGAGTTTATTAGATGTTACTGGACTGGACATTGTTAATATATATAATGGAGTTTTTATCTGAATCTGTCAAATGTTAATGGACTAGATATCATTAATGTAATTTTTGGCTGTACATATTGTATATACTTATTGGATAGTTTTTTTTTGTATTAGTTATAAGCCTTTTTTAATTTTAGACAAAAAGAGAGGAAATGTGGTGGTATTGTGTTCCCCAAAATATTGTGTACCTTAATAAACTTATTGGGGTCAGAGAACAGAAAAGCCACAAGTTACTTAGGCTAGAAAATGTTAGCACATGCCTTTAATCCTAGCATTCCAGAGACAGAAATCCCTCTGGATCTCTGTGAGTTCAAGGCCGCATTGGAAACAACCAGACATGATGACTCACACCTTTAATCCCAGGAAGCAGCCTTTCATCCCAGGGAGTGGTGGTAGAAAGCAGAAAGGTTTATAAGGCGTGGGGACCAGAAACTAGAAGCATTTGCCTGGTTAAGCATTTGGCTGGTTGAGCATTTGGCCTGGTTTAGCATTTTGGCTGGTTAAGCTTTTAGGCTTCTAGCAGCAGTTCAGCTGAGAGCCCTTGGGATGAGGACACAGAAGCTTCCAGTCTGAGGAAACAGGACCAGCTGAGGAGTTGGCAAGGTGAGATAGCTGTGGCTTGTTCTGGTACTCTGACCCTCCAGCATTTACCCCAATAACTGACCTCGGGTTTGATTTTCTTTAAGATTCCTGCTACACATGGCGTTTTGCTTTGTTTAGTGACCCACTCAGTCAGGAGTGGTCATCCTCATGAACATGGGTGTGGAGCTGTCTGCTCAAGCCTGGTATACTGTCTGTCTACTTGTTTGCTCTTACTTTGTTGTGATTTTGAGACCGGGTCTCTCACTCACCACATACATAGTGCAGGCTGGCTAGCCAGCAAGCCCCAGGGAGCAGTCTGTTTCTGCCTCCATACAACTGTGATTACAAGCCTGCACTGCCACACGTGGCCTTTTTACACGGATCTGGGGTTGGAATTCTGGTCCTCACGTTTGCAAGAAGTACGTTTTATCAACTGTTACTATGGCAAAAGTCCTTGTACACACATTATTATACCTGAGAATCCTCTTCTCAGGAAGACTTCAGGTGATCCTTTCCTTATTAGAGTTCTTATTAGTGAAATTTAGAAATGACATTTCCTCACTGCTCTACAGACAGTCTCACTGTGCTCGGTGGTGTTAGCCCTTTTTAGGCAAAAAGATAAAGAACAATGGTGGGCTTGGTCTCAACAAGTGGTGCTGGCAAGCCTGGCTATCCATCCACACATAGAAGACAAGCCTGGCTATCCATCCACACATAGAAGACAAGACTGGATATCGAGAGGACAATACTGGATATCCATCTACATGTAGACGACATATACATAGAGGACAAGTTGATCCTTCTTTCCCAACTTATACAAAAGTCAACCTAAAACAGATTCACTATCTGAAACTTTGAGGAGAGTAGAAGAAAACACCAGGAGAAAATATTTAAGACATGGGAATGGACAATGACTTTCTGAACAGGACTCCAACAGGGCAGGAAATCAGAGCAAAAGATGACAGATGGGAACGCATCAAATTAAATTTTTTTCTATACAGTAAAGGAAACAATCTCTGGAGTGAAGTGATGTCTACAGAATGGGAGAAAGTCTTTGTTAAATATTCATGCAATAAGATATTACCAGGAATACATTAAGAACTAAAAAATGTTTAAAACTAAAACAATCCAATAAATGCAGGTATAATAAATGCTAACAGATACTTTTCAAATAAAGATACAAAAACCAACACAGGAAAAAATGTTCAACATCCTTGACCATTAGGGAACTGTAAATCAAAACTACAATGAGATTCGATCTAGCCAGTTAGACTACCCATCATCAAGACAGCTCAGCTAAGGTCTTGTCTCATCCAATGGTGTGCTAGGTATCATGCAGACAATGGATGTGCCACTTGGTTACAGCCAAAGGAAACATGGCTCTGTATCTCTCTAGAGCCTGGTTCTTCTGCCTCCCTTTCTGCTGCTTACTGAGTTTTGCCCACAGCTTTCTAAATACCTTTGCTTCCAAAGACTACTGCTTGTATCTGTGTTTGGTCATCCTTCTCTCCACATCCGTGCATCTTTACACCCACCTCCATGCATCCTGTGTTTGTTATCCACATGATGTTTTCTCCTTGTTCTCTGCCTTTCTAATCACGGCCCTGCTCTGCCTGCACTCTGCATCCAAGAGGACAGACTGTGCAATGTTTCTGGTTCTTCAGCACTTTTGTTACCTATTTTCTTCATCCTTTGCATCCACCTCACTTCCCAACTCACACAACCCCCACTTACTAACTAAAATCCTTACCACGGCTTTTGGCCTTTGGGTTTATAGCAAATACAGCCATCATCTAATCCAGCTGAACAAGAAGTTCCCATTCCATTCCAGGAACTGAAGAAAATGACATTTGGGGGTGGAAATGGGTCTCTAATACACAACAGGCACCAGAGAGCAAAGGCATCACATGTCACTGAGGTCCATGCCACCTGAGTACAACACAGGACCTGCCCTGGGGAGGCCATCCCTGGTTCCATTCACAAAGCCTTGGCACTCTCCTATGGATTTATGTTTCAAATGGTGTTCTAAGTGCCTGTGGACCTCCCTCTCACACATCAGTGGTATGCACCCTGGAGCTGGCACCCTGTCAAATGTGTATGAAGATTCTACCTTGTCTTACAGACTCAAGAGGCAGAAAACTGGAAACAGAAGGTGAGGGGCATGGTTTCATCAGATCTAGGAAACAGATGCAGAGGAAAGAGAGGTGCTAGAAAAAACGTAAAGTCATATGGCAAGGCTCTAGCAGGCTTAGGATATTTGCCAGCCTGCATTCAAGACATGGTACTTTTCCTAGATTTTGTTTAGGTGGTGTGGTGGTTTGAATAAGAATGGCCTGAATAGGCTCATGTGTTTGAATTCTTAGTCCCCAGTTGATGGAACTGTTTGGGAAAATTAGAAGGTGTGACCCTGTTGGAGGATGTAGCACGAATTTTAAAAGGTCTTATCATAAAATCAAACCTGGGGCCAGGTACTGGGATCAATGCTGGAAGATCAGAGAAGCAGAACAAGCCACAGCTACCTCACCTTGCCAATTCCTCAGCTGATCCTGTTTCCTCAGACTGGAAGCCTCTGAGTCCTCATCCAGAATGAATCTCAGCTGAACTCTTATTCAGAAGCCTAAAAGCTTAACCAGCTAGTTCCTGGTCCCCATGCCTTATATACCTTTCTGCTTTCTTCCCTCACTTCCTGGGATTAAAGGCTCACTTCTTGGCATTAAAGGTGTGAGTCTTCATGCCTGGCTGTTTCCATTGTGGCTTTAAACTCACAGAGATCCAGATGGATCTCTGCCTCCCAAGTGATAGGATTAAAGGCATGAGTGCCACTATTTTCTGGCCTCTATATCTAGTGGCTGTTCTGTTCTCTGACCCCAGATAAGTTTATGAGGGTACACAATATTTTGGGGAACACAATACCACCACAGGAAGTGGTGTGTCACTGGGGCCAGGCTTTATTATTTCAAAAGACTCATTCTATTGCCATGGTGCCCCTTTCTCTCTTCCTCATGGTTGTAGATCAAGGCAAGAGCTCTCAGCTTTTACTTCCCTCTGCCATCATAGACTCTAACCCTCAGAAACCATAAGCTAAATTAAATCTCTCTTTATATGTTGCCTTGGTCATGGTGTTCTTTCCCAGCAATAGAAAAGTAACTAAGACATGACTACAAGCATTTACTGATGTAAATAACCTCAGTAAAGCAACAAAAGGAGTGATAAATTATGGACAGGAAAAGCAACTCTCATAAGACACAAACTATCTACTTGAGAAGATGCCCTTCAGACATGTTTTTGATGAGTCCCTTCCTTTAACTCAGCAGTCAGAATCCCACATGACTAGACAGAATTAGAAAGGGCCCTGCAGGCAGTATGAGTAGAGCCAACAACCACAACCAAAGGAGACTTCATTAACTGACATAATAAAGTTGAGCACACTACGTTGCGGCTCATATTGAGTTAGGTACATAAGCATACAGTTATTTAGCAACAGTATAATTTATATACATAAAAATAAAGAAATGGTTTTCAAAATCATGGGGAAAATAAATAATTATAGCAAATACATGAAAGATGTCACAGAGACATTACACCCAGTTTTATCTTCTGTAGCATGAATCTTAAAAGTTCTTATTAATAAAATCAAACCTGAGCCAGGTATTGCGGTGAACTGGAAGATCGGAGAACCAGAACAAGCCACAGCTACTGCACTTCGCCGGATCCTCAGCTGGTCTTGTTTCCTCAGACTGGAGGCCTCTGAGTCCTCATGCAGAATGGGTCTCAGCTGAACTGCTGCTAAAAGCCTGAAAGCTTAACCAGCCAAATGCTTATCCAGCCAAATACTTAACCAGGCCAAATGCTTCTAGTTTCTGGTCCTCACGCCTTATATATTTTTCTGCTTTCTACCATCACTCCCTGGTTTTAAAGGCTTACTTTCTAGGATTAAAGGCATGAGTCACCATGCTTGGCTGTATCCTTGAACACATGGATTTCTGCCTCTGGAATGCTAGGATTAAAGGCGTGTGCTACCACTGCCTATCCTCTATGTTTAATATTGTGGCTGTTCTGTCTCTGACCCCAGATAAGTTTATTAGGGTGCACAATATTTTGGGGAACACAATACCACCACAATCTTCTTTTATAATTTTATTTGTGTCAAAGGGTGTTTTGCCTGTGTGTATACATCTGAACCAAGAGTGTATAGCTCCTGCAGAGGACACTGGAGATACAGATGATTGACAGCTGCCATGTGACTGCAGGGAACAGAACAGGGGTCCTCTACAAGAGCAGCCCTTGCTGTCTCCAGCCACTAAACTCAATTTTAAGAGAACACACAGAACGGTAAGTCACAAAGAAACAGAAATAGGAACAAAATGTTTCTGAAAAGGATTAATGGGTAGAGAGTCGGCTTGGCAGGTGACTGATGTGCTTACTGTGTAAGCACAGGGATATCAGTTTGGAACCCAGGACCCATGTTTAGATAGTTGGATTCAGGAAGATGTGTCTGTACTCTCAGGACTGTGGTGAGATAGAAGACAAAGACTGGAAACCCCCAGAAGCTCTCGGCCAGCTAGCCTAGGATACACAGTAGTAAAAAAGTGATTCCTGTCTTAAGTCAAAAGGCAAAGACTGACTGAAAGCTGTCATCTGGCATCAACATGCATGGCATGGCATTCACACACATACATGCAATAAGTAAATTTTAAACAATTATCTCTCATCTATCTACCTATCTGTCTGTCTATCTATCTATCTATCTATCTATCTACCTACCTACCTTCCTGCCTACCTATCATCTGCTATCTATCATTTATCATCTACCCATCTATCCTTTATTTATTTATTGTGTGCAAGTGCATTTGTGCCATGGCACACAAGTATTTTTAAAACTGTTGAAATGTTATCACCTTTGAGTTTAAAAAAATTAATTTTTGTTTTATGTGCATGAGTGGTTTTTTTTTTCTGAATAGATGTATTGCAACACGTGCATGCCTGATGCCCTTAGAAGTCAGAAGAGGGCATTGGATCCCCTTGAACTGAAGTTGTGATGGTTGTAAGCCACCAAGTGGGCACTGGGAACTGAACCCCAGTTGTCTATGAGAACAGCCATCTGTCCTGTCTTCACTGTTTACTGTTAATAGCCCATTATTCTCCCAGAATCTCCTCACTCTGTGGTTATATCCTAAAGAGCTATGGTGGAAAATGTGAAGGATGCAAATAAACAGAAGTAAACAGCAGGGGACCACCACAGAGAGGGGGTTACGGACGTTCAAATTGTGTTTCTAGAGCCTCATATATTGGGGTTTAGAACAGCAGCCTCTCCTTGGTTTTGTATAATTTTATACATACTCCTGCGACAATACGCTTTGGAAATGCCTGCAGATTCAAGTGGCCTCATTTTAGTTGAATTATTAAATCTTGGGTTTCTCATTAATCAGGCCATAAATAATTATGGAAATCACAAATCTGATCTTATTCAGGCATGTCAAGATGAAAAATAGCCCTGACCAGATCATGGTAAAGCAATGGCAGCCTTCACCTAGCACTTGGATGTGTTCTCTCTTTCCTTCCGAGAGACTCCAAAGACTAGAGGGCATTCTGCATGGGAGTGATACCAGTCTGCTCGCCATGAAGTTGGGGGTGGGCAAAAAGGTGAAAAAGGGAGAAAACCCAAGCAACAAATTCAATATTTCAATGGCACACACACAAAAATCTAAATTGACTGGCTTGATAATTGTAAATGTTTATCTGCTGCTATTTTTACTAAGCCCTGTCATTACCAACAGACAGGGAACTTGAGATGTGAGCTGGAACCTGCCTCCAAGTGATGCTGTGCCCTGTGCTGCTCCATGCCCTCCCTCCCCGCTATCCTGCCTCCCAGCAAGTCCTTGATCTCTCTTCACATTGCTGACATCTGATGACCTCTTTGTTGGAAGATGGTTCTATACTGCACAGTCCCACAGTACTCGCTGCTTCCCAGCTTAACTGTAAGAATTGTGTTGCTTGGCAATGATGCATTTGCATCTAGGGACACCGGTTCTAATACTGAGACTACTTTTCTCCTGGACCCACTTCAACTACTGGTCTGCGGGGGAGACTCCTTCCTTCCTTCGGCTGTCTCCAGTGAGTCTCCAAATCCTCTAAGGGTGAGAGGAAAGGGAGAGAGGTTTCCCTGCACACTGCACTGAGAACAGTCCCACCCACTCACCACACAGCCTCAGCTCCCAAGCCCCTCCTCCGCAGCTGTCTTAAGATGTACACAAGAGGAATTCCCTGACCACAGATGCCTACTCTGATCAAGATGACCCGGCCACCAACTGATGGATCCCAGTGAGGCTCAATTTTGCCCAGAATACAAAACATTCCTTCCCTGGGCCCCTGAGGGCTGCTGCCTACTTAGGATGATGCAGAATGCATGTGCGTAGATTGTGTACTGGTAAGGTTGAAGTGTGCCATGTTTATGAAAAGCCTGCATTTCACACTTCTATCTCAGTAAGTGAACACTTCAAGGTTTGGGCTCTGAGTGGTTGCTGCTGACCAGTTGTTTAGGTCACTTTTTTTTTCTTTATTCCTTTCCTTTCATACCTTCACTCTTCTGTTTCTTTGATAAATACCCACTGTGTGCCTTGGACTCTTGGCATTCCTTCTGCCTCAGCTTCCCAAATGCTAGGATTGTAGGTACGTGATACCACAATACCTCTGGGCCGCACTCCATTTTCAATAAGGTGAGGAGCCCCAAACATTTCTTCCTTTTTTTTTTTTTTTTTGGTTTTTCGAGACAGGGTTTCTCTGTGTAGCTTTGTGCCTCTCCTGGATCTCGCTCTGTAGACCAGGCTGACCTGGAACTCACAGAGATCCACCTGCCTCTGCCTCCCAAGTACTGGGATTAAAGGCGTGTGCCACCCCCACCCAGCATGTTTCCTCCTTATTACATCGTTTTTCGTAGTATTGAATTCAAATGAGCTGTGGTTGACTATCTGAATGAAGTGAAAGGACTGCTGATACATAAAGTCTGGGTAGAGGAGACTACCCCATGCCTCTCTCCTCTTCTCACAGTGGCTTGGGATTCTAAACAGGAACCCACGGCTTGAGGGAATAAAGGTTGAGAAAGCATCACTAGTTTATGCACTCTCTGTGCTCTGCAAACCCCTACTACATCTTTATCCAGCTGCTGTAGTAAAGATGGGAGGCTGGGCCAGAACCAACACTGGAGCAAGCCAGGTGGGTGAGCTCAGTGAAAGGAGCAGAACATGTTGTCCTTGTGCCCATGGGCCAGGCTGGGCTGTGACAAGCGGTGCTGTCACCCTGTTTGGCCTGGAGATAAGAACAGCCAAGGAACTGCTGCAAATGACCCTGTCCTCCTGTCCTGCCTTGTCCCAAAGGCCTCCACTATTTATAGAGGCTTGAGAGCAGCAAAGAGCATGATGAATGATTGAGTGAGAAAATGGCCTAATTGTGAATCCCCTTTTTTCCTGTCACAGTGAGCCACCCTGTCCACTTCTTACAGGGCCCACACTACCCTGGATTCTAGTGAAACCCTGTGACCATAGAGAAGCCACAGGCCTCTGGCTACTCACCATACAAAGAGGAATGACCCAGTAGTGTATTAGAAACACCAAGGATGACAATTTCAGAATATCTTGCTACCTCTGTAACTATTCGCCCTAAACTTGAGCAAGAAGAATCAGCATCAACCACATCACAGGAGCCTGTGCCACCTTCTCTTAATTTCTCTTCTGTGAAAGGGACAAAGTGTCACTGGTTCAAGACAAACCCAGAACACACTGTAAGAGGCCAAACAACAGCCAGCAGTTCTGCAGGCTGTAGCCTCGCAGCCTTGTTTCGAGCTCATTAAAAAGCTAAACTGACCTCTCCTGTACCACCCCAGCCTACTGCGTACATTGCCTTCTGTCAGGAATGGGCTTTCTTCAAGGACTCGAACCTGCCAAGGCCCATCAGCATTCCAGTGTTCTTGTTCTGTTCATATTTGTCAATGGGCCACCTATGTGTACACAGTAGTTTGGGTAAATGTAGACAATGATGTAAGAAAACACAACTTGATTCTATCTATCTACCACTCATGAGGAGGACACTTGAAAACCACCAGGGAAGGGTTGTGTCAGTTGTACTTCAGCACTTGGCATCTCCACACTGACACATTAGAGATACAAAACTTGAAGATGTCCATTCTAGCATGCCAGAACGTTCCTCCAAATACAGCTCCAGAATACTAGCGTTCTGCCCTTGATAGATAATCTGAGATAAAAAGGATCTTTTGGGGGCTAAACAAGTCCCAAAACATATTTTTAAAAAGTACCCAGGAGGCCTCCTGGGCAAGGCATGGGGCCAGCAAAGATGGTGGCTCTCAGCTCACTGTTCCATCTACCCTAAATTCAACTACTTCCATACAAGATTTTAAAATAGAATTCTATAAACGGACTGTTGGGCTGGTGGGAGCCTTTTACTTGGCAAGGTATGGTGTGTGTGTGTGTGTGTGTGTGTGTGTGTGTGTGTGTGTGTGTGTGTGTGTGTGTGTGTGTGTTTGTGTGTGTGTGTGTGTGTGTGTGTGTGTGTGTGTCGGTGTGTGTATAAATATGTATAATTTCATTTTAATTGAATTCCTTAGATACCAAAGAGGGGGAATTTGCGAATATGGACTATGTTTAGAGAAGGGTGGATATAGGCATGTATCTCTACTTGCTACAGATTCTCTAATCAAGATAACCCTTATGCCTGTCTCTGAGCAGCTGGGACCAATGTACCACAGTTCTGAAAGTCCTTTAAGACTATGGATTCCCTTGATTCCCAGCTGCAACCCTTACTCCTTGTTTATGTGGTCTTCATTTTCCTATAGTTGATGTGAGTGTGAAAATGCTCACACACTGGGCATTGGTGTGCACGACTCTTGTTCTTGAGTTAAAAACAGACAAAAAAAAAAAAAAAAAAACTTCTCTAGGATACAAACGTCTATGTTACCATGTTCATTTCCCCCAATAAAAGTCAGGCAGGAACACGAGGAAAGCAGAACACAGAAACACATGATTGAATCGCCCTGTGGCTTCATATACTTAAGTTCTGTCCTGAGCTCATGGTATTCAGTACCAAGCAATTTAGACACGGTTCTTGTCACATGTGGGGGTCAAATAAATGAAACACACAATCCTGTAGGCAGACGCTCAGGATGGTGGGACCCTTCTAGTGCCAAGTATGAAAATATATCATTTCATTTAAGTTGAATTCCTTAGTTAACATAGAAGAGGGATGTGAGAACACAGAATATGTGTTGAGACACATGTTGCTCTGGTGAAGAATGTTAAACAGGCTGAGAAAGAAAGTGAGACAGGACAGCAATAAGGTGATGGGGTAGGTAGGTGAGGAAGCCATTTGAAGTGATAGTGGTTGAACCATGAACTGTAGGAAAAAAAGGGTACTGGAATGCTTGGGGGAAACTATTCAAAATAGACTTTCTTGTGGAGCTTGGAGGTAGCAGAGACAGTCCAGTGGGATTAGGAACAGAAAGCGAGAGCAGGTGAGGTAAGGTCAGGAGACAGACAGGACTTCGGTTGGACAATAATGGGGCCACATCCTTGCAGTCTACACTCTTACAAAGTTTTCTTTGCCTATGGCTTGCAAAATACTCCCTCAAATTTGAAGGGTTAAAAAAAAACTAGGCAAATCTATGGAGAGGGTAAGAATTTGGCGGCATGGCTAGTGACTAGGAACAGCGGGGGGGGGGGGGGGGGGGGGGGGGGGGGGGGGTGGGGGGGGATGTGAGATGGGCAGGAAGTGTCTCCGAGCCCTGAAGGTTTATTATCCTGATGTTGTTTTTAATGCATATGATGATGCAGGCTTCCAGTGCACACACCTCCTCGGTCCTTCACATCCATCTGGTGAGGGAGGGTTTTCCCTTCTCATCTCTCTGCCTTCCACCTCAGCTGGTTCACTCTGCAGTCGCACACACTTCCCCCACTGCAGAAGAGTTTTGGTTATTTAGCAAGAAGAAACATATCAGCCAGTTTTGTATTCTGAGACTATAAAAAAAATACACTTTAAATAATTGTAGATGTGGTAACAGTAACCATTTGATGGTTATTTATGAAGATTAAAAAGAACTGCCTCAAAACGTTCTGGAACAAAATGCAGTAAAACACCCACTCTCCTCCCTCTGCCCTCTTTTCAGATCCCTCCTTACGTGTCTGCGAAAGTAAGTGGCTTTTGATAATTCCGATTCCCTACTCCTAGAGTTTATATATGTGGGGAACTAAAGGGTGGATGTTTCTGGATTTGAGTGTGTAGCCTTTCTGTATTTTCCACTCCAGGATTATCTTTTTTGATTCATAGGATCCACATGTTGTTGATTATTCTGACCATAAAACAGGACGTAAACACTACTTCACTCATACTCTCTTTTTCACACTAAATAAGGAAACAAAGTCCAACCTCACATTATTTAAAGCACCCCATCATAGCCTCTACTGGCTATATATGGTGGCTGTAGAAAATGGATCACAAAATGAGGTGAGAAAACTAACTATAGGGATTTACACCCTTCCTGAGTTGGTGTGGTAAGTTTATCTGCCTTTAAAGACGAATCACTCTATCTAACAGCACAGGTAGGCATCTCATGAAGCTATTTTGGATTTGCAAATAAAATACTGAGATAAGCATGTCCCGTGTAAGCTTAGATATACTTAGATACACAAAAGCATGAAAGGTTTGTCTGGAGTCAAAATTGAACTGGATACCCAAGGTTTTCTTTTCTGAAGCCTGCCACCTGAGGGTATTTAAATTAAAACAACGTGAAATGTTGTAAATTTAGAGACATACATCAAGTGCTCCAGAGCCACCAGGGCCACCACTAGCAGAGCAGCTCCAGCACTGGGGAGGTGTCCAAGGAGAACCCCTGAGGAACGCCTGAGCTCTCAGAGAAGAAATTCAACAATGGAGAAATATGAATTCCGAATGAAGAGCAAGCTACAGCTTGAAATAAACACAGAACGGCGTTAATGCCACCATGCCAAGTACCATGACACCATTGTTGAAGGATGGACTGCTTTACACGTGGCAATGTTAAACATCTTAGCCATATTCTCAAACAATTCTCACTTAAATCTAATGGCACAGGCGCTGTTATTATATGCATTTTACGGCTGCGGAAGGAAAATGTGGCTTGGAGTACCTCTTTAGTCCTCCCCGCCCAAGGTTCCAGGGATGTTTAGGTGACTCTGCCTGTTAACGTCAAGGAAACCCATTCTACCTTCCTTATCCTGAATGCCCCCTCCCCTGCAAGGAAAGCAATGGAAGATAAACATCCTTTAGGTAGGCCGAAGGTAGGATCTTAGTCCTGATGTTTATCATCAATACATTTGAAAGACTCAGCATTTCTTTTAAATTAAACCAGTGTTATATTATCACGGAAATACCAGCTCTGGAAAAATATGTAGTTGTTCTGAGAATTAAGCTGTCTTGGACCTTCTCAGCAAAACCCTGTTCACTTGTTTTCGGAACTTAACAGGAAAAGTGAAAATGCTGAGAGATGTCATGAGACATCCGAGAGCTCTAAGGTGACTATCTAAGAAAATGAAAATAACCTGCTTTTTCTCTTTACTCCACAGGAAAGGTTTTTTCTCCAGTGGATAAGGCTTTAGCCCAGACTAAAGGTAACCTGCGGCTCACTGTACTACCTCAGCTCCTGCACCGACCAGCAGCTCTGACGCTGACGACCTGTTGCCAGAAAGATGTTATGACATGACCGCTCACCCTGCTGCCTGAATGGCATTCACTAAGGACAGTTTCACTTGAGGGAGGCAGCATGGCTTGACTGGATGTCTCTGGTAGGAGTGACGGTGATAAGGAGAGACAGGAAGGCACTTTTAGGTGGGGTGGAAGGACAGGGCGGCCCAGAACCAAAGGACCCACTTTGAAGAGTTCAGCACTCTACTCTGTCATTGGACTGGACAGGAAGGTTGATCAGTGAGCTTCCCTGGGGACACTTGCTCTGTAGTTCTCTTGACAGCATGCAGAGGAGTCACCCTGCCAAGCCGCACAGTGAGGACTCAGCAGCTGCTCCTGGGGCGAGCACTTCCCTTCACTTTTCATTCTGGCTTTTGTCCTTGGGTAACCTCTCGCTGTTCCGACTGTCCTGTCCTCCTCTTTCCCATCCCTCCTGCCCATATGCAAACCTACTGTCTGAATTTCAAAATGAAACATCTTATATGTGATCTGGTATAACCCTTAACCTTTGACCTTTCTTTCTTTTAAAGAAGAAATTAATAAAGACTCAACAAAGTAAACAACAATACATTAAAAGATGAATCACAGTGCATTTGAATTTTTTTAGCCTATGTTTTTTTCCCCTATGGTCTTTTCAAACACAAAATTTGGGGGGATAATTGATTACAACTCTCTCAAATAATGGTACCAAAAGCTTGAGTCTTAAAGAATTAGACATCAAAGAATGCTGGGAGGTATTTTTAAAGTTTTTTGTTTTGTTTTGTTTTTATTTTAATCATGTGTGTACATGTGTGTCTGTGAGTGGATGTGTGCACACCAGAGCATGTATCCACAGAGTCCAGAAGAGGGCAGCAGATGCTCTGAAACTGGAGTTACAGATGTTTGTGAGTCACCTGACAGAACTATGGGAACTAAATCCTGGTTATTTGCAAGAGCAGCCAGTGCTCCCAATGGCCCAGTTACCTCTCCAGCCCCCGTGGCAGGTTATTTTTTAAGTTGGATTTATTGGAGGACTATTCAAATTCTCTGTGCAGATTTAGCAACAGGACATTTTCATACAGAGAAAAATACCTTTTCTAAAGAGTCGTTATAGTATTGGTGCATTGATATAAATTACAGCACACGGAAAACATCCTGGGTTTCACCCTGTACTTTTTTTTATTTGCCTCTATTTCTTTGATGAAGACATCACCAAAGACGTTAGTGCACAAAGATGGCATGTATCTTCTCAGGTTGGTCAAGCAGTGAGGTCCCTATAGACACAGACACACCTTAACTTGCGCCTGGTAGAGGCACTGTTATCTTACTTCAGCATTTATACGATGGAAATAGAAATTAAAATAAAGGAAAGTTTAAGAGATCGGCTGACCACACCTTAATTGCCTGTTCTTATGGAATAAAAATGGACAGCACTCCTTGTTACCCTTAAAAACTACTGGCCCTGGTATTCTAGACATATAGAATAAAAAGAGTTCAAAGAGCTGCTTCAAAGTCACTGAACTTAGATTTTCATGCAGGCCTGCTATGGTCCAAGATCCAAGGGGTGCTTATGTTACACCCTGGATTAGTGCATTCAAAGCTTCAGGTGACAGTGTCCAAATGGAAAGAGAAAGAGAGGGTGAGTGCAAAGGGTGAAGACAGAGAGGGAAAAGAAATGAGAGGGAGAGGGAAGATAGCTTCCTTAAGAATGTAAATCAAGAGCAAAATGTAGTATACTTAATGTTCAGTTTGCAGATTCAAGAGCATCCAAGTTTCCAGGACGTGACTTCCCCAGGGTGGACATCAAGAATGAGAGGATTTATGTGTGTGTTTATTCTGAACATGAAAGTGGCTACTATGATGTCTCATGGGACATGATGGAGTGATTTGAAGTAAAGAAGTCATTAGCCATGAGAGTCATTTTGATTAAGTGAAACAGATCAACTGTGTACACTAAGAATGATCATCTCAAAATTGAGGAAATCAAAAAGTAAACATAAAGGATAGTGCTGTCATGGAGTAGGTTAGCAATGGGTGCATAAAGGAAAACACCTTTGAGAACAGTTTATCAAATAAAAAAAAACAGGGAAAGAGGAAGGGGGCATGAAGATGGGCAGTGGCTGTCCACTGGCTGTCTTAACAGAAGACTTGGATGCTGCAGTTGAGAGGCTGAGATAAGAAAGAGAAGTAGAATTTAATTGTTTATGAAGGAAGTTCCCTTGTGAATAAAAGTCAAAATATTGCTCATTCACTCCTTCCTGCCATTACGGGAATCTAGTTAACCAATAATTCCTTATGGGTTGAATTATGCATCACAAAATTCGCGTGTTGAAGTGCCACAGAACGTGAAATAATTTTGCAAATGCAACTAGCTGATTAGAATGAGGTCTTACAGGAGTGGGTGGGCCCCCTTACAGCTGCCCAACAGGGGACCTGGGCTAAGATGGCCACCCCGCAAGAGCCCTAAGTGAAGAAAAAGTCAGATGCTAAGAAACACCAATGGCTGACAGCAAACGGCCAGCTGCAGTGAGAGAGAGAGAGAACAGACCCTCTCAGCCTCAGAGAGAGCCAACCCCCAGCTCCTTGACCTTGGACAATCAGCTCCAGGAAGAGAAACAGCACGTCCTTTGTTCCTGCCACTTTGTGGAACTTTGTGATGGCAGGAAATGACTAGATCCTCCCAGATGGGATTATCTATTTATCCTGAGTCACACTGTCAAGGTGTGACCTCCACACCCTTCTCATTGGAAAACAGAGCCAAAGAAAAGGTCACATATTTCACCGGAGCAAATCCAAGAGATCCAATAACAGCTAAGGGACTGAATATGGAAAAAGGCAGGCCTGTGCATCTTACCCAGTGCCATGTAACTTGTAGCTGTTCACTCTGCTTCATTTGCTGGTGTGGTGGTATTTCACTAACGTACTCGTGCAAAAATTACAAGAGGTCACGAGAAGGAATGAAGGGCAGAGAGAACTGAAACGAGGCTCCGCAAAAATAAAGAAGGAGTACAAGAAGGAAGGAAGCACATGTGCAGAAAGGAACTCCCACAGGACTCAGTGGGGATGCGCACTTCTTAAAACGTTGAAATTAGAATATGTGATGACTTAGAGAATCGGAGACACACATGCACATCTCACACCTATCTCTTCAGGTCTAGATCCCCGTTCTTACTCAATGATCCCCCAAGTCTGGGAGTAAACCAGTGACGTGAAGTCAACTCAATCCATAGTCCACATAAGGATTTCCGTAGGAGATGAGAAGTGTTGAGGTTTGTGATTAGTTTCCTTTGCTTAAAATAATTTGCATTACGGTTTTGAACATAAAAATTTAAAAAACAAAAGCCTACTTCATGTAGGCTCTGGTAAGAACAGGTTCCAATCAGGGCAATGTTTTGTTCCACCCACTTGACCAAAATCTGAATGAAACGTCTGGATTTATTATATAGAAAGTGCAATGATGAGTGTTTTTCTAAGTACTGCTATCCTCTGAAAAATTGAATAAAGGAAAGTGGACTACTGGATACTGTATTTGGACATAAATAAATATTCAGTGTGGTCAAACAATCCTTTTTAACTTAACATTTCATTTTTTCTTGAGAAACCAAATATAAATTGATTTTGCATTATGCCAATTTGACCATGTTTGAAGAAATCTAAAAATTACCTTAATTTTGTCTATTTATGGATTACTGCTGAAAAAATCTAGATTGTGTGATTCCTAATAGCCACTTCCAGGCTCTTAACAGCATTAAATACAAATGTATGTCAAAAGCCGAACTATCTCATCCAAGTAAAATCTTTGTCACAATCCTCGAGAAAGAACTATACAGCCAACGCATTTAATACCATTTTCTAAGTCAGCCATGTCTCTTGGGCTGTGCCACATAGTGTCTACTGATCATGGATGTAAGGCTGGAAGTTTGCCCATTCACTTGCACCTTCATAACCAGAACAGCGGTGGCAGTTCTGAGACAGACTTGGATAAACTGAGTTTCTGGAAAGAGTAGAATATTTCTAGAGTAAACAAACTGGGAGGAACGTTTTCAAACACAACTGCATGGAATCCCAATTGTCCTTGCAGGAGGGCTGTTGCTCCAGAATCACTTTGTCTGTTCCTGTCTTCCTAATAATGGGGGCTGGGAGTGATTAGAGATACCTGAATCAGTCTGTGCTTATGGAGCACACTAGACCACATCATCGTGCTAGCTGGAGGGATTCAGTTTGTCATAAATGTATACACAGAGGTGAAAGTAACCCAACTCCAGAAATGTTGAGATGTGACTCAGATTCAAGAGCCAGGTTTCTACCAAGTACCTGGTTTAGTAAAGGAGGAAACCAGAGACCAAGTGGTCTAAACCACACATATCATAGTGGCAAGAGTCAATGTTGAAACCCTTACTTCATTATTTTTAAGAATTTTTCATGTGTGCACATACATGTATAGGTACACATGAACAAAAGCACCTGTCTGTGGAGGCCAAAACTCAACTCAAATGTCTTCCTCAGTTGCTCTCCACCATAGTTTTTGACTCAAGGTCTCTCCTTAAACTTGAAGCTCGCAAGCTGGCTACCCTGGTTGACCAGCAGGCTCCAGGGATCCCCTTGCCTCAGCCTCACCAACACTGGGATCACAGGCTCAGTGGTTAGGGATCCAAATTGAGGTCCTCACCATTGCTTAGCAACAGTTTGCTGATGGCGCCATCTTCTCAGCCTCTGTCCACTACTTTATCACACTTTCTGACATCTTTGGATTTTACTATTAGCAAGATGGCACTGTGGAGAAAGGGCTGGGGACATGCAGCAGTGCGCAGCAGGGAGCGGTCCTTGTTACACATGCACAGTGTTTTTCAAGCAGATAGCAATCTGGGAAGGGTGAGGGTTGCTGGAGACGCCACCTCGGGCCCTGGGAGCTGTGTGGTGCACTTCTCAGCCTCACGCCCCGTCCTGAAACTGTTAGCTCATGCCTGACTTCCCGTTTCCTTCAGCCGCTTCACACTCTCTACCTACTTTTGGAACTTTCTCTTCCTGGCTCTCTCCTGCAATTTTAATTTGACAATTTGATAAGTTAGGGAAAGGCAGGCTGGGTTTCCTTCCAGTCTCTCTATATAGTTCATCGTAGAGTCAAAAATCGAGTTTGAAGCAAATGACTGGTTGGCAGGAGGATTTCTGAACATTCTGATGTATTTTATTTCTGTGAGCAGTGGTCACAGGAGAGGCTAGGACCTGGCTGTGAAGAACTTAAGCACCACCAAGTTACTAGGAATGTGCTTGTGTCAATGTTGCCACTATTTTATCAGCTTTTAAAGTTTTCTTACTCAAATCTCAAACCACATTTTAATTCTAGCAAAACAATCAGGATATCTTCAGTAAAGAAAAGCCCATCCCCCAAACTAAATGGTACAATCAATATTTCATAGGAAGGAGGGTGGTTTTTTGTTTTGTTTTGTTTTGTTTTGGGTTTTTTGTTTGGTTGTTTCTTTGTTTTTCCTGTCCTCTGCCAGTTCTCTGCTTTTAGGACAGTTTCTACAGCTGATTCTGATCGAAGATTCCAAATCCTGAGCAAGCTTGATCTGGGCGGAGGCTCCGTCCTGTCTAAGTTTCACTTCAAGAGTCAGTGCTAACTGATTTTAAGATGGATGGAAAAGAATCAGCGAAATGTCCCCCCCTCCAGGTCAGAGAGCTGGCGAGAGAAAGCCCTGTGGCTGCTGCTCTTCCGTGCCCCCTCTGTGGCCTCTCAGAAACCCACATCATCAAACAGCCAGTCACAGCAGGATGTGGTCACCTTGGCACCGGAGAACATTCCGTGACTGTCCTCTCACATACATTGCTGCAGAGACAGAGCCCTGATTTTGTAATACCCATATACATTTGGCTTATTCCTTCCTGCTGAGAATCCTGCCTCATTTCATTTGTTTGCTTGTTCCAAGTCCAGAAAGATATATTTTTAAAATTTAAATATAAATGTCTTCATATAGTTCAGACTATCAATGGAAGAACTGGGGGTTTTATAACCTGTGTAGTCATTGACTGCACAACTCAGACTGTTCTCATAGTTTCCAGCTTACTATTATTCCTGTGGCCTCCTGTGTCAATAGTGAATTATTATTATTCTAACGGTTCCTTTTGTATCACTCTAGTAAAGAAATGTACTCAATTAAGCACACCTTTACCTAAAGTGTAAATATGGTGCTATTTCCAGCACATTTAGGGTGACTGAATTAGTGTAATTTCATGGTAAACACATGAGATAGGCTTACTTATCTATAAATTCTAACATCAGCTCTCATTAGTTTTCTTTGAGTCTGTGAGGATTAAAGGCAGCAGGAGGCACAAGTGTCTCAGGTAAAGATACATTATGTAGAATTTACATTTCAAATTCTCTAGCACTTGGGAAATGTTGATCCTGGTGGATGTCCGTGTGATAAGGGTTGATTAAGGATCTAATTTCCATTTTGCCACCAAGGACTTCACACAAATGCAAAACAGAATTAATAACATTTTATAGAAGTGTTTAGAATTTAAATTAGACAATTGAAAAAGACTCAGTAGTATCTGATGCACAAGGATGCCCAGTGAATAGCAGCTGGTATCTGGTCTCCCTAAGTCATGGGATGTGTATATTTGGAACCATTTTCTTTTTATTTATTTATATGTATGTTTCCACAGGTGCATGTGTATATGGGCACCTACATTCAGGTGCCCACAAAGAAGAAAGTAGATCTCCTGGACCTCCTGGAACTGGAGTTAGAGGTGGCTGTGAGCCACCTGATGTAGATGCCCGGAATGAACTATGGTCTTTTGCAAGAGCAGTGAGCAATCTCTTTGATGATCGTGGAATAACTTTCACAGTGGACATGGTGATTGAGCTTCGCCTCACATACCCAAGCCAAATGTCTGTAAGTGTATGCTCCCATACATGCATGGCTTCCTTCCTATCCTCCTGTCTACTATAATCTCTTTTTAATGTGTTTTCTGTTTGAGTTACTGATTACATAGAACATAGATCGCTACCTAAAGCCACGTATCCAGGTTATAGTAACTAAAACAGGAGACATACAACAGATGGGCCTAAGTCATAACACCTAATGCAGAGAATAATTGTTTTCACAGAACACCTATTGTGATGGACTTCAGACATGCTTTGGGTCTACTAAATGATTCTTACTTATATTGGCTTTGTGATAAATAGCTTATATGAAGATACTGACTGGTCTACAAAATACCTCATGTAAATGAAGAAGCATCAATTTCAAGCACCAGAATTGGTGTTTTGTATGGAATTTCAGCCAAGGACATAGTTTATAATTCTCATTCTTATACATTAAGAGGGATAACTTCATTTTGAAATTTATTTTTGATGTGAAGGTGTAGGTTTTACAGTACTAACATACAGTATTTTTATACGCTACATTCCTCCACAGAGCATCCAAAGTTAGGTGGTCCCCCAAGTAGCCTTCCAGAGTCATTGTGCTAATTCATTGATTCTAGCCCTCACATTTTTTCCTTCTAATTCCTGCCTGTCTGACTCAAAAACAAGAATTCCCTCCCTCCCTCTCTCTCTCTCTCTCCCTGTCTCTCTGTCTCTCTGTCTCTCTCTCTCTGTCTCTGTCTCTGTCTCTCTCTCTCTCTCTCTCTCTCTCTCTCTCTCTCTCTCTCTGCCTGTTACAGTCCCCTTTACTATCAGCTGTCTCTTCCCTACTCCAAGCATTAACTAATACAGCTCCCAAAGTGTATTCTCTTTATTTTCCAGCAAAAACTCACTGCTAAAGATTTTTGTGTGATTCACAAAAAAATACAAAATACAAAGATATTCTCTGGGTTCAAGATGATAAATCACCTTTTCATGAGTGATCATTAGACTATTTAGTTGGACATAAATGCATACAAAATAAGACCCCTGTCTTCCTTATCTCTTCATAGCCCAGGGTGACCCTGTTCCTTCAGAGACATGCGATAGACAAGGTTCAGTTCCCAGACTTCCTGTACTTAAAGTGTATGCCTCTGCCCATCCCTGCCAGCTGTAGAATAGATGCAGGTTTGGGGGTGTTATGTCTACAGTCATGAGTATCTAAGACAGACCAGGCAGAGCAATGAAGCCTGGGGTACCTACCAATGACCTCATGAAGGACAGCCACCTCAACAGCTGAGCCCTTACAGAGTAGACAATAAAACTACAATCTTTCTCATGTGAGGCATCTGTCAGGTTACATATTCACCACTCATTCTTGAGTCCATGTTAGCTTTAACATTCATTCCTTGACATATGCAAAGTCGATAAACTGTTCATTCAATTAAGAAGTCAAATCCTATAGTTGATATCTCACCAGAGAAATGTTAATATGAAGTTTGGTTTGAAGCATGGCTGATTTTTGGCTTCCTAAGGCAATAACCATTCATACTTCAGTGAATATATATCATCACAATTAAAGTAAGTGAGAGATGTTACTGAGTCAATGGAAGAAAACTATAGAGGGCTGAACCTTGATAGGAAAATGTGTATTCCCTGGTGCAAAGGTCAATCATTCTAAGTTGCCTAGGAAAATTCTCCATTCATTTACATCCTTTCTACAGTGGGCAACGGAAAGATCATGGTCATAACCTCTCCTGTACATTCCCCTGAGCAAGAAGTCCCACTGACTGTGCAAGTGCATGCTGGCTGGGGGAGGGGAAGCTGGGAGATGTTCCTTGTTAGTTCCCCAGAATGTTTTTCTCCGTGTGTTCATACTGGCTGGGAAGGAGAAGAGCACTCCTAAGACCATGCGGACATTTGATCACCACTGGCCACTGACTGAAACAAAGGCACACACTGGCCAACTTCAATAGCCATGTGCATCACTGTGTGAAAGGAACCATGTTCCATGCATGATAGACTCAAATGAAACTAGAGGGGTACATGGAGCTGTTTCCAGTGTCCTTAGTAACAGTCATGTTGAGTGCAGAGCAGAGAGATTGGCTTCAAAGTGCCATTCCCTCACTCTGGAGGTCATTACAAACTGAGCTCATCTTCTTGACTTTTAACTTTACTCTGTGAAAGTAATATTGAGAGTTGTGGACTGCACCATCTGTAAGCCCAACAGAACACTTAAATTATCAGTTTTCCAGCCATCTGAAAATTCTTTAATTTACTTAAATGCATTTGACTTAGAAAAGCAGAAGTGGTGGCTGCACCCTGTATCAATCAGGTCCTGATACACAAGACATCTCAGCAGGACCATCAGGGAGGGGACAGAGTGTCAGCTTCCCGGCTAGATAAAGGCAGGTGAGGTAAGAACTGAAATGCAGTTGGTGGGAAAGCATACTCGGGAAGTGGCACACCAGTGTGAGCTTGCTTTTGTGATGCTGCCAGATTGAGTGCATGCTTCCTATGCCAAGTCAATAAATGGGTGGCGACAGGTTTGCAGCTACAGTCCAAATGGGACCACATTGACAGGGATGCAGGAGAACAAATAAGTGAGATAGAAATTTCAAGCAGGATCAAAAGGAGAGCATCATCAGATATGGACAAAATACTGGCACAGGAAGAAAGACTTTGGGAAGCCAATATAATTATCTGTTCAATTTTTTTTCTCAGACTGAGGTTACACATTAAAAATGTCTAATGAGCGACTAACTTCTGCTGAGGGTAAAATTGAAAATAATTTTGCTTTTTGGCAAAAACACATAAAACAAAATGTTTTAGTGAACAACGTTGCTCAGAATTTGGGAGGTATTGCTTGTATTATCATCATCATAATCACCACCACCACCATCATCATCATCATCACCATCACATCATCATCATCACCATCATCATCACAATCATCATCACCATCATTATCATCTTCACCATCATCATCACTATCATCACATCATCATCATCATCAAGTTATAGAATTAAAAACACATTATTGTGCACACCTTAAAGCCCAGCACTAGGGAAGCAGGCAGATCTTTGTGAGTCTGAGGCTAAGTAAGTCTACATACCCACTTCTGGGCAAGCCAGGGCTACATAGTGTAACTCTGTCTCAAAAAGTCAAAACAGCAACAAAAGAAGCAAAACACAAAACCACCATTCAGTTCTGTTCAAACTGTGATACAAGAGAAGGCCCAGGCTGCGGCAGGAGGACCCAGTCTTTGGTGGCAAAAACACCTGTACAGTGTTTTCCCTTGGCTTTCCCAATAGAGGGGGCACCAAGTACTAGTACTAATGGTAAACAAATGTAATTTCTCTGTCTCCTAGACAATATGGATTGCTTGTTTCCTTCCACACAGACGAGCAGCTAAGTGAGGCAGAGCCCATCAGCAGTTGCCTCACTAGGTTGAATATAGCTTCCCATCATAGCATCATGTCTCACATGAACTCCCCAGCATCAGACATTCATCCCAAACAATTCACTATTGTATTTATTTCTGCATTTTTCATTTGTTTCCTCCCCACCCCCAGAACTGTTTTCAATTGAGATGTAAATTAAGCTTCAAAGAAAGTTTCGTTTTGTAACTGAAAAACAGGATCAATCCCAGGCAAAACAATGTCATCCAAAGAAACAAAATAATGCTTAAAATGGAAGGCAGGCACCTGGAGTTCTCACTCCCACAGGCTAGACAGTGCTGGTAAGTGGATGTGTTAGGCTGGGTCTGATTTGGTCTGTAGAAAGTTCTCTGGTCTACTGCCTGCGAAATTCCTGTATTTGAACCTACACTATCAACCGAAAAGCATTTTCTCTTAACATTTCCTCTCCCACTAGCAACTGAATTCAATTGCATAGATGTTTATCACAGATGGAGAGAGGATCAGGATCTAATTCAACACATTTCAAGGCCTTCCCATTGTATACCATGACCCCTTTGGGCATGCTGAAGTAAACTTAATTTATTTTGTTAAGTCTCAAAATAATAGGCATCTGTTATTGATGATAAATGACTTGGTTAGCATCTGTGTGAAGCAGGGCTTGCTGTTATTTTTGGTTCCTTCATTTTGGAATGCCTTGCTCATGTTTGGAAAGTTTCCTAGATTCTGAAGTCTTCAGTTGTTGCAACTGGAATTAAAAGTACGAATATTCTCTCTCCCTGCCCTGCACCACAACTGGGGAAATGTCTATTTGATGGAGGTCCCCATTCCACAATGCAGCTAGGGCATGCAAATCTGATGTCAGCGTCTCACAGTTGGGGCATGGGCATTTGATGGAGGTCCTCCAACCCAAGCATTTGCTTCCTCCTGTGCCATGAAGTTGTAGCCGCCGAGTGGGTAGTGCATGACGCCTGTGCTAGTACATAGCTGACCCTGGAGTGCCTCAGTCAACATAAAAACTTCAGTGACAGATGTCACTTGTCACAGCTATCCAGTCCTCTCACTGACATATTGAGCTTTCCTTGGTCTCTCTTGGCTGCCTAACAGATGCGTTTTACATTCTTTCTTAAACCGGCTTGCACGGATACCATATCTCTTGCTTATGTCTGATAACTTGCATTGACCCTGTTTTCCTGAAGGTCCTATTTTTTCAGCATTGGGATGTGAACACTAAGAAGGTATGCTATCATTGTTGGTACTGGAAATGTATAACTTTCTTATCTAAAATATTGTCCCTCCTATGTGGACAACTGTGCTTGATTTATAAATGAGTAAGAGCAACTCATTCATAAAAAAAAATTCAGGTTTGCATGAAGATTTTATAACAAGAAAATGGTAAGGGCCTTTGAGAGTCCTGGTGATATTCCTTCCTAGAGCACTGTTTCTCAGCCTATAGGTAGCAACCCCTTTGAACATCAAAGGACCCCAGTCATAAGGGTCACCTAAGACCATTGGAAAACACATTTATTTGCATTGCGATTCATAACAGTAGCAAAACTACAGTTATGAAGTAGCAATGAGATAATTTTATGGTTGAGGGTCACCACAGCATGAGGAACATTTATGCTGAGAATCACTGCTGTAGAGGCTTGGAATCAGGTTTTTTTTTCCCCCTTGAGAAAAAAAGTGAATTTTATTTGAAACTAAGATTACCCTTTAAAGTTATCCCCCCTCTCTCTTTATCCATCATTCTCTTTTTGAGATTACTCTGAATTACCAGTTATGCTACTATCAGATCTCAAAAACAGTGTGCATGGACAAGGATATCGCTGGTGAGGCATCCTATAAAGCACTGAATGTGATGAAAGAAGAAAACTAAGCCACAAGCCTTGACTTTAATAATCTTATAATATGCCCCCTACAGAAGAATTAAAATATTTTTAAATGTACAAAAGACTAGCCATCCTTTCCTGGAAAGATATGTAGGCCAAGTTCTACGGTAGTTCAAAGAAAGAAGAAATTCTTTCTATTTTTGGAAATCAGGGAAGAAATTGTAGGTTTATCCTGAATAAAGGGTTTCAAGACACTCTATTGTTGAGACATTTTCAATCATTTATTTCAACTAGCAATTTCACCATTATCCAACTAATCTTCACCATTTTATTCTTGTTCTTCATTTTTAGAAAGCCTCCAATTTTCAAACTGAAATTGTTTATCAATAAGCAACAATTTGCCTGTTATATTAATCAGAATTCACAAGTAGAAGCTCCTGGGAAACCAAAATAAATTTCATAAGAAACCAAATAGACCACACTAATACCAACAATGGTAATTTAAGGCAAAATATAACCCAAACTTTTTTTAACTACAAAATAAAATACTTGGCTGAAAAGATTTCATTTTCTTTATTAAATATTGAAGTAGAGGCCACAAGAACTACTCCTACTGACTAAATTTCACTTCATCTAGATTCCAGCATTGGTCAAATTTCATCAAGATGTATGTAGTATGAAATTTACGTGACCTAAGGAGAGATGGGGAATGACTTTGCAGGCTTGGTTTCGCTGTCCTTGGTCCTGACAAGGCTCTGCACGCCTTGCACTGTCCAAGGTGCTGAGTGAGTTTAGTGTCAAAAGGGAAGGTGATATCTACCAGAGGACAATGATACAAATGCTTTTTACTCAAGAACTCAAGAATGTGTGCTACAAGCTGGTCAGCCAACTGTGTGCTTCCCATGGAAACATGTTCTGGAATAAGATGGTCTCATGTGAAGCTATAGCAAACTATAGTAATGCAGTCATGGAGGCTGTGTCTCCTCCAGAGATGTTTGCAACTGTGATTCATTATTTAATCTTTAAAAGAGAATTTATTTTATTTTCAACTGGAGAGAGAGAGAGAGAGAGAGAGAGAGAGAGAGAGAGAGAGAGAGAGAGAGAGAGAGAGAGAGAGAGCGCATCTGCAGAGGTCAGGGGGTTTGATTCCCTGGATCTAGAATTATGGATGACTTTAAGCCACCAGAAATGGGTGCTGAGAATAGAACTTGGGTTTTCTGTAAGACTAGTCAATGCTCTTAACCGCTACTCCATTTCTCCACCCCTGTAAATCTTTGGTTAAATTGATTCTCACTCGTCAAAAACTACAGTGGCATCAACAGTGTCAGCAATGGTATTTGTGCACTTCAGATTCTCTTCCAAGACATCTTCTGTCTTAGGAACCCCACTCTAAATACTCAACAAGACTTTCTCCCATGAATTTAAAGCAAAGCAATAAATAATGACCTTCACAACATGCAACTGAAACCACTGTTGGCACTGTGCTGTGACAGTGTCTTATATGTGAGGTCTACCTTACGACTTTCAGTTCCAAACGTGGAATAGTCTCCATACATGTTTCTTTCAGACTTGGGGAATAATTGAAAAGAACCCGAGTTAAGGAGTAATACATGCACACAATGTAGGCATACTGGACCCCTATATGTCTCTCCCCTTCTTAAGGAGTTTACAACAGTTTCCTATAAGATATACAAGGTCTAGACATCCAGGCTGGCTCATACTTAGTATGACAGTTTTGTAGCTATCTTTATCACCACAAGTCCCATCATACTGGTATTTAATCATTATCACCAACACTGCCCCGCCACCACCACTAGCACCACCACCACCACCATCACTACCCGCCACCACCGTGTATCATTATCTTTTCTTGATGCTTGAGTGAAACTCAGGTTTTCAGTATGCAAAGAGTCCTAAGGAGATGATGGGAAGATGTGATTTAAGACTTTATTCATCTAACTTGACAGTAAGTGCATTACTATTTTATATTACTAATGTGGTATGACAAAATATCTCTAAAGTGTCATGTCTCAACTCTTCTGTGTCTGCTTTTCAATATATAAATAAAATGGCCATTTTATCAATTCTTATTCTGTGACTAAACTATTGCAATATTGCCATGAGAACAAAACAATGAATTTGGTATTTTTCTTCAGCATCTCATTCTATGAGACTTACACATACTACTATAGAAATGTGTGGATGTATGTGGAGCCTGGACTACTGATTTGATGACAGTTCCTCTGTGGACACTTTTCTTTAAAAAAGACACTTTGGGCAAATACAGCAGGAACTAGCATTGGAGGGAGAAGACCCAAGTAATGCTGCCATCATTCTAATGGCCTTGTCAAT
The DNA here is from genome assembly GCF_007827085.1 of Peromyscus californicus insignis. Lineage (NCBI taxonomy): Eukaryota > Metazoa > Chordata > Mammalia > Rodentia > Cricetidae > Peromyscus > Peromyscus californicus. Next base: position 4,558,441 of record NW_026294534.1, read on the forward strand.
AGCACAAACCTCTTTTTGTTTTGTGACATTTTCATGTGGCATCAATATGTGTCTTTAAGAAGCAACACAGGTGATTTTTGTTGGTGTGCATCTCATACGCACTAGAAGTATAGAAAAATCTCACGTATCTTATTTGCTTAGGAATGAAACAGTCTACACCCTAGTAACTTCCCGAAAGACCATTTCAAATAAAAGCATTTCTTGCATTCCTTTTCTATCATTCCAAATAAATTTATTTCTCTTTTTCATGAAATGCTGAGTTCTGTAGCTGTTGATGATATGCTACCCATGATTATTTATTTACCTTTTTCCTCACCCACAAGCAACTACAGGGAGAAGGTTGTATCTTGTATGTCACTGTGTTGCATGGACTAAAAGGGTGGTTTTTTTAAATATACATGGGATAATGTTTACAGGACTGAATTATGCATTCTCCCATGATGGCACACCATACTCCTAGTCACCAGTCCTCTACTGTGTGCTCTTTAACCTAGCATCAAGTGAATGTAAGCATGAAGGAAATTCAGTTAGTTGTATAACATCTTATCACCTTGAGAATATCTAAGCCTCTTCAGAATTTGCTTGCCAGCTTGTATAAAAAGAAAAAATATTAATAACTGAAAAACCTCAGGGTAGTTTGCAAGAATTTCAAAGAGTGTTCTCGACACTACTTCTAAACACTGCTTCCTATCAGAACAGAAAAGAAGAGAGATAAAAGAATGTTTGGTGTAACTATTGATCATTTTTTCTTTTCCTCAATAGGAAACATGCCTGGAAATAACAGATGGCTTCGAATGAAAATGGTGCATAAAGACCATCAGTTTAAATAAGAATTTAAATTTGTTAGTGATCCTACCTAGCTATGACACCTATGAACCATAACAACAACCAGTGTGACAACAACCCTAAGGGAGCAGTAGTTGCACCCATACCTTGATATTAAGCAACAGCTCTTTAATTGGACTTAGAGTCACTCAAGAAGAGGACTATCATCCCTGGTACTGGAAACTAAGCCAGCTCTCCTGGGCTAATGGAGTCATGGGTCTTGGAAGAGACCTTACAACACCACTTTATCAAACTAGCCTAATCCCCATTTACATTATAAATATTTGTCCCTTTACTCACAGATAAGTGTATTTCTCACCCTTCATCAGCAAAACTTTTCTTTGCAATCATTATGATCATAAGATCATTATGGAAAAGCACAATCAATCAAAGTGTGGAGCCCAGTCCCAACTGATACATATAAAAAGCAACTCCCACACCTAAGGCTGAGGGCATTTAAGAAAGAATGAAAATGAAAAGATTGTAGGGGCCAGAGGGACAGGGGAGTACGATGTGAGACTGAGTCTCTTAGAAATGTCAGAGATACTATGTCCATGATGTGGGAGAAATAGTCTCCCCCAAGGAAGATCAGACCAATTGGTTACCCAATACCAAGTGGTACAAGTAACATATATATACTGGGCAAGTTGTATTTATATTTTAGGAATATATATATATATATATATATATATATATATATATATATATATGAACAATTAAAGAGAAAGAGGCCATGAACTTAAATAGGGGAGTCCTGGGAGGGTTTGGAGGGGGAAATGGAAGGGATAAATAATGTAATTGTGTTAAAATCTCAAATGATAAAACATATGTAAAAAATGAAAAGATCATGTTAATAGAGAGGGGGAGTTTAGATTGATTTTTGAATAAGCACAAACCTGATTTTTATGTGGAGAATCTAAAATTACACAAAACAAGTGCCAATAAAATATTCAAATAATCCCCTAATTATATCAATTTTATTACATGCCAAAATATTTTTAAACTATTTTCCTTTAAGTTATATTGAATCCTAAAATAAAAGCAAAAGCTATTAATTTCATTCCAGTTTGTTATAAAGGATCTAAAAACATCACTGAACTCAGAGATTTCTACTGGTCTTTGGGGAGTCTTCTTGCCTATCACTAGAAGAGATAATGACAAACAGTGAAACTCCCAGATTCAAAAGCAGAAGGAAGGGACACAGGACAGACAGACAGCAATAAGGACAACCAAGGAGGGAGGAGCAGTGTTTGACCTAAAGTTCTGATAGATGTGAGCCATGAAGAACCAGTTCTGAGATTCTGATTTAAACTGAGATCCGAGATGACACACAGAATCCTTGTGAACTATAGAAACTAATTTCAAAGGTTTTTCTCCCCCTCAAGATTGGATTAAGAGGTAGAAGAGAAAACATGGGGTAGTCCAGTGGTAGAAACCACATGGCGTCCTCCACAGCTCCAGCTTCACTTCAGGGAGGAGAGTCTGGCCAGATGGTGAATCACTATGCTTATGATTTCACTGTACCATGTGCTAGAAGGAAAAAGAAACAGCACAGAAATGTCACGCTGTGTAAAGGCTTGTATGAAAAGGTGCAGCACTGTCTTTCAGCAGACGGTCTACAAAGGCTTTTAAAATCATCCCTCATTACAGCTGCAGGCCTTTAATGTCTTAAATCCAGAGGCTTCCCCTTGGGTGCTATCAAAGAAGGAAGCTGGCATTGCTAACCCACTAACAAAGCAGACAGTGAGCCTGCAGGTCCAGCTGGCTACCTTTCTGCCTGCTTGGAGAAGACCTGGCCTGACTGAGGCCAGGGAGGTGCGGATCTGTCCCACAACAAACCTGAGTACTTCAAGGATTGCTGCAGCTGTGGCATGCCTGACCCAGATCTTCTGGCCTGAAGAGACTCCACCCAACAGCTAGCAACCACAGCAGCTTCTGGGTTACTCTAGAGGGCTCTCTCTGAAATCCGTGGTTACATTTTATGACATTCTTTGGAGTCCACTCTCCCTTCAGAAAACTGAACATTTTGCATATTGACTAGCCTTTCAGGGAAATGAATACAAATGGATAGTTCTTACCCTCAGAGAACAACATAACTGGATGCCATCATTTCTTAATCCATAGCATAGTGTTCCACTCTCTATGCTTTCTTAAAGATTCTGATTATTTCCTAGTGAGTGTTTTGATATAAGAAGGCAATGTTGGTGAATTATCTAATCCCTATGGCTTATCTCTTACCTCTTCAGCACCCTGCCAGGAGCTTCATATGAATGATTTCATAAAACATTCTCCATAGGGTTGTAAGGTCAACACAGTTCTTGTCTTTGCTCTATAGATGAGCAAAGGGGGTTAAGAGGTTAAATCCAGCATCCACCTGTGCGCATATCACTGTCCTCGGGACAGGTTAGAAGACAAGGTTGCACGGCTGACATTGGAAGCTCTGAGAATGAGCCCTGTGACTAGGATGATGACCCACCAGTCACACCAGCTGACCTCAGGACAGAAGGAAGTCACTAGAACAGAAAATCTACACAGCTTCTTCCTGCTCATAACTCTGTCATTATAAAATGTAATGTGACGTGTCCTTCTCCTGGCAAAAAGTGCATATGCCACAGATCACATGGTGTTGTGATGAGTGCATTCCTCAGAGCTTAGCAGTAGCTGATGATCCTGCACCTACTCTGACTCTTTATACCAGTGTCTTTGCTAGTCACCTTGAGTCATCTCTTCCTTGGAAAACTGAATCAAAATATAGGGAACAACTGACTGTGGGGGACCCAACCCCACTTGATACACAGGGACCATCACAGGAGTGGGTGTGGTAAGAGCCAGAAGGCTAAAATGCTCATTGTTAGACAGTCATGAAGAGGAAGCTGCACTCATGAAACTACAACAATATGCTGCCTAACTCAGACATGATGCGTAATGACAACACCATCTGACATGCCGACATGGATGGGGAAATTTCACAAGATCCCACCCTTGATGCAGGGTGACAGGCAATCAGCAGCTGCTGAGAAAAGGAGAAAGTCTTTTCTGAAGATGAACCTCCTGATAGGTTATTCCATTTCAAGTGGTCTGTGGTCATCCCTAAACACATGAGCAACACTAACTGGACTCAGCAGGTTTCGTGTGTGTGTGTGTGTGTGTGTGTGTGTGTGTGTGTGTGTGTGTGTGTGTGTATGTGTGTGTATGTAATCTATATCTGTGTGTGTACTTAACAAAAGTAATTATAGAAGAATAGGTCATAAATTTGAGGGGAGTAGAGAAGGACATAGGAGGAATTGGAGTAGGGAGAACAAGGGGTGGTGACTATTGAATATAATACTTACACATGAAACTCACAACAAGTATAGGAATGTATAGATGTCTAAAACTGGATGAGATTTTTCCTGAAGTTATGTGTTACATATGAGAAAAAGAAGTCAATGAGCCACAGCTGAGGATACGGATGGCCATCTGATTTCTCTGGCTTTGCTTTGTCAAAGTTTGATAAGCTCAGTACATAGATCACTGTTGATTTGGGGAAGATGAAAAGAAAGTGGGATATACAGTGTAGAGCGTCCATCGCAGGCAGCATTTCAAACCAATTCATGCCACTCTTCAAGGAGAAATCAGTATCTCCCATCACCTATCAATGCCTCCATCAAGACCATTCAGACAGTCTCAAAGGCATCAGGCTCATTTGCACTTCTGTGAAATTATTAGCAAGGATTGGAGAGTGCTGAAAAGTTCAGAATTCATCAGAATCTTGGCATTTGGAAAAAAAGACTTCAATTCACCCAGGCCTGTGCTTGCAGAATTCAGACAGACATAAAATTGTCCCCAGGAAGAGTTTCTGTATATCCCATGGCTTCACATTTTCAGTTTTGCCATCCCTAAAAGTCTTTTCACTCAGTACTAGGTAGAGAAGAAGGAATGGCTTCATTAAACTCCTCTCAATGTCTTGCTCAGGTCTCGAAAGTGTTGAAGCTGTGTACTCAATTTAAGAGGGCTGTTGAGTATCCTGCTTCCTCACATCATGCATAGGCAAACAAGTTTGGGGGACATCACTGTGCACTGAATGCTGAAAATACCTCCTTCCACAAAGTGGCTGAACACCAACAACTTAGTCGTAGATTGGGGGTATGGCAATATTCAGATAGGAAAACTTTTAGGAGAACTGGTTTACTACACAGTAGTTGCATGCCTGCCTAAAGAGTACAGTACAGGTAGAGTATGGTGTAAAGAGAGGTCAGAAGCCCATTGTTTCTACAAGGGGCTGCAGAGAGGAGAGTTTAGAGCAAGGGATATTTCTTGGCTTCTTTCTGGGGTGCTCATTGTAGTGAGATCTCCTATTAAGGGAAAGGGTCAAAATGTTATTAAGTGAAAATGTTGAATATGGGAAGACAAAATCACTGACTGTGTTGGGAGAAAGAAGTACCATCAGCTTCCACTGCACACTCTGGCTGAGACCGGCCACAGAATCCATGTCCATGTCACTCACAAAAGCCATGTTGGTGCTTTCTCCCTGTGAGTCAGGTTCTTCTTGCTGTGATGCAACATTACCCTCCTCCCCTAGTCCTTAACAATAGTCACAACCACGGGAACTAAACATTTTTAGAAATCACTTTTCTCAATGACAACCATTTAGATATTTGAAGCACTCTGCCTTGCTTTTCAGCATCATCGCAATATATTTTGAGTCTATGACTGCACGAGTACCACACCCAAGTAGCCATCTAAGCCGCACCCAGGGAGTAATAGAAATGGAATGTCTAGGGTCTGACCACAGTCCTAGTAAGTGAGCAAACCTGAGATCTGTGCCCAGTGATCTCTGATATGGTTCACCTTTTGGGCAGTCCTAAGGAACAGCAAACCTCGAGGACCACATGAGCTGAAATCTTACAAAGGAGAGAGGTTTGGAAGCCTGTGAGATGTAGAATCTATGAAGAATGTTGTGTTGATTAAAGATTGTGGGCAGTATGAATAGACCATATCCATCAGTCAGCAGATTGTACATTCTTACAAGAAGTGCAGAGAATAGATGGATTCAACAAGCCTGGGAAGGACTGATTCTCAAAAGCAGTGAGTACCTATGCCTTTATCAATTATATTTCAAATTCCTTCAGAAAGATGTGGGGAAAGCAAAGCACTGTGGTCCCATCTGCCCCAGATCTCACATCACAGAGGTTCATGTTTGCTGAAGCAGCCGTAGTAATAGCATAGTGATGAACAGGATTTGACATCCTTAGCTTTGCTTCAATCTCCCTTCTTCACCCATTAATGTTTGGCTTTTGTCTCCAAACCCCAAATTTGCTGGTCTGATATGCTTTACCACAGTTATATCCGCACTTTGCCTGCTTCCTGGTCCAGCTGATAGAACCTGCACTCCCCTTCTGTCTCTTGAGTCTGCAACTGAACTGTACTACAAACCAAGGCCCTGCAGCAAACACTTGTTCCTGCACTGATGGTCAAGTCTTGTCAGGAGTGTGTTGTCTGTCCACTTGGTCATTACAAAGACTTTCCCCTCTGCAATTGTACTCAACCATATTCTGTATCTACTGTGACCCTATAATTTTGACTCATTGATAAAAGATGATGATATGTCATGAAGTTCTTCCTGAGAGTGTTCTGGATAGTCGCCCTTGGATGTCAGACTCCCCACCCTATCATTACAGTCTAGAGTTGCCCCTAATCCAATCCTACGGAGTTTGTTTCACTTGCGGAGCAAAAATCTCTTACACTCTTTACTTCCAATCCACCCACAGCTGTCATACTTGAAGTCAGACCAAGTACCTGAGTCCTCAGAGATTCTATTGAAGAAAACACCTATTGGGCTTACTTGAACATGGACCTTAAGCAAACAGTATGTTGTGAACTAGCAGAGGGAACAAATTGAAAGAACATTTAGAATTATGTCATGGTTTGAATGTGAAACGTCCCTCACAGGCCTATGTATTTGGACGTTTGATTTTTAGCCACGGGTGCTGTTTTGAGATGGGGTGGAACCTGTAGAAGGCGTGGCCTAACTGCAGGGTACCTATCATGATGAGCCTAAAGGTTCTATAGCCTGCCCCACTTTCTGTCTTCTGGTTCCTGATCCACTGGGATGTGAGGAAGACCCTCACATGCCCACTGTCACAAGCAAGAGCCACCATCCCTTCCCCACCTTAGTGGGCTGCATCCTCAGAATGTGAGCTAGAATCAGTCCTTCCTCCTCTAAGTCATAGTTTTGTCAGATCATTGGTTACTGCAGAAAGAAAAGTAACAAATACAAGTATACATGAACACTAAACACCGCGTCACACAAAACACGAGCAGAGTTTAGTCATTAGCCCAGAGCCATAGGTTCAGCATCTGACTTCAGCATTCATCACCCAACAGACGTTTACCCCATCCTTTCTCTGATCCAGGCCCCGCAGGGTCTCATGGGTGGCCGTTATTCAGGGATCTATGGAAATAACAAAACAGTTAAAATTAACTAATATTAAAACTCAAAGTCTTCAGTCACTCTGGCCACCCGGTGCTTGATGACTTCGTGTATCTAGGGAGCTCCACTGGGCAGGTAGCTACATAACATTACTCCACCCACAGAATTCCTTATTGATAGGTGATAAGCATTTTCCTAGCTGCATAGTTTTGCCCACACACTTGACTTAAATTATTCATCTGGAAAAAAACACTGTCATAGTTCAGCTGCTTGTATTTGAATTAAATGGTGAAAAATTGTACTGCTGCCTGGTCCCCAGTAGGTACTAAGTAGCTATAGTCACTTTTCAGATCATCAGTTTGTCCTCATTTTAGTTCCACATTCAAGAGAACTATTTTCTCATGTGCTGTTCTCTGTAAGTAGTTGAAAACTGCCGAATATCTACAGAGGTCAACAATAAATGCGTAATTTTCAAACTAGCTGGATTCTTTGGATTTCCTGATATTTTATACAAGTAATCACTGTTATCTTTGAACTCTCCCCCTGACTGTACAACAAGGCCCTTCCACCTTTGACCCTCGCTATTTGATTGTCTAGATGCTCCTCTTTGCTAACCTACCATCAAGGCTCTCCATTCTCCACAGCCTTTCTCTCTTGCGCAAGATGCTTAAAATCCCAAGGCTTACTTAAGAAACTGCAAAATCTAATCCACTCTCATCTTCTGCCCAGCTCTAAATACCCATTCTCCCTGTAAAGCTATACCAACAACTAATATCTAAACAGAACTTTAAGCACAGTCAAGCACAAAATTTAAGCACAAAACCAAGTTCCCATGCTTCCCAGTCTAACTAAATCCCCCTCTCTTGTTCTTCATGGTGTGCCACCTGCAGATACAACTGGAAAGTCTAGCTGTATCTCACTCTTTGTCCTCTCTCCCGTTTAACCCAGTCCTTCTACACAAAGTGGCCCTCACTGTCTCTGACCCAAACTCCAGCAGAAGCTTTGCGGAATGGGTGCTGCTCATCTTCTCTTATCAAAGTTATCACACATGTGGTGGCAAGACGGTGGGCAACACCCACCCTGTTCTCTCTCTCTCTCTCTCTTGGATATCCACCCCTTAAGCTGCATTCACTTTGGAATCTCTGGAGCCCTACTTTCTATGTCTCCACCCCTATCTGTCCCCAGCCTTGGACTCCTTTATTGGCTCCCACCACTCTGATGCCTCATCTGCCCTCTCCAATTTGACACATTTTTCATTCTGTGGCTCTCTGGAGCCCTCTACCTTATTCATTTTCCAATCAGGAAACCCACATAAGTTATCTCTTTCTGCCTTATTAAATCTCCTTGAAGGCATGATGCACCCTGTTGAGCTCCAAGGTAGCTACAGTTCCCAGCATAATTCGTTGTGGGTGCAGAAAAAAGCCACACCCAAGGAGCTGAATCTTTAAATTCTTCATGAGGCCAGTTATGTGACTACAGAGGCATGCCAGCTAAATTCAGCAATGGGGAGAGTTGGCTGAAGACTGAGAGGTTAGTTTCTGACCTGGTCATTGCCTATTTACACACACTGCAGTTGAGCCCTTAAGGACAGATCACCTAAGAGGGAAATCTCAGTGGGGTAAGTGGTAGGGAAGTAGCTACACCAACATTCTGAGTATAGACGGCAACCCCTCCACATATAAGGAAACTTACACATACACATGCATCTTTTCCTCACAGAGGGAGTCATCTAGCACATCCCACTTGTAGACACTCAAAGCCAAACTGAAGCCAGACATAATGAGAGCAATTGTTTGTTTAATCATTTGTATCTGTATGAATGTCAGTGGTGTTTGTAGGCACTCTGCATGTAATTGGGATACCAACTGGAATTTCAGAACTGTGTCTTTAATCTTAAAGCAAATATGAAGTTAACGCTGTCCAACCTCTTTTTTCACTGCATCTCGAAATACAACAAAGTGATTTAAAGCAAGCAAACATTCATTTGGAGAATAAGTATCAGAATAAATATTAGCTCATTACATCATGAGGAGCTAAACTGTATGAAATAAAGTCAACATGCATGAAAACAATCCAGGTCCCTAAATGACACTATACAGCCAAGATGGCCCATCTTCTGCTGCTACCATAGGAAGTAAGCAGGTCCCTGGGCATCTCACACCACTTCTGGTTTCCAGAGGACTACATAGCTTTCTGTAGTCTATTTGCTGGGAGAGTCCATCCAGATCACAGGGAAAAGACCATTGTGCCTCATTAGAATGAGTATGCAGAGCAGGAGGTACTAAGCCGTTACTTCTGACTCCCCTAAGTGCTAAGCTCCACATTTCAAGTGGAGCAAGGAAAAAATTTTCAGTTTTCTATATGAGAATGAATTCAGTTGCCTCCACAGTATGGTACCAGTCTCCACTGCATCCTGCCTCTCTTCACATACGCACACTGGTAGAAAGCACCTCATTTCCCAGGACCCCCTTCTGCAGGAAGTTACAGGAAGGCCAGTTCCTTAATCCTGTTGAAGGAATTTCCTTTTTGTGCCCTGCTCAGAATATGGCCTTACTACTTTCCCAAGCAGAATTCTGGGGAGGATAGAAAGGTGCTAAAGAAGTCCTCTGTTCCCACTTTGCCTTCTCGTTGTAATAATTACACTCTGTGGTGTCCAGTAGCTGACATCAGCCCTGTCTGTCCTCTCCTGGAAGATGTGAAGCTGTAGAGAATGGAGGCACCAGAGCTGGGGATTGACTGCAGATATATGGTAAGCATGTCACATCCCCACAAGGGTTTCATAAATGTCTCCAAATTTCTTGTAACAAGGCCGTGGGATGCTTTGTGTTTTCACATAGTGCTGTTAGTGATAAGAGGAAGAAGCCATCACTGTGCCCTCAAACTCCTTGAGTTTTAAAATGGTTATAAGCTCAACAGAATCCACTTAGAAAATTAATAAATAGGGACTTTCAGGTGGAATTATATTTAACAATGAACCAAATCCAAGGAGAAGAGAAGTACAGAAAGAGAGAGAAACAGACTAAGAGAGAGATTGAAGGTCATCTATTAACTGATTCAGCTACCTGGATAAACATGATCTCCTGAGACAAAACGTGACACCTGGATTTCTTCTGTATGTGTGATCCAAGCTGAAGGAAAACACAGCAAACATGTCTAGGGACCAGGACCGAGGTGGTAGCCCACAGTGCTAGCCACTCAGCTCTGCCTCTTGCTACATTGGCTGCCATGTCTTATGTGTCAAGGGTTCAGAGGGAACAGCAGTAAAATCCTGACTCCAGAATGAAGCTGAGACAGACTCCTGGAGGGAGAAATGCCTGCCCCAGTACTCGGAGGACTCCCCTGTTAACTGTCAGGTTCCTTCTTAAGCAGTCTGTCTGGAGGTCTTCAAATATAAACTAGAATTTGTATTTCATGTATTTATCATACATCATCAAAACTGAATAAAATATCATAAAAGCTACATCATTCAAGTTCACACTCACACCTGGATTTCTTTGCCTGACCTCTGGTTAAATACTGTACCTATTCACCAGGAGCAAGTGGGGTAGGCACCAAGAATACAAATGCCCCAGTTTTGGATGTGTGTGCCTCCTCCCAAACCTGATGCCTCATATCCTAGTATATTAGCTCAAAGATTGGAAATAAAAACATCTGGAAAGGGGTTGTCCATAAAGACAAGAAGTTGCCACATCTGTTTTATAGAGTTTTCTTTGGCAAACCTAAGGAAGCTTTACAAGTTGAATTTGGAAGTTATCAGCTAAGAAGGTCTACTGAGATACACCTGTCCACTGGGACAGAATGGGCCGGCCATGGTTGTAAACTGAACAGGTATCTATCAGCTAGTAACATATTATCAATTTCATCTGCTATAGTTACTTATGCATCACATGTGGTACCTACACACTTATATAATAGTGTATGATGCCTCTGATAAACACTGTATGACACAAGGCCATAGTTTTTTCTAGGTATATGATGTACTATATTAACATATATATGTTAACATATATGACACCATATTATGCATAAACATCCAGTGTATAATATATTAAATTTTATGCTCTAAGTATAAATGTTTTCTATTAAATTACATAAAACTCACAAACACATTTTCAAGTCAACAGGGCCTAATCAGCCTAAAGTGAGCAGCTCGCTTTAACTCATTTGCACTACATAAAGACAACACGGCCATGTTAGACATTGCCTTAGCTTTCCTTCTCTTCGTGGGATAAAATATCCTGACAAAAGCAACTTGAGGTGTAAGGGATTCATTCAGGCTTGCAGTTCTGGAGGGAGGCAGCCATCATGGTGAGGAAAAGCACACAGACAAGGTAGGTGTGGTGGCAGCCGTGGGGGCTGGCTGGTCCGAGTGTATCCAAACTCAGGAGGCAGAGCATGAACAGAAAGTAGGGATGGCCTGTAAGAATTCAAAGTCCACCCCCTAGTGACCCACTTTCTCCAGTGAAGCTGGTAAGTGTTCCGTGACCTTCCCACGCACCACTACCAGCTGGAACCAAGTGTTCAAACACAGGAGCCCATCTAGGACATTTCACCTCCAAACCACAAGCACACGTGCATTTGAATTCAAAATAAATAAATAAATAAATAAATAAATAAATAAATAAATAAATAAATAAATAAATAAATAAATAAAAGTTTTTAAAATAGTCAAACTGGCATGTTCTATGCAACTGTCTTTGGCATGTTAGTGAGTTTCTTTTTGGTGGACTTCTGAGAACAGATACCACATGTCAGCCCAGGCACCCAGAATATTGACTGGTGTCTGCTGTAAGCAATACAGTCAAGCTGTGCTGATTACTCAATTGCCTATCACTTAGTCTCCATGGCACCTATTTTGTGCGCTTCCTACTGTATCTGGAACACGAAGATCAAACACCTGCCTATTACAGGAAAAATGAGAGCCCACCATCTAACTCCCTGGGTTTCAACATGCAGAACATTATCAAGCTTCTCCTCCACATTATTATTTCACACTATACTAACTGACTTCTTTTCAAAAAGTTATTGAAATATTGCTGAGATGAATGTTACTATCTCTCTCATTTTGCATGTCACAGTGGAATTCAGACTAAACCAACAATCCATCTACAGAACCAGTGAGTACAGCTGCCACCATGTGAAAATTAAACAGATTCTGGTCCCTCTACTGGGTTTTATTTGTATTTTCTTGGACTGTTTGTCTTTTAGCTTGGTGCTGGGGACCCAACTCAGAGCCTTGGGCATGCTAGAAAAGTGTTCTATCGATGATCTATACTCTCAGACCTTGAACTAATGTTCATTGTTGAGGTGCCCGGTATGGGTTTCCTTTTAAAACTATAATGAGCAGTAGTATAAATTAAACTTGGAAGCTTAATTTGGTGTGAGTTGTTCCCAGGAATTCTGTTCACTGATTTAACTCAGTGGCTGGAGTCGATGTGAGTTACGTCATTCCCAGCATTTTAAGTACCCATTAGCTTTCCTCCAAAGTACTGCCTAGTGTGAAATCTGTGGTGCCTTAGAAGGAAGTTAAGAGCGTCACAGAGAAGTCACTTTCAATGTGCTTTTCCAAAGAAACTGTCACGTTTTAGGTATTTATGGACACCTCATATTAATATGCCCACTTAGGTATACACTAACACATACATTAAGGTATGTGATTTGGAATAAGTTATAGCCGTTTACTTCTTGTAAATCAGTAAATGAGTAACGCTGTCTGATACCAGCATGTATAATACTGCTAGAGTTAAGCAGCAAAGAACCCTGTAGGTGAGTGGGCAAGGAAGCTACTGTTTTCAGAACACCACAATACCACCTGACAACTGACCACCACCTCGGGGGTTTCTTTCCAGACCAGTTATAGAATGCTTAGCATCCTTCCCCACTGGCCCACTGTACAATGCTGATCTCTGAGAAGGACCAGCTTGCAGAAGGTACTGGGAGGGAATGAAAGCCTGTTCTATGCATCCCTCACAGGGACGATAGGACTGGAACAGAAGCATCATCATGAAATACTGCTTTGTTTATGTTGGTGGTTGGTCATCTAGAAATAAGCCATGGGAGGATCCTTTGCAGAAAAACTGGAAAGGATTCTGAATCCTTGAGAAAACAACCTGAGTTGAGCCCCTAAATACCCAACAGTGCATTTTACCCCAAAGCCAATGATATATCAACAATATTTGGACTCCCGCTCAGTGGTAGTCTTTATTTAAACTGTGAACTATCAATGAGACCGTCTGCATTAGGTGGTGATTACTAGGAAATATTCACTTGAGGATATAGGTCTCAGCTTATGCTTTACCAAATTTAAAACTTTACTGTTATTTAAATTTTACTATAGAGTTTAATTTTACTACAATTTAAATTTTCATCCCTTTCCCTACAGGATTCTCTGTGGGGCTACCTATAAAAAGGATGGGAGGGTTTTGTATGAGGGAGAAAAGAAAATAGTCCATGGTAAACAAGAATCAGGGATCGTCGTTGGGGTTGGCTGCTGAGAGGCACTCGTGCATGTTGATCAGGCACCCCTCATGCTGTCTGTCACCTGTGGATGTGGCAAGCCTCTACTTACCCTCAGCCCTAAGGGTTGTAAGTCCCCCTGGACTTCCTCCTGGAGCTTCTCTTGATTCCTTTCCATGATTTTAAACATTGCACTACACACATGCTACCATACACTGTAAATGTGAGGGCATACATATCAATTTGCTTACGGCATACACTATGCATGTCACATATGTAACATACATGACTGGGGTAGGCACATAAAGTGGATCTTCATCTGCCCACGATACTCTAAATGCCATGGGCACCAGAAAGGATCCCAACCAGGAGTAGGTGTACTGCCCTAGATATCGAGTTGGGGTTCTGTGACCAGCTCTGAACCAGAGCTGGGAAACTACGGCAGTCCCTCTTGCTATTGTCCCTGAAAATCACCCCGCATATTCAGCACATAGTCTTCATCAAAGGACGAGAGATGTTCTGTGGGCATCGTACAGGTCTGCAGAAGGCATGGGAGACTCCGCCTTCTGGCATTTGTTGACTGCGACCTACTTTTCTCGATTGTGAGCCTGGAAGCACTGGCCCTCTTCTTCCACCCACCTCCGTTGCCATGACAAACAGGTATGCAAAGTAATGACTCTTTTACAGAGAAGACGCAAAGGTCTAAGATGACACACAGGGACAGTCCTTGTTATGTGTGGCAATTTGCACGCAGTTCCCTCATGTAGTAGAAACTTCATATTCTGAAGTTAATTAATTATTTTTTGGAGTTCTGAGAAAGGTAAGAGGCAGTAAATGAGGGCGCCACCCTTTACAAATGTATTCTGTTAATTCCATGGATTAATATGGGAAGTCATGAAGTAAACCAGACCCTGGAAAACAGAGGGATGCCTAAAGTAAAAGCATATCTATTCAAACTTTGTAGAAATATGGGGCATTTCTCTAAAGTTAGTAAGTTCTACTAAGATAAGAGAGCCTTTAGCTTTCACCCCATGTACGTTTCTTAAACTACCCACACTTGGTCAACTTGTGACCTCCTGTGAGGTGAGTGTCTCCAAGGTCACAAACTCCTTTCCCCCTCACATGCTTTGTAGAACATGCTCATATTTTCTGAGGAGATTCCCATCACCTGGTCCAGGCAGCAATCGCCTGCTGTAGGCTCTAAGAGAAAGCCTGCTGTAAGAATTTTCCTCATTTTACCTTCCAGTTGAATTTTTTTTTGCAGAATTTTGCATCAGAATTGATCATACAGAAGACAGATTTCCATGGGTTTCAATCACATCCTTTAGTTTACCTAGATAGGTATGTTGAAAACACAGTGACTCCCCCCACCAAGGAAGACCCAAGAAACAGAGTAGAGGGGGTGGAGAGGGCGTAAGAGCTGGAGGATGGGGAGGAGAGCCATGAATCACTGCTGTCCAGATGCAACAATACCTCCACTCATGCACACACAGCAGTGATGACGCCTGCCCAAGACTGGTCCCCTCAACATTCCACCAAGAGCAAAGGAGAAGCCCCCTCGTACCCACTTTTTCCGATGGTGAAACCATGGGACTTGCTATGGGAGGGGGTGACATTTTCTTGAGCCGTGCAGACACTAGAGGAGTAGTTGGGATAAAAGGGGTTCAGACAGAAAGGGAGAGCAACAGAGGGCAATGGGAGGTGAATATAATGGCAGCAGACTGTGTGTGTGTGTGTGTGTGTGTATAAAGCTACCAAAAAATAAGTCAGTAAAAAATACTAAGTCAATGATAGACATTTTAAACATATTACCTTTTTAAAAAGGAAAAGCACATTCTTCATGCCAAATTGAGAGTGAATATGATCAAAACTCAGTGTACAAAATTCTCAAAGAACTAATAAAAGTATATATGTTAAAACATCAAAGGCACATATTTGCATCAGCCTAAATTAGAAACCTTCGTATTAGGTTAACAAAATTTTTTATGAATTCTTGATCTACATAATAATGAAAATAAACCTCCAAAGCTAAGTAAAAGTATCGTGACCTCAAAAGCTAACAGCAGTCTTGAATGGAGGTTATTCTAGAGATACCTTTGAAGTGATGTAATACCAAAGTAGCTCCTAGCATGCAACTGGTGCCTGCCTCCTTGAAGAGGAACAAAAGGTTAGCAGATACCTCAGGAAGCCTCTGTTCTGGCCACTAAACCAGTTGGTTACTTCAGATCTTGCCTGTTCTTGGCCCTGAGACCTAATGATTACCTTTAGGGAAAGCCATCCTTGGGGAATCCTGTGATGTTCCACCATGACATAAGACAACCCTGGCATCATCTCTTCCTCCTTTAAAAACGTATCAGATTGGAGTTTAGGCAGAAGTCTGGAACAAATGCAGGGCAGGGCACATGCACCTCCTTCACTTATGGAATCCCGGTTGCATTAAACATCTTTCAAGGGATACTAATTGTCACAATGTGGTTCAGGGAAGCAACTCTGGCATCATGGTAATGGGCTTCAAATCTAAGAAGACACAGTTCCAAATCCTAATTCTTCTTGGGAGTGCATGGGTGAGCTGGACAAGATGCAGGCAAGCCTGGAGCCCCAGATTTATCATGAAATAGGGGTAACAGTTTCCTTGTGTGTGCATTGAGAAGATGAAATATAATCACGTGTGTGTGAAGTATTCACATTAATAAAGACACAAACCAGGCCAGGAGGCAGTGGTGCATGCCTTTAATCCCAGCACTCAGGGGGCAGAGTCAGGCGAATCTGTGAGTTCGAGGCCAGCCTGGTCTACAGAATGAGATCCACAACAGGCACCAAAACTACACAGAGAAACCCTGTCTCAAAAAAAAATAAAATAAATAAATAAATAAAGACACAAACTACCACCAAAAGTATCCTCTAGATGCTGGTGATGCATGTGAATTACATTTAAAACTTGCAGAATTCTGAACATTCTAAAAGTCGATAATTTCCTCCTGGTCCCCGTTCCACACTATGAATCCTTCACTGCATGGAGAAGTCAGTGGGTACCCTGGTAAACTAAAACCCGTCTGCGTGCCTGTGGAACCGAAGACTGACGCTCAAGGGGAGCAGCCAGAGTTTGGCAAGACAGCCCTACTTTCCATCAAGTGAACAGCTTTTCAAAAGTCAAACTAACCAGCTGAGATCCCAGAAAACCCTCGTTTATCTAACCGCATGGACTCCTGATTGGAAGATGTCACCAGTACGGTATAGTTCCCGGAGAAGACCTTTATCTACGTTTTTGCTTTATTAAATTTCAGCTCCCCGTATGACAACTAGCAAATACACCCTAAAGCCAGCATGCTATTGTGAAAGATAAATAATGGGCATTTCTGGATTCCAAGTGATCAGGAATATAACATGGTTGGATGAATAAAATAATTAATTTTCCGAGCATAGCCAAATGTTTCCAGCCAATGTTTGAGGTTTGGCAGCTTGCCTGTTTCGGCTGGCTTTGGAACGCTGACTCGTTCTCACCATCCAGGATGCTGCTGTGAATTAGAGAGCCTCGCCTCTGCATTTCCCATCTGAATGCATGTGCTCATTCCTCCCTCCTCTTAGGTCAAGCTGCATGGGGCAAACAAACAACACCACTAACGTGTCCGAGGATCACAATATCAAATTCATCTCGCTGACATAGTGGGGCATCATTTAAAGACTACAATGATATTTAAGAATGGAGATGTGATTCTTCATATAAACACTGTGTAGAAAAGGTAGATATTGTCTAAACAGCTGTAGTCTAGATCTGAGTTCACTTCTCCCTTCCAGTATTCCCTTAGGCACACATGCTTCCTAGCATATGGATAAAGCAAAAGTATAAGAAGCCGTTGGTATCTGCAAGCTCTCTCCTCACACCTAGTTTTCTAGCTCACAAATTAGCATCTTGGGCTCCTGACTCTTTCCTTAGTAACTTCTTTACACTCTGACCCACATGTTCTTCTTACAGTATTCAACTATCTCATTTTATCTAACCTGAAGTTATTTGATGTTAACCTTTTAAAAAATGTGCCTGGATAACTGTATTAACATTATCATGATGGGATGAACAGAAAAAGAGGATATGAAAGAAAAATTATGAAGTCTGGGGAGATGGCTCAGTTAGTAAAGAGCTTGCCATATAAGCGTCAGGTCCTGTGTTCAGATCATGGCAGCCGTGTTAACTGTTGGGTGGGGTCATACATGTGTGCAATCCCAGTGAAGGGACATTAGAACAGAAGGTCCATAGACTTGCTGGCCCAACAATCTAGCTGACTTAATGAGCTGTAGGTCCAGTGAGAGACCTTTTCATAAAACCTAAGGTGAAGAGCACCTGGAGGCCATTGGCCATTGGCTTTCCACATACTTGCTCACACGTGGGAACGGGAAGGAAGGAAGGAAGCGCCAAGGCAGAACGCAGTGGTCATCTCTAAATTGAATATCAAACAGTCAGAGGAGTTTTTCTAAACTAAGTTGCAGGGGAATCCCATGCAGAGGGCAGTGTTAAGGCTGACTAGGCCCTGAAGCTCTTGCTAGGTTGTGGAGCCCAGGCTAGGCCCTGGAGCTCAGGCTAGACTTTGGATTTGTCTGCAGGTCCGGTTGCATGTGTCTCCATAAAATGCCACGTCATGTTCTGTTTACTTCACCAGCTGAGGGCCACCTCAACGTTCCATACTCTTCTTAGTCTCCAAACATTAAGACATCATGGTTTCTGCAAACACTCTGTTGATCTGTGCATTACTCAGCACAGAGGACAGTCAAGTACACCCTGCCTTTGTCACTGTGCGAGATCAGTGTTTCACAGCCATGAAGAGGTGTTTCACAGCACCGTCATCTGTCACTGCTTAGTCGTTATTGCTGAAGTACGACTAACAGCACACAGACAAGCCAGGTCAAAAGTCACGACTGCTTAGACACTCAGTAAGGATATAATTGTTAAAATAATTTTCATATAATTGTTGAAATGATTTCCACTCACTGAGACCAAAATAGCATCCGGCAATCTCCTTTGAAAGAAATCAATTTTTATGAAAAATTAATGAGAACATGCAGCAGAACCTTAATATTAAAATTTAAGGTTCTTTGATAATGACAGGTAATCATTTCAATGGTTAGCAGCCTTTTTTACTAATTTTTTTTAACAGTGAGAATATTAATTGTTCCTGAACAAGGCTTCCAGTGTAGAACCCTAAACCTTAGTTTTATTGCATAATTTTACATAAGTGATTTTCTGAGTGCCAAGTGGGCTAGAGTCAAAATAAATTTGCTTCTCATGTATAAATTGCGTTTTGCATTTCATATGAACACAAAATCGGTTACCTATGATTACTGTGAATGATCCACTGCACGGGAGAGTTCCTATCT